>NW_022631033.1:7484001-8084001 GCF_010015895.1 Lontra canadensis
GTATCTGTATATGGACAAGTTTATTTTGGGTTTTTCTCCCTTTTAATTGTGTTAGTATTAGAAAACACTGCTGTGGATTCTTAGTGTGTAATTTTTAAAATTTAGATTATATACCTGACAGCAGAAATGTGCAGTTTAGTGTTTTGTACCAGCAAAATGTGCTCATTAGCGTAATTAGCATAAAAGAAAGATTGTAAGATTTCTAGAAATCTCTCTCATGGCTGCTTCCTGTCACTACTTCCTTCTGCCTGAAGAAAATTCTCTCATAACTTCTAATAGTGTAGATTAGTTTTGCTTGTGTTTAAGCTTTTTATAAATAGAATCATGCAATATGTATGTTTGACTTTCATGTTTGACTTTGAATTCTTACTACATTTAGGGTTTATCCATTTTGTTGTACATAGTTCATTTTAATTACTGTATGCCAGTGTATGACTGTATTACAATTTTTATCTCCCAGATTGGGGGAATCTGGTTCTTAGAGGAGATTTGTGTCTTTTCCTCCCCAAGCCTTTTCTGGGGCGGCCAAACTATGTTTTGTATTTAGGGTGGGTGTTGAGTAGGAGACCATTTTTTTTGCATCTCCTCAATCAGTGGCAGATCTGTGCTTTGTTTTGGTATAGGCTGGGAGTCTGAGATGCCTTCCTGCCCACCCCCCAGGGACAGACAGCTTTTGCTTCTTCCCTTCTCCCAGAAGTACCTGGGGTCAGGAAGGAGGATTTTCTGTCTCTTCCTGGAGACAGGTAAGATTTGCTTTTTCTCTTCCCCCATTGTCCCTGGCAGTGAGGGTATTTGTTTTCTCTCTCCTAGTAGTTGAAGGATTTGTTTTGTATGAGAGGAGGAGTCATGCACATATATAGTGTTTCATGCACATCAGCTCTCTACAGCCAGTTGCTTCCTGCATGTCTGAGCCACTGAGGGGGACCATGTCTGATTTGCCCCTAATCTTTCTCCTAAGTACCCAGTTGAGGCCCGTGGAGAAGATCTCAAAACTGAGTGCAAACCCAACTTGCATCTAGTTATTCTAAACTGATGCTCTGATTCACTTTGGCCTTTGGGGAATTACTTACATTTTATCTGATTTGGTTTTCTTACCTGCTTTTGTGACAGTCACCTCTTTCTCCTTTGCCTTGTCAATGATGAAACTATTAGTGTGTTCTCTCTCTTCAGAGAGGGGCCTGTTGCTCTCTGGAATTTCTTTGACTGCTTTCCAGCCTGAAAATTTAATGTTATCTTACTCCAGAGGGAACATATACTTTTGATTTTAGAAAGCAGTAGGGTAGGGAAGACCAACCGAATCCCGTCATTGAATTTATCTGAAGCTGAGCCTCAGTCTTTGTAAGGGACAGTCTCATTCTATTTCAGTCTTAGTCTTAAAATATAGACCCAGGTAGCTCTCACTGAAAGGACACCAATATTACATCACTTCTTTCTTTGTCAGCATCTGAATTCCAGTTTTTTTTTCCCTCAGGCCCCATAGAAATACTGAAGCTCCCCATAACTTTTCAGTATTTTAGCTACTACTTTTATAGGCAGATCTTATTGGGGAAGAAGTAGAATTCCCTGCCCCCCACCCCTCAACCCTGCCACTACCACCAAAGAAAAAGTGCCTGGCTAGACCCTTTGAACTTCTCTTGGGGTTCTTTTTTGGTTTGAGATTTTAGATATTTTTATCCAGATTTTCTAGTTGTGCGTAATAGAATTAGAGAGGTGTGTATACATATGCGATATGCATGCAAGTGTATGTCTGTGTGTGTGTTTGTGTATGTCTGTACACACTTGTCAGCCATTGCTGGAAGCCAGGGTCTTGTAAGTAGCAGTCTTTTCAGTTTATAGAATCATTCTGAGGTTTCAGAGCACACCAGGTAAACTTTGTGTCTGCTCTCTAACTCAGACTTCCTCTTGACGTTTTTATGTAGAATTATAATCTGGTTGGGATGGACAGCTCCCCCAGATTGTATGATGTAATGCTTTTGTCATCTGCCCTTCACTGATAGATGCCTCAAGAGTATCTGTTCATAGTAAGGATAACAGACAGATGGTCCCCGATCACTGTCATCTTGAGGCCCTTAGCATGAGGCCCGTGTGCATATCCTGAGTCTTTCCCAAACCCCATCCTCTCCCCTAACCTATCCTACCATGACTTTAGGCAGGGCAGATATAGGCAGATGAAAGAGAATAATTGTGAGCAATGCCATTTATTTTATACTTCATTCTACCCTGTTGGAATAAGCAATGGCCTGTGCTTATCTCACATGTTTACTTAGTTTGTTAGGAAGCTTAAACTATAATTTCTGTCTCATAAGACAGCAGAGATGGGGACTGATTAAGAGAGTGTAGGAACTGCAGATAGTACAGTAGGTAAGGGATGAATTTCGTACAGAAAAGATGGCTTGCAAACAATTTCAGAGGATGAAGCCAGTATCTTGGTCTAAGATATCAGGTAAAACTGGATGGAAAAATCTAAATGTAGAATCAAAATAGACATCACAGAGCCCAAACATTAGGATGGGCAGAACATGTCATTTTACTCTGTTTAGGGTTTTAAACAGGCACGAGTAAAAGAAAACATTATCAACTTAGGCAGAAGAAAGCAGAAATAAACATTTCAGGATGTGGTACAATTAGGTTCACATAAAATCACAACCAGAGAACTTATAGTACTTTCATTTCTAGACCAGGGACTGCTGACATGGGTCTTGATTTTAATCCCCATATTTATAGTAGGATGTTGATGACTGCCCAATATGACCAGCTTCTCAGAAAGAGAGCAGGCCCTACTTTACTTAAAATAGCTATTTCTCCTACTTGGTCCTCACCATTCATTCTAATTCTAAAGAATTACAAAGCACTTCTGTAAAGAGAGAGTCCTAGCAAAATGGAAACATCACATGCACATGAATGGATCATACAAAATGTGCTGATTACTTTTCTCTTATGAAAAGAAAAACTCAACTGTTTCTCAATGATTTTTAGAGTTTGAAAAAGAATGTGAGATAACTCAGATTCCTTATATAAATATGTCTTGCTATATTTGGTTCATTTTAAAAATCCTATCTTTTAAAACTGTTTTGCTAAGGACATAAGCATAACTCAATAAATCTTGCTTATTTCCTACAGTCAGTAGACCCCAATTTCCTCATGTAGGTTAAGGTGAGAATATTGATTTAATCAACTGATCTTCCTGGAGAGTGCCTCTCGTCCTGTACTCAAAAGGTAATGTGTCAGTTAGCTATTGCCACAAATACATTTTGTTATCAACCACTCCAAAACCCAGCAAAATACAACATTAATGATTTATCATGCTCACAAGTATAATACTAGGGTTTTATAACAGGTTTGGCTGGGCCGAGAGGTTCTGCTTCTCACTTAGATCTGTGGCAGCTCTCCTCCTGGTGTCTCTTGTCCTTCTTGGACCAGCAGGGTAGCCCTGGAATGTTCTCGCATTGATGGCTGAGGCACAAGGGTATGAATGGAAGTAGGCCCTTTAACCAGAGCTTAGAACTGGAATAATCTGACTTCTGCCCACGTATCACTGAGAAAAACAAGTTACAGGGCAAGTCCAAAAGCAATAGACGGTGGTTTACAGTCTGCCTATGACAAGGTCATGGCAAACAGATAGATAAAGAGAGAGATATAAAAAAGTCAGAACTGATAATCAAACTTCAGGTTACTTGTGTGTTTGGATATGAATGCCTGCAGGAAGTTTTCTGACAATACACAATATTTACTTCATTCTCTTTATTTTCTTTAACCTGATGTGTCCCTTTGATTACTGTTTCCTTCCATCACTAGTCATAGAGGTAGTAAGAACTTTCTGACTCTGAATTAAGTTAAATTTGTGATTTTAGCAAAAATTAGTCAATTAGACCCCATGAACTAATGCCCAGATAAAAAATCTATGGACTAAGTGCCACAGTGACTGTCTTCTCCCTGCCTCAGTTACTGCTCAGTGATCATGACATACTTCCCCTCTGAGGTCAGCTACAGGCCTTAGCTCTGCCCTCCAGACAGTCCTAACCCATCAGGCAGATGTGTGAGTTGAAAACTGTTGTTCTTACACGAAATGAACCACATTCCATTCATTCTCAGATCCTCAAAACACCTGACTACCATCAGGAAGTATGTATCCTTATGCAAGGTAGTATTTCATCTGGGATTACATGAGATATTTTACTTTTCTTAATTCTTATAAATATGGTAAATAGTGCTCATGGAAAAATACCACAAAATAAAGCATCGAACTATTGTGTGCCCTAGGAACAAGGTATTCGCTTTAAATACATTGTAGTTAAAATGACATAATAAATATTCTTGTGCCTGATATGATTATAAAATAATTTAACCAATTCAAGTTGGCATTTAATTTTATGCTTAAATGTCTTAAATGATTTGATTAGCCATTTCCCTATAAGGAATTGAATAGTAGTCCATTTCATTTGCTGGTGAGTATGTTACTGTCACTTGGATACATTTCTTTAGACCCTTTCCAGGTTTCAGAAATATGTAAGTTTATTTCATGTGAATTGCCATTAGTTGACAGACTTCTAGGGCTGTGAGTGTCAATTCACCGAACAAACATTTTGTATTTTCTATACAAAGACAAATAAGGTAAGTTCCTCTGTCTTGGGGAACTCATAGTTTGTATCTATGCAAGTAATCAGTATCTAATCCTTGCAGACATGTAAATAAAGGCAAGCAGATGAGGAATTTGGTGCATTTGAGAGTCTTCAAAGAAGGAGCATTTTTAAATTGTGTCTTAGAGGACCATAAATGTGGCAGATCTCATTATTCACAGCAAAAGGGGAAGGACAGCTCAGGCAAAAGCATTTAGAAACTAACAGGCACAAAGTGGTGATGGTACAGGACGTGTTCAGGAATAGCAGTGCAAGCAGGGGTATGAGTGAGGGAACGATTTTATTTGTTCATCCAAGACATGATGAGGGGTTTCACTAAAACATTGACATGAGAGATGGAGAGAAGGGCCTTTTGAAGAGATATTTTAAAGATCGTTTGAGAAGACTTGGTGATGAATATAGTGGAACAGGGAGGGGAAGGTGACGGAAGAGGCGGAGATGGTCACCCTCTCGAGCATAACGATAGTCACTGAAATGGGGAATGTAGGAGGAAGTGAAGAGTGTTCCGAGGTGGTTGAAAGGGTCCAGAATCAGGAAGTCATTCAGATATAAACAAATATAACTAGAGATTCCGTCAGCCCTACAACTTCCTGTGGAAGTGAGAGCCTGTTCCCAAACATTTTGACCTGAGGCTTCAAGCAGATACTGGAAACTATTTCTGGAAAAAAAGAGAGAAGAATTAGTTTGAAGAAGAGTGCCATGTTCCATCTGATAAATTTTTAGAAATAAGGCTGTTTTCAGTCAGCCATGATGATGCTTTCCACATATCCTAGAAGTGTACCTTCGTTATACCGGAACAAATGCTATCTTAGTTTAGGATACGAAGAATGAGACACTCAAATTACCCAAACATTTTCTTTTTCTTTTTCTTAGCCCCCTGCCTCCACTCTATCTCTTCTTTCCTTTTTTTCTCCACGGAGGTGTCATGGTTTGATGTTTTTAAGGAGGGAAAGGTCAGAGCTCGCTGCTCTACGTTCGGTGAACCTTCTGAACCTTAGAGGATAATTTGAAGTCCACGTATCCTCCAGTGTACCAGGAAGTCTCTTACTTAGCGTGGCTAGTAAATAGTGTCTTCCAGAAGTGATTAAAATGAAAAAGAAGCCAAATTCATGTGATTTTGATTCTCTGTGGAACATATTAGCCCTCTACTAAGTGATGTGGGGTCTCTAAACTTTTTGAGGCCCTTAGGTTATTAGCAATCAGCTAACCGTAAAATGATTTAACTCTTAAGTGCAGAGATGGAAACAAACAGAAATACAGACTTGGCCTTGTCATTGTACACCTTTAACCTAGAAGCTTTCTTCTGGTTTTATCTCCAACTCCTAAGGTTGAAAATAGAACTACTTTCCTGCCCCCTGTTGCTTTGTGGTTTCTCTGGATTCGTTATTTGTAACTTGGTAACTTTTAGATGTAATTTGTCTATTTCTTGCAACAGTTGAATCAAATATGTTTTTTTAGAATGAAAACTGAAAGCCTAATGTTTGCTAAAGCATTTGCTGGTACTATACAATGTAATGATTATTTGATTTTTCTTTCCTATTTGAGTATAGGCTTACATTTTCTGGTTTAGCATTATTTTTACAGATACTATTATTTGTAAATTATTAAAATTGTTTCATCTGAAATGTTTGTAGGCTTCTAGCTTCATGTACTGAACAACATTTCACAAGGCAGATTTTGGTAAAGCTGTGTGGTTGAAACCCATTATTGTTACTTTAGGTGCTGACTATTCTGATGCCGACTTTCCAATTGCCTTGATTAAAGTAGAAACGTTCTATGGCTTGGATGACTTACATTTCAAATTGGTTTGAGCAAGATGATTGGTATGAAGGACTACAAAGAGTAAGATATATTTATGTTGTGATTATGATTTTCTGTGGGTTTTTCTGCTTACTGCGCACGCAGCTGTATTTCTTTGTAATTTATGTTGCAGACACTTTTGCATTGAAATATTTTGAGGGTAAATAAGATACTTGGTAGATTCCAAAGCAGAGGTAAGAAGATAGTATATAAATATAGTCATAATCGTACATTGATGAAAAGATTTTTTTTTCTGCCCTTGTTTCATGAAATCTTAATATTTTCAGAATGTCTTCAGGCTTGAAATATAATATAGATTCTTGTTAATGAGATTAATGTATAAAAATAGCAATACTTTTAATAGTCATTTTACATAAAGGAAAACATTTAATGAAATAGAAGATGTGTATGATAATACTATATATTACATTAATATTGTAAAAGAAAGTGCAAAAATTTTCTGAAGAAAAGTGCCATGTTCTATCTGATGAATTTTTAGGCAATTAATTATGTTTCAAAAGATTTGCATTGTTACCATGGCAACTTTTGTATAGTATTTTGAAAATGGCTGTTCTGATCTATTATTGCAAGAGTATTTAAAAGTGCACCTAATCAAAATGGATTTAGTATAAAATAATACGATGTCGTTTTTATTATTTTCACATTTTGAATGGAAGATTTCTTTATTATTTAAATGAAAGCACTTTGTGGATTTTTCTTTTCTTACACAGCTGGATTTTTCTTTTTATTAATGAGTGGAACCAAGAGCCAGAGTATCTTCCTGCAGTGTCTCCAGCTTTTCTCCCTGTCGAGTCAGAGGGCAAACAATACCAAAGATAGGAAGCAGTGCGTTTCTCTCCTGCCTTACTTCCACGGGGTCCCTCCTCCACATGTCCATGAAAGACATTTTCTCAGTATTTTACTTCCTTTTCCCTATATTTTTAATTGTAATTCCTCAGCAGTTTAAAGCTTCCTGCCTTTGGGCTTTTCCTAAAAAAAATTTTTCCCCCCCAATTCTAAAGCAAGCTGGTAAACATCTCTGCAGCCGGTTAATAGCAAACTCCGGAGAATAATCATTGTGTTAGGGACCCTGAAGTGTTCTCAAAGAACAGATTGAGAATCAGTGGGTAGCTTGTCATTCTGAATTTCAATCTTATCCCTCAATGATGGAAATATTCCAGCTTATGAGTTTAATAAGTCCCACTGGACTGCACACACACTGCAGTGCCAGGACCCCGTGTTTGTGTTATGTGTGTGCACTTTAAATGTAATGGTAAATGCATTTTTGATGTTGAACCAAAGGATTTTTTTTTTCAAGTATAGCCCATGTATTTCTCAATGGGAGGGCATACTAACTTGCTGAAATGCTTTTCACTAAAATTGGGTGTTCCTTTAGTGACTAAGGGTAGTTCGTAGAGATGATGGGGATTCAAAATCTTGTTTTCCTTCGTGACTCCAGTCTGCCCTTTAATACTACCATCGCCCTTTATAAATGAACTCCTGGCTGAAACCTATTACAGAAACAGCTGTTACTATATATAGATACAGTTCAACCCTGTAGTTACAATATTGTTGTCTTCGTGAGGTTGAGCTTCTCAAGTTTTAGTCAGTTCTTACATAGATTCAGATGAGAGTGAAAGATACTATTCTAAATAATGAAAACTGGCACATGAATATGGACTTCAATTTCTTCTAAAAGTATAGTGTATATTTCTCAGATGATGTGTATGTGCATATATGTCTTATGTAATCATCAGCATTCAGCATAGCAAATTTTTCAATAGAAATTTTTTCTGCTAATTTATTTAAAAGCAAAGTTATAACATTGAAGCGTGGGGTTTATAATGTCCATAGATAACGACATATTTGATAATAGTACAAAGGACTGTATGGGGTGAATGAAAGTATGGTTGTGGGGTTAGTACATTTTGCATGAAGTAGAGCAGTAACTCAGTGTACAACAGATGCTGGTGAGGATGCAGGAAAAGGGGAACCCTCTTACACTGTTGGTGGGAATAGAGTATTCTTTTAAATGTTCACAGGAAAAGATAAGTTGGATTTTTTAGTTAAAGTTGTAATTTAGAAATGCAGTATTTGAAAAACCACATACAAGTGTGAGTTTGATCTTTAGTACAAAATTATGATAGCATTATTTTGATATAATTAATATTTATGGCATAGGTATATATTTCTGTAGATACGTGGACACATACATATGAACTTGATTTTAGCTTAGTTTTACAATTTTGCTTTTGGCAGTGTTGTAACTCTAGCTGTATTTTAAAGTTCATTGTGATTATTTCATATCAACATTTTCTTGCATATTCAGAAGTGAACTTTAATATTATACAAATCTAATGTAAATATACTCTTACCACTTGTTTTTTAAAAAATTTCTTATACTTAATGTGAACAGCATCTTTACTGTAATTATAATGTGTGTGTTGTACTTTGTATGAGATTGAAACAAAAAATTGAATTTGCAAAAAATTGTCTTTGCAAGTAGGCTGTTGCCAGGCTTCTAACACTGTCACTTATATGTGGGGTGACACAATGCTCAGACTTTCTTCCTGAAGCTTTTGTAACTCTCCATTATTCAGTGTACCACAGGGGCTTAGTACTTCGTCTTTAAAGTGTGCATGTTGTTTCTGGGCCAGTAAGATTATATTTTTCTGAAGCAACAAATCTTTAGAATGGATGTGTAAATTCTTAAATCATTCACCTAAAAATGCAACCTATTCTAAAGTAAGGATACAAAAAAGTACATAATATTTATCTGAAATCTATAATTAACTGTTACATTCAGTTAATATATGCTTATTTACCTAAATATGTCACATTTTTTTTAGGATTTATGTTTTTAAAAAGGCATGTATTTTGGAATATACCTGCAGTTCAACATTTTCCATTTTTAGTAATGCAGGATCATTAGTTATGTAACCATTCATGCTGACTACAAAAATAACAAAAGGTTCCAGATGTTTCTTTTTTCTCCTTAGCAATTACAAACATCACTTAATAAAAGCTACATCATGTTACATATATTTTTAATAATACTTTTGAAAAATAATGTGGAGATTTCAAATACTGCCCATTTATTTTTTATTTTTATATTTTTTAAAGATTTTATTAATTTTTGCTCGAGAGAGAGAGAGTACGAGCTTGAACAGGGGAGAGGGGCAGAGGGAGAAGCAGACTCCCCTCTGCGCAGGGGACTCCTTGCAGGACTCGATCGCAAGACCCTGGGATCATGACTTGAGCTGAAGGCAGATGCTTAATGACTGAGCCCAGGTGGCCCAGTACTGCCTGTTTAAATACCTAATTAAGATTTAGAAATGCAATAGTATTCATATATTTAATGATGTACATTTTTTTCAAATTTTATTCAAAATCATAGATCTTTACAATAAATTGCCATTTTGTTTTATCCTGCTTATTACTTTGATGGTTGGTTTGGACAAATTATTCAACTTTGAATTTAAAAAGGAATTAAGTTGTTAGCTTGTAAGACTTGTGAAAGCTGCTTAAAAGCAAGGTCATACCAAATTATATGACAATATTGAAATTTTTATATTCTCTACACTTGGAAATTAAAAAGTAGTAAATTTTAAAAAGTAGTAAATCAAAATATACTGATAATTAAAGTAAAAATACATTGACAAAATGGATTTTGAAGTAACTTATTTATTTTTAATACATAGCAGAGGGACTTGGAGTTTCTAGTCTGGCAGTTAAGGAGCTTAGAAGTCTTCACTCTGGCCTGAAATGGTAAAAAGCTGAACAAACTGAAAAACCAACCACTCTTCTTAGATCTCTAAGAGAAGTGAGGTTACGAGGCAAATTACCACAACCTTTTAGAGCAGAGAACATCAGAATTATCAGACCAAGAATTTAAAGAAACTATGATTAATATGCTAAGGATTTTAATTTTAAAAAATAGACAACATACAAGGACAGTTGGATAGTTTAAGCAGAGAGATGGAAATTCTAAGAAGAATCAAAAAGAAATGCTAGAGACCAGAAAGACCAGCAAATGACAAATGCCTCTAGTGAGCTCATTAGTAGACTCGTTAGGACTGAGGAAAGAATTTCTTAGCTTGAAGATATGACAGTAGGGATTTCCAGATCTGAAAAGAAAAGCGAAAGAAGAATGGGGAAATAAAAAGCAGAATAGAATATCCAAGAGCTGTGGGACAACTGAAAAGGTGTGCCATACACCTACTGGAAATACCAAAACACGAAGAAAGAGAAAGCAACAGAAGCGACAGTTGAAGCAGTGACTTAGGATTTCCCCAAATTAGTGTCAGATAGCAAACCACAGACCCAGGAAACCCAGGAAATATGAAACATGATAAATGCAAAAAACAAAAAACAAAACAACAAAACTATACCTAGACAAATCATATTCAAACTAAAAAAAAAAAAAAAAAGAAAGAAAGAAAGAAAGAAAATCTTGGAAAAAAAACCCAGAGGAACAAGTATAAGAATCATATTCAACTTCTCAGAAACCATGAAACCAAGAAGAGAATGAAAGAAATATTTAGAGTGTTCAGAGAAATAAAATACCAGCCAAGAAATCCATACTCTGTGAAATTATCTTTCATGAGTGAAAGAGAAATGAAGACTTTCTCAGACAAACAAAAATTTGGAAATTTGTTGCCAGTAGACCTGCTTTACAACAAATGTTAAAAAAAGTTCTTCAGAGAAGGTAAGTGATATAGATCCAAAGCTCAGATCTGCATAAACAAAGGAAGAGTATTGGAGAATGTATGAGTAAAGGTAAAATAAAACCTTTCATTTTTCTTAATTGTGACCTTGTTAACAGTTTGGACAGTTTGTTTAAAAGAAAAACACAACAATGGATTTTATTATGTATGCTTTTTTTTTTTTTTAAGATTTCATTTATTTATTAGAGAGAGAACACAAGCAGGGGGAGTATCAGGCAGAGAGAGAAGCAGGTCTCCCACGGAGCAGGGAGCCCAATGCGGGGCTCGATCCCAGGACCCTGGGATCATGACCTGAGCTAAGGGCAGATGCTTAACTGACTGAGCCACCCAGGTGCCCCAATTATGTATGCTTTAATCACATATATATACATATGCACATAATACATACACATGTGCTGTGTTGCTGATGTGTAAGTGAGATGAGTGACAGCGGTGATACAAGGGATGGGAAGAGGACTCAGGGATATTTGGTTATTATAAGGTGTCTGCACTACCTGAGAAGCGATATGGTGTTAATTCGAAAGTAGACTTGGATTAGTTGTAAATCTATATTATAATGTCTAGGATAATCACCCATAAAAAATTTTAAATGAGACATAATTGATAAGCTAAGGAAGAAGAAAAAATTTGATCATATAAAGTGCTCAGTTGAAACCACAAAAAAAAGGAAAAGTGTGGAAGACAAAAACAGGAACAAACCGAAACAGTAAAAATGGGATAGATACTAATCCAGGTGTATCAATAATTACCCTGAACATCAGTGGTCTAATGCACTAATAAAAAGACAGAGACCCAACTATATGTTGTCTACAAATAACTCAAATTAAATGTTAAGACATATATGGATTAAGAGTAAAGTGATGAAGAAAGACACACCATGCTAACACTGATTTAAAGAAGCAGTATAACTATGTTAAATTCAGACAGAACAGAATTCAGAGCAAGGGTAAAGAGGGACATTACATAGTGATGAAAGGGTCAGTACTCCAAAAAGACATAATAGTCCTTAATGGGTATGTGCCTTAATAGCAGAGTATTGTAATAGATGAGGGAAAAATTGATAAAAGTGCAAGGAGAAATAGATGAGCACACTATTATAGTTGGAGACTTTACTACTCTGTCAGATTGAACAGATCTGCCAGACAGAATCAGGAAGAGCGAAGTTGAACTATATAGCATCTCCAGTCAACTATACCTGATTTGCACCTATAGAACCCTTCCTCCAGCAACGGCTGGTTGCACATTCTTCTCAAGCTCACATGGAACATTCACAGACCATATTTTGGGCCATAAAATACATCTCAACATCTTAAAAGTATAGAAATAATATAGAGTCTTCTCTCAGACATCAGCAGAATTAAACTAGAAACTGATAACAGAAATGTACCTTGAAGGTCCCCAAATACTTAGAGACTAAGCAAATAACACGTGGATCAAAGAAAAATAGCATTTTGAACTAAATGAGATTGAAGACACGACAGCGTAACTTATGGGATGCAGCAAAAGCAGTGCTTAGAGGAAATTTATACTAGAAAAGAAGGAAGATCTAAATTTAATCTTCTAAGCTTCTACCTTGGAAAACTAGAAAAGGAAGAGCAAATTAAATCCAAAGTAAGGACAAGAAAAGAAATAATAAAAATTTAGATCAGAAATCAGTGAAATCAAAAATAGAAAATCAGTAGAGAAAATCAACAAAACTAAAAGCTTTTTCTTTGAAAAGATCAATAAAATCTATAAGACTTTAGCTAGACTAAATAAGAAGAAAAGAGAGAAGGAACATATTACTAATACCAATAATGGAAGAAGGGATATCGCTATATAACCTATAGACATTAAAAGGATGATATGAGAATGCTACATCAATTTCCTACCCCAAAATCTGGTAACCTAGATGAAATGGACCAAGTCTTAAAGATAGAATTTGCCAAACTCACAGAAGAAATATGGAATCTGAATAGGCCTACATTTTAAAGAAATTGAATCAATAATAACATTTAATGATATTGTGATTTGTAAGAAATATATATTTAGTCATTCAGATGACCCCATTTCCCAAGTGTTGAGGGCCCTAAGTATGTCTTTTGTTATGCTAATAAGGTGATTTTTAGATAGCACCTAAAGAGGGGGACTGATTGCTGGTGGAGCCAACCTATGATTAGAGGGTTACAACTTTTAGTCCTACCCCTTGACCTTAAGGTGGGAGAGGAGAGGAGTTAGATATTGAAAGATTGCCAGTGGAGAGTGATTTAATTGATCATGTCTTTATAATGAAGCCTGCAGGAAAACACAAAAGGAAAGGGTTCAGAGGGCTCTCCAGTTTATGTGGCCTGAGTGGAATCTCCTTGCCCCTTTCCACATCCCTTGCCTTAATGAATCTCTTCTATCTGGCTGTTCCTGAGTTATATCCTCTTTTAATAAACCAGTAATCCAGTAAAATATTTATTTGAGTTCTTGAGCCCTTCTAGCAAATTAAAAGACTTGAACAGACTCTTCACTGAAGATAGATGGCCTGTAAATATATGGAAAGATGTCCAACGTAGGGAATTACAAATTGAAACAATTGTAAGTTACTACTGCATCCCTATTAGAATGGCTTCCCCAAAACACTGACAACACCAAAGGCTGGTGAGGATGGGAAGCAGCAGGAACTCTGATTTATTTCTGGTGGGAATGCAAATGGTGCAGCCACTTTAGAAGACAGTTTGATCATTTCTTATAAAATATACTCCTATTGGGATCCAGCAATCACCTCCTTTGGCACACTTTGTTATTTACCTAAATGAATTGAAAACTTATGTTGAAACAAAAACCTGTGCATGGATGTTTATAGCAGCTTTTTCATAACTGTTAAAACTTGAAAACAACCAATATGTCCTTCAATAGATGAATGGATACATAACCAGTGGTACATCTAGAAAAGGGAATATTTTTCATTGCTAAAAAGAGATGAGCTATCAGGCCATGAAAATACATAGAGGAAACTTAAATGCGTATTACTAAGTTAAAGAAGCCAATTTGAAAAGGTTACATACTGTATAATTACAATGATACAATATTCTGGAAAAGTCAAAACTATGGAGAGTGTAACAGTATCAATGGTTTCCAGGGGTTATTGAGAGAGGAAGAGATCAATAGGCAGAACATAGAGGATTTTTAGGGCCTCGTGTCTATTTTATACATTTCAAAATGGTGGATATATGACCTTCTACATTTGTCAAAACCCATGGAATGAATAACACCAAGAGTGAACCCTAATGCAGACTATGGACTCTGGGTGATGATGTTGGGTCAATGTAGGTTCATCATTGTAACAAATGTGGTAGTCTGATGGGAGGTATCGATAGTGGGGGAGGTTGTGTGTAACTGGGGGTTAGGGAGTGAGTGAGAACTCAGTAAGTTCCACTCAGTTTTGCTGTGAAGCTAACACTGCTCTTAAAAACAATTTATTAAGCTTAAAAAATATTTTAAAAACAGCAGAAAGTAAAAATTTTAAAAATGATTCCATTTTACTTGTTTGCTTAAATCTTTCTCGTATGTTTCTTTTGTAGTTATGAGCTCAAAATTTGCTTAAACATAAATCAGAAACCATTTTCACTTACACACAGACTTTATTAATAATAATCATAGACTCCAGAGATAAATTACAAAAGCCTATTTGAATCATCTCATGGTTGAACTAATTATATATGTTTTCAGTGAAAAGTAATGTTGTAATATTACTAGTTAAAAAAATACTTATATTTTAAAAATTTGTCAGGAATGCTAGTGCTTGAGGGAATGCAGGTGCTGAGGCAGGGGTGGGGGAAGGGAGTAAGAAGAGTTTTATAGTTAAGCACTCAAAGACTGAAGTATGGTTTGGTTACATGGAATTTTTCACTTCAAATAACTTTTTAGTCTATTAAGAAAAAAAACACACTAGTTCCACTCAGATGAGGGGATTTAATGGGATGACGATAGATTTGGGGAAGAAAGAGGAAAGAAGAGATCTTTTCTAGAAGGTGGAAAAATGAAATAGAAAAGACACAAGAAAGTAACTTTTTAGTAAATTGGAGATGATGTAACTGACTAGACTAATTGCTGAGCATTAAAATAAAGGAGAAATGCAGTGTTGTGGTCAGTACATGATTCCACTGATACTGAAGAGGAAGCAGATGATAAAGAGACACTGCTGTATTTTTCAATGATGGTACCAAGTATCGTTGGTTCAGAGTAGCTTATTTTAAACCACTAGGTGTCCCATCCAAGTAGTAACCAGGCCCGACCCTGCTTAGCTTCTGAGAGCAGACGAGATTGGGCGTGTTCAGAGTGGTATGGCTGTAACTCAAAACCTCAATGAGATACCACCTCACACCAGTCAGAATGGCTAACATCAACCAGTCAGGGAACAATAGGTGTTGACGAGGATGCAGAGAAAGGGGAGCCCTCCTACACTGTTGGTGGGAATGCAAGCTGGTGCAGCCACTCTGGAAAACAGTATGAAGTTTCCTCAAAAAGTTGAAAATAGAGCCACCCTATGACCCAGCAATTGCACTACTGGTATTTACCCCAAAAATACAAATGTAGTGATCCAAAGGGGCACGTGCACCCGAATGTTTATAGCAGCAATGTCCACAATAGCCAAACTGTGGAAAGAGCCCAGATGGCCATCAACAGATAAATGGATAAAGAAGTTGTGGCATATATATTCGATGGAATACTATGTAGCCATCAAAAATGCAATCTTGCCATTAGCAACAATGTGGATGGAATAAAGGGTATTGTGCTAAGCAAAATAAGTCAATCAGAGAAAGATAATTATCATATGATTTCATAGGTCATATGAGGAATCTGAGAAACAAGGCAAAGGATCATAGGGGAATGAAGGGAAAAATAAGACAAAACCAGAGAGGGAGACAAACTATAAAAGGCTCTTAATCTCAGGAAACAAACTGAGGGTTGCTGGAATGGAGGGCTGGGGTGGCTGGGTGATAGACCCTGGGGAGGGTATGTGCTATGGTGAGTGTTGTGAATTGTGTAAGACTGATGACTCACAGACCTGTACCCCTGAAACAAATAATGCATTATATGTTAATATAAATACATACATACATACATACATACCACGAGGCGGCAGGGTAGAGAGAGAAGAGACAGGTTGAGGTGGATGGTTCCTGGGGATACATTGAACAATTAGTTACCTATTAGACTTGTGTCATAGTTCAGATGTATATATATATATTTATGTATTAATGTTTCATATGTGTGATATTTTACATGTTGTGTTAAAGCAATAACATTTTGCTACTAAAATAATATAAAATTTTTGAACCACATAAACAAAGTATTGATTAAAAATTGAGTTGGTATGTTAGTCAGTGTGACCCAAATTTATTATATCTGCTGGGTATTTACTTAATTTTTCAAAAATATTTTAAGGTTACAATTGCTATTTATTATTTTTCCATATTTTAATCAGATATAAATTAACAGTGAAAAATTGATAATTGCAAGGTATAACTTTGTGGTATAAGTGAAGATTGTCTCATTTATTTTTTTAAGATTTTATTTATTTGACAGGGAGAAAGAGATCACAAGTAGGCAGAGAGGCCGGCAGAGAGAGAGGGGGAAGCAGGCTCCCTGCTGAGCAGAGAGCCCGATGCGGGGCTCGATCCCAGGACCCTGAGATCATGACCTGAACTGAAGGCAGAAGCTTAACCTGCTGAGCCACTCAGGCGCCCCAAGATTGTCTCATGTTAAGAGTCCTCATTTTTAGACCAATATTTTGACCGTATTAGAAAAGATATCATATAATGGTCTAGATTCTGCCTTGAAAAAGCTTTTTTGGGTCAATTAATGTATTCTTGAATGCCATTCTTGAAGTAACTACATAGGGTAATATTCAGGATAGGTTTTTTGTTTTTGCTTTTGTCTTGGTGTTTCCACTATATCTGGGTTTTCAATAGGATCATAGACTTATAAACATCCTCCCTCTTGGCTTCCTATTCTCCAGCATCCTAGAAGAACTGAGTTTATACATAGAGTCACAGAAACCCTGGAGCTGAGAGGAGTGGTGGGGAAAACCTCTTTCAGAGGGTTCTTTTAGATGGAAGGAACAGAGACACGAGGTTAGATTCCTGACTCCAGCTCATGCTTGAGGCCGGCTTGGAGCTGGGCCTCCATCCCTGCTTGCTGAGTCCCAGCTGGACTGATGCTGCCTGTTTACTCCACCGTCCTCTGCTGGCCACATCAACATCTTATAACCAGTAGTTTCCATCTTCCTTCTGTCCCATCTTCACAATGAACAATATTGTTGACGTGGCTTGTCTACCTGCCTTGTGTACCGCAAATACTTTGTGCAAAGACACTGAGTCACTATAAACACAGTGATGTTCCCTGGCAGAGGCCATAGTCCTCCCAATATTGTTTTACCCTTGAATTTGCTGCTTTGAATGAATTGCCAGTATTTAAAAATTGGTAGCTTTTACGCAGAACTCTGGATGCTTCCATTTCCCTGGAAGTTTCATAAATCTGGCAACAGGGGAGGGCCTTCTCCAGTGGCACTGGAGCCCTTTACGTAGAATCTGCCCCTTCTGTTTCACCGTGGTCCCCATCGCTCCTCTAGGATCCCCAGTCCTCAGCCCTGTGTTCTTTGTCCTTGATCATTTTCTAATCTCTTGCTTTTCAAATTTGAATTACATGCCTTGATGTCTCTAAACATTTGGGGATTTCAGCTCTCGTTCTCTGAAAGTATACCCTGAGATCAATAGTCCTAGTAGAAACTTTTTTTTCAGGGCATAAAGATAAGGATTGATAAAGATAGCTATAAAAGAATTAAGTTTTTTGAATAATGAAAGTGACTGATATTTCTCGAAATTTGGTTTTCAAGGCAAACATGTCCCAGGTCAGGCAGGTGGGACTGCTGGCTGCGGGATGTCAGCCGTGGAACAAGGACGTGTGTGCTGCCAGTGGAGACAGGTTTGCATACTGTGCCACTCTGGCCATCTATATTTACCAGGTAAAATACTTTGGTTGCTTTTGATTTCTCATTTTATTAGGTAAAATTAACATTTAATACATATTTTAAAATCCCTGTTACATAAAAGTTTTAAAAGTACTGTAATGTAATTGATATTTATATTTTGTTGCTGTTTATACTATATTGGCTTTATAATTCAAGCTTTTAGAAAATGCTTATATCATAGTTTCAAGTTACTAGAAAAATCTTAATTGATTTCATCAACCTTTATGTGCTGTTCGTCAGAAGGAATTTCTTCAAGAATTAAAAGCTTCCAGTTTATGAGTGATGAGCAATTAGCACTTAATGCTTTTAAAATGTATCTCCATATAAATAATTGGAATTCATTTATTCATTTGTTTCAGACTTTGCTTAGTAGCATTTCATATGAGAAAAAAAAATCAGAGAATATGGGTTATCCATTAGAGAGCATTATATTAAAAACCATGCAGATATAAAATATTTTGAGATATTCTTGAGATACAAACCTTTATAACTCCTTTTCTTCATGTCTGAACTCTATCCGAACATTGCTCTTCAGTTTCCAGGCTGAAGAGCCCATGGCCTTCCGAATTGCCCCAGATCGAGGTGCTATAAACATCTTAAATCCAGGTCACACTTTCTTAAACCTGGAGTCAGCATTTCTGTGTGAGCAGCCAACCACTCGTCTGAGCCACGGACGTGAGGGTTAGCTCTCTTTGGCTCCTGCTTCTCACTCCTGTATTTTAGGTTAACCAGGAGCAATCTAGGGTTTGTAGCCTTCTCACCCAACTATTATAATAGTCTCTTACTGTCCTCTTTGCCTCTACTTTGACTCCCTCTAATGTACACTTCGGTGTAGTTGATCGTCCGTCATGCACATCCGAAGTTTTCAGTCTTCAGCGGCTCCTCATTGCTTCTGTTCACATGCAGACTTCATGGTGTGACGCTGTTTTGCACTGTTTCCTCCTCTCACCTTGTTCCCCGAGGCAGACCATGCTAATTGTATTTTCTAAGGCATCTCAGGCTCTTTTGTATCTTGCCTTTGCTTACACTGATTTTTCCATTTGCCTGTGTTGCCTGTTTGGAGAATGTTTTCTCATCTTTCAAATTTCAGCTCAAGTGCATAAACTCTTTTCCATATTCTGCCTTTTCCGCTTTTGTGATAGCAAAGGACCTTATAAAACGGACTGCCTCTCTGCCTGCTTCCCTTTACCAGAATCCGTCTTCCTCACCTTTGAATTTCTCAAGTTACTCTGTGCTCTCTGGAATTTAAAAGATACTCCTTAAATATTTTTTGAATGATACATTTTTGTTGTTGTTGTTTTGAAACAACAGTGCATTTCAGTGAAGAGTGAAAAAAATTATTGCATTATTCTGGAATAAAAATCTTTTCAATTCCCAATAGTGTAGTTTATTGAAAATTGAAGAAAAAAATAGCATTACTCTATAAACTAGTTAATTTCCCACAATACTGAGATTTTATGTAGTCCATTATTCAAGGTTATAGAAACACCCAGTAATCAACCTGAGTTTCAGTATAACATATCAGTCTAAGTAAACTATTCCTCCAGTGAGTAAGGACATTCAGAGAATGGATGAAGGCAGAACTTATTTTTTTTCATGTTCACATTTGTCCAGTTTTATGATGACATTTTATGACTTGAATATTTGGGAAGATTGAACTAAAATTATTAACATAAAAAACCTATGAAGAAAATTTATGTGTTATTAAAGGCTGAAACAAACTAAGAATCATCCTGATTTAGATAGTAAAACAAACTCAGGTGACAGTTCATTACAGAGTTCCCTGTAAAAACTTGTTTCAAAGTATGCAAATAGACGATTACATTTATATTAAATGGTGACATTAACATTCAACTTATGTTAATCAGTATTGTTTTAAATGTCATTGTCTAAATTGAAGTGCTTTGAAAATTATGCTACATAAATATAAAATATTAAGGTTATTTTCAAAGGGAATATTTATTAAATCATACCTAGGGTCAATGTACAGTCAGAGCCTGATAGTCTGTCACACTCTTTATAACAATACTGATGTTTTATCACATCTGTCTGAACTATTAAATGATACTTGTAAATGCCATAAGAATTTTCCCTTTGACCATTGAATTGGGATGCAATAATATATTAACTACTCTAAAAATAATTTATGGTGCAGCTGAATATAATGAAATAGACTCGTAATACTGAACTGTAAATATAATAAGAATGTATTAATAAATTAATCCCCATATGTATTTATATTGTGCTTAAGATACTACTTGGATAATTTGCATAGTAAAGCCAGTGAAGATCATTGATAGCTTCTTCATGTACTTACTGTGTTTATAGACTCTTCCACTGAATTTCTAACGTATATAGCAGTTTTTCTATTAGATACATTAGACACATTCACAGTATTTACCACAGATAAATCACTGAATGACTTAAAACTTACACACCTATTCCTTACAAACCTATTCCTAAATATACAGAAAATGTACTTAAATATATTTAAACAGGCCAACTTAAGATGATTGTAACTGCAACACCTCACTTGTACTTGGTTCTTTTTAACAATATTTCATCTGACATTGTTCAGGAATAGTTGAAGTTCAAGTAGTGAGAAATATAGAAATTATAGAAGGGAAACCTTAGGAAATAATTAGGTTGTTAGTCAAAATTTTATATACATTGATGTTCGCTACAGCATTATTTGTTATAGCAAAATTTCAAAGTGGCTTAAGTGGTAAACAATAGCATAGTGGTTCATTTCTTCAATAATAACTGAATCTCTTCCATTGGCCAAGTATCACTAGGCACTAAGAATGAAACTATGAACAAATCAGGTAGATTCTTCTCATTGGATTCATATTCCTAGTAAGGATGGGGGCAGGGAGAGGTCAATAAATAAATAAATAAATAAATAATAAACGTTTCAGGAAGAAATGTGTTCTACAAAAGCTATAAAAACAGGTCATATGTTAGAGTCATTGACACCAAAATCAAAAGCAGCAAAAGCAAAAACAAGTGGGACTATATCAAACTAAAAACCTTCTGCACAGCAAAGGAAACCATCAACAGAATGCAAAGGCAGCCCACTGAATGGGAGAAAATATTTGCATATCATAATCTGATAAGGGGCTAATATCGAAAACATATAAAGAACTCATATGACACAATAGCAAATTAGACAAATGATGTGATTGAAAAATAGGTAGAGGATCTGAGTAGACGTTTTTCCAAAGAAGACATGCAGATGGCCAACAGACACATCAAAAGAAATCTCAACATCACTTATCACCAGGGAAATGCTAATCAAAACCACGTTGAGCTATCACCTCACACCTGTTAGGATCTCTATTTTCAAAAAGACAAGGAATAACAAATATTGGGAGGATGTGGAGAGAAGGGAACCCTGTGCACTGTTCATGGGAATGTAAATTGGTGCAACCACGATAGAAAACTCTGTAGAGTTTTCTCAGAAAATTAAAAACAGAACTACTGTACGATCTTACATTTCTACTTCTGAGGGTTTATGTGAAGGAAATGAAAACACTAATTGAAAAGATACATGAAGTCCCATGTTCACTGCAGCATAGCCGAGACATGGAAGCAACCCCAGTGTCCATGATGGATGAACAGATAAAGAAAATGTGGTCTAGGTATGCATACAGTGGAATACTATTTAGCCATTAAAGAAGGAAACTTTGCCACTTGCTACAACATGGATGGGCCTCAGGGGCATTATGCTAAGTGAAATATGTCAGAGAAAGACAAATACTATATACTCTCACTTATATGTGGAACCTAAAACAAAAACAAAACAAAATAAAACTGAACTCATAGATACAGAGAATAGATTGGTGGTTGCCAGAGGCAGGGGTAGGGTGGGGTGAAATGGGTGAAGGGAGTCAAAAGGTATAAACTTCCAGTTATAAACTAAATAAGTCACACGGATGCAATGTACAGCATGTTGAATGTGGTTAATGACACTGTTGTACAGTGGGAAGTTGCTCAGAGACTAGATCTTAAAATTTACCACAAGAAAAAAAGCTGTAACTGTGTGTGGTGATTCTTAAGTAGGCTTATGTGATCATTTAGCAATATATGCAAATATCAAATCATTATGTTGTCTACCTGAAACTAATATTATATGTCAATCATATCTTAATTAAAAAAAAAAATAGGGGCGCCTAAGCTGGTTCAGTTGGTTAAGCAACTGCCTTTGGCTCAGGTCATGGCCCTGGAGTCCCAGGATCGGGCTCGCACCTCATGGGGAGTCTGCTTCTACCTCTGTCCTTTTCCCTTCTCATGCTCTCTCTCACTGTCTCTCTCTCAAATAAATAAATAAAAATCTTTTAAAAAAATAAAAGATAAATAAAAATTTAAAAAATGTTTTAAAAGGATCAAGGATAGAGTCATGGGACAGGTTTTGGGGTGGGTGTATAAATTTATTTAGTTGTTGTGGTCAGAAAATACCTTTGTAAAAAGAGGCATTTTTGGACTGAGAGCTGAACAGGAAGGAATGAAAAACCATGAACAAATAGATGGGGAGAGCATTCAACGCCAAAAGAACAGCAAACATAGGCTTTAAAGCAGAAATAATTTTGCCATAATAGAGCAACAAGAAAGCCAGAGTGGACAAGCAGGAACACGATGCCGAGTGAGCCTTGCAGATAGGAGAGGTTCATAATGTGGGACATCGGATGCCATGCTGCAGTTCGGATTTTACTGCAAGTATGTGGTTGAAGAAAGAATGGTGTAAAAAATAGTTAATGTGATGTTGATTGGAAACCCTCTTCAATAATACTGTGAAAGGTTCATAATTTGTTAAGAGGAAAAGCCAGGTACAACAAAATGGCATATACTGTATAATCCCAAACGTTGAAAATGTGAGAAAGAAAAATTCACTGATTAATGGCACATTTACAAAGGAGATCGGAAAATTAGGCTATTTCTTTTTTCCACTTACATGCAAGAGCACGACATAAGCCCCATCCAAAAAGCAGTAATAGAAAATGGGTCTAGTGATACCATTGCTCTGCAGACTTTAGACATCTTAATAAGGTAATAATGAGCAATTAGTTTATTTAACCCAATTTTTTATTGAAATACAGTTAGCATTCCAAGTCCTATTAGTTTCAGCTGTACAACATATTGATTCAGCCATTGTATACACTACTCATGGTCATGACGTTAAGTGCCATCAACATCTGTTACCATGCAGTGTTTTTACAGTATTACTATCTGTATTCCCTGTGATGCACTTTTCATCTCCATGAATTATTTATTTTTGTAACCGGAAGTTTGTACCTCTTAATCCCCTTTATCTATTTCACCAATCCCTCCACCCACCTCCTCTCTGGCAACCACCAGTTTGTTCTCTGACGTTAAGAGTCTGGTTTTCTGTTTGTTTGGATTTTTAGATTCCACGTGTAAGTGAAATGATACGGTGTTTTTCTTTCTCTGACTTATTTCACTTAACATGATACCTTCTACCTCCAACAGTGTTGTCACAAATGGCAAGATTTCATTCCTTTTTTTATGACTCGGTAATATTCCAACACACACACACACACACACACACACTACATCTTCTTTATGCATTTATTGATGGGTACTTGAGTTGTTTATATATCTTGGCTATTGTAAATAATGCTGCAATAAAAAATAGGGGTGCACCTATCTTTTCAAATTAGTATTTTCATTTCTTTGGGTAAATAGCCAATAGTGGAATTGCTAGAGTATGTGTAATTTCTGTTTTTAATTTTTGAGGTACTTCCATACTGTTCCCGTGGTGGATATCCCAGGTTACAGTCCCATCAAGAGTCCTTTTTCTCCACATTCTCACCAACACTTGTTACTTCTTATGTTTTTGATTTTAGCCATTCTAACAGGTATAAGGTGATATCTCATTGTGGTTTCGATTTGCATTCCCTTGCTGATGAGTGATGTTGGCCATGTGTATATTTTCTTTGGAAAATGTCTATTTAGGTCCTCTGTCCATTTTTAATCAGATTATTTGTTTTTTGGGGGGGTGGTGTTCAGTTTTATAATGTTCATATGTTTTAGATGTTTCTTTATATGTTTTAGATATTAGCTCCTTATTGGATATGTCATTTGCAAATATCTTCTCTTTGTGATGGTTTCTTTCACAGTGTAAAAGCTTTTTAATTCGGTATAGTCCCAGTAGTTTATTCTCTTAGCCTAAATTTTTTCATTTAAACCTAATTGAAAAATTACAGAAAAAATATTCCAAAACCAAGAGTTTTTTCCCCATAAGTAGATATGGATATGGAAAATATAATAAGGCTCTAAATTATTATGTATATTTAAATGTACATTTATTTTTATTTGTTTAAAATTATTTAATTTCAATTCTCTTATTTTTTTAAAAACGGATTTTTTTCTGCTCATCATCACTTATTAGGGAAATGCAAATCAAAACTACACTGACATCTCACCTCACACTTGCCAGAATGGCTAAGCACAAGAAAAAAAAATACAAACACAAAAATAAAAGCACGAGAAACAAAAGATGTTGGCAAGAATGTGGAGGGAAAGGAACCCTCATGCACAGTTGGTGGGAATGCAAACTGGTTTAGCCACTGTGGAAAACAGTATGGGGGTTCCTTAAAAAGTTAAAGATAGAACTACCCTATAATCCAGAAATCACACCAGTAGGTATTTACCCAAAGAATACAAGCACGCTAATTCAAAGGGCCGCTTGCACCCCCATGATTATAGCAGCATTATTTATAACACCCAAACTGTGGAAGCAGCCCAAGTGTCCACTGACTGACGAATGGATAAAGAAGTGGACGGCATATAAATGGAATATTGCTCAGCCGTAAGAAAGAATGACATCTTGCCATTTGCAACAACATGGATGGAGCTACAGAGTATGACGCTAAGTATAATAAGTCAGAGAAAGACAAGCACCATAATGATCTCACTCATATGTGAAAGTTAGGAAACAAAACAAGCAAAGGGAAAAAATAAGAGAGGGAGAGACAAATCAAGAAACAGACTTTTGATTATAGAGAATAAACCGATGGGGAAGTGGGGAGGGAAGGGGGAAATAGGTACTGGGGGTTACAGAGGACGCTTGTGATGAGCCCTGCTGATGTGTGGAAGTGTCGAGTCACTCTATTGTACACTGTATCAGCTAACGGGAATTAAAATAAAATTTTTAAAAAATGATTTCTTTCTTTTGATTGAATACACTTAACACTTGAAAGCAAACCAAGGCTTGAAATGTGTTCATACCATGTTATTAGGTATACTAATTTTCATGTAGGTAGCTTTTTAAAATTGTGATTATTAATGAGAAGTGTGTTATCTAAAAAGAAGCACTGAAATGTCTTATTTATGTATTTTTTTTAGTTGGATCACCGTTATAATGAATTCAAACTTCACGCAATTATGTCTGAACATAAAAAAACAATCACAGCTATCTCTTGGTGTCCACATAACCCTGATGTGTTTGCAAGTGGCAGTACCGATAATTTAGTCATCATTTGGAATGTTGCAGAACAAAAAGTCATTGCTAAGCTCGACAATACAAAAGGTATATTTATAACTGGGTTTTATTTTACTAAATGAAATATTTTTATTTTAATAAGCAAAATATTTTATTTAAATTAGCTCAGGTTTTAAACTGAGCTTTTCAAACTTTCTAGTGCTAATCTATGGAAGAAATTTCCTATCATGACTCATTGTACATATGTATAAAAACTGAAACAAAATTTCATGAAATATTTTATACTTAGCATGATGATCTATGAAAAATGATCAATACCAAATGATTTCATTAATATGTAAATATAGCAAAAATTCCCAAAATAAATATAAAAATAATAACTGGTGAGATTTTCTTAATAAGACAATTGGTCTAGCCTGTTCATTACTGTGTTCCAATCTGAAACATACAAGGACAGTGTTACACATGTAATCAGTGCCCTGCTGAGCTGGTTTCTTTCCTATATTTTTAATTGGGTCAAGACAGAAAGTCCTAGTTCACACAAGTAGGTCTTAGTGAATTGAAAATTATGACATTCTTCCTAGCTAGCATCTTACCCCATGATAATGATGAAGTTATCATTTTTCTCTGTTAGATGTCATAATAATTCAATCACTTTTTAAACACCAAGGGTGTCTCAGTTATTAATTATGGTTTTGAGAGCTACTGCTGGACGTGTTTTCTATGTCCAGTTGTTTCTCTGACAATTACTGGTTATAGCTTTGAGACAGAAAACTGAGATTTGACCGTCTCACTAATTTTATTTTGTTCAGTTTCTTTATAATCTTCTTTTCAGTGTGTAGCAACAATATTGAGAGTTCGTAGGCAATTGTATGGAACTCTTGCTTCCAAGATAATAATAATAATGCCTTTTGGAACCTTTGGATATGTTCAGCATACTTAGTATATTTCTTTTTCCTTGTCTTTTCAAATTTAGGTCATTAGGAATGTTGAAAATACCAGTAAAATAAACCAATTTTGTTATATAACTTCCATTTAAAAAAAATATTTGCCAAACAAGGTTAATTTTTTCAGCTAGAAAAATGTGACTCTCGTTCCCAAGCTCATATAACCTGCTGCTTATTTTCATTTGCAACAACCCCTGAGCTTCAGTATTAGATAGTGTGCAGTTTGCTCCAATCTCAGAGCAAAATTTTTTCTAAGTCAACTCTATTCAGTGAGCTTCCATTAGTAAGTAACAGTTTTCCTTAAGGTTTTCAATACATCAATGAGAAAAAGCCAAAATACTTTTAGTACAAGGCTTTGTGATATATAAAAACAGCAATTAATAGCCTTAGTCAAGATTTTTCATGTTTTTTTGGTCAGTCCTGTTTCTCTACCAATCACAAATCCTACAGGTTTTTCCAGTATTGTTTTTATTGGGCAAGAGTGCATTTTCTCAATACTTTATATTCAACTTTATGTGAAAATAATTTTAATCTTTATGTGAAAAATACTCCTTGAATGCTACATGATGTCATCGTTCTTACAAGGTTGTCACACAAAATCTATACTTGATTATAACTGCAGAATAACATTTTCTAAATGTTATGCATAGGTACAGCTTAGACAGTATACTATTGTATTATCACCTTGTGTACCCACTGATTTGTCATAAAATGCTATGTGCATCACCTCTTTTCATGATGAAAGAGTTTTTTTATTCATTAGCTTTGTGCACCATAGCTTTTTTGCCACTGAGCATATAATTAAATAAGTCTTTTCATTAGCTGAATCATTGAACATTATATAAAAAGCTAATGATGTACTGTACCTTGGCTAATTGAATTTATATTTAAAAAGATAGCTAAATCCTAAAATAAAAAGCTTTTCATTTGCATTTGTAGAATTATTAATCATTGTGGTAACAGTTTTGATAACTTTTACATATTTTTCCTTTCCTTATGTATTTTCTTTTGTTTTGAAATTTTCTTTACAATAAGTTCCTCATGCTATTTCTAAATATCTTAATTTAAAAATTGAAAGCTTTATTTGCAAAAAATTTATGAATATTTGGGTTATTTCATTGTAAGTAATTCCCTTTGAAATGTCTTAGACTCTACCTTTTTTTCAGAATCTGGCTTAAGCAAAGTAGAAATTTGCATTTAGTCAAACTTTTTAAAAAAATCAATATTAGAATTTGAAACTGCCTCTGTATTTTTTATTTCATCATTCTGTTTCCCACAGTAATAAAAACTTTACTTAAAACACGTATTAGTTTGTTTAAATGTAAAATGTTAAAATTATCATGAGGTTGAAAAATATCACACTTGATAATATCCTTTGAATTAAAAAAAAACAAAACCGAAACACTGTTACCGATGGATAATAGTACTACCTAACTGTCTTAGGATATTTTGGGAAGAATTAAATGAGTTAATGTTTTACAGAGTTCTTAGAAGTACTTACAAATAATGAGCCATTATCGAAGTCTTTTCTGTTTTACCTATATGACATTGTTTCTAGTTCCTTCTCTTCCTTGCTGTCTCTCTGGAAACACGCATTCAGAGAGCCCACGTTCCAGAGGCTTTCTTCAAGTGTTCGATGGTGGTTTCACCCATTCAGAGTGTCTCATCCCTTATTGGGAAATTCGACTTCTGTTAATGTAGTCTAAAACCACATCAGCTTTTGACTGGCCTTATTCACGGACTTATCCATTCCTTCTATAAATATTTATGGAGTTACCATTTTATGTCAGACCCTGAACTAGGGGTTAGGCTTCTGGTTTCTGCCTCTTGGAACATTAAGGACACAAATTGAATTTACTGTCAACGAACAAATTAAAACTGTGTCTTTTTTTATATCATTTCCTCTTCCTGGGAAATACTACTTATCCCATACATTAAACTCTACTGCTTCCTCAAAGTATAATCCAAATCCAGCTTCTTTCCAGGACAGTTGCCCAACAGTTCAGACTTTTGTATATGTCACAATCATTTGGAAAACCTTGTTGTTGTTTTTTAAAATATTTATTTATTTGACAGAGAGCATGCGCACAAGCAAAGGGAGCAGAAGAGGGAGAAGCAGGCTCCCCGCTGAGTAGGGAGCCCGATGCAGGACTCAATCCCAGGACCCCGGGATCATTACCTGAGCCAAAGGCAGAGGCTTAACCGACTGGGCCACCCAGGCGCCCCTGGAAAACCTTGTTACAAATAGATTCCTGGGCCCTAATTCCATATGATCTGATGTGCTTATTCAGTTTGCTGAGTCTGATGCATTTTTAAAGTGTCTGTGTTGGGAGGTTCATAATCTCTGTCTTGAGTTAGAAATTTACCATAATACTTATTTTATATATGATTTATTTGATCTCAGTAATAGAGAGGGGGATACAATTAACTTTTGTATTTCTTTTATAGTTTAAAAGGGTCTTTTACATGCATTATTATATTTCTCTTCTTAATATTCATGTGGAATAGGTATACAGCTATTTTTAGTTATCTGCATTTTATAGATGAGAAGACAGATTTAAGAGGTAAAGTTACTTGTTGAGTTCATCTAAGCAGTACTAAGATTTGAATCTAAACCCTGATAAGACATAGATTGTAGCATTAATTTTATTACTAAATCCCTATAGTTGCATTTAACTTTTCATTTATGTAATCCTTATCTTCCCAAGATATTATATTTGTATCTTATATTTAAGATCCTTTAAAACAGGAATTTTATCCCATATTAACTTGTATACCTAGAATGACTACAGCAAGTCTACACAAAAACTCAGTAAGAATTCATTGCTTTAATATGTAGTTTCTGAAAGAAAAAACTCCATAAATGTCTATATATATGAAGCATATTATGATATGAGTAGTTTCAAACCCAACGGGGTACTTTTCCTTTCATTATGGAAACACCCTGCCTGTGTTGCCTGTAGTTGTTAGGATCACTTTATAATTCTGACTCCCAACTAAGAAGGTGGTAATATTTTTTTTTAATAACAAGCCTAGTCTTGTATTTTAAGTTGTTCTAGAAGTATACAGTAGGAATACTATTTAATGGTACACTCTTCTTCCTCATGTCTCTATGACGTGTCTGTATTTCATTTCTCCTAGGGACACCTGCCTCTCTCAGCTGGTGCTGGAACGCAGGTGATGCCGTGGCCTTTGTTTCCCACAGAGGCCCACTGTTCATTTGGACCATCTCAGGCCCAGAGAGTGGAGTGACTGTGCACAAGGAAGCTCACAGCTTCTTGTCTGATGTCTGTGTATTCAGATGGCATACCCAGAAAAAGGGAAAGATTGTATTTGGTCATATTGATGGAAGCCTATCAATTTTTCAACCAGGTAAGAATTTAATTTAGTCAAGTTTCTTTTTCTTACCTTATGTAATTTCTTGTTTACGTAGCATACAGCCAAGGTTCAGAGTATTTTTTTTTTAAGGTTCACAGTATTTTAATTTTAAAATAATAGTTCTACAAATAATATCCAGCACTAAGAATTCACTTTTTTTTTTTTTAAAGATTTTTTAAATTTATTTGACAGACAGAGATCACAAGTAGGCAGAGAGGCAGGCAGAGAGAGAGGGGAAGCAGGCTCCCTGCCAAGAAGAGAGCCTGATGCAGGGCTCTATCCCAGGATCCTGGGGTCATGACCTGAGCCGAAGGCAGAGGCTTTAACCCACTGAGCCACCCAGGTGCCCCCCAAGAAGTCACTTTTATTGCAATATATTTAACTCAACTGTGTAGATTGTACTTCGAGTTAACCCAAATACAGTCATTTGCCGCATTATTTTACTTTTTTAAGTCAATTGTTTATTTCTATACGTTTACTAAGAAAATGGCCCGAATGAGTAAGGACATTCAACAGAATATGATGGCTTACTAATACAACTCAAAAATATTTTCCCACCTGCTTCTAAAATACCAATGTGATGCCCATAGCGTAGGTCCTTAGCAAAGACTTTGAACTTGAGGTAGAAAGGAACAATAAATCTTTCGATCCCCCCATCAGCTAATTAATTAATCTAACTGAATGAAGGGGTCTGAGAAGCTAATTTATGTTTATTTTTTCCAATTTAAACAATGATAAAGTGTGTAATGGGAAAATCTGAAAATTACCTGGATAGCTCTCCACTCAAAAGTAGTGTGGTTACCCTCTGAGAAACATGTTTTTTGCCATCTGGCATCGCTGTTGATGTAGGAGACTCCTGACTCGCCAGATAGATGGATAAAAGTGCTTTTTAGGATTAAGATTGCTACTTTTAAAAAATGTGTTACATCTAATTTATCTGAAACTAAGAGAAGAAAAAAGAAATTGAAGTTGAAAAGAAGAAATCCTGAAAATTTGAATAAATATTTCCTAAAGAAATCTTCCTACTGTTAAAAAATGATATATAAAACATTGCTATTTTGGGGCCATTTTATCTCAAACACATTTCAAACGGGATCTGCTGTTTTACCTCTTAAAGCAAGATGACAGTAAATTCGCATGTCTTCACCACCTCCCTCTGCTCTTTGCGCATATCCTCGTGTTCCTTCTGGGCATACTAATGTAACTTGGGGAGGCTTTTATCTGTTTTCATTTGGGGGGGACAGGTCTGTGCTTGCTTTTTGCTACATTTGGATTTGTTGTCTCAGACACCTCCACCCTATCTGTTCTGTCCTCTGCGTTGGGAGAAAATTCTGTTTGAGAGCTGGTCATTAGGCTCAAGGTTCAGTGACCTCATTCACAGACTTTCTCCGTTTGGATCTGGTGCACGCCACTTCTTTTCCCTCCTGGGCTCTTGATCTCCCGAGGTCTTCTTCAGTCCCAGGGAGGTAATTTAGGGACAGTCAGGATGGCCGTGTGCTGTGTTGTTCCTCCTCGTGATTGCATTCTGGGGGTGTAACCAGATCTCAGTAGGAACTCCCCACCACTCCCCCAGCGAGCCTGCACCCAGAGACTTCGTGAGGATGGCAGTACTTTGTTTTTGAGGAACCTGGTGCTGTTGAGCTCTAGAGAGGATAATGAGGAGTGTGCACGCACTTTGGCCCAAATTTCATTCTAGATATTATTCGCATTTTATAACTTGTCATTTTGACCATCTCTTTTTCACTGACTTAAGGCTTTCTTTTCTTGCTTTGTTATTATTAATATATCATTATTAGGTACTTTTTTTAATTAGGTATTTTTGAAGGTGTTAAGTCCTAAGACATTGAGACATTGTATTATATCTCTAAGATATAAAACATTGAGACACTGTATGCTTATTCTGCATTGAAAGGAGAGGGAGGCATAAAGACCTCCTTTGCACTTTGCGTCTCCCTTTTGTGGGTTTAAGTCAGGGTGGAATGTATATTTCAACATCTGACCTGTGACTTCCAGAAGAGACCATCATTTTGCCATAACTCATCTTCCAGTTATTAAACGAAGTAATTTTGCATCTGTACCCATATCTCCCATATCATCAAGTGTTATTTTTCTGGATCCACCCATGGATTCATTTGCTAGGGCTTACCCTAACAGAGTCCCACACTCTGGGTGGCTTAGATCAACAAATGCATTGTCTTGCAGTTGTAGAGCCTGGAGATAGGAGGTCAAGGTGTCAGCAAGGCAAGGCCCTATAGAGACACCAGGGAAGGCTTCATTCCAGGGCTCTGTCTTAGCTTCTGGTCATTCCTTAGCTCGTAGCAGCCCGGCATCAGGCTTCACATGGCGTTCTCCCTGTGTGCATGCAGTGCTCTGTCCAAATTTCTCCTCTTTATAAGGACACAGTCATGTTGGATAATGGTTCACCCCAATGACTCATCTCAATTTATCATCTGCAAATACCCTGTTTCCAAATAAAGTCAAATTCACAGATCCTTGGAGGTTGGGACCTCAACATCTTTTGGAGGGACACAAATTCAACCCATAACAACCCCATACAGAATTGTTGACCTCATTTATTCCATAGATGTTTAGCAGTGGATATGTACAAAACATTAGGGAAGGTATAATCTTGCTGTGTATTTTCCTTTTGTGTGTACATGAGCTAATGGGTCATGAAGGAAATACTACTTTTTATTCTGATGCTCAATTCTGTATTGCGGCTTGAAGCTTTGAGACTATTAGTATTATACCGATAATTGTTACACTTTTTACTTTTCCTAAGGAGTGGTCACCTTTACCTTCTTAAGGACTTATTGGCATAACAGATTGTTCTATCTCTAATAACAAGGAAGAATTAATGTCCTCCAGCTTCTTGCAGGAGACTAAGACCTCAAGCTCTCTGCTGTCGGGTCTTTATCTCTTTTGGAAGGAAAAGGAAATATTCATGGAGCTAGCTTTTATGCCTTCTCCCTTTCAGTCTGAAAACCACTTTATTCTGTATTTATGTATTGGATTTTCATGTAAAACTTCACAGTAAACAGAGGATTCTAGAGCCAAAATCATTAGAAAACTGGTCTAGCTATTTTAAATTATAGTTTTGGACAAGGCTAAGTCATCATAATTTTTTTTATCTTCATAATAGAAATGTTTTCATTGAATTGACTTTGGTGTTATTCCAAGGATGTGCATTAATCTAATTTGCATGGTTTTATTTTAGAAATGTTGATGACATATTCCCTGTGTAATACTGTATTCCCTTTCTGAAAACACACAAGTTTTCTGGTCTCAGTTCTGGGAAAAGTTGTGCTTCTCCTGAACACTTTTTTTTTTTTTTTGGTCTTTTATTTTATTATCCTATGGATGCCATGAGTTATGTAACCTTTCAAGACTTTTTCCTCTGCTTTGGCCACCGGTTTCAAAATAAAAATTTGAACAGCTCTGTGGATTATACACTACTTCATTATCTCATTTTTAAACCCCAATTTTCCCTTGTCCTGGTTTTTGTTTTTGTAAGATTTTATTTATTTGACAGAGAGCACAAGCAAGGGGAGAGGGAGAAGCAGGCTTCCCACTGAGCAGGAGCCCGACATGGGGTTTGATCCCAGGACTGTGGGATCATGACCTGAGCCGAAGGCAGACCTTAACTGACTGAGCCACCAAGACACTCATAGATTTTGTTTTTTATACTGAAATTATGTACCTTACCTTCTCATTGACTTACTCTTCTCAAATGCTTCATCCTTATCTGACAACACAAGTTGTCTGATATTTGTATAATAAAATAGAACATAAATAAAAATAAACAAAGTATGTAAAATAATGAAAGTATTATCAGCTGTTTTAATGGTTGGCTGTAAAATTTTATAGACTTAGTTTTCTATTTTTTATAATAAAAATGTTGGTACTAGACAGAAGACAAAACAGTGACGGTAATTTATAATCATTTTTACTAAGCACGGGCTTTCAAGCAACATGATTTAGATACCATAGCATTTGCATTGCAGATTTTCCCACGTTTGTGTTACTGTTGTTTTGATTTTTTTCACATTCTGGAATATTTTTGATAAACCATTCATATTAACTGAAAACTACTTTAGAAACAGCTTTAGTATAGCTTAGGTTAATCAGTTTTCTATCTCGCTCTGACTTGTAATGATTATATTAATATTCATTACTGTTTGTCAGACCAAATAGCAATTTAGCAGATGCTGATTTGGGGAAATAAGTAACAAACTTTTCTTGATGATGATTGCAAAAATTTGTTAAAGCCAAATAAAGGAAATATCACATGTAGCTTCTATGGTCTTATATGCAAAAATTCTAAATAAAATGTGAGCTTAACATCATAAAGAGTAATGTATTCTGACAAATTTAATCCCAACACAGAAGCTGTAAGGTTTTCAGTTCATTTTACAAATAGCTTATATAGCCAAGGAAATTGACGTTTTTTCTGCTTTTATTCTCTGACATGTTGAAAAACAGTATGTAATGGTGATACTGCAGAAGGAGCTGTGGTATCCGTCAGTTGGGTTTTGTTTAGTAAACACATCTGGCTGCATTTATATTACTCAGCGGGAGCTGGTTCTGCGAAGACCAAAGAAGACCATCGTCTCTGAACACCATTGCTTCGCGCCTTTCCTCTGGGAATGGGCGGCCGGCTCTCGGGAGCCCCGCGTGCTATACCAGCAGAGGCCTTTTTCTCCCCGTTGCCAGTGGTGTCTAAATTTGGAAGGAACAAGAGGATTGTTGGATAATCCTTTGCTTCATTTAACTGTGTGTGTTTTACGTCCCTGTTTTTCTGGCTGCCTCGTTCGTACTGGTTGCCAGGAGTGAGCGGTGCCTACGACAGATGCGGCGATGCATGAGGAAGGGGTGACTGTCAGTACTGATACGCTGCTTCTAACAGGTCCCACTGTTCTTAGCCCCCGAAGTGACGGACTCTCTCTTTTACAAAACTCCATGAACTAAGTATTGTTATATTCTTCATTATACAAATAAAACTCTGAGCCCACAGAGTCCGTGTCTTGTCCAAGAGCACAGAGCTGGCCGGTGGTGGCACAAGGCTGTGCACCAGGGCAGCCGGGCGGCAAAGTCTGTGGTTCTAAACACAGCAGGGGTCCCTTTTGGTAGGTCCTTCCTGTCCCCACAAGAACTGTAGTTGATGACAGGATCATGGGTATTGTTTATCTCTTCTTTTTCTTTTGGCATTTCAGTAACAAATAGAAGAAACTTTCAGGGCACCAGAGGTGGCCAGAGCAGGGCAGTTGGGTCTGACTTTCCTCTTGTTCCCTGCACTCCCCTGTGTCTGTTAGGACCTCTACACACAAAGGCCAGATCCCTGTTCCCAGTACTCTCGGAGACCAGGGCTGTTAAAGAGGAAATTAATATGATCTTAGTTGTTGGTTTTCTTTTGAGCATTTTGTTTAAAATCTTTTTCTTTATATTTTAATAGGTAATAAAAGTCAGAAACATGTTCTGAGACCTGAATCTCTTGAAGGGACAGACGAAGAGGACCCCGTGACAGCTGTGGAATGGGACCCACTGTCTACTGATTATCTCCTTGTGGCTAATTTGCATTTTGGAATTCGCCTGCTAGATTCGGAATCACTTTATTGCATATCAACATTTAATTTTCCCAGTGCAGCAGCTTCTGTGCAGTGCTTGGCCTGGGTTCCCAGTGCTCCTGGGATGTTTGTAACTGGGGGTAAGTTTACCCTGTTCCCCAAAGTTTTAAATATATGTATATTCTCTAACTGAATCAGGGAAATTATATTCTTTTTTTGGTTAATTTTGTATAAAATGTATTAATATCCTAATGTTATTATTTATTATAGTAAGTGCTTACTTTACTTTTATTTACACTGTATGTCATTAACATAAAGACAAATAAATATGAAATGAAGGCTCCGTTGTCCAGGTTTCTGGTTATAAAGTGGAATGTATTCTTTGTGTGCGACATGTGCCATGTGTTTGCGCTTACATTTATCATTGTGTTGTAGGAGTAATAGTCACTGAGTCTGATGGTGACTCTGTTTAATGACTGGAGGAACTGCCAGAAAGTCTCCCAGAGTAGCTTCTATGTAATAGGTGGGATTTTCGGGAAGCGAGGGAGCTTCCTAATTGGTCTTTGGTATATCAGGCAATCTTGGTTACAGGTGAGCAAGGGAGCAGTTTAAATACATTTCAAAAGACAAAATATTATTTACTGTTAGAAGTGGAGAGTTTTTTGTAGCTGGCTTTCCTAGAGCAGGTGTGTCAGTGGGGTGCTTTTTTGTGATCAGACTCTGATGACCTTTGTAGGGGAAGCTGCCAAAACAGGCAGTCTTTCACTTTAGGGAAGGATCTGGAACAGAAAAAAGCAAAATAAGCCAAACATTAAAAGGACGAATAGCATTTCACCTGTTTCTTTGGGTTATTGTACATTATTGTTTGAAGAATGTCAGTAAGTGGTGCTACAAATCTTGCAAGTTTAAGTTTTTGTTACTACTTTTATGTCTGGGCATTTTATGTTTCAAATAAAACTAGTTAACATAATGCTTTTTTCTTGATCTGGCTAGATTCTCAAGTGGGTGTTTTGCGCATTTGGAATGTTTCAAGAACAACACCTATTGATAATTTTAAATTAAAGAGAACAGGGTTTCACTGCTTGCATGTGCTTAATTCTCCTCCACGAAAAAAATGTAAGTAAAAATATCATCAAAATTTAGTATTTTAAGATGTCGGATTTATTGCTATCAAATAAAATGATCATTATAATGATATTAACATATCACATGAACATAATAAAAAAATAAATGTACACTGTATGTTAACCTACTGGAAATTAGATAAAAATGTGGAAAGAAAAAAGAAAATAAACATACCAAATACTATATGTTACTGAAAACAAGATTTTTAAAATTAGCCTTTGACAGTATGTGTACTAAAGGAATCATCAAGGCCACACGATATCTAATATTACTAATTTGAAAATATTTAGAGCCAGGTTACATTTTTAAAATGCTAATAAATGGAGATATTACGATAATATCTTATCCTGTAAGATAAGATAAGCCTCTCCTTTTCTACCCTACACTGGGGTAGGGCCAGAGAAGTAATATGCTGGACGCTAGCATACTGTTAATATATCCTGTATTTTTTTAAGTTATTAGTTTCTTTGTATAGTTGTTATCATGGGATGACTGAAATATGACAGATTCTCTTCTTTCATATTTTCTTTCTTATTATAAGAGTAGCCCCGACCCATTAGAGGAAAAACCGAAAATATAAAGAAGCACATACCGATCTTGTCATTATTAAGCAAGTCCTTTCATGCTACCTGTTATTAGACATCTTGGTTTTTTCCTCCCAATTTTTTAAAGTAACAGAAAGTGTGGAATAAGAAAAACGATGTGAAAATGAAAAATTTTAGATGTAGACTTACCAAATCCTTTAAAAAAATAAATTGCAGGGGCGCCTGGGTGGCTCAGTGGGTTAAGCCTCTGCCTTTGGCTCGGGTCATGGTCTCAGGGTCCTGGGATCAAGCCCTGCCTCGGGCTCTTTGCTCAGCAGGAAGCCTGCTTCCCCCTTTTTCTCTGCCTGCCTCTCTGCCTGCTTGTGATCTCTCTCTCTCTGTCAAATAAATAAATAAAATCTTTTAGAAAAATAATAATAAATAAATAAATAAATAAATTACAGATACATAGGTACATAAAAGGTATCAACACAACCCGTAAAGTCAACAAATTAAAATATTAGAAGAACCGGCCATGGAACATACTATTTTTAATGAAGCTGTCAGCAATATTTTATTGAACCAAATGCCTCTTTTGTTATTAGTAGTTTATGCTAGTTTGGACCTACTGTCATTCTCAGATTCTGAGAAATGAGTATTATCCAAATGAGTGCAACAAAGAAGACTTTATTATATTTGGACCAAAAAGAGAATTTACTGGGAAATATTTATCTATATTCCACTATGTAATTAATATAGATTAGCCTGATCATTTCCAGCAGTATCATTATTTTGAATTATGTTTGCAAGAGAATATTCATGTTCTAAGGAAAAACTTCTTGAAAGAAGACAAAAAATGAGATAAAGAACGTACAGAGAGACATTTATATAATTTAAAATTGAGACATGGAAGTGAATGAACAGTGAAAATAAACCCGAGGAAGAAGAGGGGAAAATTGAGATGCAAATGTATGTCAGACAGTTGTGATTCTTAATTTGGGTGCTAAATTACAGTGAATTATAAAGAACTTCAAAAAGAATTATTTTCACTGGATTGGAAATTAGTGGAAGAGAGTTATTAGCTTTAAAATAAAAACATTCTCATGGATGTTTGTGTGTGTAGAGGGGAAGTAAGTCATTAGTCAGCATTTTGAAAAAAGATTCTAATTAAAAAATAATGATGCTGCCGTTTCATTTATGGGGTGATAAGAAATCAAATAGTCACAACATGTTGTGGTTCCTCACTCACTAATTTCCATCCATTTTGCTGCACCTGCATTTTTATACATCTCTTCAAAATAACATCCACTTTTATGTACCCATATGTATAATTTTTGGCAGTGCTGCAGAAGCACTTCTGTGGCAGAAAATGGTTCTTGCCTCATGGTTTGCTGACATAAATTCTGGATAAAAGAAAGCAGGGGCATTTTTATAAACTAGACCCTGTGATTTCATTCCAATTTCTGGGAAGCTGTTGGTGTAAATATTTACTTATCTATATTTTCTTTTTTAGTTTTAGCCCAGTCTCCAACTAAAAATCATTATATGTCCTCGACAAGTGAAGCAGTTCCACAACCGACTTTGACACAGAATCAGGCATTTTCTCTTCCTCCCGGGCATGCAGTGTGCTGTTTCTTGGATGGTGGAGTTGGACTTTATGACTTGGGAGCCAAGAAATGGGATTTCCTTAGGGACTTGGTATGTTTGTGCTCATTCCTACTTTAATACACCACAATTATTTTGTGTTAGCTCTTGATGTTTACTTTTACTTACATGCTATGACTGTTTTAAGTTATTTTCATAAAGAGTTGTATGTTAGGACTTTATCTTGGTTGGCTGAAACATTTTAGAATTGTGTGTAGAATGAGAGATGACAAAACTAGGACAATTCTTAAAATTTTAAGTGTTAAACTTCTTTCAATCTTGATGTTTATTTAGCTTATTTTTTTTATTTAGCTTATTGTGATTATTCTGCATGGTTGGTAGTGTTCCCATTCTTGTGTATGCCCCATTGATCCTTCATATAATATTGGAAAATTGCATTGCAGTACTATATTTTGGAAGCAAAACGAGAAATAAGTATTCTTTCAGGAGGAAGGACAAGTCCTTCTGTACCAGTTACTCCAACCTTTATTGTTCATATCTGTTAAATGAACAAGGTTGGGTTCAGTGTTTTCTGAGATTTTCTAAGACTTCTAAGATTTTTGCTGTTATCAAATCAATACAATGATTCTAGTATTCTGTGAACATTTGTTCTTGTGATCTTTAAGCCTCCATATAAAATAAGAGTACAGCCTCTCTGAGGACTCGCAGTTTTGACTGGTTTTGCTCTGTGTATGCTTAAACCCCCTCAATAGTGCCCAGCACATAGCAAGACTTTATTCAGTTTTGTTGAATGAATGAATTTGTGAACGAATGAAGGCATGTAATAATGTATATTGTGTTATAATTGCGATTTGTCAAGAATCCGCTTCTTTAAATCTCCCTATTTGATAGTGCATAAAAATGCCTTCTTATTTTCTACAGGTCTGCACTAGACTCATCTAGACATTTAAAAAACTTTTATATGTTGGTTGTTTTTCTGGGGAAAAACTTAGAAAAGGAATCTAGAGCTATAATCACCCTTGTAAAGAAATTGAGGGAAAGAAAGTAATATTGTATCACTTTAGGACAAATTTAATTTTGTCCTCAAGTGAAAAAACTGAAATATGGCCAAAAAAATCTTATAACAGTGTGTAGCTTAGTTATTTTTATTCCTTTTGCAGATATCCTCTAGATTATTCCCTTTCCATGTCAACTTTTTATGTAAAGTTGTTTCCAGTGTGGTCAACTCTTCCTGTACTTCAAATTACCATTTACTTTCCCAAAAATGTATGAAAAGGAATGGAGAAAAATATAAGAATACATTTAAATCTATAAAAACTTGTATTAGCAAAGGAAAAATCATGCAATCTAAGTTCAATAGCATTTCTGTTGACTGTGTATCTTCATGTTAAAATATTTTATTTAGAAAACTGTATTATTTGATAGTTCTCATTAAAAACTAAAATGCTCCTTGATTATAAATTATTTCAGTGGCTTGTTTTCACTTTAATAATGCCTGCCAGCCAGAGAACATAATGATTTTTTTCCCTAATAATTTTCAAAGAATAAGGTTGTTAGAAAATTTTGAACAAGACTAATTAAAAATCAAGATTATGCTGGATTCTTTTTATTTCTGCCAAAATCATGAAGTGCTTTTGGAGTATGTCATTGGTATAAAAAAGAGAAGGTTTGCATTTAAGGAACTGTAGTTTTAATTTCATCTTAGTCTTTTATCACACTTCCAGAATGACATAATAACTATCACTAGTTCATTGTTTTATAAATTTCTAGGACGGTATCATGTATATGATAATCAGAAAAGATATGTTTTTCATTCTTTTGTTTTTTTAACACCTTTGTATTTAGTTGCTGATTGGAGGCATTGTGGTTGAATAAAATCTAGGTCTGTACAAAAGAGTAAAATAACAGCATAGAGAACATTCAATCACAACAATGATTCTAATTTTGTACTTACATATATATATATATATATATACATATATATATATATATTGTGTAAATATTTGAAAACTATAGTACATATGTCAACTTGATTATACATTGTTGTTTGTTAATAACACAAATCTTCCTCAGTAGTTGTGACTTCTCTATGCCACGTTCCTAGGGACATGTGGAAACGATCTTTGACTGCAAATTCAAACCTGATGATCCCAATCTTCTAGCAACAGCTTCTTTTGATGGCACTATAAAAGTCTGGGACATAAACACATTAACAGCTGTGTACACCTCCCCGGGGAATGAAGGGGTTATTTACTCCCTATCATGGGCCCCAGGTAAGAAGTGTTGTATTAAAATCAAGAATGCAGTTAAATGACTCTCCTAACTTTTGTTTTCATTTGAATTATATCCTTCTCTCAATGCCACCTTGCTTCAAATAATTGTAGGGACAAATTAGTACCAATATATATGTTGGTTCAGTTTTTGTGGGGGTTTTGAATAAACTGCCCCATGCAGGCACTTTGATTTCTGGACCTTTCTATATGACATAATCATATACAAAAGCCACAGTCAATAAGGATGATCTTGACCATCTAATTTTAGCTGCATTTGTATAGCTATGACTTTCAAGGTGTAACAGATTTTATGTGACAAAAGTTTTCCTTGAAATTTTCATATGAATCAAATACATGAAATTTAAAAAAAAATATATATATATTTTTCCCTGATAACATCTGTTTTTATTTATTTATTTATTTATTTAAAGATTTTATTTATTATTATTATTTTTTTTGTCAGAGAGAGAGAGAGAGCGTGAGAGTGAGCACAGGCAGATAGAGTGGCAGGCAGAGGCAGAGCGAGAAGCAGGCTCCCTGCCGAGCAAGGAGCCCGATGCAGGACTCGATCCCAGGACTCTGGGATCATGACCTGAGCCGAAGGCAGCCGCTTAACCAACTGAGCCACCCAGGCGTCCCTATTTATTTTTTTTAAGATTTTATTTATTTATTTGACAGACAGAAATCACAAGTAGGCAGAGAGGCAGGCAGAGAGAAAGGGGGAAGCAGACTCCCTGCTGAGCAGAAAGCCCGATGATGCCGGGGTTTGATCCCAGGACCCTGAGATCATGACCTGAGCCAAAAGGCAGAGGCTTTAACCCACTGAGCCACCCAGGCGCCCCTAACATCTGTTTTTAAATATGAATGATTCTGTATAATCACAGATCAATGTTGACAATGTAATTTGATATAAATCCCACCATCGTAACATTGAAGAACTTCTGTGCCAGAATAGGGTCTTTTGTTTGATCTCAGAAAAATGCTACCTTTATACCTTCCCATACATAAAGGAGAGAAAAGATGTCCTTGAAACATGACATTTTTTCTCCAAAACATTATTTCCCTAACTCATTTTGCACACCCAAATGAATTTTTCACTTTATAAGGTATATAGAATGCTTTTCTTACTTGTCCTAGTGGTAACATATTTAAACCCACCTATAACCAGGATATAGCTTATTTTTTAGATTATCTCCTCGTGCACAGCGATTTTTAGTCTTAAATTTATGGGCTGTCAAGGGTTTTAGATGTCTTTAGGGATGCCGGGAATCTCTTGGATTTTATGCATGAAAGTTTTAGCCTATATGTGTGCATGCCTGTATCTGTCAAAGATTATCATAGGAATCAGATTTTCAGAAAGGTCCACGATACAAAAAAGGCTAAGAAGCTAGTGCTGTTTTATTTATTCCTTATTGCCCCAGTGAGCAGAAGATCCAGAAGAAGGTTTTACTTCCAACTCTTACTCTGACAGTAGTTGTTTCTGTAAGCAGAATATACTTAGTGCCATCATGGATACAAGGCCAATTGAAAAAAAAAAGTTACTTCACTAAGAAGTGAGGCACAAAAAGAGCTAATTAGGTCTCTTCTTCGTGTTCATCCCCATTTGACGTTTTGTGCTTACCAACATTTATTTAAGAGGGTCTGAGAGGCTGAATAACTTCCCCAGCTTACATTCCTCACGAATGATGGCGGAAGCGAGGTCTACATAGGTGGACTTGGGCCTGGGCTCCCGCTCAGTGCCATATGTATGCTTCTGTGCGGGGGCGGGGGGGGGGGCGGCTGGCGGCACAGAGACATGGCGCCATGGCAGCTCCTGGCTGAACAGTTCCTCCTCCACAGTATTACCTCAGCCTCACACCTAAAACTGAAATAGAAATCGCAACTGTCAAAACCATTGTTCTGATTCAGAACCCAGAACCCGATCTTACCTAAAGCATTAGTTCACTCTCTGGAAAGCAGGACTGTTGGAAAGTGAAAATTCTTTAATTTTTTGAAATGTGATTACTGACGAAGCACTACTTTTAGCTAAGTATGGTTAAAATTTAAAAGATTTACGAAGGCCGATAGGCTTGGAAGTCTAGTAGGGTTTAGAGGATTGTGTAACTTGTTGTCCTTTTAGAGTAGCAACCACAGGAGAAGAAAAAAAAGTACAAATTAATATGGAAACTTCTCCTCAATAATTTGAGAACCCAAAAAAGGAGAGCAGAATGAAAATACTAGAAAAATGGTAAGGACTTATTTTTTTTAAGGTTTTTAATCATTTATTCCAAAGTATTTCCTCCATGTCTTACTTGTAGGTAGCACAGGACAACTGTTCCTTTGTTTTAATGCAGAAAGCCTCTTTGACTGCCTTGCAAAAAACACTCATGTATCAGAACATCTGCTAACTTAGCAGCAGTTTGATGTGCACGAATCTTTTTGTTTCTTAAAAACAAAGAGCATTGTTTAGGTTTTTGATTTAAAGAACCTGGATTTTTTCATGTGTTCTGCTTACAGAAATGCTTTCCTAACCAAAAAGAAAAAAAAAAAAACAACTCATTAGATGCAGTGTAAAGAAAAATGTAAATACTGACTGGATAAGTGATAGTATTGAAGAATCATTGATAATTTTTGTGTTCGTGATTGTGATAGTTTGGTCATGTTAATGAAAGAGTCTTTTAGACATTTGTACTGAAGTATTTATTGGTGAAATGATAGACTGTCAGAGATTTGCTCCAAAGAAACCCAAGAGAGACTATAGACAAAATGAGAGTTGACCATATTTTGGTAATTGTTGAAGTTGTATGATAATACATTCATTATACTATTTTCTCTTTCCATACATTTGATAATTTTCATCATTTAAAAACTTAGAAAAACTGCATTGTAAATTGCAAGTCCTTTTCAAAAATTAACATTTTGGAAAGAATTACATGTGTGGCAGACATTTCATATAATGTCTAACAAATTGTTTCCTAAGGTGACTTAAATTGTATTGCTGGAGCAACTTCCCGAAATGGTGCCTTTATTTGGGATGTTAGAAAGGGCAAAATGGTGCAACGATTTAATGAGGTAAGGTGTATTTATTGGTAGCCAAATAGTACAATGTCTTATACTGCCTCATGTTTTGTAAATGCTTTTCTCTCTTAGTTTAATAATCACCAGGTGACATTATGTTCTGTCACTTGGAAAAAAAAAGTAAGAGAACATACACATGTTGAAATGAATTCTGAAACATATAGATGGGTCTAAGATAAAAGAATTCACCTACAGTTGCATTAGACATTCAAAGGAATTCTGATTTATTCTCCACAAAATTATCTGGACAAATATTCAATAGTTGTAAGAAGAGTAAACTCGAAACAAGTTCAAATTACAGTCTAAATTCTGTTACAATTCCCTTTTCACGTAGGGAGAACCGTTTAATATCATGAACCTGATTCCTCACCTGTAAGATGGGAAAGTTGGATTTAAACAGTTTCGTGGACTTCCTTCCACCTCCCAAATTCTGTTCCTCCAGGACAAGTGCTAAGACCATCTCCCTTCCTGCTGGTAGTGGCAAACATTGTACTTGACTTCTGCCTGGAGTTTAATTGTCATCCTGTGTTTTACTGAGTCCCACTAATACTTGGAAACTGCATGTGATCTCACTGTAATATGTTAGATATGAATCAAGGGAAATAAGAAAGGATCGGTCTTTTGAAATTTCACTCATTTCAAATGATTACTGTTGGAGTTTATTGAAGATATAATCTATTTGAAAATGACTTTAAAGCTATTTATACAAAAAACTGATCTTCCTCTGAGGATCAAGCAGCTTTAATCTTCCAGAGGACACTAAAGTAATGTGGAAAATGCAGAGTATTAGGGAAACTTTACCAACCACCAGTAAGCAATTTTGCCCCCAAAAGAGGAAGCTTTGACAAAGGCCCATATAGTTCCCAGCCTCCCTTTCTCTACAGCACAGTGCTTTCAGTTCAGTAGTGCCCCCGACCTGCCCTCCGCCCTCCGGTCAAGAACAGCACTGATCCCATAATAGTCATGTAAAAAGAAAAGAAATAAATCTGAGAAAGAAACTTTTGACCTAAATTCAAAGATATTATCCTTGGGGGTCATTCTGTTGAACTCTTCTTACGGCATCTTGGCCTCTTGTGACCTCAGATGTCTGCCCATCAGCACTGTGATGGCCCCAGCCTGACTCCAGCAACCAGCATCCTAGCATGGGGGTTGAGGGTGACCCTCACTTCCTTTCATGTCTTCCCAGCATTCCAGAGCATAGTCGTGACTGATAGAAAAAGTGCTTAAATCTGGGATTAAATCTAGGATCCTAAATCTAGGATAATAAATATGGGGCGGTGCTGGCTGTATTAACTGAGTTACACACGTCTCACAGAAGGAAATGCCGGGCCTTAGAAGCCCTAAGTTGCACTTTTCCTGGGATAAACGAAGCTGACAGAAGGCCTGTACTCCTTCAGTTCCACGAATATAGAGATTGCCTCCATTTTACGCCCATCTTTGTACAGCTACCCCCTTGATCTGCAAAGAGGGAGAAAGCTAGAGACCACTTCAGTAACGTTGCCTTAAAACTCAAGACTTTAGTCTCTCCTTAGCAGCAGCCACAACTGAACTGCTTTATAAAGTTAAAGAAAAGTTGGAAACGGATCGATGGCAACATTTATTCTCCCATGCCCTGCTGATGAATGACATTCCCATATGTAGTATATTCCTTGTGGTTTTACAAATCCTCATCATACTGGTTGTGACTGTATCCCTTCTCCTCCCCCAATCCAAGAAAGCAGAGGAACAGGTCAATATAGAGTGGTTTGTGACAGGAAGAACCTTAAATCTTCTTTGTTTTTATAAAACAGAAACCTTTGAGATTTAGAACAACAACCAGTAATAACAGTTGCGGTATTTCTCCCATTGTGGTTGTGGTAGCACCGGCTTAGGAAGCGGAGAGATCCCTGCCTTTGTCTCCATGCAGGCACTTCTAGAAAAGGCATCAAGCATGGCTTTATTCTGTAGATCTCCGCTCTCTGCCAGCGTCTGCAAAACCGAAACAGAGCCACTTAATCTATATCTTAGCAGAGGGGGTTGGTTTTTTAAGTGTGATAGCTTCCTACATTTTTAAAGTATATGTTCCGCTTCTGCTGTTGACAGTAATACCTCTGTTAGCATCATCTAGAGTAAGTTCCTAACAGAAGAGCAATACTAGAAGAAGTAAATAAATAAGAGAAAAAAAGGGGTGAATTATTTTTTATTGATAGGTATTTTGCATTTTTTGAAGCATGGAAAAAATGGAATATTCTGTGTTGCCTGGAGTCATAAAGATTCCAAAAGAATAGCTACCTGCAGTGGGGATGGCTTCTGGTAAGTACCTGATATGAAGTTATACTGCTTATTAAAGATGCATGTGATAGTACCAGTTGTGTCCTGTTAGCACATACATCCGGGTTGTGAGGTGAGGTGTGGTGAGGTTTCAAATAAATAAACCAGTCATTTCTTTCTAAATGAAAATACTTCCTGAGTGGTAACTAAAATACTGTGAATGCCTCAAAGAGACTTTAAGAACTTTTCACTAAGAGTCTTATTAATCCTCATCACGTTTTTGAGGGAGTGGTATTTCAGTTTCATGGGTGATTCAGGAGATAACAAGCAGTCTAGACACTTGTTCGCCTTTTGTAGATTCCATTATTTATAAAAGGATGAAAAGCCTTTGCAAGATGGAATAAGGCATGTGGGAAATGCCTAACGTCTCTGACCCTCTGTTTCAGAAACCAGTGCTTTCTTAATTCTGCTAAATCCCAGGACAAAGTAGGTTTCCAAGGAATATATATGTAAGGGAAGAATCGCCTTTGAGCTGAACAAATGTTTTTATCCAGATGTTGCTATTGTGTGGCTGTAGGTTTTGTCATTGTCGACAGGTGGTAGAGTCGCGCGTGGCAGCAGGCAATGTAGGAGAGATGGTCTCCTGTTGGGTTTGGCAGGCCACAGCCCAATTTTCTTGTCCTCTCTTTAATTTCAGTGAAAAAGACAGTTGTTATGGAAACCAAAGATCTTCACCAGGAAGGGGAAATTTTCCAAAAATAGGCATATTAGTGATTTTTTTGCCTTGAAAAGAACTATTTGCTAATCGATAAATACCAAAATACAATAGATGTGCTTCGGAGTTTTTTGATAAGGTGATCCACAGTTAGCTTTACCATGGGCTTTCAGGACATCACTGGTTTGATAAATAACCATAGGCAATGACTAAACATTTGCAACCACTTCCTAGTAGCCTCAGAAGTTTTCATTGGCCTAATGATTTGGAGGATCTTTTCTTAAGACTTTTAAAACTCTGTGATACATTAATTTTTACATAGTTCCTGCTGCTGCTGCTGCTGCTTCTTTTTCTTCTTTTTTTTTAATCAATTGCGCTTTGTTATGGCAATGATATAGTTGGGTTTTAGAGCCTCTTTAACTTTTGCAGCTAAAATGTATTCTTTTGGGGAGAAGAGATCCTCCAAATTTCTAGTTATGTCACTCAGAACATGCCACAACAATGTTACAGCTGCATGTCTTGGACTTGGTAAAATAGTACATGCAACTTGCGTTATAAATGAGCTCTTTGAAATATAAATTTTGAACTGCTAAATTTTGAAGCTGAAAATTGAAAGCATATGTTAGTTATATCATTGTTTCAAAATATATGTGTTAAACTATGTTTTTTCTCAACTAAAAATATTCTATAAGAAATTCTATAAAAATATTTCGATAAGAAATAGAATATAAAAATATTCTATAAGAAATATTCTAAATCAAAATTTATCACCTTCAAATTGATTTAAATAGATTGCCATAATTAATACTGTCTGATATAAATATACTCACTCATAATTGGTGATATCATTTACTCAGTATTTTTAAATGTTCCCTGTGCTTTGAAGATAAGGTCTCTATCCTAAAAAACTTACTTTTGAATTATAAAATACTGGCTTTGTTTTTGTAAATAATGTATTTGGAATTTTTTTTTCTATTAATCTATTATACTTAATTTCAGTATTATTCGAACAATTGATGGTAAAGTGCTACACAGATACAAACATCCAGCTGCGGTGTTTGGTTGTGATTGGAGCCAGAACAACAAGTAAGAATTTCTTTTTTTCCCAAGATAAATAATAACTTCTGAGATTTTAAATAAACCTGAAATTTAATGTTATTCCCACAGGTAATACTCGTCACTCTCTTTAGGGTAATGATCTCATTGTCTGGCCTTGTAATTGATTGTTTATGTTAGCTGGTGTTTAGGAAGAAGCATAGGACTAACTAATAAAAAATGGAAATTTAGTCTGAATCTGTATGTGGCTTCTACCGTGGAAGTGTATGTGACCCTTTCCCTAAACCCTTTCAGGAGTCTTGCCAGTGGTGTTATTCCACCACAACTTTCCACTGCCCTCCCCTCTGCAATGCCCTGAAACTGGATGATTTCCTGAAATGTAGAACTTATGTGCATAGTTTTGAAGGGTCATCCTTCCTTACAAGCCTAGTATTTACCATGTAAAAATCAAGTCAGATTTAAAAATTAATCCAAGTCAAATCCCCACTAAAACTGATCCTTCAAGTGACTGCACTTCCAAGAATCTTGCATTTCAAACCTCTTTATTCTGTATAAAGTGTATTTAAAGATTCAAACTTCCTTTAGATATTGTGAAAATAATGTGAAATTATGTTTTTCCATATTGCAAGTGGAAAATATACATATTATAATATTAAAACCTTGTTATACTTGTGTTTTGGGTTAAATCACATAAAAAATGATGGATCTGTGTATTTCTTTCAGTAAATATAGAAGAGTTTATAAACCTTATAAACCTATAAAACCTGTCAGAGGTTTTATGCAATGTGAGCTCATGCCCAGCTCCTCCCCCAGGATTCCCCATCTAAGTGGCCTGATAATGTTCACAACAAAGCTGCGGAAGCCAAAATCCTTGGCCTCTTCTCTTATGCCTTGTCATCTGTCCATTTCCATTTCCAGTCGGCCGTCAAGTCCTATGATACCATCCATGTAAATACTCTTTTTCTAACCACTCCTTTCCCCTCCCCAACCCAATACTACTTGTTTGCTTTTGGACTTCCTCAAAAGCCTTCTAAATCAATTCCAGAGTTCACATCCTTTGTCACCAGTTCCTTGTCTCCCTGTCCCACCTTCTTGATGTCGAAGTCAAAGTATTTAACAACCGGTCTCTGTGCACCATTGCATTGCTTACACTGATTGTAGGGTAAAATGCAAAATCTTAGGGGCCCGACAGGGGACTCCTTGTATAATCTGGTTCCTGTGTGTTTTAATCATGCCATTGCAAGCCTGGCTCCCCATTGTTCTTTGCATTCAGCCACACTGGCTTTCAATTTCTTGAACTAGTCAGCTCATTTTCATACCAAAACTTTCTCTCATGCTGTCTCCCTATATCTAGGAATCTCTTCCCCACCCCATGCACACATCCCTTCTATATTGTATTTAGGTAACATCCACCTATATTCCAGCCCTCAGCATCAAACCACTTCTACAGAAGTGTTTCTGGACCCCCATGTTAGGTAAATTTCTTCTGTGATATCCTGGGAGCACTTAATAAAAGTAATTATAACAAATAAAATTAATAAAGATTAGAGCAGAAATAAATCACAGAGGGGTGCCTACTTGGCTAGTTAGTGGAGCACACAACTCTTGATCTCAGGGTTGTGAGTTCCAGCCCCATGTTGGGTATAGAGATTAATTAAAAATAAAATCTAGGAAGGAAGGAAGGAAGAAAATAGAAACTAAAACAAAAAACCACATTAAAAAAAAAACAAGCAATAGAACAGATCAATGAAATCAGGAACTGGTTCTTTGAAAAGATCAACAAAATTGCTAAACCTCTAGCAAGACTCATTGTAAAAAACAAACAACAAAACCAAATAAACAAAATAACTAATGGAAGAGGAGAAATAACAGCCAATACCACAGAAATACAAGTATAACAGAATATCATGAAAATCTTTATGTCAACAAATTGGGCAACTTAGAAGAAATGGATAAATTCCAAGAAACATATGATCTACCAAAACTAAAGCAGGAAAAAATAGAAAATTTGAACAGACCAATCACCAGCAATGAAATTGAATCAGTAATCAAAAAGCACCCAAGAAACAAAAGTTCGGGACCAGACAGCTTCACAGGCAAGTTCTACTATTTAAAAAAGAGCTAATATCTTTTGTTCCGAAACTATTCCAAAAAATACAAGGGGAAGGAAAACATCCAAAATCATTCTGTGAAGCCAGTATCACCCTGATACCCAAACCAGATAAAGCAACCAGGCGAGAAAAAAAAAAAAAGAGAGAGAGAGAGAACTACACACCAGTATCTCTCATGAATATAGATGCAAAAGTCCTTAACAAAATATTAGCAATCTGAATCTAACAGTATATTTTAAAAAATCATATACCGCCATCAAGTGGGATTTATTTCTAGGATGCAAATGTGGTCCAATATTTGCAAGACAATCAGCGTGATACATCACATCAATAAGAAGGATAAAAACCCTATGATCATTTCAATCGATGCAGAAAAACCTTTGACAAAGTACAATATCCATTCATGATAACCCTCTGCAAAGTGGGCCTACAGGGAACATATCTCAACATAATAAAGTCCTCATCTGAAAACCCCACAGTCACTATCATACTCAGAAAGCATAGAGCTTTCCTCCCAAGGTCAGGAATAAGACAAGAATGTCCACTCTCACCACTCTTAGTTACCATATTACTCGAAGTCCTAGCTACAGCAGTCAGACAACATAATGAAATAAAAGGCATCCATATTGGCAAGGAAGAAGTAAAACTTTCACTATATGCAGATGGTTTAGGAAACCCTAAAGACTCCAGCAAAAAACCACTAGAATGATAATAATGCATTCAGTAAAGTTGCAGAATATAAAATCAATGTACAGAAATCTGTTGCATTTCTATACACTAATAATGAAGCATCAGAAAGTGAAATTAAGAAAACAATCCTGGTTATAATTGCACCAAAACCAATTAAAACATCTAGGAATAAACTTAACCAAAGAGTGAAAGGCCTGTACTCCGAAAATGATAAAACAATGATGAAAGAAACTGAACACAAAGAGGAAAGACATTCCATGCTCAATGGGTTGGAAGAGCAAATATTAAAATGAATAGATAATGAAGATGTGGTGTATATATGTAGAAATACACAATGGAATACTATTCAGCTGTGAGAAAGAATGGAATCTTGCCCTTTGCAACAACATGGATGAAGCTAAACAGTATAATGCTAAGCAAACTAAGAGAAAGATAAAAACCATATGATTTTACTCATATGTGGAATATGAGAAAGAAAACAAATGAGCAAAGGAAAACAAAAAGAGAAAGAGGCAAACCAAGAAACAGACTCCTAACTGTAGAAAACAATCCAATGGTTTCCAGAAAGGAAGTGGGTGAAGAGATGGGGGAAATATGGGATGCATATTGAGGAGCACACTTACCATGATGAAAAAAAAAATCAACTATGAATTACTTGACACAGAACTGTTAGCCAAATGAGTAATACATATATACATATAATTTTAAAAACCATAATTACTTCTTTCAAAGAACCAGCTCCTACTTTCACTGATTTGATACACATTTCATGGCACTCACCATAGCACATACCCTCCCCAATGTCCACCACCCAGCCACCCTATCCCTACCCTCCCACCCCCCAGCAACCCTCAGTTTGTTTCGTGAAATTAAGGGTCTCTTACTGTTTGTCTCCCTCCCGATCCCATCTTGTTTCATTTTTTTCCCTCCCTAGCCCCCAGGACCCCCCACCCTGCCTCTCAAATTCCTTATATCAGAGAGATCATATGATAAACATCTTCCTCTGATTGACTTATTTCACTTAGGATAATACCCTCTAGTTCCATCCAAAAGAAATTTCATTTCTTTTGAGGGCTACATAGTATTCCAGTGTATATATATACTATATCTTCTTTATCCATTCATGTGTTGATGGACGTCAAGGATCCTTCCATTGTTTGGTTATTGTGGACATTGCTGCTATAAACTTTAGGGGGCATGTTCCCCTTCGGATCACTACATTAGTATCTTTAGGGTAAATACCCAGTAGTGCAATTCCTAGGTCGTAAGGTAGTTCTATTTTCAACTTTTTGAGGAACCTCCATGCTGTTTTCCAGAGTGGCTACACCAACTTGCATTCCCACCAACAGTGTAGGAGGGTTCCCCTTTCTCCACATCCTCACCAACACCTGTCGTTTCCTGACTTGTTAATTTTAGCCATTCTGACTGGTGTCTGGTGGTATCTCACTGTGGTTTTGATTTGTATTTCCCTGATGTCTAGTGGTGTTGAGCACATTTTCATGTGTCTTTTGGCCATCTGGATGTCTTCTTTGCAGAAATGTCTGTCATGTCTTCTGCCCATTTCTTGATTGGATTATTTGTTCTTTGGGTGTTGAGTTTGCTAAGTTCTTTATAGATTTTGGATACTAACCCTTTATCTGATATGTCATTTGCAAATATCTTCTCTCATTCTGTCGTCTTTTGGTTTTGTTGACTGTTTCCTTTGCTGTGCAAAAGCTTTTAATCTTGATGAAGTCCCAATAGTTCATTTTTGCCCTTGCCTCCCTTGCCTTTGGCAGTGTGTCTAGGAAGAAGTTGCTGGGGCTGAGGTCAAAGAGGTTGCACAGACCTGTACCCCTGGGGCAAATAATACATTATATGTTAATAAAAAATAAATTAAAAACATAATTAAATTTTAGTTGGAATTGGCTGTCTCGCCCTCGACAATATAAGCACTGTGACATCAGCAACTGTGTTATCTATTTTTAGCAGTATATTCTTAGAAAACACTGTGCTGCTAACCCTCACTGTGCCTAGAGCAAAGTAGATGTTTAAAAAATACTTCTTCAATATACAAGTGGATAGAATTATCTTGTGTCTGATCAATAGAACAGTTCCACATTTTTATTTCTGTTTTATATCATTAATAAGTATTTGACCAGTTGAGATAAAAGTTAGACATTAATGCAATGTTTTGTTGGTTAACATTTATGCTTACTACCAAGTATACCTAATAAATTTTAATTTTATTTTTAAAAACCTTTTTAAAATGTTCTAATAGCAGTATCCATATTTTACATAGCCCCTTAAGTGATAAGTGAAAAATACCTTGAACTTATAAAAGTTTATTCATAAGATATCTCTGAATTTATAATTTAGATATCTTTCTGTATGTATATTCCTTGAATGTTTATTATTTAATTTTTAAGATATTATATTCATGTGTCCATATACACATAAACAAAAACATTCTCATGTATACATGTAAATATTTGTGTTATGCAAAGTATATTTTCGCACATGTAGAAACTGGCCCATTTATCAGTGGGACTTAGGCAGATGTAAAATTTATAGATTTTAGCACATTTATAGATTGGCATGCCAGTTTGCAAACTGGTGTATTTATACATATGGGCTTAAATAAATGCAAGTATAATAACCCACGTGACAAAAATCAACAGTTTGAAGTTTGCGGAAGATCATGGTAACAGTTGGGTCCAAAATGTGTAACTTCCGTATAGAGTATGGGAGCTGTTTGTATGGTTGTTAATGTTCCTCAGGGAGACTGTTCAGGCATAATTTCTATGGGTCTGCCTTAGACGTCCTGACTCCATTTGGAACAGTGTTCTGAGTATGACCATTAGGATGTCAATAGATGTAAATGGTTGCTTAGTTACTCTCACTCTCTTGAGAATAACAAACAAAGGTCATTGAAAGATCATATCCATGTATTTTATTTACAGAGAATCCCTAGTTGGAAGAGTTAAAGCATTTCAAGCTGGTGCAGCCACCAGAGACAATTGGGAAACTAGGACTGTGACTTTCTGTTATTGGTAACAAATAATATCAATATTTTTTTCATGTTTTAATGTGCAATTGATGGTGTTTCAGAGACATGATAGCCACTGGCTGTGAAGATAAAAATGTTCGTGTCTATTATGTGGCCACCAGCTCTGATCAACCACTAAAAGTATTTAGTGGACATACTGCAAAAGTGTTCCATGTTAAATGGTCTCCTCTGAGCGAGGGAATTCTTTGTAGTGGTTCTGATGATGGGTATGTATTTTTGGATTCTAATTTTTTAGTCCTTAAACTCATAAGCTTATAATCTTCTAGAAATGTATATACTTATATGATCCAGCTTATGGGTGGAAATGTTTTAAATATGTGCATATAACCAGGATGTATAAGCAGTTAACAATTACCTAATTGCATTTAACCATAGTAAATTAAATTTTGCCATGCTTATGCTATCATGCTCATGATTTCTATTTCCTTACTTGTTTTGCTTATTATGGATCCTTATTTCTATCTTATTAGCCACATAGTTAACAGAAACAAAAATTTCGGAAGAATCATTTTGGAAAGCGAAAAGAGATCAGAAACGAACAAATCTCTGTAAAATATAGAGAAGAGTTTATTTTTAGTAGTGTCCTGATATTTAATATGGAAAACAGCTGTACTCTGTTTTCATTAAGAATAGAAAACAAGAAGATGATCATGTATTTTTAGCATGAAGAGAATTTATTTAGAAATGAGAGTGATTTAACATTTTTTCCTGGGTTTGTGAAAAAGTTACTGAAATTTTGTCTCTATTTTATATTCAAACAGGATAGATTTTTGCATAGTACAGTTTGGTCCCTATTTGAATATGAGATAAATTTAGGTAAGAAAAATCTTACTTTATGCAGATAGAGATCATAGTGTATAGTAACCACAAGTTTAATATTGAATAATTAACTCTTTTCATCTTGAAATTTTGGCCTCCATCCAAATTTCCTAAGCAAATCAATTGTGGGAGTTCTGTGGGTTATCACTAGAGATGTTGCTTACAGTAAGGTTGTCGTGTCCAAGTGAATGAGTTGACTTAGAGATTGATTGTCTCTTAACACAGACCTCAGTGTCTGAATTCTACTGCTACATTTAAAAAAAAGTATAATTATCAACGATTGTCTAAGAAATATTTGTGAGAAAGATAGCAATAAGATTATTTTACTTAATTATGGTAATGAAACTTGGAAGTCTTCTGTAATTCTGGTTATTGGTCCCTTTATGTGACTATATAGGTAATATGCTATCTAGCACCTTTAAATAGCACTTATGTACAATGGGATGTATAAAGCTTTTTTACATTAAAAAAAATTTTTTTTGTTATTAATTATTTTTCTTAACATATGATATATTATTTGCCCCAGGGATACAGGTCTGTGTCTTTATGTTTGACTACAAAATATAATTATGATGTTAGTCTGATGTTTGCCTAATCTAAATTACGTCACAAAGCAAGGGCACCTGTTCTAATGAGTGTCCCTTATGATAAAGTATTTTGATTCTCCTCACTTTAACATTAGCTTACTTATAAAAACATGGTATCAACCAAAACCAATTCAGTGCTAACATAAGGTTTTAGCACAAAATTAGGGTGTGATATGCCTAGACACAGGAACCAGGATAAGGGGAAAAAGAAGGAAGTCTTTATAGAAAGCCGAAATAAATATACCTTAAAGAAGTGAAAAATACTTATATGATGTGTCTCCTTTATAGTGTAATATTATCTTTGAAGTATTAATATTTTAGCATTGTCAGGTTGATATAAATCTGTAACTAAAAATTATTATGAATTATCCAAGCAGAGTTGGAATTTGGAGGTCTTTTTTTTTTTTTTTAAGATTTTATTTATTTATTTATTTTTGGCAGACAGATCACAGGTAGGCAGAGAGGCAGGCAGAGAGAGAGAAGGGAGGAAGTAGGCTCCCTGCTGAGCAGAGAGCCCAATGCGGGGCTTGATCCTAGGACCCCGGGATCATGACCTGAGCTGAAGGCAGAGGCTTTAACCCACTGAGCCGCCCAGGCACCCATGGAATTTGGAAGTCTTAAATTGATTTTTGAGTTCAGATTTTTTTCAGTACCATTTGTATTTTGTACAGTTGGTAGATTCAAGTAATATTATGAATCCAGTTATATTTAAATTTTGTACTTGATTTTAGTGATTCCACACTGACTAACCAACTTTATTGACCAAAACATGAAGGAATAATTTACTCTTTGGTAAGAGCATAAAGATGAATTGATTTGTCAAATAATACCCAATATACATGCTTTATTTTCATGATTTACAAATAATGTGAGTGTTGTTAAATTATTGTATCCATATTATTAGTAATATTTTTTGGCTTTATCTGTTCTGATATTTCACTTTAAGAAAGAAATTTTTTAGGTCTATAAACTGAAATAGTAGATGTAGGATCAGTAGTAAAGGACTAGTTAAAGTAGGGAAAAAAATATAGCCTACTTATTTGTTTATTTTCATCTGCTATAAAGAAAAGTATTATAACATACCTTGAAACTTAAAATGCTTTTTAAATTTACTGAGAAATAATTGTGCTCCTCTAAGAATGTGTTAATACTTTAGACAAATTATAATATGTATTATAATACATGATATTCTGTTTTCAGTTCTGTTCGAATCTGGGATTATACTCAAGATGCGTGCATAAACATTCTTAGTGGCCACACTGCGCCTGTGAGGGGTTTAATGTGGAATACTGAGATTCCATATCTCCTCATATCTGGCAGCTGGGACTACACTATAAAAGTATGGGATACCCGAGAAGGAACCTGTTTGGATACTGTTTATGATCATGGTGCAGATGTATATGGTAAAGTGTTTTCATGCACTTTTAAATTTTGCTGTATTAATGAAGTTTATAATTTCTGAGAAATACAATGTTTTTAAAGAAATCTTCACTGTTTCATTTTAAAATAACATTTTTCTTATTAAAACTGTACTTGTTTATTATTGGAATATCAGAATACACAGAAGATAATCCAAAATGTCATGAGGAGTTATTTGTTTTTCTGTGTGCACACACACACATGCACACACATAATGGCTTGGATTTTTTTCCTTCCTTTACCATCACTCCTGAAGGAAGTTGTAAAACAGGAAATCAGTGATAAAGTAGGTATAACTTATCTAGCCATTCCTGTATCTCTACTCTTGGATACTTAGGACAATGTTTTGCTTTTTAACATAATAGTAAATCTGTAAATACAATTAAGGTGGGTATAGAAATCAGAGTTCTTGTCTTTTGCATGTCATTTTCATTTATAGACCCAAACCTTGATGGGCGTAAGTGGTGAATTAAGAAGGCAAAATCATTCCTTAGAGAAAGTCACCCCACTCTAGCCACTTGTGTCTGTATACTTTACCTCAGTGGCCTTTCAGTTGAGGCAGTGGGGCTGAGTGTGGAAGAAAATCCTGTTTCTGGTTATTCTAAACTGGAAGGTCCCAGTTCTCTTTCTTCTTATAATTAGAACTTCCGTCTATCCGCCATTTCCTCACAGATTACCATGACGCCATTGCTGTGACAGTTTGCTAGCTGCTAAACCAACTGAAATGGAATTTCAGCATTTTCATCCAGGACCATTAGCTAATCATTATTCAATTTTGTATTCATACATATAGAATATGCTAAATAATATATTCTTGTATCATTTCAGCCAAAATAGAAATGCTATTTCAAAACACTTCTATATAACTTCAATTCTGTAGAAGTTTTATGAGGTACACATAGGTAAATAATATTTTTCAGTGTTTACTTTTTGTTAAAATGGGTTTCTTTTTCCCATCAGGTTTAACATGTCATCCCAGCCGCCCATTCACTATGGCCTCTTGCTCCCGTGATTCAACAGTGAGACTCTGGTCATTAACACCTTTAATCACTCCTTTACTAATAAATATTCTGGCAGACAGATCTTGGGAAGAAATTATCGGGAACATCGGTATTGAAAATATGCATGTATTAGATTTTATTTTTAAATAATATCTTAAAAGCAATCCTTTCTTACTGAATTGTCTATTCTTTAGATCATGCTATAGAACAAGGCAGTCCTCCTCTACTGTGTGGTAAAGTGTCAAGAGATATTAAACACGAAATAGAGAAACTAACTGGTAATCCTCGAGCAAAAAAACTAAGATGGTTTTCAGAATGTTTATCAGTGAGTATTATAGGAGTTAAACGTGAACATTTTCCCTGTAATCAGAATGAGTCATTACAACTATTGTCGTTATCACATATTTACACTTACCATCCCAACTCAGCGGTTCCTCTGAATGTAGTTGGTTCAGAGTAAGAAAGCAAATGGAAACCAGGAACAATAAATGAGATATATTACTATTTTGTTAATTTTCCAACTTAGATATATGCTTGCCTCATATTTTTAAAGATGCAAAATTCTGTGGGGTTTCGAATGCATTATTTTCTCTTTGGTTATTCTGTATCAACCTTTCAGCCTCCAGGTGGCAGTGACAATTTGTGGAATTTAGTGGCTGTGATCAGAGGACAGGACGATAGCCTGCTTCCTCAGAACTACTGTAAAGGAATAATGCATTTGAAACATCTGATTAAGTTTCGAATGGTAAGTACAGTATGCAAGGATCATGTTCTCAAGCAGAAATTAGTTTTGCCTTTTCATTGTTGAAATACAAAAATTATTTTGAAAAATGTTTTGAATTAGAGTTAGTAGACTGAAGTAAGTGAACACTGAGGAGATAAATGTTGTAAAAATCAGTCATGAGAGTCTGAATTATTTGAGAACAGATTGAGGCAGCCATGGTATATAGGTTGAATCTCATGAATTTCTTCAAAGGTCACTTGGTACTCCTTGAAATGCTTTACCCTACTACCAGATGACCATGACATACGGCCCACTCTGACCTTAGTCTCAGAGGCCCAATAGACTGTATTCTGGGATATGTTTTGTTAAAACTGGCCATATTAGAGCTCTTAATGAATTTCATTACAAAATTATCAGTTACCTTATGCATGGAGTGATAACCAGTACCAACAAACCAGTGCAGGGACCAGAATGTGAAAATGGGTCTTATATTTGCAAGGAAATAGCATGGTTAACTTAACCATTAGAGCACGAGAACTGGGCCAGAGATGGGGATTTGAAGGTCAGATGAAACAGTAATTTTCATAAAGGAGGACTTTCTGTAGTCACAACTCCACTGGAAGATGGCAGCTCTTACCTCTTGCCAGTACAGGAGCCAGTTAGAGTGAGCCTGTTTTTTTTAAATTTTTATTCCAGATTTTTGTGTATTTTTTCCCAGTGATTACATTATCACTCACGACCTTTTGGGCCCTGCATTTCTGTATAACCACAACACGTGGTGAGTTTTAAGGGACAGTGGGATTTAGCCTCTTCCTTCCCACACCAGACACATCCACCTTTTTATCCCACACCCACACCAAAATATTATAGTAGGAGAGGTATCATATTTTATAGAGAAAAAGCACTGATTTTTTAAAATATTTAATTTCCAGTGCTACATGTTTTTAAAATACGTGCCCCTGCAATGCTTTTATAATCATCTGTTATCACCAGCTCTTGATAATTAAATTTAGAAAATTTTATTTTCTTTTTAACCAGTCTGAAGCACAAGAATTGACAATAGTCAAGATGTCTAAATTTGGTGGTGGCATTGGGGTCCCCACTAAAGAGGAAAGGCTGAAAGAAGCTGCTGACATACATTTGAGATTAGGACAACTTCAGAGATACTGTGAACTGATGGTTGAACTTGGAGAGGTAAAGTGCTAAAATCAGTGAGTTTAAGAGAGTATTCTAAGTATTGGTGAAATGCTAAATATTAAGCTTCTCTGTTTCCAGATCTGTTTGCTTCTCTGCCAGTTTGATATCAGGTGTATATCCGAGAGATACTTCTCAGAGTGAGATCCCCCAGATTAACATAAGCATTACATGGGAACGTGTTAGACAAGCATGTCCCACCCCAAACCTCCAGAATCAGAAACTCTGGGGATGTGGCCCAGTGATTTGTGCTTTTATGAGCCCTCCGCATTGTTCACATGCATGCTGAAGGTTGAGAACCACTGCCGTAGGGTAGGATCTTTGATACCCCGTAAATATCCACATTGGCTGAGTTGCACACAGTGGACTTCCCTTGCCCCTTGCTAACACTGTTTGTCATAATGAGACCCTGCTTTGGCCAGAAGAGGGTTTTCATTGAGGATTACCTAGTGAAAGATGTTTCTAAGGCACATCTTGATTGTTTTGAGGACTGATTCAACAAAACACAGTTTTCAAAAAGATTAAGATGAATCTATCCTATTAAAATTCAAGATAGTGGTTCTTTTGAAAAGTAGGTGGCAAATAAAATAGAACAAAAGGGAGAAGGAGCTTCTGTTTCTTTCTTTCTTTTTTTTTTCTTTTCAGTGTTCCAGAATTCATTGTTTATGCACCACACCCAGTGCTCCATGCAACACGTGCCTTCCTTAATACCCACCATCAGGCTCACCCAACCTCCCACCCACCCTCCCGTCCAAAACCCTCAGTGTGTTTCTCAGGGTCCACAGTCTCTCATGTTTCGTCTCCCCCTCTGATTTCCCCCAACTCCCTTCTCCTCTCCATCTCCCATGCCCTCCATGTTATTCCTTATGCTTCACAAGTAAGTGAAACCATATGATAATTGACTCTCTCTGCTTGATTTATTTCACTCTGCAAAATCTCTTCCAGTCCTGCCCATGTTGATACATCATCCTTTCTGATGGAGGCATAATGCTCCATAGTGTATATGGACCACATCTTCCTTATCCATTCGTCCGTTGAATGGTATCTTGGTTCTTTCCACAGTTTTGTGATTGTGGCCATTGCTGCTATGAACATTGGGGTACATATGGCCCTTCTTTTCACTACACTGTCTTGTTAATTTTGGCCATTCTAACTGGTGTAAGGTGGTATCTCAGTGTGGTTTTGATTTGAATCTCCCTGATGGCTAGTGATGATGAACATCTTTTCATGTGTCTGTTAGCCATTTGTATGTCTTATTTGAAGAACTGTCTGTTCATGTCTTCTGCCCATTTTTTGACATGATTATCTGTTTTGTGTGTGTTGAGTTTGAGGAGTTCTTTTATAGATCTTGGATATCAGCCCTTTGTAAGTGTCATTTGCAAATATCTTAATCCGGGTGCTGGTTACCTGAGTATATTCAGTTTGTGAATTTTACAAAATTTTGTGAAATTTATGAAGGTTTTCATTGTTCTGCGTGGCCACTGTAGTTCAAGAACAATTCTCCCACCCTCCAAAACAAAAAGAGAATGGCACGGACTCATTTCATAGTTGATCATTTTGAAAAGCTCTAAGTTAATTTTATAATCACAAAGCATGCTATTAAGTGTTCTAATAATGTAAAGTAAAACAATAAGGCTACATTAAAATATATCAAAATTAAATTTAACTCACCTTTTTATTCCCCCATCCACACACTAGAGACTAATAATGAATTACTGCTTGACCTAAAACAAAAAATGTCATTTAAAAATGCTATTGAGAAGGAAGAGGCACCTGTGTGGCTCAGTCAGTTAAGCGGTGACTCCTGATTTTTGGCTCAGGTCATGATCTCAGGGTCATGAGATCAATCCCCAGAGTCTGACTCTGTGCTGGGCGTGGAGCCTGCTTAAGATTCTCTCTCTCCCTCTTGCTCTACCTCACCCATACCCATTGTACTTGGGTATGTGTTCTCTCTCTCTTGCTTTAAAGAAATGAAAAAAAAAATTAAGGTATTGTAAACTATGAAACGTTTAGGAGCAATATAAAAATTTTACTTCTGGGGCACTGGGGTGGCTCAGTTGTTAGACCTCTGCCTTTGGCTCAGGGTCCTAGGATCGAGCCCCCTGTCGGGCTCCCTGCTCTGTGGGAAGCCTGCTTCTCCCTCTCCCACTCCCCCTGTTTGTGTTCTGTCTCTCACTGTCTCACTGTCAAATAAATGAATAAAATCTTTAAAAAAAATTTACTTCTGAAGAAATTGAGATTTGTCTTAAAAATTACCCTTTTAACAAAGCTGTATTAGAATATCTATCAAAAGTCAAGGACAAAAAGAACAAATAAATTTTGACAGGATACTAATTCTTCATCTTTCTTAGTTTTATATATGGAGATATATATATATGTATATATATATATATTTTAAGCTATATTTAATTCAAATTTAATTAAAGATACTTTAATAAAATACCTACTTCTGGAGCTTAAGAATTAATCTTCTTAATGATCCAGAACACTGCGCTTACAATCCTTGAAAAATGGGAGTGTACTTGTAATTGTTCATGGTCACCTGCTTCCATAGTTTCTGTTTCTCTGAGATTAATACTGTGAGGTTAGGAAAACATTCAATCTTTTCACCAACAAGACATGTTTGTATAGAAAACTCTTGATGATTTCAAAGTTAATTTAACCTGTATTTTAACTTCTGTCTTCCATTTGCCTCTACTCCAACAAAGGCAAATTTTCCCTCAAAGCACATTTTAGATTACTTTTTTTTAAAAAGGGTAATATGACTCAAATAATGTAGTATTAAAAATTACCTATTTTGTACACCCAAAACTTATATTATACTAAAACTATGTTAACTAACTGAAATTTAAATAAAAACTTAAAAAAAGTTTCCTATTTAAAATTTAACCTATTGGGGCGCCTGGGTGGCTCAGTGGGTTAAAGCCTCTGCCTTCAGCTCGGGTCATGGTCTCAGGGTCCTGGGATCGAGCCCCGCATCGGGTTCTCTCTGCTCAGCGGGGAGCCTGCTTCCCCCTCTCTCTCTGCCTGCCTCTCTACTTGTGATCTCTCACTGTCAAATAAATAAATAAAATCTTTAAAAAAATAATAATAAAAAAATAAATAAAATAAAATTTGACCTATTATTTTCAGGCTAATTACCAATTTTCTAGCCTTGATTTAGTAGAATTCTACTGTTTAGGAGAATCTTAATTAAAATGAAACTTGGATTCATGTTTTGATATTTCAGAATACTTTCCCTTCATTTCCCTTCTAGACTTGAGTTCAGTGAAATCTATATTTCCATATAATTGTCCACTTGTCTTAACTGAACAATGATCATATTTAATAACATCTGATTTTTAAAATATGAAGATCAGTATTATCAACTAAAAAGGAAGAAGTGACAAGAAATAAAGTTTATAAATAAACAAGGAAAGAATAAAAATAGAAATAAATGTCTTATTTGTTAAGGAGAAGTGACACTAGTAAAAATTTCAGCATGTGTTATTTTGAATATAGACTATAGACTACCATAAAACAAATTACTCTGGGGTTGTGTCAGAAGATGAGTTAGTATATTTTTCAAACTGTATACTTTAGTTACTCCTCTTCTCCTTCCCACACTCTGCCCCCTGCTCTCTAGGTTTGGTATTTCCCCTGCTATATAATACAGTTTATATATCTTACTTTATTTTAAAATGTGGTAATATTTATACTCTGTGGAATGCATCAGGTAGAATACAAAAATATTCCTGGAAATCCAAACACTCTAAAAACACACTAAAAACTCATATTATAAATGTGAATTCATTAAAAAAAAAAAAAAAGTCCATTAAAAGCACAATCAGGGTGCCTGGGGGGCTCAGTCAGTTAAGCCTCTGCCTTCCACTGAGGTCAGGATTCCAGAGTCCTGGGCTCCCTGCCCAGTGTAGGGTCTGCTTCTTCCTCTGCCCCTCCCCAGCTCTCGCTTTCAAATAAATAAATACATAAAATTTAAAATAGACAACATGTTTTTGTTCTTTTTTTCTGTTCTAGTGGGACAAAGCCTTATCTGTAGCCCCAGGGGTGTCTGTAAAATACTGGAAGAAGTTAATGCAGAGGTAAGCCGAGAGTCTGTGTCCAGATACATGTTTTGAAATATGTTAAAGTGGAAGCAGTATATAAATATGATAGTAACATTTGAGAATTTTTACTGTTATGTTGTCTTTAAAAATAGCTGAATTTTATGTCTACTATACAGTGAATTAAATGAATCACTTACAAGTCATTTTGGTGTCCTTGTATTTGACCTGACATCTGAAAAAAACAGTGGAAGGGAGATTTTCCCCTGTCAGTGGTGGAATTGACAGATCAGTAAACATACTTACTGGTGAATATATTGCTATTGAAATATAAGTGGTAAGAGTTTCTGACAGTTACCAGAAGTTCACAGAATACTTACTCTACAAATAACTTTTAGAGTCATAACTCAGAACGTCTCTCTGGACACTAATCCCTGCCATGTCCCCTCCATGAACATAAAGGAGGTACCAATGACAAAGAAGACTGTTGCGGAGATGTATTCGTCTCTCGTGGCTGCTATAACCAAGCACCATGAGCTGCTTGGCATAGAACAACAGGTGTTTAGGCTCTCACAGCCTGGAGGCTAGAGGTCCATCGTCAGGTGGCCGGAAGGATTGCCTCCTACTGAAGGCGCTGACACAGACTCAGCTCCATGCTTCTCCCCAGCTGCGGGCGTTACTGGCGACCCTTGGCAGCTGCTGGCTCGTGGGTGCGTCACTCTGACACCAGCTTTGTGTTCTCAGGGCGTTATTCCCTGTGTCTCTGTCCGCCTTTCTTTGAGGATACCAGTCATATTCGATTTCCGGTCTCCCTTAAACCGGTACAGCTCCATCTTAACTGACTACATTGGCTAAGACCGTAATTCCAAATAAAGTTCCGTTTGTAGATATCATGGCATCGTACTTCAGCATATCTTTTGGGTAGACACGTTTCAATGCATGACATAAGTCTGCTTTCTGTTCCATTCTATTCTATTCATTCAGTGAATGTTTATTTAGTTAGTCCTCAGTTTGTGCCAGTCACTGCTCTAAGCCTGTAGAGTCCTATTTAATGAGTAATTGCCTTCCTCCTGGCATTAAAAAGTTTTGATTTTTCTTTCATGGCACATGATTTAGAAGTAAATTCAACTGCAGTTCACATGTACAAATAAAAATCTGTCAGAGGATAAGCATGAAATGCAAAAGGATTAACAAACTTACCTGTCATAGGAACGTAGACTGTGCGCTAGCACCTGCTTTCCCGATGGTGAGTTCATCAGCACGCTGGCTCCAGCCCTCGCGCTGTAGGCTCCCCTTAAGAGAGGCTCCCCCTCCTCTTAAGGCTCTCCCTCTTCTTAAGTCCTAAGAATCCCCAATAATTCTCAGTTCCTGCACCCTCACTGCATAATTATGAATGTTGTTCCCTCCCACGGAAACCTTAATAAAGCCAAGTTAGTGATAATTATTTCACAAAACCATTTTGTTTCAACCTCAGCAAAAACTATTTCATTTATTTTGGGAAACCAACACCTGATATTCTCTGCTCTTTAATTCACATGTTGGCCAGAAAGTGGTCTCCCCACAACGCCCAAGTTTGTGTTGTATAAATCCAGCCGTTCAGAGAGATTGAGTGGCAGTATCTCAGCCCCGGTCCCTAGGAAGGGGATATTATTCCTCTAACAAGGAAATCAGGGTCAGGTAGTTAAAAACATAGCTGTTGGGGAGAATGCCAGAGACCCTATGAATGGAAGACTGTTAACAATAAGCTGGATCCAAAAAAAAAAAAAAAAGTCTGCTACTCCTATCCAAAAATTGACAGTTGAAATGTAGTTTAATACAAACGCCAGCATAAGTTAAATAGACCAGATTAGTTTTTAATGAAACTGTAAGAGTTGAATTAATTTGGTTGGTTGTTGGAAAACTACCTGGGACTTAGGAAAAGAGAAAGACAGGATACAGAGAGACAGAGGCAGGCATAAGTAAACCCTTTATCATGTCCAAGATCAGGATCCTGTCTTCCCCTCATATATCAGGAGCATTATTTTTTCTTAACTACCTTGCTTGGGGTACTCATAATATTTTCTGTATTACCAATATTTATACTTTTATATTATCTTTTTTTAATGATTTTAAACTACTTATATTTAGAAGCTCTCCATTCACGGTTGTGCTCAGTAAAACATTTAACATTCTACTGTCTGTGATGAAGTAGACACCCCTGGATTTATTAATGCAGGTGAAAGCAGATATCCCAGCTCACATACCTGGTTTGCAAGTTAATTTAAGAAAACATACTGCTTATTGTAATAGATAAGCTACATTCATTTAAAGACCAAAATGTTCAGTGCACTTAAAAATATGAAAATACGTAGTGTTCTAAGAGAAAGCAAGTATCTGTAGTATTTATTATTCCAGAAAACTTTTGTCTTCCATATCTGATTTGATTATAAAATTTGAGGCCTTTAGAAAAGTGATATGCAAAAGGGCTTTATGAAATCTACCACATATTTTGAATATTTGGATGTTTAGATATTTCAGAAAATCTCTGTCGGAACTAGAACCTTGAAATTAGCATATTATAAAAGAAATTGTTCTTATTTTATTAGGAGAGCGGATCAGTTAATCCAGGAAGACAAGGATGATGTCATTCCTTACTGCATCGCCATTGGTGATGTGAAAAAATTAGTCGACTTTTTTATGTCAAGAGGTCAGCTTAAAGAAGCTCTGCTTGTTGCACAGGTACAGCTGCGTGACTGCACAGGCTCCATGCCCTGGTGGGTGGGCACGTGGAAGGAAGGCTGCGTTGACCAGCTGCCCTTGCCATCACGTGATCCGGCGTCGTGATTGGCTTGGCCTCCGCCCACCTCCCAGCTGTCTCCGCCCACATCGCTCTCACACGATCAGAGCACATCGAGTGTACTTTAGACCTACCAGCATCCCTGACGTCCGAACTTCTGTGTACTGATGAATGTTAGATGTGCTTGAGCAGATTTTTCTAGTAACCATGTACTTGTTGATACAAAGGGAGTTCACGTTTTTTTTTCCCCAAATTCTAAGGGTATCTTCAAACTGTATAAATTTAAAACATGATTTGAGTAAGTAGTTGATCCTTGAACAACACAGAGGTTAGGGGTACTGAACCCCCACCCAGTCATAAATCCACATATAACTGTTGACTTTCCCAAAACTTACCTGCTGATTAGCCTCCTGTTGACCAGAAGCTTACCGATAATGTAGTTGACTAGCACATGTTTTGTATATGTATTGCATGCTGTATTATGATGATAAAGTTAACTAGAGGAAAGAAATGTTATTAAGAAAATCATAAGGAAGAGAAAATACATTTACAGTGATGTACTGTATTTACTGGAAAAAAAAAAAATCTGCATGAAGTGGACCCATGCAGTTCAAACCCATGTTGTTCAAGGGTCAACTGTACTTTGATCAAAATAATATTCTGGAAAAAAATTTTTGAAACTGGTCAGCTATCAAGAACTAGCTAAAAATTAATTAAAGATTTCATTAAATTCTAGGCTGCTTGTGAGGGAAACATGCAGACCTTACATGTTTCTACACCGAAAGGATCTTCATCTTCCGATGATATCTACAAGGAGGACTTTAATGAGTGAGCATTTCATCCCTTGTGTGGGGTCATATTTTCATGGTTGGCTTCCCTGTAGGAGGTTTTGAGAACCATGAAGTTCATATTTCTCTGCATACAGAAGGCTTGGTGGGGGTCACCTCATTTCTCACCATGGTCACACTCTGTCTCGGCTCCTCCCGCGGAGAACAGGGCAAGGTCAGGCACAGAGACACAGCCTATGACATTCTATGTCCCTTCCAGAGAAGGAAAATGCATTCAGTAGAGAGATCTCAAATAAAGCACCTAAGTACTTAAATACTTAAAAACTGATCAGACCTGTTTAGGGAAGGAGGGGCTGTGAAAATACGTGTGTGCTGTTTATTAATGTTTCACTGTAAAGTCGGTGTGGATAACTGTTCATTGTTCATAATCCCAAGACCCCAGAGTTAGTGTTGGGAATAAAACTTATGCTCCTTTTAAAGAAGAAATCCAGCTATATATGCTTTTAAAAGAATTGGAGATTAGAATTCCTCAGCCTTTTGACCTTTGTAAAATCTAATAATCTACTTTCCCGTGCCACATCTATTGACTCCTTTCATTGCTCTAGAAAATTGGATATTTAAACTTTAAGGACGTTTATCAAGTAAAAAAAAGAGTCATAAAATGTTAAACAAATAGTGTTGCGACCAGCGTACTCCTTCCTGGTTCTCTGCTGCTGTTCTCTGCCATTACTAAGCTCAAACATACACCACCTGTACTTGGTGTCACCACTAAATTTTGAAAGTTTCCATTCACTTCTAAGCTTGACTGTCCCTATAGCTGAGTTATAAATGATTCAGTGTAGGATGGTGAATTCTGAAAGTTAAGCTTTTCGTCTGACACTTGGCAGGGTGGTTTGTCTGTCCCGCCTGCTTTCCTGGTTTTTTTTTTTTTTTTTTACCAAAAATCAGACTTTATACTCTAATCAAAGATACCAAATTAAATCCGATTCGATCCTTTAATCAGCTTGTTGTTGAAGGGTGTTAGTCCATTCTGTGGTGGAATCCTTGCTTTTATGGAGAATATATGCTTTTATCTCTTCTAGACTCCTGCACAAAGTCAGTGAAGAACTGGCGGAGTGGTATTTCCGGGACGGGCGGGCCGTGCTAGCCGCGTGCTGCCAGCTAGCTGTAGATAACACCGAGGTACATTTTTCACTGTGCTGTCTGTGGATGAGACGCTCTTAAGACGTGGCACGGTGTTGGAGTGGAAAAAATGCAGCACCTTCTGTGTGAGATCTGACTGTGTGTGCTTTCCAAGCCTGAGCTCCCAGGCCTTATAAGCACACATGAACTCTAGAGACTATGTGATCTTTTTTTTTTTCCCCAATTAATTTATTTTTATCACAAGACACATGTTTGTAACCACCTTACTTTAAGTGTTTCATCTTATGTGAGGAGCAGTAGTGTCGTAAATGGAAGAATCTGGACTGGGACTCAGCATACCTGACCTTGGAAAGCACTTACTTTTAAGTATTCTTTGGTATATTCTGTTTTTAAGGTATTTTCTGTTTGACCCACTAATCTAATAAGAAGAATGTAAAGTGAAGATGGGTTCTATTTTGCGTATATCCTTAGGTATAGTGTATTTAAGGGGTAATTGATAATCATTGCACACTACTGAAAAAGCTTTTAAGAATTCACATTGTTTTGTGATAGATTGAAAGACATGTGGAAGATATGGCAGAAAGACAGTTATTAATTACAAAAATAATACTAAGGGTTTTTTTTTTTAAGATTTTATTTATTTATTTGAGAATAATAGAGAGCATGAGAGGGGAGAAGGTCAGAGGGAGAAGCAGACTGCCGGTGGAGCTGGGAACCTGATACAGGGCTTGATCCTAGGACTCCAGGATCGTGACCTGAGCCAAAGGCAGTTGCTTAACCAACTTAGACACCCAGGCACCCAGTACTGAAGGTTTTAAACTTAAATTCTGACCTTATAAAAATTTCCTCTCTGACCCTTTATCATGGGCTTTTCCACCTGCAAATTGCATTTGTACTTACATAAGAACTTCATAGGTATATGACATTCAATCCTTTGTAAGAATGATTATAGGTTAATATTGCTTTATCTACTTTATGAGCTTGGCGGGGAATGATGAGCCAATGCCATGTCTATGAAACTGAAGCAATTATTTTGTCATTGAGCAAGCGTGCTATGGCATACCTGATCCGTGGGAATGAGCTGGAACTGGCTGTGTGTGTGGGCACCGCGCTGGGGGAGGCTGCGGCCGCTGGCACCCACTACGCCCTGGAGTTGTTGGCAAGAAAATGCATGATGATTCCCACATGGTAAGAATTTCCAAATTCAAAGAAAGATTCTACAGTGATGGGATACGTTTTTTAAATACTGTAAGTTAGTTGCATTTGGTGTGTATTGGGAGAGCACAGCATCTCCTTTTTCTAAATTACTAGCGGAGACTATGGGAGGAAACCGGGCCATGACAGCGAAGTGACAGTGGGAACTACCCTCGTTATAGAAGGAAATCTTCCGTGACCCATTCTGACTCGGGGCAGGTGCACCTCCACGATCTTTCCAGCACACAAAACATCGTGAGAACAAATGTGCCCTTCTTAAGATAATCAGGACCACACATTCCCACATTTTAAATTCTGCATATCTACACTCATTCGTGTCAGATCTTGTGTCTTAGTTTAAGGTGTGGAAAATAAAGTCACTTTTCTAATGGAGAGTAACAGTGTGGTGTAGCCGGAGACTCGGAACAGGCTGTACCCCCAGATGTGGGCAGCGTGCCAAGACATCGACTCTGGAAGGGCCCTGTCCCAGCAGTCCTCGCTCCTGTCCACAGCGCCCTGATCTCAGGGTGGGCGGTCCTTCCTCACCGAGCCGCCCCAGGAAACACACGATGCTGACAGTCAGAAGACGGTTGTTGAGTAAAGGCAACTGTAGACTTTTATCTTCTCTTTCCGCAAAGTACGTAGAACCCCAAGGAGTTTCCGAATAAACTTGCTTCTCAGGTCTTGCACCTCTTCCCGCCGTACGCCCTGTGCACACACGTGCCGCTCTTAATGGCGGAGCTAGACAGACCCCACTGCTCGCATCTACAGAGGACAGAAATAGTAATCATAAGGATGGTCGGCTGACCCTTCTGCGCTGCTTACTGTGTGCCAAGCACCATTTGAAGCACTTTACGTGGAATGACCCACTAGATACTTTGCAGTCAATACTGATTCACCGCAGGTCTCCATCACCACTAAAGCCAAGATTCAAGGTTACATAAACTGGCTGCAAAGTTTGCACTTAGCCACTGTCTTAGTTCAGACTGTCGCAACGAAGTGTCACGGGCTGGGTGGCTTATAAACAGCAGAAACTTATTTCTCACAGTTCTGGAGGCTGCAAAGCCTAAAATCAAGATGCTGACAGATCGGGTGTCTGATGAGAGCTGGCTTCCTTGGTCATCATTGGCCAATTTCTTGCTGTGCTCACATGTGGAAGGGGCCAGCTCATTTATAAGGACACTAATCCCATTCATGAGGGCTCGGCTCCCAAGACCTAATCACCTTCCCAAGACCCCACTTCTAAATACCATTCTATTGGGGATTAGGTTCAGCATAGGAATTCAGGGGGCAACACAAGCATCCAGGCTGCGGCAGCTGTCACGCTGTACCACGTCCTTAATCTGTGACTAAATCAGCAGAAGAGCAGCACTTCCCATTTTCCTCTTCTTTCCGGATCTGGGGGCTTCATAGTGAATCAGGAATCTCAGGGATTTTGTAATTTTTACCATATCTTAACACGTATAAGAGCTCCCTCCCCCACCATCAGCCTTAAACTTCCCACCATCCTTTGCGAGTGCCCGGTTTTCCCTGTAGATAGCAGTCAGTTACATACTTATTGCGACTTGCCTTGGACCCATCCCAAAGCATGAGGTTTAACTCAGGCTATTTAGTCACAAAGGTGACTGACTCCAGGCTAAAAGTCATCATCTAATCTCAATAAAATGTGATTAGTTTTTTGTTTTCTTTTTTTTTAGATGAGGGTAAAAAATAGCAAAAAAAAAAAAAGCAATTAAATTTAAGTGAGGTCTAAAAAAATCTTTCAACTGACTATATATCTTAGTTGCTTTTAATACAAAACAAACTTCCATTTCCTTATAACTGCCCCAAGAAGTTTCTTTTATATATCCATAGAATAGACACATGCATAAGAAACTAGATTAAAGTTCAAATTCTGAAATATGTGGCACCAATCAGGTTTTTTTCTAGGGGGAATCTGTAATCCTCATGGTATTCATAGAGCTCCAGAAATTTAAGTAAAAATGGATAGCTGCATAATTTCAAGAGAATGTTCATAATTTTGTAAACCAAGTGTACTTTGCCTGTTTTGCATTTACTGGTAAAAGTTTCCTTCTTCCTGGTTCTCGTTGCATATTATCCATGGTATTCATATTTAAAATCATTTTCTTTCTAGCTTTCCATCTGTTGGATACAGGTATTATCTTGTTTTATAAAAAATTTTAATTAAAAAACTCATATTTTATTTTAGAATATTAAATTCTAAAATATTAAAGTTTTAGAATATGAACTCTGTATTAAGAAGTAATCATTACCTGTTCTTGCTTCATTGTTTCACAGAATGCTAGTTCTTTCATAGAATTTATAACATGTAAAACCTAGCTACAAAGTAATAAGAACAGTTCCTTTAGCCCAGATACAAAAATCACTCCTGATTTTATACTTAAAACTTGTGTAATAAACAAACTGTGACTTTCTATAGTACCAAATGACAGTTAATAACTAAGCAAGTGAAAAATGCCTGTTCTGGTAGCAAAATTTCAGATTTTAGGTTATTAGGTAGGTCTGTATTATTACAAATATATACATTTTCCCCAATTCGTGTCCTGAATTTTCAATAAATGGTAAATTACACTAGTGAATAAAATTAACTAGCGTTGCTGTAAATTTCAGTGTATGACTATATAATTCTACTGTGAGAAAGTCAGACTTAAATGTTCATAAAATTTTGAATAGAAGTTTAGCACAGCTTTTTTTTTGTTTTTTAGGTTTTTATTTATTTATTTGACAGACAGAGATCACAAGTAGTCAGAGAGGCAGGCAGAGAGAGAGAAGGAAGCAGTCCTGCTGAGCAGAGAGACCAATGTGGGGCTCGATCCCAGGACCCTGGGATCATGACCTGAGCCGAAGGCAGAGGCTTTAACCCACTGAGCCACCCAGGCACCCCTAGCACAGCTATTTTATGCCCTATAAAAGCAAATGGTAATTTCCCTATTCTCATGGACATAATTGAATACTGCTATTAAATGTTGGAATCAGAAAACAGAGTCATTTAAACCTTTTAGCAAGAACAGATGAATTACCCTAATTTGAGACTTGTAAAAATACCCAAAGGTTTACCTGCTCCGTGATGGTAGAATATTTGACACACACAAGTTATCTATTCCCGTTCCAAGCTCACAGTATTCTCAATTAAACATCTCTTCATGTTTTAAAAATGATTGATTCATATAAATGACCAGTGTACATTTGACTGAAGGCTTCACAAAGAATGTGAAGGAGGATTTTACTCTCAGAAGTCTGACCTTCAGAAATTCACATTTGAAATATTGTCTATTCTCAGGTTATGCCGAATATGTCAAATATCAGTTTCTTGAAAATGGAATGGTAACATCTCGAACCATTAAAAAGTAGTGTTTTCTCAGTTATGATGTGTGCAACCAAAAATTCTTTACCTAGTGATTTTTAAGAAGATGTTATACAAAATATTTTTAATGCAGAGCTGTTAAGTCCATACAGCACTTTAAAGTACCTTATGTTTTTAAGTGATTTATTCCATTTATTGAATCTTTAAAAAGTAAATCCAAAAATTGCATTTCTCTCTTTGATTTCCACCTAAAGTTTAGGAGAGTTGCGGAATACCCCAAATTCTAAACTTAAAACATCTAGGTGTTCTGTTGGTTTTAAGGATCCGTGGTTGACTACCATGACCAAAGCTGATGAGAATTAGCTTTGACAAAATTTGCCGTGTAATGCACTGCAAAGAACATATCTAATTCTACTTAGCTTGGTTAGATAATTGTCCTGTAATAACAAAGTTAATTATGAATATATAAAGATTCACTTAGATTAAAAAAAAAAACTACAGAAATTTCATAATCCATTTATCCTTCATGCTCTTTGGTTTCTGTCATCCGCATTTAGAAGACTTCCATAATTAGGTAGGAAATTGGTGCTGTTTATATAAGTAGAAAATCGAGGGAGGCGGTAGAATTTTCTTCCTTGGAAATAGTTCTAAATGTTATTTTTAGATTTTTTTTTTCCCTCAGTTGAAGTTTCCCCTTTTGTTGCGTGCGTAGGAATCTGGCGGCCGATCTGCTGATGATGACTCCTGACAATGAGCTGCAGCTGGTCAAACTCTGTGCCTTCTACCCAGGCTGCCCTGAAGAGCTGAACCATCTTCGTGAGAAGGTAAGCTCAGGACAGTCCCTTCCCCAGTCGGAACGCAGTGCTGTGATTTAACTAACTGTAGGTTCGGGCACATACAGATTGAGGCAGGGAAACAAACCTATCCCTTTCCAACCCTTTTATAAATAGAACAAAAATGGTAACGGTACGTGACATTTCTTGAGCTTCTACTGTATGCTTGGGACAGTTGTAGATTTTCGCATGAATATGTGTTTTACTCAATTCTCATGCTGCCCTGAAAAGCCGGGAATATTGTTCCTATTCCACAAAGAAAGAGAGTTCAGAGGGGAAGGAACTGCCCTCAGTGGAAGGCGGAGGGTGAATGTCAGGTTCAGCCTGCCTGCCTCCGCGTCCCAAGGCCTCCCCACTCTGCCGCTCTGCATTGTAAGGAACATGTAAGCTGACTTTTTAAAAATAGGCAACTTAGGCTCCTAAAAGAGTTAATGAAGTATAATGAAATTCCCATGCATTACTCTAAAGTGGTTTAAAGAACTATTCCTTTATAGAATATAGGAACTTATGTGCTAAGATTTTATATAAAAACAACCAAAATATTCCATAATCTGAAGATGGTTTATATAAAGTGCAGCACATTTTTGTAGTTCAGTGCTTTTAATCCATTAAAAAGGTCGTGAAGTTCTGTTTTTATTGGCGCTGGTAGATGGCTGTAAAGCAATCACGAAAAGGCAGAATATGAAATATGCACATGCCGTGTGATTTTCGTTTTGAAAACAACTGTGTATGTACTTATGTTATTTATAGCATATTCAAGGAGATATGTACAGTTCTTTTAAGAAAAATGTAAGCTAGAATAAAACATTTTCTTATCTTTAACTTTGAAAATAACCATGTTTTGTTACACTTATATGACCCTTGATTTGTGCCCAGTGGCTGAGTGGCCTTATTCATTCAACAACGGGATACTTACTAAGTATTATGATAGTACAAATAGACCAGGTGTGTGTGTGTGTGTGTGTGTGTGTGTGTGTGTGTGAGCTCCAGTGTGTGAGCAGATGTGTGGAAGTGTGTGTGAGTGTGTGATACCAGGAAAGATACCTGTGAAAGGATAAGTATGCACAGTAATCAGTGGGTTGTGAGATTTGGGGTGATTTAACTTCTTTATACGCTTTGTATTTTGTGAATTATTTTTTTAAATGAGCTGTGCTTGTTTTTACAAACATGACAAATAAAAGCTATTTCCATGTTGAAATTAAAATAAGGAAGTAGGAACTTTACATTTGTTGCATAGTGCCTTTTTTTTTAATGTTTTATGGATTGATATGAGAAAGAGAGAGAGAGCAGGAGCAGGAGGAAGGGGAGGCAAAGGGCTAGGGAGAGGGAGAAGCAGAGTCCCTGCTGACTGCAGCACCCTATGCCAGGCTCAGTCCCAGGACCCTGAGATCAGGACCTGCTGTGTAACACACTGGGCCACACAGACACCCTGCCTAGTGCTTTAAGAGTAACTCACATATCTTCTGAGATGAGAACAGCAGTTGCTAATATTGAGGCTTAGAGTGGAAAAATATTTGTCTGTGTTTACACACTGGTAATGACATGGGCAAGATGACATTCACACAGTCTTTTCATCAGACGTTCTAAAAAGATATCAGACTTTCTGGTCAGACTTCATTAATAACTCTTTAGAAAGACTAGTCAGTTTGTGTACACATGTTACTGCCTCTGGACAGTTTCACAAGTAATGCTAAAAATTGTGTTTTCAAATATTTTATTGATTTATATAACTTAGAATTTTAAGACGGGACAGAAATTACAGGAATGATCATCTTACTTATATTTTATTTGAGAATAAAATTTCAATAGAAATCATTTTTCCATTTCCTTTACTCTTGGAGCATGTAACAAAGTGAAGAAACTTTATTTTATTTAGCCAGGCATAGTACCTAGCACATAGTAGTTGCTCAGTAAAGACTGGCATTTAGTAAATGAAGATGGGGAAACAATGTGGAAATGTTATATGTATGAAAGCCCCTTTAATAGAGTTTGTTGTAATTGTTTAAGAGGGAGAGATTAAGGAATCTAAAATGTTCAGTTTAGCAAATTTTTATTTGTTTTTTATGTTTTCATTTAACTTCCGGGTGGTTAACATGCAGTGGGTTGTTAGTGTCAGGTGTACAATATAGTGACTCACCACTTCCACACATCACCCGTGGCTCCTCACAGCAAGGGCGCTCCCCAGTCCCCATCACCTCCTTCACCTATCTCCCCACCCACTTTAAATCACAGAAGTTATGAAGCTCTTGAATAAGAGCGTTAATAAATAGGTCAAATAAACCATCTTAGTCTCTTGAGGGGACATAGAGGGGAAGTATGAAGAGACGAGCGTGAGGAATCTCAAAGATGAGCGGACCCATGACCTACTGTGATTGAACTGAGGCCTGGGGGGTCACACAGGAAAGCCCTCTGCCCCGGGAGCACCATCTCCAGGGTCACCGAAGACCAGCGAGACAAAGCCTTCAACAATTTATAGGTGTTGCTTAGAAACTGACCAGCAGACCTTTAACACTTCCTCTTCAAATGTCATGAACACATCAGATTTCAATATAAAAGATAACTTTCAATTCCTGCCTACATTCTGGAAGTGGAAGAGCTTACCTAGGGAGGAGCAGGCTCTCTGTTTCAACAGGAAAAAAAATTATTTGAAAAAAAAAAAGGGAGTATTGCTTCGCATTTTACAGTAATGAAATCTCATAGGCTCAAAATCTCCATTTTGTGGCATTTCAGAATGTCAGAGCTAAAAACTGTGAGAGCTTGTATGTGTTTTGCCTTCCTGCTTGAAATGACGTGGCTTTGTCTCAAAGGCCAAATGAACTTAAACTCCAGAGTGTAGAGGTTGTGGAAGAGTGTACTGTTGACATTTTCTACATTTGATGTAGTTTCTGTCATTGGTCAGTGTATCTTGAAATAGCAAATCTCAGCTGTTTTTTGCATGGATACTAATTCCAACTATCACAGTTTCCTTCCACCTCTTTTATTAGGTGTTTATGTGATGAAAAGCTATTAACTCATTAGCTAATACCCTATTTATTGTATTTAGATCCTAAAGGTGTTTTCCTAAATGTATGCTCTTAATACAAATTATTTCATTTACATCTATTTTGAACGACTTTAATAAGAAAAGCATACTAGACATATTGGAAATGTTTATTAGTTATACTGCTATTTTTATCCCTATAAATTTTAGTAACATCATCAAACCAATTACTTTCAGTGCAAGCTACCCACGGTAGAGGAATGTATGCAGTTAGCGGAGACAGCCCATGCAGATGGTAATATATTTGAAACTGTGAAATACTACTTGTTAAGTCAGGAACCTGAAAAAGCCCTTCCTATTGGTATTGATTTCATTAAAGGTAAGTTTCTAGTTGTTAGTATAATCTAAAATCTACCCAGTTACTTGATCTTTTCATTAATATTGATAAGCAACCTTAAAATCAAGCACTGGCTATCCTAAATTTAAAAAGTAAAGAGATTGGTGATTGTATAATATGGGGACTTAAAAGACAGTAAATATGGAAATACTTGTGATCCAGAAAATAAGGGGGTAGGCGGGATTGACCAGAAGAGAATTAATTACGTAAGTTAAAAATTGGATGAACACATTTAAAACTATTACTTAGAGAATCTCGTATTTGGTTTTATTTTGCCAGAATACATCACTAGTTCAGATTGGACACTGGATACCATTTATCCTGTTCTTGACCTGCTGAGTTATATTCGTACTGAAAAATTAGTCTTGCATACGTGTACTAAGTGAGTACTTTTTCTCCAAAATATATAACTGAACCTATGTAATGTTTTAAAATGGTTATATTGTTTTTAGTGTTCAGATCACGAAAAAATATCATCTTGGACCAGTAGATGCCCTTGTAGAAAAAATTACATTTTTATTTGCTCTTCTTTTTTTTTTTTTAATTTTAAGATATATATATTTATTTTAGAGGGAAGGAGGAGGAAGGGGAGAGGAAGAGGGAGAGAAAGAATCTCAAGCAGACTCTGGGCTGAGCTCAGAGCCCACCCTGGGGCTCAGTCTCATGACCCTGAGAGCATGACCTGAGCTGAAACCAAGAGTTGGACTCTTAACCTACTGAACTACCCAGGCGTGCCTTTATTTGCTATTCTTAAGAAAACATAAAGAGATCATTTTGAAACAAATAATCTTAGTGGTCCTATTTACTAATACCTAGAGTATGTGTGTTTATATATGTATGTGTAGACATGTGCACACACGTACACACACACACACACACACACACACACAAACACACACCCCTAACTGGCTCAGATAGGGCTAATTCAGAGCTGTGGGGTAGTCTTAGTCTTCAAGTCCTCAAGAAGCTAGGGGTCATTATCTATTAAATAGCAACTGTGTGCAAATCATACTAGGCTAGGGGAAAAGTGAAGGTGCTAGAAAGTGAAAAACAGACACCATCCCTGCATTCATGTGTCATTTAAGGACACTGTTGTCCATAGATTGAAGGTCCCCAGAGACTGTGTAGTTTATAATGGAGGCTTTGGGCTATTTTTGCTTTAATGGCATGTGTGGAAATGATGACGCCACAGCCTGGGAAACTTTGACAAGTTTCCTTAGCCAGAAATGGAGTGGATATGCTCTGTCCTTTCCCAGAGTCTACAGAGTATGACAGGAATTCCTAAATTGAGCCTAATGAGTTATTTAGAGAAAGATGGACATGAAGAAACAGTCAAGGAATAGAGAAAAGCAAGAAGACAAGAGTTAAACCTTATTTGTGGTATAGCATAAGTGTGTGAATAGGAGTTAACTTAAGAATAAAACATCTTCAAGTCTGGAAAATTTTCTAAACATATTTTGCTATGTCACTCATCAAAATACAGAGATGCAAGTACAGTGACTATATATGTGAGTAACATTCTAGATCTCAAGTTATGGAATTAAAGATATATATCTATATGTATATATATGTTCTCTTCTAGAGCTCGAAATGAATTGCTTATATTGTGTGGTTATATTGGGGCACTACTGGCTATCAGAAGACAGTACCAAAGCATCGTTCCAGCACTTTATGAATACACAAGGTAAAACCGATTTCGCTTCTGTTACAAACGTAGGGAAATTCCTTTCACTGAGATAGTCTCTAAGTACATCCTAGAAGGCCTTCCGTACATATCGTATGCGTCCACTGGTTCATTAGCATGCACTTTATAATAAAGCAGTGATAAAAATCTATGAATTAGAAGTGAATTAGGATGTAAATGATAGAAATCCTAATTCTAGCTTAAACACATGGGGTTTATTGGTCTTGTGTCAAGACCCTTGGGATCGGCTTCCCAGGGCTGTTAGAGCTATGCACAAAGTCCATCCAGGACTGAATTCTTCCCTCCTCGGCTCCCCTCCGCTTGCTTGAGGAACCCACCACGACAGGTCTGCATTCTATGCAGGAAGCAGAGAAGAGTTACAAGGCAGGGACCCTAAAGCATGAGGCCATCGGACTCGGGAAGGAGAGGCTCACTTGGGTTATATGCCTCCCTTCGGTGAGAATGTGGAGCCCTGTTTTTAGAAGAAACAGAGAAACTGGGTGTTTCAGCTTTCCGATCTCTAGAGTAAGAAAAAGCAAAGAGGATTTGTGAACAGTGGGTGACTCACTACTTTAGAGTCGGGCCTAGCAGTCCTGCCAAACTCCTCTATTTTCTACCTGCTTGCTGAACTTCAGCCATTGTGCTTAAAACTTGTTATCATCAGAAAGAAAATCCGAGGCGCCTTTGCAAAACATCCCTTCCCAGTTGACTAGTTTGCTCCAGGGCAGAGTAGCTAACTCCAAAAAATGCTGAGCATCTGTGGGTAAAAGCAGTTTTTCTGAGTGCCCCTCACGTGGGGCTGACTTTCCGAGAGAGCTTCCTCTTCCCTCCTTTCCCTCTCCGTCTCCACGAAGGCCTCGTGTGGGACTCAGGCAGCACCTGAAGCAGACTGAGGGACAGTGGGGAGTGACCCTGCGGGGAAATTCTGGGAAAAACCTATTTCTGTGCAGGCAGCAGACCCCAAATTTGAAAGCAGTTTCTAACAATATTTAAATACCTGATGGGAGCAATAGGATGTACCGCATGGAATGAAAATATTTGGTGAAATGTGTTCCATTTACATGTGACTTGGGTAATGAAAGTAGAGACAGGGGAAATGGTCCCTTGAAATAGAATCAGAAATAAAAGGAGGCTTTTACACGTGAGCAGGAGAGACTCAGGAGAATGCATCTAAGCCTGCTAGTGTAAAACGAGAAAGGAAGAAGGCCCTCATGGGAAGGAACTTCTTACTTCGCTGGCTAGGTGTCTGTCCTCTTGTCTCAGCCCTTGCCCTTGACCCTCATACTCAGCCCCCAGGGCGTTTCTCTCTGGCCCTCTGCTCCCTCCCTTCCTCTGCTTCCCGGCTTGCTCTCCGAGTCTCCCTCATTCTGTTCTCCCCTCAGTTTTCTCTCCATGGAACCGTCAACATTTCTGTGGCCGCACTCATCGCCTCTGTGGTGGTTTTCACACTCAGGCATCGCTCCCGTGGCCAGCCAGAGTCTGGCCTCAGCTCCATGGGCTCAACATGAAAACCTCGTCCTCCTCAAATCTGCTGCTTCTCCTGTGTGCTTTCTTTTGATTGTGTCATTCTATTTCTGTCACCCAGAATCACATGATCAGGGTCCTGATTAAGTGTTCTTCTGACTGCCATAGTTAGGGTCTGCCCTAACTCCCTCCTGCCTCAGCCCTGCGTCTGGTCACCTGATCTCTGCATCTCTGTTCTTCTGCTCCATCCCCTTCCTGCTGTGGCGTCTGCCTCCTGGCAGCTCCCAGCAGCACCACCCTTCCTTGGTACCCTCCGGACCCCCCACTGTCCATCACAGAGCTTCCAGATCCTTAGTCTTACATTAAAGGTCTGCAAAAACATTTTATTACATTAAAGGTCTGCAAAAACAGGGCTCTGACCATGCCTCCCCTGCAGCCTTCTCTGTCCTCCACTCTGGCCAAACTGAATTACTCCTTGGCCCCCGTACCTGTGGAAGCTTTCCCTCTCTCAGCGTCCCTCCACTGCTTACCTTGGTTTTTCTCCTCATTCTCTGGCACTGCTTTGTTTATAGCAGATCACCCAAATGACTGCACAGATGTGCAGATTTGTAGACAGGGAAGCCAGAGTGTTTAAGGAATTCATTTTGGATCTAGCCACATTGTCAGTAAAAATTTTAAGTTCAGTCATTTGGGGTTAAAGAACATGAAAAACTACTAGTCAATTTGAGATAGTATTTCTACAGTGTTAGACATGCGTGTGTATGGGGGGAGAGTTTTACCTTTTTCCTCACCAAGTCTTATCATGTCCCAGCAGAATGATTACAATTAGCCAGAATAACCAGAAAATGCACGTTACAGAATGGCTTCCTTAACCCTTACTTCATTTCTAAGGTCTTGTGTTCTGTTTCTATCTCCCAAACAGCTTTTACTTTTAAATTTCAGCTAACTGGTTCCTTGGAAAACCCACTGAGTTCGTAACTTATTAAAGAAACTAGGACTAGTAATTATTTATCTAAGGCTTCCTAATTAATACTAATCATATCTCTTTTCCAGTTTTCTCTACAGAGATGTGATGGATCCCTGATGTCACTGTTTTGCGGCTTTTTCTCACACACGTCTGTCTTTAAAGAATTGCAGTCCTCATGTCCATTCCTTTCCACCAAGTTGACATTCTTCTCTTGCTGTTCTCCTACTTGCTTTCTTACTCCGCTAATATTCACTTTTAATTTAGACGTGAGCGGTGCCACACAGCAGCCTTGCGGGACCAGTATACAACATTGCTTGGCTTGTTTCCTCTTTCTCCACAGTTCGCTTGTTCCTTCGTTTACCCACTTTTTGCAAGTTTTACATTTTATTTTTCAAGTTTGTATTTAAATCTCGTTAACCTTCAGTGTAATATTAGTTTCAGGCGTACTGTGTAATGATTCAGCACTTCCGTACGTCACCCCGTGCTCCTCACGACCAGTGTCCCCCTTCCTCCCTGCCCCCCCATTTCGCCCATCCCCCCAAAGCCTCCCTTGCGGTTCATTCATTCATCTGCTTACTCAGACCGTCATCCAACTGGCACTTACAGAACATCTTTGACTTCAGGGCACTTAAACGCGCACACGAGCTCACACACGCACACCTTCGTGTATACACACGTATTTTTGAGCAGTTGTTAAATCTGAAATTGCAGTTATTTAAAGCACATTTGCTTTTTTAATATCAGTCTTGGGTGCCAGATGTTAATTTCTGTTTCGCATGTTTCAGTCAGCTGTTAAAGCATCGGGCGGTGTCAGTGCCTTTAAAAATTGAGCTCCTTTCGGAGGAGTTGGATGCATGGAGAGCTTGCGCACAGTCCATCAGCCGGTGAGTGGAGATGATGGAAAAATTGGAATGTGGAGGTATTACTTCATATTATAGACAAAGTTGGTGAAAATGTGGATTGACTATTAATTTTAGCCAAATAATGCATCTTGGTTTGTTCAGCGTATATTTGGTGATAGTTTACAATCCTGTTCTTTTCTGTCTTGTCAAAGTCCTTCACTTTACTACAAATCAAGTCTAAGTTGCCATCATTTCTAAAGGGGGACCAAATAATCCTTACAGACTGTTTCTGATTTAAACCTTAATAATTCCTTGATAATTCTATGGTTCTACAAAAATGAAAATGTAATATCTGTTGAAAATATAGATCATCGGAAGAGTCTGCCTATACACCCCCTTCTGATTCACAAAAAACGGTTTATGCAACTTTACTAAAGAGACTAGAACAAGAACCACTCAGAGGAATTGTTGGACCAGATTACGTGACTGGATCAAATCTGCCCAGTCATTCTGATATCCACATCTCTTGTCTTACGGGATTAAAAATTCAGGTACAGCCTAATGTAAGGCATAAATTGTTCATTTCCATTGTTTTCACGTGTTTCATTATTTTAAGAAATATGCATAATCTGAATATAAAATAAGCATAATCTGAATAAGAGAAGGTACCTATGAAGAGGACTGATGCCTTAGTGAGAAGATACACCCTTAATGCTCTACAGTTAGCTTAAATGGTCTCTCCTCCAAATACATTCAGAGAGATAGTTGTTATATTATTATCGTGAAAGCAATTCATGTAACAGGTGTACTGAGTGACAAATGTTTAAAAAGTACATGTAGATCATATCCTTTTTTTTTTTTTTGTAGATCATATCCTTAGGGAAATTAAATAAGGGAAACAAAGCCAGTCAACATAGTTATAAATGATCATATCGCAATAGATTAAAATTAACTTTATAGTCTCCATTTGTGTTTTATAAACACAAGAAATTAAGAACTGGCGTATGTATATTATTGATATACATGCTCTTATATTGGCTTACTGAATTTTTCAGCAATTACAAATTATTGGGATCAATCATGAAGGATGGCTAATCCCTAAGGAAGGTCCCTATGTACAATCAGAAGTAATGATGGGGAGTGACACCTCCCAGTGCCCCATTTCTAGAGCAAGTGGAGACGCCTTCATGGTCTCAGAGCCAGGCCAGGTGGAGGTGTCCACATGGAACAACAAGCCGCATCCACACAGACTGTGGATTGAAGCTATAGTACAGACACAAAGAACACCACTTCCCAGAAAAACGTTCACATTTTACACAGTGGGTTCTTTATTTCTAATGGAGTGTGACTTATTACATTTCTATTACTGATATGCCAGGCCAGTGGGGACAGTCCAAAAAGCAGACAGGACATTTAGTTGTGTGCATGCTTTTTTATCCACTTACGTTCAGAGATAATCAAAGCAGTAAATTCAGTAACTTATAATTAAGAGCAAAATCATCATGCAATTTTTAGAATATATCTTCAGTGCTACTCACTGCCCTCCCCGTGCCATTCCTAGTCCTTCCTTCGTATACCTGGCACACCTTCCTTTTCACTTTTCCCCTTCAGGTTCTTTTTCTCCATTCCATCTGCAGTAGCCGAATGACCTAGCAGAGAGGCTGCCTTACCTCTCTGCACCCAGACCTGAAGTAGGAGAGAACCTACTCATTATCATCTAGCACTAATGTAAATGGGGTGCTTCCCTCCCAGGATCTTTGTCTTTCGATAGAAATCACCGTTCTGGTTCTAACTGTGAAATGTCACTTGTCTTTGAGTAGGAAGCAGTCTACTTCACATGACGTGTTTTCCAACGTCTACACATGATTTAGTGATTTGAAGTCGTGATCAAAAATCTGCTTACTCTAGAAAAGAATTAAGAACATTAGTTTTTAGTCCATTTTGTGTTTTTGAAATCATGCTTTTCTTTCTGAGAGCTGGGAGAAATAGATTAAAAGGTTTTTTTGAATTCGGATCTTCAGAACTACCCTTGACAAAGTACCTGAGGTAACTGAATCATAAATACGCTTTTACATCATACAATTGACATGATTTTAAATTGTGTATAACATACACAGCAGTATGTTTTTTATCTTCTGGAGAGGAGTTTCAGGGCTTCTGGCTTAAATAGTTTCCCCAGCTGTATTGATGTAGGCTATATGAGTGAAATAGTGAAGTGTATTTAAGTCTATTTAAGCATATATACTTTTATAAAATGTTAACTTTGTGTTAGTTAATGGATTAGCAATACCTTTGTCATAGGTAGCACTACTGTATTCAGAGAATTCTGATTATAAAACCAAATTCTATTTTGAAAGACATCCGGGCATAATATTAAGATATTTAAAATTTTTTCTATATTTTGGAGTAGTTCAAAAAATTTAACTTTTCTCGTATTTTAAAAATTTTCTATTAGCATTGTCTGAATACTGCCAGTGTTTTTTCTTTTTAAGGGATTCTGTTTCTGGAAGTTTATAAGCATATTGCAAATTTATAATCCCATCTTTTCTTTCCTCAACTCTGTGTACAGGGCCCTGTATATTTCCTTGAAGATGGGAAATCCACTATCTCACTGAATGACGCTTTGATGTGGGCAAAGGTGAACCCATTCTCACCATTAGGGACTGGAATACGACTCAACCCATTTTGACAGAAAGTTTTTCTCCTTGTTTGTTTGTTTTTTTTTAAAGACCTTTTGTGGGTTAGTATTACTTTAGCCTTTGTTGTCCAAGAGCCAAAGGTTGAGGGGAACGGGGATGGTGGGGAATAAGAGTTGACTTTATAAATTAACTTCAAATAATAAAATATTTATATGATTTCACGGAAAAATAGATGTGTCCTTTATAAAATAGAATAGCCATATTAGGGAGAAAGATAATATTTAAATTATAAAAGGCTGAAGTATATAAAAGAGCATATATAAGTTTCATAAAGTTACCAAAGTTTCATAAAAGTACCAAAATATTATATTGTTGAAACATTGAAACATATTAAATAATACAACACCCACAATAGTGCTTGACATAGAATAAGTAGTTACTGAATATTGGAATGACTGAGTGTTTTGACATATCAAAATGTAAGGTATGTATGACAGACCTTCAAGTTAACCAACACCCATACTGTCCTCTGTAAAATATATAGTAAACCAGTCGTTTCAGTTCATATTTAATAAGTTTCCAATAATGAGTTTGATAGGTATCAATAAATGGATACACAGTCAAAATACTTCCAAGTTTTATTATTTTTTAAAGAAAGCATTACCAAGTCTTTTGAACTGAAAGTAAATGTCCAGTTATAAAGGAATAGGTTCTATAAGCATAACAAAAATTGAGGAGTAAAAAACACAAATGCAGTTAAATCTGTATGAGAATTTACAGGTATGTATGATAATAGTTTTTATTACCATTTAATATTTACAGTAATTTCTAATTGATTTATATTAACTCTATAACATAATTTATTTGAAAAAATTAGCTTCAAAGAAATTTCTGTAAGTACATATTAGTTGAAATTTGGGGTATATTATAAACTCAAGTTTTTTTTAAATATTAAAAGAGCAAAACTATTAAAAAAAAAAAAAAGCCTGAGAAATGACTGCAAGTATTTCAGTTGCACTAGAATTCTCACTCAGAGGTCTATGAAATTAATGCATTACTGGGAAGAACGGTACTTTGATACTCAGACTGTTTTACAGAATTTATAATATAGATGTTTTTGTCTTACTACAGAGTGAGTTCCTATAATTAGAATAATTGTGGTTTTTATTATCTTTAAACTTGGTGCACTTAAAATAATTTTAAAATTTTCTTTAACAAGATTCTTAAAACAGTAAATAATATATATTATGTATATATCTATTGCATTGACCAGCTCTAACTGTCAAAAAGATGTTATGGGCCTAAATTCTATTTTATAAAAAAAATTTAATGAACATTATAGAAGAGAATGTATGCAGTGCATCAAAAGTATGAAACTTTTTTTAATCCTTAGTGATAGGCATAACTCAAAATTTTTTAGATGAGACAGATTTTTCATTAGCATGTATGTAGTAAAATCTTTTCATTCATATATAGCGGTTGAACTCCTACTATAATTCTCCTTATTTTTGTTTTAAAATAGATTAAGAAGCCTATATTTTGTGCTTTAACTGCTTTAAAAGATCCACTGACTGTAAGTTATACATATATAAATGATTGTTTCCTTCTTCATTTTAAATGAATGCAGGAAAATATTTTATGTATAAACTATGAAAAATTCATATAACTCTTTAGCACATGAAGACAATAGAGGAGTAACCCAATTTGTGTCTAAAATCTAAATTGGATTGATTCAAGTACAAATCGGTTATTCTGACTTCTACAGTGTTCTATACCTTATTACCAATTATAACTATGAATTCCTCATAGAACTGTGTCATTTGACCATGTCAGTTTGCATCTCTTGTGCCTTAATATGAAAAACAAAGCAATTTTTTAAATTTATAGAAGGTTTTTCTATTGTTAAATTTCATATGTATGAAACCCAAATAATATGAACTTATTTTACTACTAAGAAGATGTCTATATTACTGATGTGTACAAATTATTTTCCAAGTTTAATTATGCTTTTATGAAAGAAGTCTCATTAGACAATGGTTTTAATAACATTGGAAAAATATTTTGCCTATAAAAATTACCAGATGGTTAACACAGTTGCGACATCAAAATGAGTTATATCTTGTGAAAATATGATTTTCATGTCAATCAAAATTTATATATATTTATTGTCTATATTTCCATGAAATCATCCAGAGGTGTTCAGGATCATCATCGCAGTAAAGCAATGACTTTTATTTTGTTGTCCTTATAATAGGAAGATTGACACTTTTTCAGTCTTAAGTCAAGAGGCATTCTGAATATAGTAAAGCCTCACCAATTGTTTATAAAACTTAGGGTTTCTTATTTAGTGTAGCAGTAATACAGAAGATATCTTCATTGTCAACTCTTACTAAGTTTTTATTGTGCCATATCTTTGAAACATTTATTCCTAAAGTAACTGATGAAAGTACTTTTATGCTAAATTTAAATACCATAGGACTGTGCTTAATATGGCCTGTAGTTATCTAGATTTTTATGTATATAGGTATGAATGTATTTCAGGTCCCCTGAATTTCCATAAATACCGCATTAAAACCAGACATGACAGAGTTAACTGCTAAGATGAGCATCAGTATTGTCCTCCAAACCACCACCGAGAGAACACTGTTTCTTCATAAAGGCTGGGTCTGAGTCATCAGAGATGTGAAGGGCTTGAGCTACCAAGTGACTACCTTACTTGGAAACCTAGAAAAATCACTTTGGACTGTCAGGAGGAGGATTCCCCAAGAAAAACTGACTACAATAAACCCTAAACTAATGAATACTAACAGTGTATCCAGAGCCTTCCGTTCGTGGTAAGCGTTCTGTGGATTGGAAACTCTCCTAGAGGAGGTGCTCTAGCTCCTAGAAAAGCTCCTTGCTTCTTTCTGCCACAGATCCCTGGTGAAGCAAATGGCCTTCCTCAGATCCGCCTGTAGTGTTGGCCTCTCAATACAACTCCTCTTCAGGAAGCTCTTGAAGCTGCCGCTTTGCCTATGTCTGCTACCTTCATGTTCTTATGCACTCAAGTGAAACTTGTAAGACAAGATCATCTTTTCCACAGCTCTCCAAAGGCCCTGCAGGAATCCTGGGAACTTACCATAGTCAGGCCATGAGTGATTAGCTTTTTCAGGAGATTGAACATACGGTCGAGAGAAGAAAAAAGAAACTTTTAAAATGACTGTTTATCCAAATCTAATCCTTCTCTCTGGATCTTTTCCCCTGCCAAGGTTCAGAAGACTTGTTCCTATAACCCTTTCCTAAGGAACTATATTTTATGGGTTGAAAGTTATTCTCATAATCTTCTACTTTAGATTTGTCCCATTAGAATGCAAGGTTCACAGATAAATAATCTATAGCTGGTAAGATATGCATTTAAACTATACCCTTTACCTCAGATAAAACTGGATTCTAAACACACTCCCAAGAAGTAATCCTATTTCATCGGGGCTCTCTTTACTTTCTTTTACTAAATATTACCTGCCCCAACATGTGAAATTAAACTGGGAAGTCTCTGGAGATAGAAATTCTAATAAAGCCAAGCCTTCAAAAATGCAGAACCACTGACAAGAGTTTAGCTGGAAATTGACAGGCACGTCATGGGATTCCGCATTCGAAATACTGTTGGAAGTCGCAAATGAGACTGTTAATGAGATAGCATAAAGGCATGAATAATTCCCATTGAAGAAAAATGTCTGCATGTGAATATAAAATTATAAGAATGTAAGAAATATCATTACTCTTTCAAAATATCAGCTCGCTTTGGTTTCCTTCTACTGAAATTATGAGGAGTGGAAGCAACCAGTAGGAAATGTTTAACTGACCTGAATGATTTGCTAAACACCAGAACCAAATTCCAAGTGAAGCACAATTTTCCTTTCCCACGACTCACTATCAAAAGGGACACCTATTTTTAAAAAATGTTTCAAGCCAGGCTATTTATGGGGGTAAACAAGGTTCTCTGTGGGCCAGTGTATAATAATAATCATTCAGAATAAATTTGTTTATAAATGCATGTGATGTGTGAATGTATATCAGGCAAAGTAGTAGCTCTTTTCATTTCTAATGAGGAAAATGTATTACAAAGTAGACTCACCATTCCTACAGGATTTATGAGAAATAACTTTTACTCATGGTGAATTATGTTAAACTGTACCTTTAAAATTATTCTTGCTCATTCTGTATTATTTGATTTTGTATTTTTAACAGTAACTGCACGGGTGTTTAATAAATGGTCGTTGAATTGAAAAAGCATGTTCTTCAGCCCAATTATGGATGAGACACCACTTTAATTTACTAATATATCCAAGACTAGGTAATTCTATCCCCTTAGTGTGGCAGGAGATGGTGGCATCGCTTCTTCAAAGCCATTAGATGGGTACTTTTCAAGCTTACTTTTCCTCGTTTCTGATAGATTTCCTGGCAGATTCAAAAGAACATCTTCCAGCTTGCTTCACACACGTTTCTTAAGTGGATTGCCACCAGCACCTGTATTTCCTGGAATATTTAAATAAACAACATTAAAATAAGTTTGTGGTTATTAGATATTTGCACAATGATCAGTGTTTCTAACACGTGAAACATGCAGAATGCTGGGCAGCAGGCTGAGCGCAGGTTCGTGCAAATGTCTGGTAAACAGAATATTTAAAGCATGCGTGAGAATAGCCCTAAGTAAGAAATCTGAATGTCACCCACTTCCAAAAGTCATTAGCCACGCCTGAAATAGCCAGGGCTGATTTGGGTGAATCTGACACCCAATATGCCTCAGTTATTTTTGGACGTTGCTTCTGAAAGCAGCTGAGGCAACAGTGCCATGATTTTCACAGTGCCAAGGTTTGGCAGACAGAGTTCATCGCTGAGTCTCTGGAACTCAGCACTGAAGCCTCCAAGCTGCCCAGACTCAGTTCGAACAGGAGGAGCCAGTGACACCTAAGAAATCTGCTCCCCCCAACCCCCCGCTGGTCTCATATTTGCTAGATGTGAGGTTTAGGAAAACAAATGGAAGAATTTAAGTGTTAAACAAAACAAAAAAGTAATGACCAATCTAACAATTTTCACCACCTCTCAATCATTAGAAGCTTTTCAGATGAATGCCCTGTGGTTTCAGTGTCATGTGCACGCAATCTTAGATGGTAAACTGGGGCCCATTTCCTGTGGTCTAGTTCTGCTTCTCCTTCCACTGACTTTCAAATTCTGTGAGCTGACCTGAGCTTACCACTCTACTCTTTTATGAGAAACAACTGAAAAAGGAGGAGAGTGGGGAGATGGGGTAACCCACAGGAGAGGGGAATGATGGGCATGAAGGGGGCCACGTGATGTGAGGAGAACTGGGTGTTCTACACAACTAGTGAATCACTGAACACCACGCCAAAAACGAACGATGTACTATATGCTGGCTACTTGAATTTAAATTTAAAAAAGAACTGAAATGGAATCCCTTGAACGAATTTGGGAAGAAAATAAAATTGAGCAAAACAGCTGTCATCCGTATAATTACCAAAGTCTGTTCAATTTGCTCATTACTTTCCATTCTGCCTAGATTAAGAGAATCCAGGTATCTGGAATAGGACTGAGAGACATAAAAAGACAAAAGCCTGTTTCTTCTCATCCTGATCTGCCCTGAAAACCCCCATAGGCCCATCATCCACTTTTAAAAGGACAGAAAAAGACCACTGAAGTGAGAGGGACTCAGAAAAAGGGAGCACTGAGAGGATAAAATGGGGGAGAAGTTATTCATAGCGGCTCACACATGATTCAAATTGTAAAAGCAGGAATCCACTCTACTAGGGAGTTCTGATCTGAAATAATGATAGCATTATTTTTCCAAAAAGTCCTATGTGACCTTGAAGTTTTTCTGAAAAGAGAACAGAAATGAGGAATGCTCTTTAGCAATTCAAGTCCTGGGAGGCATCATTTTCTCAAATATGGACCCTTTGCATTTGTTTCTCACACTGGAAGGAAGCCCTGCTGCAACCCTGTTCTTCTGCCGTTTCTCTGCAGGTCCCAAAGCAAGTGGTCCTGTGCTTCCCTGGCCCCAGTCAGGTCCAAGCAGCTGGAGCGGTTCATGAGCAAGTGAACCCAAAGCGCCCCGTGCAGGCTACCCCCCCACACACACACCGGGGCTTCCACTGCAGGCCTCCCTATGGGCAGGAGGTTGAGACAGGTGAAGGAGAGGCTGTGGGCCCAGAATCTGAGGGTGGAACTATGGATACATTTTTTTTTTTTTTTTCCATAGAAACATCATTAACTCACTCTGTTGGGTCCTGTCGTGCTGAGTTCCATGCCTCAGGCATGTGAGGAGTTGGAGGTTTTCATGGCCTGGCCTAATGTCTAGATGTTAAGTGCGCCCCGAGAAATGGTAGCTCTAGCGGGCCTTTAGCTAGAGAGTGATCAAATAGAGCTTGGAAAACACTCGATTGGTACCTCTGCTCTTTAATATTTACAATGCACATTAGCATATAAAAGGCTCTGTGAAATCCTAAGCTGAAAGGAAGGAATCTGTTGACATTGCTTTTCCAGACCTTATGTAAATAAAGACCTTTTTTTTCTCCCATGAAATCCCTTAGCATGGTAGAAAGCATCCCCTGTAGCAGATGTCCCCAAATATCTTCCATCAAAGGCCTAACAGCCAATATTTCAGGCTTCGTGGTAGGTTTGTCAGATAAAAGATGGACCCTCAGTTAAATCTGAATTTCAGATAAACTGAATAATTTTTAATAAATATATGTCCTCAACATGTCCCCAGAATTATTAGTTGTATTGGTTCTGTCTGTATTCGCTAAGTCTAGAAACTTCTTTGTGGGCAACACCGGGCTGTGACTGGGCTGTGACTGGGCTCTGCTGTTGGGCGAAATGTGCCGCAGACAAGGCATAAAGAACAGGCGTGGCCAGCTTCCAATACAACGTTATTTATGGACGTGGAAATTTGAATTTTATATAATGTTCTTGTGTCAGGAAATATAACTTTTCTTTTGATATATTTTTTTCAGCCACAGAAGAATGTGAAAGCCATCCTTAACTTGCAGGCTGTGTAAAAAAACAGGCAGGATACTGACTTGGGCCTGTGGGCTGTGGTTTGCCATGCTATCAATGCTTTCTGAACTACCAGGGTTTAAACAAGTGGCTTCTCATGATACAACCGCTGGGGAAATTAAGGCATGCATGTGTCCTTTGCTGCCTTGAGACGATCCGTCACCCCTGCTAGAGAACTGAGCTTTGAGCTCTGCTGATGAGCCCTGCCTGTTCCAGACTCACCTGCCTCTGAGAAATCATAGCAGAAATGATGGTGCTTAGCAGAACCCGGGGCCCTCCCATCTGTCAAAAGAATAGCAGCCTAGCAACCCTATGCACAGTGGTAGACTGAAGGCCTAGACCGACGTTTTAATTACTTTTGTGAAATGTAAAGGAACAAAGTAGAAACAGTCATTTAACTGGTAACAAGTTAAAAATAACAACTCACGTAAAACAGGAACAACGCCTTCCCTCGAAATCATGGCCTTGTGCTTGCACCCAGAGACTTGGGGAGGAAGACGACTGAGAGTAAGTTCTCCCACTGTTGGTTTAACCTCAAACCATTCTAGAAAATATGAGTACAGAAACTCTTGGTTAGAAATTCACTACGGCCATGGCCAAAATAAGACGCCACAGTTTACAAATTGGGCAAATTCTTTAGACACCTCTTTAATCATCGTCTTAAGAGTGGTGTGGAAAGGGAGGTTATTAGACCTTTCCCCACATTGTCCATACCTCTGAGCCACAAAATAGTTGCTTTAAAGACAATATATTTGTGTTCCTATTGGTTTCTTAATAAGTTTTTTTCTTAATAATATGTATACAGAAAAGTGGTCAAATCATGTGTTTGCAGTCTATCAAATTTTTGGAATGAATACACCTGGGTTGTATTATTAGTACAAATCCTCTGCTTATGCCTCCCATACAGCACCCTAAAAAGAGAACACTGTATTGACTTCTGTCATAACAGGTGAGATGTTATTTTTATATTTCATGCATGTTTTTATATTTCATATAACAAAATCATACAGGATTTATTTCATTTTTCAAAACTGTTTATACTATAAAAAGAGTGACTTAAAATTATTTCTATGTTTCCTACATTTCTCATTAAATCTATAAACTATCATACTTGGACATTAATTTCCCTGTGCTTCTAAAGATCACTTACCCCTCCTCTGTAGCCCCCAACCTTCACTGAGGCTTGAAGAAGAGTCTAAGGTAATTTCTACTCATCAGTCAGCACCAGTTGGTGCTCTATACAGCTCTGGTCAGTAACATTCTCAGACCTATAATTATCATAGTTAATTACTTTGAGCTTAAAATCAGGAGTCTCAAAAATCAAGACTGGTGAGAATAGAATATTGTTCAAGAATCTGAAGGGTTGAAGTGGTCCATAGCTAAAGGGAAATTGGTCAAAGAAAGATAAGAGAGATAGAGGTTAGCTTTGCACAAAGAGGGACATTCAAAGAGAAAATTAAATAGTTGTGTTTTGTTCTAGAAATCCCAACTAGAGCCAATGAGAAGCAAAAATGGTGAGATCAACTAAAGGTAAGCAAATGTTAGGTATAAAGAATAATTGTATCTGTTTTGTGGTATTAAAAAAATAATTTGACAAGTAAAATGCTGAAGAGTGGTAGGGGGCTGGCCAGGAGTCATCAGTGTCATAGTGTTTTAGGGTCCTTATAGTTAGAGAAAGTAAAGATATTAATTTCAGATTAGGATAAATTTACATGTTAAAATGTTTAGGGTGGCACTAAAAAGCGTAGAAACTTAAAATTTTCCAAAGTAGTAGGGATAAGGTGTGGGGGGAGTCTTTTAAAAAAATTTAATCTGAAAGAAAACACAGGTGAGACAAAAACAAGAAACAGAAAAAGAAAGCAAAGACCATGAAATAATATGATAGATGTGAATGCAAATGTAACAGTAGGCAGTTCTACTGAATTCATAACATTTAAAGTCCCAGTCAATGAAATAACAAAGATCCATGCAACAGGATACTTCAAAGATGAATTGCAAGACTTGCTTTAGCAAGTGTCAGCACTTACTGTAAAGCAATAGTAACTAAGACAGTGTGGTGTTGCAGTCACACAAGGGTAGACAAGACCAGCAAGTGCCCGGAAACAGGCCCATATATATAAAGAAACTGGAAACATTTGAGACATGAGGGTGTTATGAACCAGTGAGAAAAGAACAAGATTGTTCAAGAAATGGTCTGCAACAGAACTTGTTCTCCATTTCATTTGCAGACAAATTCAGATCTTAAGAGACTAACCCCTTACCAGATCTATGCTTTGCAAACATTTTTTTTTCCATTTTATAGGTTCCTTTTTCACTCTTGTTTTCTTTTTTATGTGGAAGCCTTTTTGATAGAATCCCATGTTTGTTTTGCTTTTGTTTCTTGTGCTTCAGATGTCATCTCCAAAAAATCATCGCCAATGCCAGTGTCAAGAAAGTTTTTTCCTGTGTACTCTTCTAGTTGTTTTATGGCTTCGGGTCTTATGTTTAAGACCTATTCTGGTCTTATGCTGGAGTGTGAGGTAAGGGTCCAATCTCATTCTTCCTACAAATGCATATCCAATTTTCTCAGCACGATTTGTTGAGATTATCTTTTCCCCATTGTGTGTTCTTGGCATCCTTATTGAAGATCAAGTGTCTGTAAATGCATGGATGTATTTCTGGACTTGCCATTTTGTTTCATTGGTCTATATGTTTTGATGGCAGTATCTTACTATTTTAATTACTATAGCTTTGTATTACAGTGTGAAATCAGGAAGTGTGATGCCTCCAGCTTTGTTCTTCTTTCTCAAGATTGCTTTTGGCTTTTTGGGTTCTTTTTTGTTTCCATAGGAATTCAGGATTGTTTTTTCTATTTCTGTAAAGACTACCATTGAAATTTTGCAAGCTTGCTTTGAATCTATAGATCAATTGGGTAGTATAGACATTTTAACAATATTAATTCTGATTAATGATTAATTAATGAACATGGGATGTCTTTCCATTTATCTGTCTTCTTTTATTTCCTTCACCAATATTTTATAATTCATAATGTTTAACTATGTAAAATGTAATATCCAAAACATATAAGGACTCATACAATTCAATAGCGGACAAAACAAATAACCCAACTAAAAACTGGGTAAAGGACCTGAGCAGACATTTCTCAAAATAAGAAATGCAGGAGCACTGCCTGTCTTGGTTAGTGGAGTGTGTGACTCCCGATCTTGGAGTTATGAGTTTGAGCCCCATGTTGAGTGTAGATCGTACTTAAAAATACAGTCTTTTGGGGCACCTGGGTGGCTCAGTGGGTTAAAGCTTCTACCTTCAGCTCAGGTCATGATCCCAGGGTCCTGGGATCAAGCCCCACATCCGGCTCTCTGCTCAGCAGGGACCCTGCTTCCCCCCTCCACCCCCACTCTGCCTGCTTCTGCCTACCTGTGATTTCTGTCTGTCAAATAAATAAATAAAATATTTTTTAAAAATAAAGTCTTTTAAAAAACAAGATATACAAATGGCCAACAGATATTTAAAGAGGTACTCAACATCACTAATCATGATCAGTAATCAGGGAAATGCAATCAAAACCACAGTAATATATCATCATACACCTGTTAGAATCACTATTATCAAAAAAGACAAAATATAAAAAGTGTTGGTGAGAATGTGGAAGAAAAGAGAATGTGGAAAAAAAGAAAATTTACATTCTGTTGGCAGAATGTAAATTTGTACAGCCATTATGGAAAATAGTATAAAGACCCAAAATTAAAAATAGAAATACTGTACGATCCAACAATACCATTTCTGGGTATATATCCAAAGGAAATGAAATCGGTATTTCAGAGCGGTATCTGTACCATGTTCATTGCAACATTATTCATAGTAGCCAAAGATATGGAAATGTCCAAATTGCATGAATGTATAAAGAAAATGCAGTATGAATGTGTACACACACACACACACATACACACAAATGGAATATTAATCAGCCTTTATGCTAAATGAAATAAGCCAGACATGGAAAAACAAATACTGCATGATTTCACTTCTAGGTGGACTCAAAAATAGAGTCATAGGAGCAGAGAGTAGAATGGTAATGTCCAGGGATTGGGGGAAGGGGACCTGGGGAGATGCTGGTCAAAGTTATGCAAGATGGATAAATTCTGCAGGTCTAGTATAAAGCATGGTGACTAAAGTTAATAGTGTATTGTGTACTTGAAATTTCCTAAGAGTGTTGATCCTAAGCATACTCACCATACCAAGCAAACAAAGAAAAAAAGAAAAAAGAAGGAAACAAAGAAAATTACAATCATGTGAGATGATGGATATGTTTGATTGCAGTGATTATACAAGTATATGTACATCAAAACATGAAGTTGTACACCTTAAATATATATACTTTCTATTTGTCAATTATTACTCAATAAAGTTGAAGAAAATCTTAAAAGTGAAAGGCTAACATAGCAACAATTTTCTGGATATGTCTCCTGAGGCAAGGGAAATAAAAACAAAATAAACTATTGGGACTACATCAAAATAAAAAGCTTCTGCACAGTGAAGGAAACAATCAATAAAACTAAAAGGCAATCTGTGGAATGGGAGAAGGTATTTGCAAATGACGTATGTGATAAATAGTCAGTATCCAAAAAATATAAAGAACTTATACAACTCAACACCCCCAAAAAAATCCAATTTAAAAATAGGCAGAAGACATAAACAGACATTTCTTCAAAGAAGACATCCAGATGGTCAACAGATACACGAAAAGATGCTCAACATCACTCATTATCAGGGAAATGCAAATCAAAATTACAGTCAGATACCATTTCACACCTGTGAGAATCACTAAAATCAACGACACAAGAAAGAAGTGTTGGTGAGCATGTGGAGAAAAAGACACCCTCACGCACTGTCGGTGGGAATGCAAACTCATGCAGCCACTGTGGAAAACAATATGGAGCTTCCTTAAAAACAGAACCACCCAACAATCCAGTAATCATGCTATTGGGTATTCACAGAAAGAATACAAAAACACTAATTCAAAGAAATTAATATACTTCTGTGTTTATTGCAGCATTATTTACTCTAGCTAAACTATGGAAGCAGTCCAGGTGTCCATCGATAAATGAATAAAGAAGAGGTAGTATGTGTGTGTACGTAAATAATGGAATTTTACTCAACCGTAAAAATGAATGAAATCTTGCCATTTACAACAATGTGGATGAGGCTAGAGAGTACAATGCTAAGCCAAATAAATCAGAGAAAGACAAATACCGTATGATTTCCCTCATATGTGGACTTTAAGAAACAAAACAATTGAGCAAGGGAAAAAAAAGAGCAGCAAACCAAAAAACAGACTGTTAACTCTAGAGAACAAACTGAAAGTTACCAGAGGCAGGTGGATGGGGGGGATGGGCGCAGTAGGTGATGGGGATGAAGGTGTGCACTTGTGATGAGCACTGGGCGACATGTGGAGGTGTTGAATGACTATATTATACACCTGAAACGAATACAACACTGTATGCTAACTTTACTGGAATTGAAAATTAAAAAAATAAAAGGGAAGGGCTAAAGTAACTTCAGGAAATTTAAATATAGGAGAATTTTTTTATAACCCCATGATGCCAACAGTATTAACCATGGAGTTTGTATTTGTTTTTCATTTCTGCCATAACAAATTTCCATAAATTTGGTGACTTACAAACAACAGACATTTTTATCTCAGAGTATAGAAATCTGAGAGCTTCTTTTAGAGTCTCACCGGGCTGAAATCAAGGTGTTGGCAGGGCGGCATTCCTTCTGGAAGCCCTGGGGATGAATCCTCTCCCATGCTCATTCGGGTTTTTGGCAGAATGTGATTCCTTGCATCTCTAGGTCCGAAGTCGCTATCTGGTTGCTGGCTGTCCCTAAGGTTGTTCTTCGCTCTTTGAGGCCACGCCCCTACCTTCCTGTGGTCTCTGAATGGCCCCAGCAACAAGAGAAGGTTGAGGCCCTCTCACACTTCAGATCACTCCTATTTCCTCTTCTGCCTCATTGCTCAATTCCACTTGGAGAAAGATCTCTGCTTTTAAGTGCTCCTGTGATTAGACTGGACCCACTGAGTAGCTCAGCATTAACTCCCTACTTCAAGGTCTGCAGCTTCTGCAAAGCCTCTTTTGCCATGTTATGCCACATATTCACAGGTGCCGGGGCCTCGGGCATGAACAAGAATGGGAACCCCATTCTGCCTACTACAAAGATGGATAGAATCTAAATTAAGAAATATACATGAATGAAATTAAGAACATAAATTGTGTGCATGAACTATTTTTTTTTAACATCAAGCATATTATAAACAAAGGTGGCACAACAGTGGTCACTCTCAGAGGGTACTATGGAGAATCCAGTCAGAAGGACACCGGCAGAATGTGAAGGTATCGATAATGTGTCACGTCATAGAGCATAAAGGAGGGATACAGAAATGTTGAACCATTGTCGTCTTTAAATTGTACATACACATTATATGCATGCATGTATGACAAAAGTCATAGCAAAATTTGAATGTTTAAGAGACATACAAAAGAATATGAACATAAAATTCCACAACAGGATTAATAACCTCAATTCTTTCTCTACTCACAAATTCATGAGTGGAACCAGAAGTGAGAGCAAATCAAGGAAGAGAAACAAACAATGACAGGCAATGGCAGATGAACAAAGTAATGGAGAACAAAATGCAATATACCCAACTCACAGTTAGGGTGAAGTGACAGTTACTGCTCTCCTTTCCTTCCAGGGACTAGAGAGCAAATGGCTCTTCAGAAAATTGGGGTTCAAAAGAGAGGAATCCTAATGACTACAGCTACCTTATTCCCTAATGGTTTGGATGCCATGGTCACGATGAAGTCACTACATGCTGGAATCAAGGACTAAAAAAATTCCAGGACTTCCAGGACACGAGTGGTGTTAGAAAAGAAAAAGAGAGAGAGAGAGAAAGTTTACTTGCCATCTGTTGGGACTCTGATGGCAAATGCTCTGGATGCTTTGAGAATATTTCAGTGATACCTCTGGAAGGTTGCCAAGGGTTACCCCAATCTGCCTTGCCTTACCTTACCCAATCTACGCCTGGAAGCTACTACAGAAAGGATAACACTGACCATATGATAAAGAGCATCTAGAGTGAATCATGGTAGTCAGGTGTTTCCTGTAGTACTTACATCCTGATGAAGTCTTAAATATTCCCATCTTCTTTAGTAACTTAAGACGCTATGTGAACTTATTTCCCACAAATTTTATGTGAACACTTGCACTAGCATTTTTCTTCAAAGTATTAATATACTAGGTTAAGCTATGCTTGCATTAGAAAAATTATTACATAGGGGCGCCTGGGTGGCTCAGTAGGTTAAAGCCTCTGCCTTCGGCTCAGGTCATGATCTCAGGGTCTTGGGATAGGGTCCTGGGATCAGCCCCGCATTGGGTTCTCTGCTCAGCAGGGAGCCTGCTTCCCCCTCTCTCTCTGCCTGCCTCTCTGCCTCCTTGTGATCTCTGTCAAATAAATAAATAAAATCTTTTTAAAAAAAAAGAAAAATCATTACATAAACCACTCCAATGATAATAAATCATTCCACTGCTAGCATAAAGTAGCTATTTTCCCTTTAAGCCAGCGACAGCGAAAGTAGAAATGAGATAGACAACAACCAGCTTTTCTTTCATCTGTACTCAAGTATAGCTTCATTAAGTTGGGAAGAACTCAACTATTTCCAAGGAAAACTTACTTGGATTCAATTTTCTGCTCAGTTTTCTTTGCAACATTTGTAAAAGCAAGAGGAACTCTACTTTAAGTTCATTGCTGAGTATGTTGGGATTGCTTATCATTTCGGATAACCTGATGTTATTTTTAATCGACTTTGAAGCTGTAGACCGAGGAACCAGGGGCAAATGCATCTGGTAACTGTAGTCCGTGAAATTCACAAGGTCGTCCTGGATGCTTTTAATTCTGGAAACAAAAAATGGAGAACTGTCGACAAGCCACATTTTCATAACGAGACTGATATTGTCAAATTTTCATCTTAAACTGTATCGCTAGAAAAATTCCGAATGACTTACTCTCGATGTGTTAACAAGGTATAAACCTCTTGGATCAGGATTTCAGGTACGCCAGCTTTGCAATGAATTGTTCCATGGATTAGCTCTTTAGATAATTTAAATTTTTTTCTTGCCAGGAACTTTAATAGTAGAAAGAAAGTATTTTCATTATAAGAAGTTCTATGCAAATCTCCAATTACAACGAATTCATTTAAATCCTCCTTTTATCTCTCAACTATTTTTTTGTGTTTAACATGTTAATTATTAAAAAATATTATTCTTCAGGAAGAAAACCAATTATTCTGTTCCATTCCAATTTGAAATGAGTATGCTCAGTTTCATAAGTGACACTTGACTAACTTTAATAACATTCTTCTCAATTACAGAGAGATGAGCAGCCAACTCCATCGCACAACCACAACCCACACATTGTAGATATCCAAGAGGTCAGGAGTACACCTTTAAAGACACAAAATTCTTAACAAAGTGTGAGTGACTGCGAACTTACCTGTTCCAACTGTGCCCAGTTATCCAACTTGACTTTCAAAGAAGTTCCATTTTCAAAGGATGACAATTTAAGGTCCCAGGGATAATATATAGTGAATATTTCTGCAATCAGGAAACCATTTGAAAAATCCCTGATCCATACGTAGATAGCATTAAGGAAATGAAATAAAATGTAGTTACTTTAACAGTTGTAGTATTTTATAATCAATTAACACCGATTAAATGAATATTCCATACTGATGGCAAATAACAAAAAATTACATTTGTTGGATCAGTGCTCTGAGGAAGATTTGCTATGGAATAGAGTTTTGATAAGATTAGATACACACCAGAGGTTTTGGCGTCCTTTTTATGAACCCATACTGTTAATCTGTATTGAATCTGCATTTTAACAAGATCCCTAGGTGATTCCTAGTCACATTGAAAATTTCAGGCACATCTTTATTAAGAAATATTGAAATTAGTAAACCAGAGTCCTTGACTGCAAAAAAATGTGATCGTCTTCCTATTTGTGGAAGTTAGTTCGCATTCCCAGAGCAGGTATTAACTGCCTGTTAGGTTCGGGGTGGCTGACTGAAAGAGACACGCCGTCCGGAGGGTAAACTGATCCCCACGGGTGTTAGTTGGTGTCCAGCGTCTCTAAAGAAAGAGGCTTGACTGTTGAAATGTTTTTGTGGACACTGAGGCGCTCTACATTAGCCTAAGTCTGAACTGTGATGATTGACTGAACGGGTAAATGGGTGGATGCGTCCTCGTGTGTGGTGTAGACCCGCTCCCCAGAGCAGCAGGTGTATTTGTGCGGGTGTGCGCTGAGCCGGCAGAGGTCTGGGTCGGAAACCTAGACTGGGCGGAGCAGGCAAGCTGAGTGGGGCGGCCCCTGAGCGGCGACGGGGCAGGAGGGGTAAGGGGGTCGTCCGTGGGTCCCCGGGATGCTCAGGCCAGTGTAGGCGGCTCGCTCCTGCACCTGTTGACGTTCCTGGGGAAGAAAGTGAGATCCAGGCCCTGGAGCCAGCGCAGAACCGACCGAGACAGGCGGGAGCTCTTCGGTGGATGAGGATAGACCAGACATTTCTTAGGCTTCCCTCGGGTGGGAGCAGCTGGCTGTAGCGAAAATGACGGTGACTTGGGCAGGGCTGCCGCCGGCTGTATCAAAAACCCTCCTCCCAGGCCGGCGGCAGCCATGTCGCTTTCTAAGTTGCTAAGGCAACACCCGCTGCGGGGCGGGGCCTACGGGGGCGGAGCTTCAGCGAGGCCGAGGGAACTCGGGGGTGGGGCGGGGCCTCGGCGCTGCTGGGCGGGGCCTGTGGTTGGGCGGGGCTTCAGTGGGGTAGGCGGGAGCCAAGGGGGGTCCCCCAGTTTGGGGAGCTGACGCTTGGGAATGGGGGACACGATCCCTGGCCTCATTGGGTGGACGCCTTCAATTTTGGTTGTGGTCAGACTCCTAACCAACTTGGAACTACCACCCAAACCCCTTACTTGCCCTTATAAATTTACTTTTTTTTAAACATTGTGGTTTCAGCGCACAAAATAGGCTTAAAAAAGGCCTATTTTCAGTCAAGCATTTTGAGGAGGATGTGAAAAGTTTCCAGAAGACAAGGTCGGTTTTTGTTCAGAAATTGTCAGTGATAGGGTATTTGCTCCAAAACGCCAAAGAAAGTTTTCGGAATTAAGATGAATAAATGTCTAACGTCTACAGACTTAACATGCTTCCTTAGTTATGACATTCATAAAAATTACATAATATTCAAAATTACTCAAAAATAATTTGTAAGTTTTCACATTTCACAAAGATGTATATATGATTCTTTCCTTCAACAATTATTTGAGTCCCTAGTATATGCCAGGCACTGGCCTAGTCATCTGGGATTTATCAGTGAACAATGCATAGAAAAAAAAATGATTGCAGAGTCAACACCATCAGTTATAAATTAAATATTTACATAACAGATTAAAATCCTTTAAAGTTTTTGCAAAAAATAAAAGTCACTTAATGTGGCATATAGATATGTATTATTATATTATATATTATAATATATAATATATATAAAATATAATATATAATATATATTATATATTATTATTATTATGCAAGATAAAATATGGGCTAGATCTTGATAGTGGAGGTCTATGATATTTGCTGAATGTTTACTCATAAATACATTTATTAATGAATCTGTATATGGTTTAAAAAAATAAATAGGAAAGTGTTTTCTTCTTTCCCAATGAAGTTTTCCTTTAAGGGTTCATTCATTCAGTGAATTTTTGTTTTTTGAGGAGCCCTTCTGTGCTATGTTATGCATTAGATCTTCATGATCCAATACTGTAGCCACAAGCTGCCTGTGGTGATTTAGATATAAATTTAAATAAAATAAGATGAGTAACACTGGCTACATTTCAACTGTTTAATACCAACATGTGGCCAGTGGCTGTGTTGTAGAGTGCAGCTACCCTGTCATTGCGGGAGGTTCCATTAGACAGCTGTGTGCTGGATTATTTATAGAAGGTACACAGATATAAATATCAGTAAAAAGATCATGTACACTGAAAAGCTCTGCCACGATAAAAATATGTTAGTATCAGGGAGGAAGCAAACAATTTGGCCTGAGGGACTCTAGGAGTCCTTTCGGACGAAGTGACCTTTGATTTGCATCTTATAAGGCAGTATTTTAGATTATTTATGACAGAGGTTTTGGAGGACCGGGTCTACTTTTTATTAGTGATGTGACTTCAGGCAAGTTATATAACCATTTTTATTTGTAAAAGAAGAAAATAAATAGTGTGTACCTCAGAGGGTTGTGTTAAGGATTAAATGAACAATATGCAAAGAGCCTAGAACAAGGGTAAATTATTGTTTCTAATATAGGGAATCTGTGGGATGAGGGCGGCGGGGAAGTTCCACACAGAATGATTGCTATACGCAAAAGCACAGATGATATCATCTGAGATTTGAGAGTCTTTGAATGAGTTTGGGGAAATAACTCATTAGGGTTAGAGAAAAATGCCTAGGCTTTGGCATGAAGTCTAACGCAATATTCAGGTAGTAACGGCTAAGGTGGGAGATTAGGGCCCAATTGAGCAGTGTTGCTAAGAGTCAGACCTTTCCTGTAATAAAGGTGCCACTTGTTAGGCAGACACCTCTCTGTTTCAGACACACCATTCTATATTTAGCTTGTTGGAATGCCACAGTGTGATTTCTCCTTTGCTAAAACTTTTATTAAATTGTGACAATAGGGGGAGCTAGAGAGAGGCCGGGAGGGGAAGAGGAGGAGAGAAGGGAAGGGAGATTTGCTGTTTCCCCTTCTGCTTGCCTTTCACCAGGGTGTCACCACAGCAACAAAGCTTAACCTGGCAGTGACAGCTGGTTCCAGTCTCCAACTTTTTTTTTTTTTTTTTTTTTTTTTTTTTTTTTTAGCTCTCCTGGAGCAGATTTCATCATACTCGCTCAGATGTTTAGCAAACGCTGAGAAGTGACCCTCCTTCCAGAGACAGGGATTTTACTCCAGGACGGCCCTTCTGAGCTCTGGAAGAGTTGACACCAGCCCCGTAGTTACCGTCCCCCTTCAAGAGTCATTCTATGGAACTTTCCCTCCAAGTTCTAGGCTCTTATAACCCTAATTTCTTAAATCTGTTCTAGCAGTGGCAATTGCTTCCTGAATCATCTATTTCTGTTAGTTTGACTGACGTAGGAAGGACATTAGGTTTCGAAGTGGAGGGCCAAAGTCTTTGGTGCAAAATTTTATTAAAGCGCGGGGATGGGACCCATGGGCAGAAAGAGGTCCTGGCAATGGGGTCATGAGGAGTGGCCCTTTAGATACTTTCAAGTTGGGAGGGGGTTATGGATAATGAAAGTCTCTAACGAATTTTGGAAGCAAGGTTTCCAGAACCTTGAGGGGGCTAGCTATTGTTGGGGAAAGGTCATTTATTACTGTCTCATAAAACACTCATCATGAGACCCTTTAGATGTATATTGGTGGGTTATATGCTTTGGGGATGATTGCCAGCATGTATCTTGGGGGATTTACAGATAAAGGACATTTCTAAAGGAATTTTTATATGTTAAAATAGGCTTACACGGTCCTGGCGTAGGGGAAGGGGAGGTCAGGCTAGGCTTGCCTCTTGCCCCTAGTGAAGCGCCAACATCAAGGTAGTTGAGTCCCCAGAGGAAAGTCACTCTGCCTGCTTTGGCGACTTGTCAGTGGGCTGGAAGTAGTCAGGACATTTATTTTTCTTTTGCCTTTGTTTCGCACACCATAATGGTCCCGTTTTAGTTTTTCAGTTGGTCAGCCATCTGTTTAACCCTCCCTTATATTAAATTTGTGTTTCATGTGCATAGTTCCAGCTGCCTTCCTGACCGGATGCTGAGTGATACCCCGCTTCATAGGTGGGGTGATGTTTCCCTCCACCACTAGCTGACCTGCCTCTGACCAAGTCATCGGAGGAATGTGCTACTCCCTGTTCCTCAGATCCCGTCAGCAAGATATCATCAACAGAACGGGCCTGTGGGATGTTCCATGGGATGTTCAGACTCTCCGAAACTCGGATGATCTTGTGACAGAGAACAAGAGATTTGACTGAGGCAAGATCCTGAGTATGCACTATTGCTCCTTCTAAATTAAAGCACACTAATTTTGGTCATTCTCGCAGATTATTATAGAGGGGGGGAAGTACTTCCCCAGATCAGGAACAGCGTCACGGTTGCTAAAGACTGGGGTGATTTATTCCAGTAAAGACCCTTCAAATAGGAAAGCAGCTCTAATTGGTGTTCCTGCCTGAATGAAGTGTACAATAACCACAGTCCCCCAGTAAGAGCCACCCAGCTTCCACAGGAGCCAAACAGCCATCCAAGTCAGTGGTTGTCTTTGACTTATCACCCGTCAGGAGAAACTTCAGAGAGCTTTATTTGATATAAATATTTTGTTGAACGAGAAACACACCATTCTTAGTGCAACTGGAAGTGAAGAGTAGTATTTTAGTAATGGATGGTGGGAAGAGGCAATACAAAGTAGCAGAAGGAGTTAGGCTGCCTTCCAGGCAGAAGGAACAGCATTTGCAAAGACAGGGAGGCAAGATGAGTTCAAGGAGAAGCAAGTCTGTTTTTTGATCTTCCTATTGTGAGTTTCCTTAAGAAGGCCCTTCGTGATCTGCCCCCGATCACTCTCTAAAACTTGCTACAATGTTCATTTCACTGCATTTCTTTAATCTCAAGTCCAATAGTTTGGTTTGGCTTGGTCTTTGCCTTTGTGGAATTTTGTCCTTGGATCTTCAGGCATTCATGTGCACATACGCACATATAATAAGATTTGGATTAAAAGACCTTTGAGGTGTCTATTTCAATGTGCACTACTCTACACCTAATGCCCATTATACAATGATTTGAAAACTGGAGGGGAAAAAAATTAGAGCAATTGAATCTTATTCTCCATTACCTTCAATTAGAAAATCAAATACTAATTAGAGAGAAAAGAAAAGGTGTTTTATTCCAGGGATAATAGTCACACTTTAATATATTAACAAACAGATGATATATTTAAATGAGAACAATTCTTTGATAAGACAATCACACTCAAGCAAAGATACAAGATACCAGCACACTAAAATTTTAAGGTGTCCATTTTAATTTTCATATTTGTTATTTACTTCTCTTATTGGTACAAAACCAAAGAAAAGGGATGAATCACATTACCTTACACTCTAAGACTACCTCTAGCTCAGGGAAAATAGTAATAGAAAACTGTTTAACTAGAAAAACAGTCCGAATACCTAGTTATATGTAATGAGGTTACTCAATAATAAAGAAATTGAATGCACATTATTCATGAGGACATTACAAATTTGTTAGGCTGTGATATTCAGTAAAATAGACTCATATAAAACTCTCTAGCCACATAAAAGACATTTTTAAACAAACATGCTACAGCCTACTATTTTTGAAAATCTAAACATGATTTTTAAAAAATGCAATCTAAGTGACTTTGCAGTTATATTCAAGAATAGTGTACTTCCCATGGGTCTCCAAAAGTCAGCTAAGAACTAAAAAGAAAGGAATATAGGCCCCTGGGTTATTAAAATAGTGATCAAAATATTTTATCAAAATTTGATTAATTTATAAAACTCACTAAAATATTTTCTACTTCCCACAGTTTTGAGTATCCAGATTATTTTATTTCTTAGTCCACAATAGACTCAAATCTAGTCTAAATTACAAAGGAGGCACAAAATTTGTTTTATTATGTTTTCTACTGCATGGAAGTACAGTTAAAGCAGAAGACAATAAACACAGTATTAATCCTTGCAGAGGACACTACTTTGTACCCCAATACTCCCTTGCTAATACAGTCTACGCTGAACCCTTGCTTTGTGTAAGAAGGACCAGAAACAGCACTAGAAAGGTCCATGTATGGGGCAAATTTTATAAGGTCTCTGAGTTTGCTAAGTGGCACCCGCTCTTTCTTTTCTTTGAAAACCCCACAATTTAAGAAGATTTCGATCTGTTTGCCACAGCCTTGGACGGCCCTGATCCTGCAGCGTGACCGGAGGCCTCTTTATCAATTGGGTATGAAGTTCAATTCCTTCAGTCCAAACCCTACCAGCTAGAGACAGTTTCTGAGGTGCAAGAAGGCTGGAGTCTATGTACAATGCACTGAAGAGAGACCCTCAGAGGCTTCCCTGAAGAAGGAGGAGGTCTTAAAACAGCCTTAGCAGGGGTATAATGTACCAACCATCTCAGGACGAGACCAAAGGAGGCATAACCAGAGTCCCACCGGTTTCTGGAATGGGGACATTGAAGGTGGTGAAGTGACTAGTGCGACCTTTGCAGGGAGGGACAATTTATCTCTTCTTCACAAGCTGATCATTGTAACGACAGGTGCACATTCAGCATAGTGGGTTTCCTGAATGATAGCCATCTTTATTTCAAAAAGGATATTAGTTGCTATTTTCTAAACCATTTGCATATTTTGCATTAATATGAAAAATACAGAGAGAGATAATCAATGACAGTGGAACACTTAAAAGTTAATGCATTATTTGAAGAATGGAAGCATTTTAAAATAAGTAATTTTAGTAAGAGTTCACTTTTTCTTTTTCACTTTAAAAAGACAAACGGGGATTTCCTCCCTCCTTGTCCCCCCCAAATCCAAAAGGGTACATGGGAATGACTAATAACATTAGGGATGTTAAAAATGCTATAGTCCAAAATACAGTAAAAATGCATAAAACAGTAGTACTCACTAGTGCACTTAAAATTTAAATTCGCCTCTGTCCTGGGGCCCCTTAGTCACTTACACTCTATCGGTAACATAATTCAATATAAAATATACACTATGCAGATGAAATAGAAATGAGTTTGAAAGTATTCAGAATTATTTCACTGCTTTATCGGTACTGTAGGAAATTCTGCAATAATGTTGGCAGCTGGAGCTGTGGGATAAGGTGCAATCTTGATCTCCCTATGTAGTTTCGGATACAGAGTCGGCAAAGTTGGCAAAGAGTGCTTGGAGTAGCTGCAAAAGACAGGAAGGTATTTGTTTATTAAAATCGAAATGGACTTGCATACGCTAAAAGATGCATGAAATAAACCATAAATAAACTACAGTGCTTTCAAGCAAACTAGGGTAGTATGACCACTATACCAGGGGTATTTGCAAAAGCATTTATATTGCTGTTATTTATAAGTTTTTATTATAATTGTGGTATATCCCATATGGGTTCTTTTAAAAAAAAAAAGATTTATGTATTTATTCGAGAGAGAAAGAGAGTATGCATGGGAGGAAGGGGCCGAGGGAGGGGGAGAGAGAGAATCTCAAGCAGACTCCCCCTGGTGAGGAGCCTGATGCAGGGCTGGATCTCATGACTCTCAGCTTTGACCTGAGCGGAGATCAAAAGTCAGATGCTTAACCACCTGAGCCAGCCAGGCCCCCCTCCATATGGGCTCTTTAAAACATTAACATCTTCAGGCTTATGATACTGTTGTTGCATTTCAAACCTCAGAAATAAATTCTGCTTTTCAAGGAAGATATAAATCAAAAGCCTCAAGAAGTGTTAGGCACTAAAGGGAGAAATTTTACATTATATTTTTTTCTCAAATTAGGTTTACTAGTTAAGCCAAAATGAATTTTATTATAGTTTCTGAACCAGGCTTAAGAAAATCTGCTTAAGGGGCACCTGGCTGGCTCCTTTGGAAGAGCATACAACTTTTGATCTTGGGGTTGTGAGTTTGAGATTCACACTGGATACAGAGATTACTTAAATAAATAAAACTTAAAAGAAAAGAGAGAGATTTTTTATGAATAACAAAAGTCTTAGGTGTGAAAATATTTCCTGATTCTGTTTCTACAACACATCATAGAAGCTGCATGCCCTTAGAAAATAGGGCATGTTTCCAAATATTTATTAGCAGACATTAAACAGAATTGCATATTATGTATTGTTAAAACAAATGGAACCTTTTAACTTAACCAAATGAATATAAAGCTTAGGTGAGATGAAAGAGAGAAAATTAAGATCATGGTGATATCTTCTTTATAGAGAGAAACTAAGTTAAAAAAATTATCTGCTTTAAAAAAAATTATCTGCTTTCACACAAAGCATTTTATTTTATTTTATTTTATTTAAAGACTTTATTTATTTACCCGACAGAGAGAGAGATCACAAGCAGGCAGAGAGGCAGGCAGAGAGAGAGGAGGAAGCAGGCTCCCCACCGAGCAGAGAGCCCGATGCGGGGCTCGATCCCAGGACCCTGAGATCATGACCTGAGCCAAAGGCGGCGGCTTAACCCACTGAGCCACCCAGGCGCCCCATCACACAAAGCATTTTAAATGTTATGCTGTTATCAGCTCATATGCCAACAAAAAGTTGTTCAGTTTTGTCTATTTCAGGCAAATATATTTTTGTGTTTTTAAATGTGCACGTATTCTTACCTTCGTGTTGAAGCAATAACCTTTCCACCAAACTGCTAGAAGTAGCTACATCTACAGGTCGCAGAAGCTCTGTGTTTTTGGCATTGATATCTGCTCCAAACTCAAGCAGTAAGTTTACAATTTCCGTGCTGTACTGCTGGGCAGCAGCGTGTAATGGAGTGTCCCAATATTTGCCTTTTTGTACATCAGCACCTACATGTAAATAAGGAATGAGGATAAATACAAACCAAAACTGTTAGACCAGTCAGGTACCTCAGCGCAGGTAGGAAGGTGTAACACCAAGAGGACCTCACCCCTGTATGTAATGAGTTATTTTTCTCTCTCTACATATACATATATACATACACTTCATATATACATATACAGATATTAAATCTTACAACTTGGTACATCTGGGTAGAGAGTACACACACTTACGTTCCCTAATATTTTTTTTCTATGCTTGAAAGATGCCATAGTCAACAATATTTCTAAATTTTTTGAAGTCTCCAAAGTAATCCCATTAACTACTATTATAAACACAGTATTATAAACAATTGGATTCACTCATATCTGCTTTCATCGTAATTGATATTTCTTAGGATTGTTTAAGAGCTTAATGCTCTTCGTCTTTTCATTTATTTTGAGGCAATAGAGCTCTTTTTGTTTCCTAAACTCATGAATTTAGATGTGTGAGCCATTTAGGTAAAATGAATACAGATTTTCCTGTCACTTCTCACTCATAGAGTATAAATCAATAAATATACAAAAGCATTGAGCATCTTTAAGTAGAAAGGCACATTATATTTCTACACGCAAAGTAAAGTTTTTAAAAAATCTTGCATTAGGGTGCCTGAGTGGCTCAGCGGGTTAGGCCTCTGCCTTCGCCTCCGGTCATGGTCTCAGGGTCCTGAAATCGAGCCCCACATTGGGCTCTCTGCTCAGCGGGGAGTCTGCTTCCCCCTCTCACTCTGCCTGCCTCTCTGCCTACTTGTGATCTCTCTCTCTGTCAAATAAATAAATATTTTTTTAAAAACTGTGCATTAAAAAAAAAAAACCTTACCTGTTAAATTATTTATTATTGCATAGTTATTTTTTCTTAGTCTGAGCCCTGGCACGTGGTAATCATTCAATGCATGTGCAACAAATAAATACTGTATAATGCTGGAAAGAATAATAACCTCATTTTCCAGTACATAAGTGGTTAGGACACCGAGAAATATCTATCAGTAAAAATGCATAAGTCCTTTCAACTCGGTTTTCTGAAACTATTGGTAAAACTAATGATGTTTACAAGAAGCAATACGTTTTAAGAGTCCCTTTAGGCCTTCCTGCTACTTTCAAATCTCAATAAATGTAATTGTTTTCTTATTTTTAAAAATATAAAATGTTTAGTAAAAGAATGATAGTCCATAACAAAATCTCCATAGAGAAAGCATAAACTCTGTTGCTTATGCTAATTTTATGGGAGAACAGAGCCTGTTAATAACAATCAATCCACAATTACTGTAATACTTTCTCAGTATCTTTTTTACCCAATATAAAATATTTGGTGGAAAGATTAATATTCTCAGCAAAGTAAAACAAAACAAAACAAAACAAGGTAATAAAAAACTCTTCTAGTTCTACAAATTCATGGGAGACCACAGCCAGAAAATAGCAATGTGTCAATGTTGACTAGCAGAGGTCACATTTAAGACTCTTACTAGATGTAATGGGAGTGAACTGCAGAAACTGCCTACAAGAAGCTTATAATTTACCTAAGATAATGTGAGGAACACAGGAAGAGTTTACTAAAACTCTCTGTCAGTGTATATCAGAGGCCAAATGATTGCATAAACAGTAAAGAGCCTAGAAGTCCATTTACTCATTTTACATGTGTTTTAGGCCCCTACCGCATGACAGGCACTGTGGTAGGGAAAGGAGTTGATGAGGGAAAGGACATAATCCACATCCTTAGAAGAGCTCCCATTCCTATGTGGGAGATGCCACTATGGTCTCAAAAGATTAAGGCAAATTTCTCGGGAGGCTAAAGTTGAGCCTTGAGGAACTGGTGTGTTTCAAGTAAGAGGAAAAGGCCATTCAGTCCTTTTTGGTAAATGGGACAGGACAAAGTCTGAGAAAACACATGAGTTCTTATTGGTAGAAAATAAGGTTATCTAAGCCGTTACTATCCTTAAAATTTCTTTTGATGGATTTATTCATGGACAGATACATATTTGGTGACATTATAGTCAACCTTGAGGTTTTAAATTTTATGACCTTTATAAGTAGGGTTTTTGGACTTGTGGGGTGAAGTAGAGTTATCAAGAATGCAATTCTTTTATTGTGGGTTATATACTTACATGCAACAATGCTTAACATTTTTTTTTCTTTAAGTGGCCTCCACACCCAGCATGGAGCCCAATGCAGGGCTTGAACTCAAGACCCTGAGATCAAGACCTGAGCTGAGATCAAGAGATCAAGAGACAGATGCTTAACTGCCTGAGCCACCCAGGCACCCCAGGAACACTTTCAGCAATGAGATATCTTTATACAGATTATATAGAGAAATAAATATGGACCTGAATCATTGCTTGTGAGTATGGATAGAATGGGAGATGTTTTAAAGAAAATTACCAGCATAAAGAAGCTTCCGGATGCAGTGGAACTGTTGTGACATACACGCCACATAGAGAGGAGTTCCTAAATGAGGAATGTCTTGGTCAACGTCTATGCCCCAGGATATCAGGATTTCTAGGCATTCATGATGACCTGCCAACATAAGGTAGAGATGAGTTTACTTTTCTTCAATATCCATCCCCCTGCACCTCACCCCACGCTGTTGCCAGCAGTGACCCACTGGAAGAAAAATGGAGCACTGCATGTTGCTAAAGGAATGTTGTCCCCTTGTCACTGACTCCGATAACTACGTTACCTTTACTGGCGGCCTCATGGGTGGGAGAAGGAAGACAGGACTCCAGCTGGGGTTTGGCACCATATTCCAAAAGAAGTTCCGCGCAGCTAGCGCTGCCTTGTGAGCATGCGTTGAATAACGGGGTCACTCCATCTATTGTGATGGCATTTACCTGAACCGAGCCAAAGTTTAAGACTGAGACTCACAGTCCTCCGTGATGAAATGCGAGGCATTTAAAACAGGTACACGATCCAACAGAAATCATTGGGAAAACGTGTGCAGTAAATACGACCAAGTATATTTAGCTCCTACACATCAATAAGCAAAGCTTTTAAAAGCCAAGAGAGAAACAGAAATATGATGTGGCCGGTAGTTTGCAAGAGTGGGCATGCAGCTAGTAAATGTCATGAAAAGAAATACATATCCAGAATCAAATACACAGAAACTAATTCAATGGTTAGGTGCCTTTCACTTAGGAAAACAGGTCCACGAATGTTGACAAGAGTTGTGATGAGGCAGGTCATCCTGCTGGTAGCAATGTGAATTAGAGAACTTGGAAATTCTCTGAGAATCCATCTAAAAAAAATCATCCAATAGATGGGCAACTATTACAGGCATCAAGAGGTCCACTCATTGTTGTTTAGAATCACAGAAGCGGGAAATAACTTAGAGAGTGTTTCTGTATTATTATGCAGAATGCTACCCATTTTTGCAAGGATTGGAAATCCTTCCTAGAGTACACTGAAGGGACTGAAGCAATATGATTTTTATTCTGCTATTTTGGAAAACTACTAAGAAGGAAAGAAAAGAAAAGTGAGAACTTTGTTCCTTTCTGTTAGTCAGTAGATGTGAAATCATTCATGGTTTCGACGGGTACCTACATTAGCTCCAGCTTCTAGTAGAGTTCGGGCACACGCCACATGGTCTCCGAGGCAGGCTTCGTGCAAGGGGGTGATGTGGTCTATGGTTACTGCATTTACATTATAACCCTAAATATGACATGAATCATATTGAAAGGTGAGCAAAAAGTTATATGAAATCATCTATACAAATATAATTAGAGAGGGATATACAAGACCAAAGACTCTCAGGAAATCAGGTTTAAGTTCAGCAGGGGAGGCCACTTCTGATTCCATAGAGTCAATCAGTTGTCAAAACTCCTCATTATTATAACACAACCCTTTCTAAACCCGAGTGCCTTATGTATTTTAAGAGATTGAGCATGTTTTTTTAAAAATTCTCCTTCCTTAACTTTCTTTGGTCTTTATGAATTGTTTTGATTGTTATTGTTGTTTTGTTTTGTAGAACTAAAGAGTATTCATAGGCTGGATCACTTGTTTTGATTGGAGCTGTAATATTAGTTATATCAGTCCAGACCAGGGGGTTAGAGTACTCTAAATTATAGTAAGCTGCTTTGTGAATTTTGTCCCTAGATAGGGGTGACAAAGGTCTATACTAGATTGAGATCTCTGATTATGAAGTCAGTTACACTTAGGTTTAAAGCCCTGTTCCATGATTCAGTAATTATTTTAATTTGGATGAGTACATTAACCTTTAGATGTTAGGGTCATTATGAGGATTAAATGACATGATGCATGGAAAGCAATTATTGTTACAGTGTCAAGCAGATAGAAATTGTTCCACTTTATTTGCTTATCCAATCAAAACCAAGTAAACACTTTAAACATCCTTATTCTAGTTAAACTAATAATGTCAGACTAAAATAATGAAATCTTCTTAGTACATGAGACTCTTTGCTTTCTTGCTATTTTTGGCAACTCATTATCTATTGACAATCATACCAAACACTATCTTAGGAAGATTTTTGCATCCAAATCCCCATAGCATTAAGAATTACCATGTCTGTAACACCAGAATGGATGGGAGGAATCTTAAAATGAAGGCAAGGAAATAACCCTGCCAGATCTTGGTCACTAGCAAGTGGCAACTTTTTAGATCTTTTCAGTTATCTTTTCAAAGATTTCGAATTGTCTAGCCAGCGGTCAGACTCGGGGAGCTAATTCCTAACTGCCCCACACTGGGCTGACCAGGTGGCAGAGTCTGCAAAGGTCCGGATTTCCTTTCACGTTGGGCTTTCGGGGCAGCCTCTGACTCTTCTGGCTGGCGTGTCAGTGGATACGAGATACATGTTGAAAAATATCCTAAGACGGCTCTCCTTTCAGAGAATGGAATGACCCTTTCAGTAGTGGGTAGGGAGCTAGGGGTTACCTTTAGAAATCACTGACTTTTTTTGCAGGTGTCTTTTTGTTGTTGTTTTTTTGTTTTTATTCTCATCAAGTGGTGAGCAAACAAAATGGCCGCATGGTTATCATGGAACTGGAGAGCCCTAAAGGAGCCTCTGGACCTACATGTTCCTTCTCTAGGTAAGGAAATGAGGGGCATCAAGATCATGACTCACTCTAAGTACAGCCTGGAGTCCAGGTGCCTTAAAGTCCCAGAGGAACACCACCGTTCCTTCCCTTTCAGCCGTCTGAGAACATGCCTTTCTCCCTGATACTGGGAAGGACTAGGACAATGACTTCCAGATCTGGGTGTACATTGGAATCACGTTGGGAAATTTAAAAAATGCACAGGCCAAGCCAGTGTCCTTTCCACGCTGGTAAAGCACCTCTGCTTTTCATTTTTTCCCTGATGAATCTGAGGAGGAGGGAGGTGGAAAAATGATTGTTCTGTCCCGTCTGTGGGCAACTCCCCACCACATGTTACCGTTAATGTAAAAAAGATTGCTGAGGCTTCTGCTCTGATGATCCCTTTTTGGATATTTTATGAGTAAAACTTCCTTTGCAATTAGCTGTCCACATTGTATAAAGTTAAGCGTGTTTGAAGTGCTTAATGAATAATACGGACATACAATTCCTTCTTGCTGAACTAGGTCTATCAGTGAACAGGTATATTCTATGAGAAATGGGAACTATTAACACATAAGAGTATACCAAAATATTTATAGAGAAATTTCAAAGATAAATGGAAATGAATGAACTGACTGATAATAGGGGTTAAAACAAAAAAGAGAGGGGACATTTACTAGTCAGCTTTCTTATTGTCGCGTTGATTATTCTTGAAAATTGATGTTCTAGGCTCACGGGAAAGGGACATATTTCAAGCCATAAGTACTATTTTACCTGTGATAACAATGTTCGCAGAGCGAGAAGGCGACCTTGACTTGCTGCTTCGTGTAGTGGTGACCGATCTGCCCAGGAACCTGGTGGAAAAGAAAGAAAACAAGATCTGTGAGTCATCTGTTCTAACCCTAGCAGATACAATCAGTTCCTGTGAAATACACACTCTTCAGAGTCTGTGTTCAACGAGGGGATCACGATACCTGTTCCACATTAGCAGGAAATCTGATTCTTGTCTCCAGGATCCAGATGGGCAGTTTCCAAACACAGTGGAATATAATGCATGTTCTGGAACTGATCTATCCCAGAACTCCTGGACCTTTTGAACTATTCTCCAAAGAAGTGAAGGATTATGCCACAAACATACATGTTTCACTTTTTCGGGACACTTTCAGCAGGGATAGCTGCTAGAACATGCATTCCCTACATTCCAGGCCTGCCCTGCTTGTCCCCTCTTCTCTCTGCACTCCCAGGCTGCCCTGCCCTTACAGCTTGCCCTAGGGTATAAAGGGGCTACAGCAGGTCGCCAAGGGGATTGAGGAGCCCTTCCCTGAGTCCTGAACTGTGGAATAAGCTAGCAGGGCCCTAGAAAGGGGTGTCACAGGTTGGAAGGAGCAGACTGCTGTCAGCTTTGGAAATGGTCTTGAAAAGTGCCAAGGGCTCCCTCAGGTCTCACTGATTCTCTATGTACCAGTGGCAATACTGATCCCTCAGCCCCATACCCTGATGAAAAAGGCACTGACCTGCCATGTCCCCCCGAGTTCCCCCTCTTTACATGCCTTTTGCAACCCTCCCATTAGAAAAATCAGTGCCTCTTATGTGGAAATCACCCCTTCCTTCTTTCCCCCAGGGCCACTTGGCATCCAACCACACCCATCTCTCCCACTGTAGTCTGTCTGGGAGGTCTTAGATGATACTGGGTTGGTGCACAGTAATTTTCTTGTAATATAAACAGGATCAGCACTCTTGATTCTATTTAACAGACATGGGAGATCATGCTGGAGGTTTTTACTGTGATTAAACACGCAGACTCTGCAAATCAGAAAAACATTAATTTCAAGGGGATCAATGACCGATAAACTGAAGAGCGAGCGGCTGACTAGGGAGAAAATATTCCCGACGTGATGGGATTATGTTTGCTAGTATCTGTCTTCTTATCTACTAATTCTTATCTACTAATTCTTCCTCCTATTTTGGATCCAAGAGCTGCAACAAATGTAATTTTTAAAAACCCTGCTAATCAGTGATAGTGCAATTCCAATAAAGCCACTTAGCTATTAGAAACAAATTTTATGAAAGGCATGTCTAAAGCTTCTAAAATAGGTCAGATAAATTAGTGGAAACATGGTAAGGAGTCCTACTTTAGAAACCACTCCACTGCTCCCATGCTTTCCTACCTTTGAGAAAGCCTACACATACACCGAGGCTTCTACATGGTGGTCTTACAGAACTTTTGCCAAAACCCCGTAAAGGAGATTCCACTGAATAAAATGTGGGTCACACACATATCACAGGATAAATAAAATGACCAAGTGAACCTGGTGGAGAGGAGAGAAGCCAACTGCCAATAATCCACCTATTTTTTTTATATCCAGTGATAATATGGGATGTTATGAAAGATACAAATCCTAAGGGCGGGACCAGACCTCCTTACTGTATTAGTAGCTGGGGCCAAATAGCGATGACTATGCACGACAGCTGGGCAAGCTGGCTGAGCACGCTCTCATTTACTTCTCACACGCGCTCAAGTGTGTACAATGGTTGGTTCTATTCTAAAGCTGGGGAATGAGAGCCAAAGGAAGGAAATCGTTTAAGGAGAGTCACACATGATCTAACTAGAGCTGGGCCTCCCAGTCACGACACTGCGCTGTTTTCCTTCCTATCCACTATGATTTCTTGCTTATTCAAAAGGATTAGCTTATTCAAAAGCCAGACATCCAATTCTTGGAGCTGTTAACTGAAAGAAGAGTTACTGTTACTAGCTCGGGGGCATCCTTTCTTTCCAGTAGGTGACGCTCCTATTATATAGTAAAAGGAGAATTGAAGTAATGCACACCAGTAAACGCTGGTTGATAGGATCAAATCTGGTGGCAAAGCAGTAATTCTTAAGAAAGTGGAACATGATATCTTACTGAAGAAAGTGCAAAAATCACCATCATAAGTAATATTATTTGGGGGAACAACTACGTTTCGAGTTTCAGCTTCTAAAATGAAATCTAATGCTTTAAAAATCATACACATCTGTTTTATTATCAAAGTAAACACCTTGGTTGCAGAGTGAAACTCTGGAGAACTTTGGACATAATATTGATTTTATTGTGAATATTTAAATAAGAAAACTATAATAGTCACTTTCCAACAAGATCGCATCAGTCCAGCTTATTCAGCAGAGCAGTAGTAAATTAATAAAGTTACACTATCCAATGTTTAAATGTATGCATTTAAATAGTCATTTGTAGTATTTGTAATGATCATGTTTTCCCTCCTGTATAATGGCTTAATAGATTTCATTACCTTGATTGATCACTAAAAGATAGATGCGGAATGACATGATGCCACTCAGGATTGCTGCTTCTTTCATTGTCACTAGCTAAAGGGCAACTGACCAGAAGGTGGGATTGGGAAAATCTTACAGAAATGGTCTTTTGGATTCGTTTTGGGCTTATTTCTACCTGGCATGTTCATGAATACCTTTCAGGGGCAAAAAAGCTAACAGTATTTGCAGCCGCTGGGAACTTGATATCCCTTTTTTCATATGAATGCATTTGCCCATCAAAATTATTATATTAGACTTCTAAACAATTTCAGTATTGCTTGCTTCACAAAAGAAAGGACCAAAAAAAAAAAAAAAAAAAAAGGAAAGGTTCATTTAGAAAACAGGCCACAGAAGTAATAAAATAAAGAAACAAAAGTATTTCAATGCAGTGTCCCATATGCCAAGTGCCAGCTTCCCCGCAGACTATCCCGCAGCTTCCTGTCCCACTGCCCCGCAGCTTTCTGACCCACTGACATTGTCTTCATCACTAAGACTTAGGTCTAAGAAAGATGGGAAGAAAAAAGGCTGACACTTATGTGTATTTGCTATTTCTATTAATATGACCTCCAATGGCAAGACAAAGGAGTTAAATGTCACCGTAATCTGCAGGAAAGGTTCATGTGGGGGTGTCAGTGACAAACCACTGCAAATCGACAACGTTGGACGAGGAATCCATTGGTCCATGAGTCAGGGGCAGAGGGTGTGAGAGTGCATCCCCCTGTTGTTTTCCTGGGATGAACTCAGCTCTGCACAAGCGCATGGGACCCCTGCTGTCTGTCATTATTCCTTCAAGAACTAGGATAGTGGGGTGGGGGGGGGAGCAGGAGACTGATGGGAGGAGTTAATGGGGCTGGAGCCCAGCAGCTCCCCAGGGGAAAGACAGAGGGGCCAGGCAGGCCAGGATCTGCATCCCAGTTTAAGACAGTGGCTTCCCCCATGAAGTCACCTAACTTTTCCCTGAAAAATGGGGCAAGCACCACCAACAACTGGACAGGATTGAGGTGGGGGGGACTGGAAATAAACAGGTGAAGTGCCTGATCCATAAACGCCCAATAGATAATCACCTAGTATCTTTGCTAAACAAACTGGTAAATGAGAGAGATTTTGATATGAATCTTATGGAACCATCATTTTTCTCCAAAACTAGAGAAACTCAAGCCATGAATAGCAGCCGCTCTTGACTAAAATAATTTTCACTGCTATCAGTTTAATTAAACTAAATAGAGCAGCTGAGTGACTAATAAATGCATTTAAGCCAACAATCAACATCTGCTGCCATGTTTTCTTTTCCCAAGTAAGCCACAGGAAATAAGCATGTGTCCATCTACTGAAGGAGTGACCATGCCTGGATTCAAAGCAAAAAGCTTTTTGTTTGTTTGAACTCTGCTTACTTAACTCCCAAGCAACCCCACTTCATTGGCTTCCTTGTAATGCCGTAGAACAGTCTCTGAAATTAATCCAGGAACAGGTGAGAATCAAAGGCTTACCAGAACGAATTCTAGCTCCTGTTCTGAACTAAGTCTCCACCCTGCCCTATTTCTTCCCTCCAAAATCTGACATTCGGCAATTGCAAATTTCCATTCATATGTGTTCAATATAAAATCTCTTACCTTTCAATATGGGTATGCTTTATATTACAAAGATTTATAAGTTTTCTTGAAACCAAGCAAAATTATACATGTCTTCATAGATAGCAGTTGCGTAACTTTTCAGTCTTGTCAGACATTAATGGGCCAGCTCAGACTTTTTTAAAGGTCCAGCTTAACTCCTGAGGATAAGTTACTCACTGTGACAACTGTTTTCTACAAACACCTGTAACTTTCCCCACGCTAATCGAATGGTTACTGTGAAGGTCTCGCTGAGGCTACACATGAGCTGACTTGACTATATTTAGACACAACACCCGTCCCCAGACATCTGGGATACAATTTACAGGGAGCGCGCCTACCCCGTTCTGTAAACAACGCATTGCTAGAGTAAAAACAGCCACTCTCTTAGCTAATACCCAGTTTGGTAAAGGTCTGTACCATACCTAAATCGCCGTCTCCCCATGGCACTTCAAGCCAGCCACTGCTGAGGTAAATTCGACTCATATCTCTTTGTTTTTATCAGCATTAAGAAAAAATCGCTTGTCATGTGCTTGTTCCATTCAGCCATCTTAAGGAGCTCTGAGCTCCTTGTAACATGACCTTTCACCTCCAAAACCAAACAGGGCTTGTGAAAATCTGATTTATTTTCCAAATTGCTTTTCCTTATTGATTCTTTCTCCTTGACAAATTGCTTATCCTAAGGTATTTTTTCTTTGCACTATGTGCCTTGCAATAAAATCAGAGTATTACAATTATAGCTCTGCCCATAGCTATGATGAAACCGATTTATTTTTTAGAAAGTCGTTTCCTGGCTCTCCTTCTTAGTCCCAAGCACAGAAGTAGGCTGTAGACTCACACCTGAGCAAACTTTCCAATGGTGCGGAGGGCTCTCTGAGTTTGGGTCACACCCACTTTCCTCAGTTGGTCCCAAAATAGGAAAGTCAGGACACTCATCTCAGACAGGAAACTGTAAGGAGAGGTGGGAGGCAATGGCATCTTCACATTTGAATCAGTGCCAAATGTTAATGCATTTTACAGCTCTCTTTGCTCTAAAGCATTAAACCAAAAATCTTGTTTCTAATGGCAATGGATATACCATGAATCCAATGAAACTCAAGTTCAGGACCCCTACATTGCACAGACACTTTCTAAGACTGTGATCTATGTTATTTTGCTTAAAGAAGATCCCCAAATGCAGATAAGCTTCAGGCTCAACATCTGGCCCATTCTTACGCACAGGTTTGCAAAATAATTAAAAATCACCAGGCATTTACTGACCTTGACTGTGTACTTTTCTGTTTAACCACATTAATAGAGCCACACAGACCCATGGGGACATGCTTGACAAGGAGGGAAGTAACACACTATTAAAACCAGTCCCTTCCAAGCTTGAGACTCTCCTTTCTTTCCATTCCTGTCGCCTTTCTAGAAGTTTCCTCAGAAAAATCTAGTCCAGATCTGAAACCACCAGTTGTGTCCCAGGAACTTCAGGTATAAATGGTGAGTTGTATGGATATGTGACTTACTCTAACTGATCTCTTGTTCGTGGTCTAGGATCCCTTCATTATGTCTTAAGAAAATAATGTCTGGCCCCAAACAGAAAAAAACAACAGACGAGTGAAAAAAGTATCAGGGTTGATCTAAAAAAGAAGAAGAAGAAGAAGAAGAAGAAGAAGAAGAAGAAGAAGAAGAAGACGACAAAATTTCCAACAAAGTGAAAACAATGGATTCCCCTACCATATCCACAAGTATCCAAAATCAAGAGAGAAAGAGATTTTAACACCCTCTCCAGGTAACAATGCTGCTCTTGGAAGAGACTACTCAGTCATCCCAATTAACTGTCACTGGTCCCTGGCACTGTGGACAGAGCACACTGGACGTCTTCAGATGGATCCGAGTTCAAATCCCAGCACAGATGCTGGTTGTGTGAACTTGATAGTGATTTAACCTCTTGAACATCAGTTTTCTCAGCCATGAAGGGAAGAATAAGTCTATGTACACCACAGGGTTGTAAGTGAACATGAAGTACTTAACACAGTACCAAACACATCAGAAACATGACAACACCACAATTGAAATTCCATTTTAGACAATTATTTCCCTGTATCTGCCCCTTAGCTTTTTATTACCTCTTCTAAATAGAAGTTAGAACAACTTAACTTACTTAACATTATGAGGCTTTAGCTCATCTTCTTCCTCTTGTCTATATCTCTGTAGGTGATATAAAGAGATAGGGAATGGTCAAAATTTAGGGACAATGATCTCATCCATATGGATAACTGTCCAATCTATAGTTCTTCCCTGGTCTCTCCCACAAATTTTACCGCCAATTTAAAAATTATTTTAAATATTTTGCTGGCCTCTCTATACATTTCTAAAACCAAACGCATCATCTTTCTCTCAAAACCAGTTATTTCTTTTTGGTTCTCTTTTGCTTTAAACAATACTATTGTTTAAAGAACTTACGGTATGGTCTTAAACCTAAGCACAAAAATTTTCCAGGAAACTTCATATGTGTTGACTGGTCTCTGTGCTTCTTTGCGAGGAGATAGTTATTATCACTTGGGTTCTTCTCAGTCTATGTATCTTCATCATCACAAGCAGGGTCCTAGCATCTATCTCTACTCACTCTTAGGGGGATCTCTTCTGGCCCCATGGATGGGAATATTATTCACAGGTCGAGTAGCCCAACTTTATATCTCCAGACCAGCTCTTGCCTCTAAGTTCCAGACTTGAATTTCCAGCTGGCTTTTCAATTTCTCCAGTTGGATATTTAAATAGGCAATTCAAGTTCACATGGAAAAGAAGCACATGCTGTGCTCCTCTTACCTCTCCTCCCTATTCACACCTGCTGCCTCCACCCATCCAGGCGCTCCAAGGTCAAAAACCTCCATGTAATCCTTCCTTTTCATTTCTCACAGCCCACAGGCAAACTCCAGTGAGTCTTTTGCCTCTCCCATTCAAATATAATCCAGCCACTGCCGCACCCCTTGCGCCAGCCACCCTTACCCTCCCCCGACTGGTTGCAAAAGTCCGGGCTGACTGGTCTGTTTCCACTTGAGCCCTTCCAATAGTCTGTTGTAACCACAGGCGCCAAAACGATCCTTCTTAAGTCAGAAAGAATCCAATGGCTTCCCCTCTTACCCGGAGGAAAATTCAAAGTCCTTGTCATGACCTCCAAGTGTCTCCAGGCCCCTCTCTGATCTCAGTTGTAGGTTGGACCCCTTCCATCAGCCACAGTGGCCTCTTTGCTTCTCCTCAACACACCAGATATACACTTCCCTTCACTCTGCCCGCCCTGCCTTGTTTCTGAGAGATGCACGTGGCTCTTTCTGACTTCTGTTCTGCCCTGGCATGTCACTCTCTTGGACATGCCCTTCCTTGACCACCTCACAGGAGAAAGTCCTTCTTGTCCTCTTCTTTGTTCTCTTTACTCTCCTTTGTGTTTGTTTTTCTTCTGAGCACTGATGGCTGCTAGAATGTAAGATCTTGGAAAGTAGAACGTGGTATATTTTGTTCATTACCGTGTCCCCAAGACCTAGCATATGGATCACATTCACGACCTGTTGAATCAATGTTCAGAATCTCAGGAGCTGCAGAGACGAGCTTGCGCATTCTGCTCCTCCAGTCGTGGGTCCTCACTTTCCAACAAGCTGCAGGCCTGCCCCATGAGTGAGTCCAAAGAGTATTTCCTTAAGGCGGTGATCTTGCCCCTCATGTCCATCCACTATGCAGTCATTTATTAAACACTTACGGTGATCTGCGAGGGCAATTTTCACCCTTCTAGATGCCAGAGATACACAGAGATGGATGAAGTATGGTCTGCCTCCTTTTGAGTTTGGACTGCACGGTCCCTGAAAGGTCTTCCGGGCTCGCAACTCTACCCCGCCCTTCTTTAACGCTGCCACTGAATTAAACTTCAAGAGCATCCAGAGTTGCTGCCAGCCCCTTCAGTGCCTTTAGGAAAACGAGAAAAGGCACCCGTTTCCATAGCAGCCAAGACCCATGCTGGGCACACAAGCTCAGCTTGCACAACTGCACAGGGCTGCCCTCCCACCCAACCCCCCAAAACACCTCTGGAATCTTGTTGTTCTCCCACCCGGAAACTTTAATGGCTCGCCACGGAGTACGGCCCAAGATGCCCATCCGAGAATAAAAGATTATTTACAATGTGATTAGACCTTCCATTCTGATGTTCTATTACTTGCCGCCACACAGCCTATGCTTAAATTAAACTGAACTGTTGTACCCATTCCATTTTTTTCTTTTTTCCATATTGTCTTCCCCCTGCTCAATTCTTTCTTTCTTTCTTCCTTTTTTTTTTTTAAAGATTTTATTTATTTATTTATTTATTTTAGAAAGAGTGCATGTGGGCAAGTGCAGGGGGACCGGGCAGAAGGACGGAGAAGTAGACTCCCCGCTGAGCATGAGCCCCCCTCCCCCCCCAAGCCAGGCTCGAGCTCATGAACCTGACATCATGACCTGAGCAGAAACCAAGAGTCCCTCACTCAACGGACTGCGTCATCCAGAAGCCCCACAATTCTCCTTCTTTTGTTACAGAGTCCTCTATTGGGCGGACCCGCTTCGCTGGTTTATCTGCTCTGCTCACAGGGCTTGAGAGGACCAGACAGCAGAAGCTGCTGGAAGATTGCTCCCCTTACGTGGAGAGTGAGACTCCGTCAGAGGAAGAAGGTACGTTGGTAGGGTGAGGAGAAGACAGATAAGAGAAAGAAGGACGAAGAGGCGGGAGGGAAGTGGAAGAGCGGAGGGGCAAAGGAACGGGAGGGAGGGGGAGTCCGAGAGCGACAGAAATGGTTTTGAGGGGCACCTGGGTGGCTCAGTGGGTGCCTTCAGCTGCCTTCAGCTCAGGCCATGATCTCAGGGTCCTGGGATCAACCCCACATCCGGCTCTCTACTCGGCGGGGAGCCTGCTTCCCCCTCTCTCTCTGCCTGACTCTCTGCCTACTTGTGATCTCTGTCTGTCAAATAAATAAATAAAATCTTAAAAAAAAAAAAGAAAAAGAAAAACAATGTTTTGAGGTTTTGAACGCCCACCATGAAGCCCAGCAGGAGCCTGAGTCCCAGCTTTGGCCACGCCCCAGAGAGGTGATGAGACCTAGTCCCTGTTTAGGCCACGCCCCAGAGAGGTGATAGGGCCTAGTCCCTGATTAGGCCACGCCCCAGAGAGGTGATAGGACCTAAATCCAGCGGTAGCAAGGAGGAAGAGGCGGGCTCTAGGCTCCTGCGCCCCCACTCAGGACAGAGCTCCTCCGGTCTGTCTGACTTGGGGGCCGCAGACTGGCTGAACTTGTTTCAAGGCTAACTGGGGTGGGCCAGCCTGTTCCGCCGCAGGAAGGGGCTGGGGGCGGGGGCGGCGGCGGCTCCCTACTGCGCGAGCTTTCAGCTCTCACCTCTGCGCAGAGCTGAAGAGGGGAGAGGGGACAGTATTAAAAGGATAAAGTTCCCAGTCAGCCTGCGGGATGGGAGCTTGAGGCCGGATGTAATTCGGAAGTCAGAGAAAGCGGTGCTCTTTCGACCACACTTCAGAGATGCCGTCTCAACAAACTAGGCAGTTTCCCCTGACCTCCTTGCAGAGCCCAGCCCGGAAGTGTTCTCCTCAGCCCCGCGGCCTTCCTGGGTTGTCAGGAGCGACGCTGCCAACTTAGTCTCTGCAGTCAGAGTCTCCATCACCGCCGCTCCGCGGCGGGCTCTTCCTGCTTCCTCAGCTGCAGTCGGGACGGTGTTCGGAAGGGCGCTGAGAGGGCGTGTGGAGCGGGAGCCGGGCTTCCCAGCGGGCTGCGGAGGAAGGCGGGTCAGGATGGGGTGTCTGACCGTCGGTATTTGCTGTTGCGACTCGGTAGGTTTCCGTTGCTGCCTCTGTTTTCTCATCTGTAAAGCGGAGGTGACCAGGATCTACATTTTCTAGTTGTCCTAAGGGCTAAATGGGCCTGTGTGAGAAGTGTTTGACCCAAAGTATGTCGTTGATAGAACCCTGTTACTCCATTGTACCGAGGTCCAGTGCTGTGGGCGGTGGCGTCCCCCTGAAATCCCCGTGTTGAGGTCCTGGCACCCGGTGTGACAGTATTAGCAGCTGCGGCCTTGGAGAGGTTTTTAAGCCGAGAGTGGAGCCCTCGCGAGCGGGATCGGTGTCCTCATTAAACTGGTTCCCCCAGCCCCTCCCCCACGTGAGGATACTGTGAGAGGGAGCCAGCAATGAGCGGGAAGAGGACCCGCATGGAGAACATGACCTTGCTGGCACCTTGATCTTGAGCTTCCAGCCTCCAGAGCTGGGAGAAATAAATTCATTTATAAGCGGCCCAGTCTGTGGTATTTTGCTAGAGCAGCACAAAGGGACTAAGATAGGATTGTTTTGTCTGCCACCAAATTCCTATGGTAAACCCCAACACCCCGTATAACTCTATTTGGAGGTATGGCTTTTAGGAGGTAATTAAGGTTAAGCAAGGCCATGAGGATGGGGCCCTAATCTGACAGAGTTGGTGGGCTTATAAACAGAGAGAGAGATCTGCATCAAGAAAAGGCCATGTGAGCACAGAGCGAGAAGGTGGCCATCTACAGGCCGGGAAGAGAGCTCTCACCAAAGCCTAGCGATGTGGCAACTTCGATCTTGGACTTGAAGCCTCCGAAACTGTGACAAAGTTAATTTCTATTGTTTAAGCGGCCCAGCCTCTGGTATTTTGCTATGGTGGCCCAAGAAGACGAAGACAGAGATTAAATGCTTTGCCTCAAGTTGAAATCAGTCACTGATAAAGCCGGGAAGCAATCTCAGTCCTTTCAAACGTTCAGGGAAATTTATCTTGTCCCATTCTCTCTTTAAGCCCAGAGCGCATAGTGGTCCATAATACTTAAAAATAAACTGATTAAATGAACTAAGAGTTGCCTTCTAAAAATGAAAAAAAAAATGTGGAACTGTTGTCTACATTTTCATATAATAATGTGTATATTTGAAATTGTAGCAACAATGACTGTATTTTCTTAGCCAGTTACAATAAAGGAACATTAAACAGGACGATAAATAAATACATCATAAAACACAGAAAGCCATGATATTTTCCAAGTACAACCATTCCATTTGGTTGTATATCCTTCCCAATTTTTTTCTAAATACACATTTTTTAATCAAGAAGTGGAAAGGTAAACAATGCAAAGACTTGAGATCATACCGTGGTGTTTCATACATGGTCATAAAAATGAATCCATAAATGCATTCTCTGTACACTAAACTGTGAAAAGAGAGCACCCCTTTGCCATGCCATACATTTACGTTTCAGAACCCATGTTCTGGAAAGCACCCCAGTTGAAAGTTAGTATTTGCAAAAAAAAACAAAAAACAAAACAAAACAAAACAAAAAAACCACAGGTCACTCTAGTTTACTTCAGGACACCAATAGATCTGCAATGGCTGCTCTACTAACCTTGACTGGTCAGAATACCCCAGCTAGCTTTTTGTTCAGAAGAACATTCTTCTACACTTGCTCTCATTTTCGTGAGCATCTGCTTTACGCAGTTCATGTCATCGGCAATATCTGCGGGCATAGTTTCTGTCTGCCACAACCAGGTGTCAGAGTCAAGTGCTCTAGCCGGAAGAAATGCCAGCGGCTGGATTTCTAGCTACTTTTTGCTCCCCTTCGGACTTTCACAAAGATTCCTGTGTGCCAACCTGAGAGGGGCCGGGACACTGAGCTCTATTCAGAAGCACTTGGAGCGGGTGGGGAAGGAGCTGGTGGGGGATGGGCCAGAAGTGCAGTAGGATTTTCTATTTTTAAAGGGAAGACTCAGCTGCAGCCGGAAGTATTTAACTATTTGCCCGGCACAGAAAGGGAAAAATGTGTAAAATTGCATTTCCTATTCGGAAGCTGAATAGCCTTGAACTCCTTATTTAAAATAGGAAAGCTGATTTGAATTATGTACAAATCAATCCCTTGTAAAATTGACCCTTGAAAATAGGTACAGACAGAAGGCTGCCCCCAGAGAGCTCAGCAGTGATGGGTGACTGGTGAGCCTTTCTGCTTCAGCCTTGGGAATAAATAGTGTGTGTGTGCATTAGGGTCAGCTGGTAGGTGGCTCATGTTCCTTTGGTAAGAATCTAAGTTTAGAATTGGCTTCCATGCAAAAATCATAGCCCTGTTATTTACATAGGCACAGCTCACTATTGTGATGTTTTTCCGGAGGTCATTTCTAGGCCAGAAGGCATCAGTGGTCAATTTAAGTACGATGGAGAGCATTCACCCTAAAAGGCAGGGCAACAAGAGGAAAAACCACATATGTGCCTCGTGTTTTCAGTTGGCACGTAAAGTTGAATGAGGCACACTGGCCATGACCTAGTGGAGAGCAGGAACTGGCCCACGGAGGTCTCCAGGGATTAACTGAGCCAGGGGTCTGGTTACACGGTATCAACATATCCAGGTCTGTCTTGATGAAAAATGGTTATGATTCCATTCTCTGTCTTTACCTTTTTATCACTATGGTTAGGCTCTACCTTCCATTGGTATTTACAGAAAAAAAAAAATTAATGGGCTCTTGCCTTCATATAACAAACCAGGTAAGAACAAAAACGTTTTGTGAATAAAGTTATTTCATGTGCGTTACCCCATTCAGAGTTGCTGCCGTATTCCATCGCCAGCATTTACCTCAAAATTATCACTAATGGACACCACTATCTTTTCCTTATCTTGAATTAAGCTTTAATCCTTCAAACTAAAGGACCGGGGGCAGGCGGCTTAATGATATGTAGGAGTTCTCTTCTGTAAAATGAAGAACTTTGATAAGATTACTGTCTTCTGGCTCTGACACTCTTTGATTCAGATTCTGTGACTCACATACAAAGGGCAAGGTGGCCCATGAGCTGTGGGCATAGTCCAAGACCACAAAGGAGGCCAGACTTTGCCAGGAAAACTGGACCAGCTCAGCTGAGGCAGCTTGGATGGGGGGCACATTCCCAGGACTTAGCAGAGGCCGAAGGGAATTATTTCTCTGACAGTCCCCCCCCACTGGGTTGGGTACTCAGAGTATATACATCTGAGATGTCACAGATCTACCACACTGTATCTCTTAAGTAGTGGCCACTCAAAAAAAAAAAAAAAAAAAAAGACTTAAGACGTCATTTGAAAGTGGAATTCCAAAGAATAATTAATACTTCAAGAGGGTTGTTTTTTTTTAATGTAGTCTGTGGGGGTAATAAATTTCCAGTGCAGTGGGGAGAAAAAAGCCATTGGATTTCATCATAACTACATACTTAGTTAAGTGAGATGTTTGCTGGCCTGCAGAATACATTTAAAAATTCACATAAATAATCAGGGGGACTCAGGAAATAATAATTACTTCTTTCAAAAATTTTAGGTGCATCCAAAGCAAAAATAATTTTTAAAAAATGACTCCAAGAAATTGAAGGAAACTGTTAGTTAATTTACCAGAAAAAATAAGGAACAGAATATTAAATCTATGAAGTAGCTCAACTGTATGATTTCATTTAAAAAAATGCACAGTGAAGTGAGAGTGTTTGTGACTGAATCACTTAAATGCTGGCTATCTAGGATTGTGTAAATATGGACCCACTGTGAAATATCTAGATATATAGAAGAATCTAGCATCTTCCCTCGTGTCAGTGCAGAAGTGGATTTGGGAAGTAGCAGGATATCACCAAGCCCTGTGAGGAGGCAGAAGTTTTAAAGCAAACCAGCAGTAGATAAAATACTCCAGGAAATAATTAAAATTATATTCCATAGAAGATAACAGACTCCGAAGTATTACGTCTCAGAAAAAATGTCTGAAATACCGTGTAGATTAGAGATGACATACCATTATTGCCCACAAGGGCTAAAATAAAATTTTACGCCTTTTAGGCAGGATATGGGAAATGAAACGGGGCCATTCTATTCCCATTTTAACCAACGCTAATGTGTTTGAAAACTAAGGGACCTGAGTTTGGGCTGGTTGCCAGTCCTCCGTGAGAGAGCACTGTGAAGACTGGAATAGTTTCAAAGGACGACGCTGGAAACCATCAATGAGCTAAAGGCACTTCTAAGGAGAGGATAAGATAAGAAATTTCAAAATGGAAAGTTGAAATCTAAGAGGGATTATGATAGAAATCTGTAATGATGCCACACACTGTAAGGAGTGAGTACACATTTTCAAGAAATTCTGAAAAAACTACAGAGTTGGATCAACTTCTGACAGTTTTAAGATTACAAGTGGGACACTAACACACACTTTTGTTTGTTTGTTTTGTTTTGTTGTTTACACAAGCAATCACAAAGTTCAGGAGCTCATTGCTTCCAAAAGGCAGCGTTGAACCCCCACCCGAATCTTCAGAAACAGATCAAGATGAAGGGACTCCAGCTGGAATCCCGGTTGGCAGTTTCCCCCACATATGACAGTGGAATACTCTAAACTCATACAATCTCCAGCACCCAGTTCAACAGTTACCAACTCACAACTTGTCTTGTTTCATCTTCAAGTCACCCGCAGCCCTCCCAACCCCATTCCTGGGATTATTTTGAAGCAGACCTCATTATATGATATGACCCATAAATATTTCACTATCTATCTCTAAAAAGATGAGGACTCTCTCCAGTCATAACTATAGTATCCTAATCACACAAAAAACAGTAATTCCATATGTCATCAAACACACGATCAATTTTTATTTTCCGAAGAGCAACCCAGTTCATAAACTGCCTTCTAGAATAATAACTACATGGACCATGTTTAAATTCTTTATCTTAGAGTAAAAGTCTGCGATCTCTCCATTTTCTAAAATTTTTTTTAAAAAATGTTATATTCCCATCTTAAAAAGAAAAAGGTTTCTTTAAAGTACAGATGACTCACTAAATGCAAGATAAAAACTTCGCCTTAAATCATCACAAGATATGTTAGATTCCCTTGTACCTGCTAGTGCCAAATTTCCACCCTTGCACAGTCGCATCTGGAACGGGCCATCGTTCAGTTCCGGGAGGCCGCCTTGCTGTGGGTGTCTCTACCAGGCCACACGCACATGGAGCTCATAACTGTCATCCCCGAGCCCCACTCTTGTTCCATTTTATTTTTTATTCTATTTTATGTAAACATGGGTACCTAAATCTGTTGGCCTAGGGATGGGGAATGAGGGCAGAGGAGGTCTGAGGGCAGGCCTGACCTTGGGGGAAAGCACAGTGATTGTTCTCTAACAGTGAACCTTTGTCCAAGGGTCATTCACTTCTCCTCTAAAGGTTGCTGGGAAACCTACAGTGACATCTTGTGGTCCCTGATTGCTCCTCTCTTAGTTGGTACTGAGTGGTTAGGAAAGGTCACAGGGGTCTGAAAAAATCACAGTTCGAGAACATATGGTCAGGATCCTCATAAAACCACACGTATCACAGTAGTGCCTAACCACAGTGAAGGATACTTTAGAAGCCGGTGTGGGCAGGGCTTTAAGAATAAATGTTAGGTAAGGACGCTCTTTCAATATCACCAACTTGTTTTGGGATGATTTTTTAAAAGTAGAAGCATAATGTAAAATCCAGTTAAATGGAGTTTGAAGTAACAAAATTACATGCTTGCCTAAAGCATATTTTTTATGGTAGATCTTGAAACAGAACGCTAAGGGGTTCTGTTAAAGAAAATGTACTTGTCCTCAATGTCTAGGACACTTCACTGTTGAAGAAAATGTACTTGTCCTTAATGTCTAGGACACAGTAAGTTCTTGTTAGCTGTCACGTAAGGGTGATTTCTACCATACTCACCTGTTTGTTAATATTGAGAGTTAAAGTCTTCTCGAAATGCTTAAAATATCTTTTTCAACATTGTAATATATAAGATATCTCTGAATTTGGGATTTTTTTTTACTACGCCAAAAGACATAAATGGTTTTTCAGAAAGACACAAATAATGCCCATATGTAGCACGAAAATAATAAAATACAATTTAAATTCAAAATCCCTAAGTGCTTAAACCATGAGAGACTAACATAAATGCTAACAACTAAAGTATGTTAATTTCTAGTTGTGTAATGATCAAGTAAGTGATGAAATTTCATTTATTCATGCATTCATTCACCCATTCACTCCATATTTCTTAGATGTCTACTGGGTGCTATGCCCTGGGTACACAGAGATGAAAAGACAGTTGCTGTGCACTTGAACCTTACACTCTAGACTGGCATTTCAGAATTGGCATAGACCTCCATCACTGTCTAAGAAACATCTGTACATCTGGGAATCAATCTTAGACTCATGATAGACTTGGAAATCCCCAGAGCTAGGTTGCCGTGATGCTCCTTAACTGTTAGAAGTGTCCACAAAATATCTGATTGACATATAATTCTCATTGACATTTCATAAACTGTAAGTGGCAAGTAGCAATTATCCATGAAGAAGATACGATTTTATCGTAGACAGTGTATTTCCATTGTTAAGATTTTTATGAAGCCCAAAACAATTTTGCGAAAAAATGGCCAAAAAATGTGGGGGTTTTTTGTTGTTGTTTTGTTTTGCTGTTGCTGTTATTCTTAACCTGGTATCTTGGAAAGCATTTGGCTAGCATGCGGATTGTGAGATGAATGAAGAGATATCACAATGCCATTATCAAAGGAAAAACAAGGAAAATCTAACCAAAGATATCAATTCTCATTTTGAAAACAGAACTCAACACTTCTCCAGGCTTCTGCTAAACATAGTTTTAGAAAAAAGTGTATACTGCCTTAAAAAAATTCCTAATGTTATGTTTTAGCCACAAAACATAGGATGAAAAGATTTAAAACTCTCAATGATGTAACTATTTTTTTTACCAACTCCATATGCATCAGCAGTGCACCTACCCTTGATTTAACAAATCTCAGGAGATCTGCTTTCTTTTTTTAAAACTTTTTCTTTATTTTTTTAGAGAGAGTGAGCCAGCATGCGAATGGGGTGGAGGAGGAGGGGCGGTGGGAGAGAGAATTTTAAGCAGAGTCTGCACTGAGCACGGTGCCAGACATGGGGCTTGATCTCATAATGCTGAGATCATGACCTGAGCCAAAACCAAGAATCAGACACTTAACCAACTGAGCTTCCCAGGTGCCCTTGTTAATCCATGTTCTAATAGAGCTATTCATTCTGACTTAGTATAGTAGTTAGGAGCCTCAACACTGCCCTCAAATGACCAAAGCCGGGTCCATATCCCACGCCAGGCAAATACTAAATTTGTTACCTGGAGAAAGTTACTTCATTTCTTTATGCCTCGATTTCCTTATCTGGAAAATGGGATAACAATCCTACCTCACAGGATTTCTGTATGAATTAATAGAGAAATCAGAACTATGCCTGGTACACAGCCCTTAATGTTAATTTTATGACATTATTCTTGCTAGTGTATAATGTAGATGTAAATATATCATTCATATTGCTTCATCAAATTTTGTCTTTCTATGTAGTAGTAAAGTTAAAAAAGCAAATTCAAAACTTACAACACTCAAGCATTTCAGTTACTGGTAAGCCCCACAAATATTCCTGGTTCTTTGGTTGCTCAGTGACTGTGGAGTATAGAAAACCATTCTTGGTGTACTAGATATAACTTTGCTACTTTGTCAGCAAAACAAAAACAACCAACCGAACAAAAATAGCTCACAAAAATTAAGCAACAACAACAAAAAAAACCAGACTAAAATAGCTGTGGACCCAAAACTCTGTCCTACATCATTGGTGAGTCCCCTGGTTGCCAGGAAAGAAATGCTGGTTGATATACAATTGACCATTCATTTTCATGTGAAAACAACAACAACAAAAATAGAAAATACTTAAAATATTAGATATGAGAAAATTTTTAAAAGAGGGAGGAAGCACAAATTTTGAAGTAACGGGGAAGCAGCAATATTCGGGAAGCACAGAAATCTCTTGAATATCTATAACAGTCCCTAGATTCCAGGAGGGTTTTGCCAATGGTGATGAAGCCAGATGATCTGGACAATCCCCAAGTATAGGTTTGTCGAGTTGAATTTTCCTTAAGTGTTTTCCTAGATAAATGTTGGCTTAACAGGCAAAAAGCTGATGACAATTCCTGAATGTGCAGTAATGCACTCTAGTAGCCTATGCTGAAAATCCTTCAGATGTTGATGTGGAAATAGGCATAAACCAATCCATTTCTTCAGCACCCATTTTCTTCCCAAATTTCCTTTGATTATATCCACATTCATTCATTTCTAATTCTTGGTCAAAGGTGTAGACCAAGCTGCTGTATATTCCTGTACTGTAATGCATACTAAATGTTCGCCCTACATCCACTCTGGCCACTGTCCAATTTGTTCTCTGTTGATTAAGTGACATGTGTCAGATTTGCTTCAAAATAATCCCAAGGTAACTGGCAGGTTTGACTGTGTGCTTCTACGAAAGCAAGCTTGTATCTCATAATAGAGTGTTATCTTTCTGTTCAATTGATGGGCCAGGATGTTATTTAAAAGGAACCTTATCATAAGAGAGTTCTCAGAAACCCGATTCTTCTTGCTAGATTTGCTTTGCTGATACTTCCTTTAAGATTCTTGCAGCTTTGTTCATGAGTGAGGTTGGCTTCCTGTAATTTGCCTGTCTTGTACTGACTTTTTCGATTTTGGGTAATGTACCAGTTAAACTTTGATCGCTCCGAGTGTTATAGAATGAGGAGTTTTTCATGCCAAATAGACCCTCTCCAATTGCTGGTTAAGGAATCTGTGCGGGGCTGCTGTCTTCGTAGGCACGTTAGCGTAGGCCGGCTGGCTGACAGTGGGCATCAGAGACGAAGGCGAAGTCAGGGAGAGCAGAGACTTGTCATAACTCCGTGGAAAACCGGGAACAGTGTTTGTCTGTCCCTACCTCCAGCCTCAGCGATGTGGGTGGCCCGAGGAGAAGCTGGCACCCTTGACCATAGAAGGCACACACACCTGGCCTGGAACTCTGAGATACGAAAGTGGGCAGTCTGGAGGGAGTGGAACAAGCCACAGATCCATGTGGCCAGATGACCAGGGTCATGTGCAAGCCAACAGCAGTGCCTACACCGGCCTTAACAGCGTAAAACTAGCTCCTTTTTCTGTCACCCAAATGTTACACAAAGTTCTCCTCCGGCCAGTCCCAACCTGGAACAGCACTAGAAAGGGAATTCTGGGCCGCAGAATTCTGGCATACCTGAGTTGACATGGTACAAAGCCACTACAGGGAATAGCTACGAACTCCATGAAATGAGTTGGGGACGAGTCCTTTGCTTTTTCTGCTGTCATGGCTCACCTGTTAGAAATATTTCTACCTTATAATACTTGGTAGAGGCCTGTGGTAAAACCTTCTGCTCTTGGATTTTTTTTTTTGGAGGAAGTTTTAAAACTTGTGATTTTATCTCTGTTAGTGATTTTAGGATTAGTTACGTTCTTCATTTCTTCAAAAACGGCTTTGACAAGTTGTGTGTGTTTTTTTTTTTTTTTAAGGAAATTGTCTTTCATCCAGATAGTCCCAGTTACTGGCATTAAGTTGTTAAATAAAACCAAAAATATCATTGACACCTGCTTTATGTTCTTTTTTTTTTTTAAGATTATTTATTTTTTTATTTATTTGACACACAGAGATCAGAAGTAGGCAGAGAGGCAGGCAGAGAGAGAGAGAAACAGGAAGGGAAGCAGGCTCCCTGCCGAGCAGAGAGCCTGATGCGGGGCTCAATCCTAGGACCCTGAGATCATGACTGGAGCTGAGGGCAGAGGCTTAACCCACTGAGCCACCCAGGCACCCCATATGCTCTCTTTTGAATTCCAACCATTGTTTATTTACACCCATTTTGACATAGGTGTACCAATCTCATTAGTCTCTCAACAGATCACCTTTCAGCTTTGTTTATAATAAGTCACTTTATTAATTTCTGCTTGCGGCTCTATTACTTTTTTAATTCAATGTGTGAAAGTTGACAGTTTTGTTCTTTTTATAATTTTGATCTCTAAACCCCTGAGTTCCTTAAAAACATCTTCTTAATTTCCAAACATAGGAGTTTTCTTCCAGTTACATTTTGTTAAATGATTTCTACATTAATTTTGTGGAGGGTTGTAGATATGTTCCATATCAGAGGCCCCAAATGATGGTTTGTGGGCCAAATCTGGCCTACGATCGGTTTGGGTAAATACAATTTTATTGGGGTGGAGCCAAACCCATTCATTTGCAGATCATCTTCTTCTATGTTAAACCTGCAGTGCTGAGACCACACGATGCACAAAGCCTAGAATATTTGCTCTCTTATCCTTTACAGAAAAGTCTGCCAACCTGTGACCTATATAATACTAATCATTTGAACTTTTACAGAGACATGCTTTATGGCCCCATGTATACTCAGTTTTTGAACTCGAACTCACATTTTCAAAATGTACATGAAATGATGTGGACGGAGAGTTCCAAATCCAGATTAGATCTACATTTTCAATTTTTTAAGAAGATTTTACTTATTTATTTGACACAGAGAGAGATCACAAGTAGGCAGAAAGAGATGGGGAAGCAGGCTGCCTGCCGAGCAGAGAGCCCAATGCAGGGCTCGATCCCAGGACCCTGGGATCACGACCTGAGCCGAAGGCAGACGCTTAACGACTGAGCCACCCAGGCACCCCTTTCTTTCTCCTTTTAAGTCAATATTTCAAGTTTATATCTTAAAGCAATTTTATTGGGTGAATACATAGAATTGTTATAGCTTCTAAGTAAATTCATCTTTTATCATCATATAGTAGCCTCTAGTCATGTTTTTTGCCTCCAAGTCCTACCTCATATGGTGAGACATGTTCAGGGAGTATTTTCTGTTGGGCCTTTTTCGATACTTTGATTTTCAACTTTTCTGAATCCTTATGTTTTAGATGGGTCATTTAAAAAAAATATATTGCTGGGTACTACCCCCAAATCCGAAAATTGTTATCTTTAACCTAGAGAATTCAAGTTATTTACTTAAAATCATTATTTAGGTTTGCCTGGGTGATTCAGGTCAGATTGGGTCATGATCCCAGGGTCCTGGGATTGAGTCCCGCATTGGACTCCCTACTCAGTGGGAATCTGTTTTTCCCTCTGCCTGTGCTCCCCTTGCTTGTGCCCTCTCTCTCTCTCTGACAAATAAATGAAATCTTAAAAAAATGAAATTATTATTTAAGTTACTGTTATATTTAGCTATTTGTGTGATATTTAGATTAATTTTTCCCATATTAGTTTTGTACTTTGTATTTTCTCCACTTTTCTGTGTTCTCTTTCTTTAGTTATTTTGGTTTGTTTAATTTTATAATTCCGTTTTCCCCTATTCACCTCTGAAAGTTATATACTGTATTTTTTTTAACCCTGTGCCTAATACTTTGCTCAGACTCAGACACTAAAGAGAGCTAGGGCGCCTGGCAGGCTCAGTCGGTTAAGGGTCTGCCTGCCTTTGGCTCAGGTCATGATCCCAGGGTCCTGGGATAGAGCATCTCAGGCTCTCTGCTCAGCAGGGGGTCTGCTTCTACCTCTGCCTCTCCCCCTGCCCCTCCCCCAACTCGTGCAGAAGCTTGCATGCATGCATGCGCTCTCTCTCTCTCAAAAATAAATAAAGAATAAAATCTTCAAACAGGAAAGAGAGCTAGAATAAAGTTATACCCATAATCGTGTCTGCAGAAGTGACATCTTTCAAGTATAAGTCTGGCGTGGCCCACGTCCCCTACACTGAAGCACAAATTCATTGTTATACAGGGCATCACTTGTAAACCACACTGACACCCGTAGCTACTTATATCTATATCAAAAAATACCAAAGTTAATACCAAAGTTAAATATTTATTGCCTGCCAATTATGACTCTAAATTATCATATATGATTTGAATCTGGAAGCTCTGTTCATAAATAAGATGTTACATCCAGTGCAGAGAAAAAAATAGTTCTCTAAAACTGGCCAGCTCAGCTACATCTCTGTCGTATCTTGCTACCATGTGAAAACAGCCAAACTGAATAGACACTTGATTTAAACGACCCATGCTTCACATCAACCACCATGCTCCTTATAATTTGTGCTCTGAGCCTGGCTTTTCAAGAGTTTGCAGATTATCTGAATCATTCCTCAGTTCATTACCAGGAAGCAACGAGGCGTATTACAGAAACTATGCAAACCTAGTAAAACACAGAAAAATCCCGAAGTTGATGTTGGCACAAAATTAATAATGGTTATTTAAACCTCTTACAGACACTTTGATGAAGACAATTGGTGGACCAGGATATAACAGGAGAAAGAAGAACGATATTGTTTGATCAGATTTTTTGGAGACAAGGTTTTTGAAAGCTAAAAAAAAAATTCATGGTGAAAAAGAAGAACTTTCCAGAGCATCTTTTAGGAATGTGCATTCCATGTGTCGAAGATGTAAGAAATGGACTGTTTGAGAGACTGGGTAGTTTAAATTAGTATCATGGCACCAGACACAATCACAGAATGCCAGTGCAGGCTCCCCATGCCACCGTGTATCACTGATGAAGCGAGTATTGGCACTGTGGACTGTCTTCCAGATAATTAAGCTAAAATATGAACTACATTACTGATGATATGAGGAATGCTAAAAAGAAAAAAAATACATTTGCAGAAGTAAGTGTTCCTTCAGTAAATAGAATGCCCAGATGTCTGCCCAATTGAAGGTGCTGGAGTTATTGTTTTTGTTTTTTTTTTAAGATTTTATTTATTTGAGAGAAAGTGAGAGAGAAAGAACATGAGAAGGGAAGAGGTCAGAGGGAGAAGCAGACTCCCCATGGAGCTGGAAGCCTGATGCGGGTCTCGATCCTAGTACTCTGGGATCATGACCTGAGCCGAAGGCAGTCGCTTAACCAACTGAGCCACCCAGGCACCCAGATACTGGAGTTATTAAAAACAAAACAAAACTCAGCTACCATAACAGTAATAATAAGGAACTTCCTTAAAAATGGTAAAAGTTATTAACAATACCAAAGAAGCAAAAGCCTTCGGAAAACATTATACTTAATAGCAGAATGTTGAAAGCTTTCCCTCTGCATTGAAAACTAAAAAATGGACACTAATTATCACCCCTCCATGGAACATTGCACTGAAGGTTTTAATCCATTGAATAACTGAGGAAGAAGAAATAAATAATGGTATGAAACTTGGAAAGGAAGAAACAAACTGGCGTTATTCATAGATAATATGATTTTCTATCTTAAACCCCATAGAACCTACAGATTCTTATTAGAATTAATGAGAGTTTGGCAAGTTTGCTGGGTATTAAATTAATATATGAAAATTAACTATATTTCTCTAAGCCTACAACATAGAGATAGAAAATGAAATGATTTAACCAGATAGTTTTTACAGTAGCCTAAAACAATTTAACACCTAGGAATGAATTCAACAAAAATATATAATACCTCCTCAAAAGATAATAATAAAATCTTACTGAGAGATATTAAAGAAAACCTTTATAAATGGGAAAATATATCATGTTTATTCATTGGAAGGCAAGCACTGCAAAGATGTGAATTTTCCCTTTAATAAATGATTGATAGGTTAAATGAACTACAACAGAAAACCAGCAGGTGTTTTGTGAACCATAGAAGTGGCTTCTAAAATTTGGAATTTCAAATTACTAAGCACAGCCAAAACCACTGAGAAAATAGAACGAAGTGGGAAGGGTTGCTCTACCAAGTATCAAGATACTTGAAAGCTGCTGAAACCAACATAGTGTGGTTTAGGTCTGGAGAGATGTACCCAGTAAGAAAGCCCATAAACAGACCTTGGTATGAACAGACACTATACTTAGGCAGAGAGCTTACCACAGTGACTATGATTTATACAATGTATGACTGACTTTCCATTAAATGGGGTAAATATAATTGGCTACCCACTTAGGAAAAAATGGGCTTACACCATTCAAAAACTCAATTGCAAGTGGATGGTTTGAAAGGAAAGCTTTAAGAAGAGAATGCAGAAAAACACTTTATGTTGAAGTACAGCAGAAATTTCCAAAATAAATGACAAAAAAGTATTAACCAAAATAGAAAAGATTTATACATTTGACTGTTTTTAATACAGATTGATTTATTTATTTGAGGGAGAGAGCGAGTGAGCATGTGTATGGGGGAGTAGGGAAGAGGCAGAGGAAGAAGGAGAGAAACCTCAAGTAGATTCCACCCTGAGCACGGAGCCAGATGCAAGGCTCAATCCCATAACCCCAGATGAGAGTAAGAGTCCAATGGTTAATCAGTTGTGCTGTCCAGGCACCCCTAAATTTGACTACTTTTAAATAAAGAGCATCTGTTCACCAAAAACAAAAAACAAAAACAAAACCCATCAAAAGTGAAAAGCCAAGCCACAAAGGATATTTGGAGGTAGTATTCTTTTTTCAGTTTCCATTTAATTGTAGACTATATAGGTAACTTCTAAAATCAATGAAAAATAGGGCAGAAAACCCATTAGAAGGGAAGGCAAAATATTTGGAAGGCACCTCACAAAACTGGAAGGTATAGATGGCCAATAAACATGAAAATAGCATTATTAGGGAAATGAAAATGAAACCACAAGATATCTCCACATGCCCACCAGATTAGCAAAAATTAAGAATACTGACAACACCCCATGTTAGCGATAACGGGAAGCACCATGAATTCTCATACACTGTGGATCTCACTATAGATAAAATCATATTGGAAAATAGAGTAACACCAACTAAAAAACCAAGGATACACATGCTGTATGACCTGGCAGTTCCACTCCTGGAGCTGGACAAACTTAATTGTACTAGATGTTTCTATCAATGGGATTCATAATTACCCCAAATTTGGAATTTACAGCACTGAACATGAATGAACTCCAGGTACACATGGTTAAATCTTTCTATCACGTTGTTCACTGAGAAAAGGAAATCAGGAAGGAATATTGAGAGAATGGGTTAATTGACGTGAAGTTTAAAAGCAGGCTAAACCAAAAGGTCAACTACTTGAGGTATAGTCAGGGGAAGGAAACCTATACAGGCAAGAAAAAGAATACTATAAAAGGAGTCACCCTCTCCCTGAAGACAGGGAGAGGATGTTATGGATGGAAAGGGGTGCACAGTGGAGAGGAAGAGAGAATACTCGACAGAGTACTCCTCCGGGAGGAAAGTTACCAACCATGTTCCTCCAATGACCTTGGGTGACCCCTGGTGTGAATACATGGAAATGTGTCTGCAGGACTGCAGGGACTGTTCTGAAATCATTGTCATTACCTGTTATTTGGTGACTCGAGCCAGTTCTGAGCAGTATGGTTGAGTTACAGTCTCCACCTTCCACCATAGGGCAGGTGAGGTCATGGGTGGGATAAATTCACAAAAGGAACTCAGGTTCTGTGCTAAAAGCATCTCTGGTCAAAAATGATCCACCAGTAGTTAAAATAACATGGAAGAATCATGGTGCTTCAGAGCGAAGAGTGGACTTAGATGCCATCTGCTTTCAGAGAGCCCTGGGAGTTCAGCCGAGCTGCCTCGGAGCGTGCCAGCTAGCGTGGGGCTCTGCCTTCAAACAGCGTGGTTGCCACTCTTATCAGCCTCACAAATTGAGCTTCCAGATCATTAAAAAAAAAAAAAAGTCAACAGCTTAAAAAAAAATGTTCAGAACCCACTGATCTTGTCTAACGTCTTCATTTTGCAGATAAAGAAACTGAAGTCGCTAGAGGGTGGGTGGCATCCTCAAAGTCACCCAGAGTGTTACCAGCAAAGCAAGACTGGAACCAAGATTGTCTGCTCCTGACCCATTCGGTTTCCAATGTGCCCTATTGCTACTTAACACCACGGGCAGACAAATCTAAACCAGTGAACATAAATTAAGGAAGGCAAGGGACACCTGGGTGGCTCAGTTGGCTGGGTTTCCATCTCTTCATTTTGGCTCTGGTTGTGATCTTGGGGTCATGGGATCGAGCCCCGCATGGGGCTCCACACTCAGTGTGGTGGCTGCTTGAGATTCTTTCTCCTTCTGCTCCTCCCCCCTCTCCCGCTACCCCATTCTCTCTCTAAGTAAATAAAATCTTAAAAACAAAAATAACGAAGGCAAAAAACAGATCTTAACAACCTATAGCACCTACGTCATAAGCTTTTTTGTTAGGATGAAATGAGTTTATGATCATACATGTTTAGAATGGTCCCTGGCACACAGCTAAGAACTAGGTAGGTGTTCGCTATCTTATTCTCATAAAACGACACTTTCCACCTCCTGCCTTCTCTTCACCCACTTGGTTATGGTGTTCTATCTCTACCAGCTGCCTGCTTGAAATTTAAACAAGGTCCACAAATCCCTACAAGGGATGAAATCAGCAACCTGTGTTCTCTGGTCTGAGCCCAACAGCTGTTGGGAAGAAGAACTGCTACGCGCTGCTGCAACAAGGCCTTAGTGTAAGAACAGTTTTACACATACCTCCTCTCCTCCCCATAGTTCTAGCCACAAATAGTTGTGTCCCCGGGAACCATAGGCTCATGGAAGGTTGAGGCCCTGGTGGCAGCTAAGGTGTTTTCTGTTGATCCTGAACAGAAGAGTGTACTGACGGTTGTTTCTGCCGTGTTGAAGGTACTCACAGAATCGGGTCTTAGAGCAGAAAGGAGAGGAAGTCTGGAGACCCGGGTGCGCTGGGTTCTGCTGCAGCGTGGCAAGCCAAGGCGGCGTCACATACATACACCGTGGTGGGCCCACTCCGGGGTCCTGGGGGCAGGCTGTCCTTGCGCAACTGTCCCCAAACAGGAGTCCTACCCCTTGCTGTGGGTGGCTACTATTCTCTCTTGCCTGTGTGTTACCTTAACTACAGAGGATTCCGGACATGGACACAAACCAAATTCCCCACTGTGATCCTGAATGAGGAAGCCAGTTGTGTGCATAGGCAAAAGCAAGATTTTTTTTTTTTTTTAAGATTTACATTTTATTTGGAAGAGAGAATAGGTATAGATGGAGAGTTAAAGGGAGAAGCAGAGTCTCCTCCGAACAGAGAGCCCAGTGGAGGGCTTGATTCCAAGACCTTGAGATCGTGACCTGAGCTGAAGGCAGATGCTTAACCGGGTGAGCCACCCAGGTGCCCTGGCAAAATCACGATTTAAAATATATATATATATATATATTTTTTAATTTATTTTTTTTAATCATTCCTACCACCTTGCTATCTAAAACAGATACTAAAGATTTGGGGGCACAGGCTTGAAGAGTGAAGAGCTGAAGTCCAGAGGTATTGGTTACAGCAGGTAGTGATTCTAAGTTTTCTATCAGCCAAGCCCCTTCGTGTAACAGCTTCTAGCACTTGACAATTTTCTGACTTGCTTTAGAGGAAAAAGAGCAGTCTCCTCTCAGAGTTCTCATATATGGCATTTGGGGTGTTTTCCGTATGCTGTATACACTTTGAAGGGCCATGATGAGCATTCAGCTTAAAGTGAACAAAGAACGAACATTTAGTGATATTTGAAGTTTGGTCAGAAAGTCTAACATTTTAAGAATAAAAATGTATTCACTTAAAATGAGAAATCAAAAAGCAGACAAGTAGCATCCTCACCAAAAGGCAAGCGACCTTTGAGTTTATATGAGCTGAATAAGATACTTGAAAACATTAACAGCCATTAATAGATTCCAGTCAAAAAGAGGTATAATGGGTTTGTTTTATTTGAGGAGGAGGGCTCATGCCAATCCATGAGGTTAAAAGGAATCAGGGAGAAGGGACAAAAAGTCTGATTAAAAAGGTGGAGCGGAGGGCATTAATATAGATTTAACTTCTGGGCAGTATTGATTTTCTGTCTTCATTTTTCTTTGAGAATTAACTCCCTGAGCCTCTCCATGAACGTTCATTCTGTCTATGTGTGGGTCCACACTGCCGGGCGAGACATGAGAAGGATAGGAGAAGTGCTGTGTTGAAAGTGGTGATAAAATCCGTGGGCTTAAGTTTGAATCCCTTTCTTTTCCCTTTTTTCCTCCTTCCTTTGTTTCTAACCTCCTTGATTATTTGGTAGGTCTCTGTGCCAGGTGAGCTCTGAGGATGAGGCAAAGCCCTGCGTTCACGCATGCGTGGGGCACGGGGCGGGGGGGGGGCAGGGGGGTTGTGGGTGTGGTGGGGAGGGGGCGTGGCGGGGGCTGGGAGCTGCCCAGAAAATGCAAAGGGATTCTGTGTCTGACTGGGATTATTGCAAAAACCGCGAAAGATGGACTGCAACCCGAAAAAGAGCTGACCCTGGAAGAAGGACACTGCTAGCTTCATAATGTAAACTAAAAAAACATATCCCACAAACGGTCAGGATGAGTGATGTCAGAAGCAACGCCAGAATACCTAGACTCCTGTTTCCACTTTCCTCTGAGGAGATCGGTAACCCTGAGCAAGTTCCGCTACATTTGAAATTGTTTCCTTCTTCGTAAAAGAAGCATTAATACCTTCGACTTTGTAGGGAACAATCATGAGGATGAAAAGGGATAGGATGTATGGAAAGACTTTGTGAATTACAGGAGAAATATGACATACTGCCCTCAGAAAGTGTGAGGTGGGTCTTGTAGTTTCAAAGCTGGGGATAGAAGAGGTTAAGAGACATGCTAAGCACCCCTATTAAGTCCAATTATAGGGAATTTGGAAAACAAATTCACTTTTTTCCTTTTCTCATCTTCTCCTGCTACAGTATTAACCACATAATATTTACTGGGAAATCATCTCAATTTCAGAAAATGTAGGATATGAAAATTTTATATTTAGAAAATAGCTTATTTCCCAAGGGACTTTTTTTTTTTTTAAACATATAAAGTATTGTTCACTTCAGGGGTACAGTCTGTGAATCATCAGTCTTACACAATTCACAGCACTCACCACAACACATACCCTCCCCAATGTCCATCCGCCAACCACCCCATCTCTCCCTCCCCCCCACCCCAGCAACCCCGAAGGGACTCTTTTACATGCCACATTTACATGGGATGACAAAAATAAAAATCCAGTAATTTCCTAAAACTGTCCTGCACACAACTTTTAAGCACAGCTGTGCTTGTACTCTGGTATAGTACATTTGGTGGGTGTTTTACCAAGTTTTAAACATAGCTTTAAAAGCACCAAGGATGAAGCCATTGGGAACAATAACGTTTCTGCTGGAATATTAAAATTCTGATATTACAACATGGAACTGATTCCTATCATCTCCTAAAACAAATGGCCAGTATTGCATCAGCTTCATTGTTCCTCAGCGGCCTACTGAAGACCAGGCTAGCTTGAGCTACCTCAGGAAAATGGCGGAGTTGCTGTGTTACTCCCCAGTTAGTGAAGTCGTGGTTAGACTTTCCATTGTGAGAAAGTGCTTTGTCCATTATCGTATTCCTACCTCGGACCTTGCAGCTAACAGCCTGAGTATTCCCATGGCTTGGATCCTCACCTTGTTCCCCAGTTGTAACATACGAAACATGGAAGCTCTTGGGGGGATATTTTGCCAACTTGTGCACAGGGCCCCAGACCATTTAAAATGGTCTGAGGTTATTCAATGATCCTATGAAATAATCCTGCATTTTTATTTCCAGATCAAATCTGCTTTTTTTTTTAAGGCTTATTTTTCTCCTTTCTCATAAGAAAAAAATGTTTTTCATAAGATAGGTCCAGTGAAAAATTATGTTTTGCTTGCTTCCTGGAGAGACCAGCTGGCGGAGAGAAACAGAGAAAATAAAGGAAAAAAGCCAACTCCCTGCCTCGTGCTTACTCAGCCCTTCACTTCTCCTGTTGTTAGGACTGGGTTTTGTCTTCCCTTTTCAGCTGCCAGGGATGAAGAGGAGAGAAAATAAAAGGGCAAGAAGGCTTGGCAGAGGAAGTTAATATCCGGTGCTTTGGTATTTTGGAGATGAAGCAGCGTCAGCTCTTTATAAGGCACTCACCGCGGAAGAGTGAAGAGAAATTTGCTCCTGTATTAGTAACGTGCCATTACGCTGTCATGGTAATGCCTTTCCAGGAAAAACTGGGTGTTCCTACAGTATAACCTGACCAGGTATTTGGCCCTGTAAAACATTCCCTTCCATAAAATTTCTGCCCGGAAGGGTTCTTTGACAGAATAAGATGGTAGAAGAAATACCTGCAAGTAATTTTAAAACTGTGAGCTCTGAATTCGCCTTTAGGTCTTTCCCACACACCAGCCCAGTCCTCTGCCTTGCTCTGCTCCAGTTCTATGTGATAGCTCGGAAAGACTCAACCTTTCAGAACTTCAGTTGGTTACTCTTAAATAAACACATAAAGAGTGCCAAACACTTAAGTTCTGAAACCTCCCCGAATCTCGAACGTGATGCGGAGAAGAAAACTTAGTTGCTTAGTAAAAATGTCCTAGCATCATTCTGTGCTTACAGCAGCTCTAGCAAACACAGTGTATTATAATTCCACCATCCTTTTTTATCCATGTTTCTCTGAGTACTCAATCGTAGGCAGTTTAGTACTGTTTTTGAAGAAATTTAAAGCATAATGTAAAGAGTTCACTTTTATGGAGTAACTGTATTCCAAGGCACTGTGACAAATGGCTTAAGTGATTAAAGTCTACCTCCTAGAAACTTTACAGTAGCTCTCTGAAATAAATATCATTATCTCCATTTTAATAATGAAGAAACAGGGCTGCAGACTTCAGACAATTTTCCTAGGATCTCACAGCTGGAAGGTGCTAGAAACATGACAGAATAATTTATGCATGCCTAAATCACTGGAATCTGCAATGAGACTTGAAATTCTATTTCCCCCTAGATTAAGGTATTTTATTCATTCCATAAGTATTTGCTGAGTTCCTCCAATTTCCAAGGCATTATTATTCTTATGTGCCATTGGCAGCTATTTCAAGGTCCCAGTGACTTTTTGCTTAGTAGATTATAATTTCCTTCTCCAGAATGATTCTGGAGAAGGAAATTATAATCTACTAAGCAAAAAGTAGTTTTCCCCTGCAGCTTTCCCCTGCAAACTGGTTACAATTCAGTCTCCAAGTATTTGGCAAGAATCCTTTTTGCCTCTTGAGCCTTAGGTTAATTACAAACTTATTTCCCCCCCGTTCTAGTTAAATCCTTTGTCTTTCAAACATCTTATTTTTTTAAATAATCAAAATATTTGTTATAATGCTATAGAACCGGGTTTGTGGTCGTTTGTGTGTGCTACTTAAAATTAACCTTTAGGGGCACCTGGGTGGCTCAGTGGGTTAAAGCCTCTGCCTTCGGCTCAGGTCATGATCCCAGGGTCCTGGGATCGAGTCCCACATCCGGCTCTGTGCTCAGCGGGGAGCCTGCTTCCCCCTCTCTCTCTGCCTGCCTCTCTGCCTACTTGTGATCTCTCTCTCTGTGCAAAACAAACAAACAAACAAAAAACTATTACGACCTCCAGAGGGCCCTAAAGATTGAGTTTATTTAAGCAGATTCCCCTTGCGCATTTTGGAAGGTCATGCCAACTAGGTGCTCAAGTATTGTTCCAGGACTTAATATCCACTGTGTAGGCGGTAGTCCCTCCACCCCAAATCACTTGTTCTGTTGCTTTCTTGGACCAACGGTGAGCAGCCATAAAACTTGGCGGCTAAACTAGATTTTACTAGATGAGCAGCTTCGTCATAACTACAGGGAATGGAGAGAGCGATGTTTACATTTTTGTTTCTCTTCCTTTTACTTCTTGGGGAGTCACTGTGAAGAAATAGCCATTCCTTCCCAGACTCAATAGATCTGTGATTCTGTGCATTTCAGCTCTGAAGAAACTAACACTTTCTCCTTTTCCTGTTTACCCATTCTGGATGGTGGCTCGAGAGGGAAAGAAGACACCACGCTTCCAAATTCAGAAATTCATTTGGTGCATCAGTTCACACTAAACCTTACCTAATCCTTGTGCTTGATGGAAGATAGGAATCATTGTTTCTCTAGTGAATGAGGTCGTTTGGAAAACAGAAGGAGCTCATAAATCTCCTCAGTGGTTAATCAAAGATGGGTTGGTACTTCGGAGGGCTTCTGTCCCCCAGAGTCACGGCCTACCCAACTCCATCAGCTCCCGAGGAACACTGCAGCGTTATGAGGGCGAAGAGCTGATTTCAACCGACAGGCCTTGAAGTTCATTGTATCACGGTCTGTTTCCATTTAAATCAAGCCGCACACTTGATGACTGAGAGGAGCCAGTGTTTCTATTTAAGAACGTGAATGGCCTTTTGGTTTTATGTTCCAGTTTACTTGTCCCCTGTCCATAGTTTATGGCACTAAGCCTTTTGGAAAGAGTGTATGTATTTCTGAATGTTTCTATTTTGCTCAGTAGGTGACGGTGGCATGGAAATTTTAGTTGCCCTCATGGAGACAGGATGGCCTCGGGCCATTTTACATAGTCTCGCACATTCCTGACGGGCCCAAAATGTTTACTGTTGTTCCCATCCCTAGGAGGGAATGTTGAAAGGCTGTTCCTGTTGTGACTCATTTTATAAGGTGGTTGGTTCTGTAAAGATGCGCGTAACTTGCATCATATTTTCAACACACTGAGAGCATTTGTGTTTAAACACCATTTCATCCTTTCTTTAAAGAAAGATTCCTCAGAAAGTCCAACTTCTGGAACTTCACCACCGTAGAGCTATCCTGTTTAGAAAAGGGGAAGGGGCCCACGGGAACCTTGTCCCTGCATGCCACCCTAGCCTCTCAATCCCAAGGGCTTTTCTAGAAAATTCCTAAATCTACTTAGAAGGCAGATTTTTAAAACCCTGTGCCACAGTAACCAATGGAGAATTATAAGACTAAGAAATGAAATTATAAGGAAAAAAATCATTCTAATATATGGTCTCCCCCAATTTAATTTCCCAGAGTGGACTTGTTTAATCGCAGGCCACTTGGAAATGCTAACAATTTAACAATTTATGTGGCTCTCCTTCCCTGATCTGATATCCTTTGGGCATTTGGCGTCTGAAGAGCCAGTGGTCTCCTTTGTAGTACCGTTGAGAGAAGCCTGGAAAGAATGAATGATTTGTTCTTCGTGCAGCTGGTAGAGAAGAAATGCCAAAAGGTCTACAGAGTCCTTAAGCAAACTCTTCTTTCTTTTTTTTTCTTTTCTTTTCTTTCTTTCTTTTTTTTTTTTTTTTTTAAGGATTTGAGGGTGGTTTCAAAGCAAGAGGCGTTCCAAATACTCCACCACTTTCCGTGACATGGTTCGTCTGTTACTGGGGACACACTTGACTCTCTTCTGCTCCGGCTGGGAAATGAGCTGAGTGGGCTGAGATCACTGCAGCAGTCCACACAATGCCATTGAGGCATTCTGAGGACTTGAGCTGTTGAGCCCACGTCGAGGGGGTGTTTTGTCTTCTCTGAGATGCAGCTCGTGAAATATGCGTACTTCACGTGTCCTGACCTATTACCTCATCACACCAGAGAGTCTGCAAAACACCCCCATGATAGTTATTTCCAGCATTACGTAATGGTTCCTTTTGTGTAGCCTGAATCTAGTGAAGGCAGCAGAAAGCTCTTAATAGAACTATTTCCTTTTGGATGTGTGATTGAGAAGATGTGTATTTATTTTTTACATTGGCACCAACGATCCAACTATCCTTATCTAATATTTATACATCAGTCTTTGCTCCCCGACAATCCAAGCTTGTTCAGTTCGACATTCTAAACTTCCTCTTTGCCCTTATATTCAGTTTGCTTTCATCTCTGCTTGTACATAACGAGATACCTTCTGCCTCGGAAATTTTATCTCAAGCCCCACCTTCTTGATGAAGCTCCAGATACTCTCAATGGCCTTCTTTAGAAAACAGTCATTACAGAACTTAACTGTTTTCATTTAGCACCGTATGAATTTCTGCTTGCTTGCTGTTTGGCTGTTTCACATGGGCAAAGTTCAGCCCCACTTAACCACACTTGCTTTGGCTCAAAAGGGGAGTCATGTAGTACCTGTGATAATATACAGATCTCTCCATATGTAAACGCACCGTACACACACATATGCATTCATCTGTCTACATGTAGCACATAACATTGAACCAGGAATGGAGTAGGTGCCCAAGTACTGAGCTGAATTAAATTCAGAATTGTATCAGTTATATCAATTAATGAGAAAACTCTTATTTCAGTAAATTACCATTGTCTAAAAGATACAGGAAATTGAAAAGCAAAAGGTCCAGACTTGGTTTTCACTCTTTAATTATTCTTACTATCTAAAAACTATAGAATTGATTATAACAGTGCCTCCTAGCAATATATGCAAAATCTGTTTTTGAAATTTTTTCCCAAAATACATGTTATCCTTCAAATACCTTAGTGGATAAGTAGTTAATATGCTTTATTTTTTCCTAAAAATACATTCTTTTAAAATAAAACTCTGAGCTTTTACATAAAAACTTAGGCAGAAGAAATGTGAGTCAGAAATAATAATAATAATAATAATAGAGATGAAAAAGAGAATGGGACAGTGAAAGTGGAGAATTGGGAAGGTTTTGAGCGTTATGGACAAGGATACATGCACGATTACAGGAGAGAATATGTATATTGCCAGTAAAACTTCTTTTTCACGACATGTCCTGGGCAGATCTATTCTTATCCCTATACCCTCACCTCTGTGCTCACAGCATCTTCTCTAGCCTTGTAAAATGGCACTTTCCATGTTTTTAAACTACTCAGTTATCTGTCTCCCACTAGATGATAAACACCTTTAGGAAAGGGATTATGGTTCGTTTGTGTATTTTTTCAATGCCCAGCATAGAGCCTGTGACATACAATACACACAAGTCAACAGTTTAAGTAATAAAGGGGCAAATAATGGAATGACACATAAGGAAAGGAGAGAGAGAGACAAAAGGCATGAGAAGACTATTCCCAGGAAAACTGACCCCTCGCAAGCTGTTATCAGTATGCCAAGTTCTTTAATTCTAAAAATTCATTCATTTCTCCAAATATAGAGGAAGAGGAAAGATATTAATGTTAGAAATATGACAGTCTTCTGTGAACTTGGAACTTTGTTCCCACATTCCATCTTTAATTCACAGGATTATAATGATCTCTTCCAAAAAAAGTGCTCTGACATTTCCAGAAAAATAGAGCTTGGGCAAAATGAAAATAGCTTAAATTTTTTTTTTTTTTGGTAACACTTTCGATTATAATGTCCTGCCTTTTGTCATAGAAGAACAGTCCTATTGGCTCAAGTTATTCTTAGAGAGAGCTCCACCTAAGTATGGAAAATGTGTCCAAAGCTCTCACATCGTCAAGGTATTTTTATACCTTTATATAATGAACACTGTGAAAGAAGTCATCCTACAGATTTGCCTCTTGCAGTTTTTCACTGCTGAGATTCTGAGACACGTTCCTAACATAACTATCCCCAACACAGTCAACACCAGGCATCAAAAACTACATGGCTCCTCGGGTACAGGCAAACATGATCACTGCTGCTGCTGTGGTTGACGTCTGATGCAAAGCTAAATTCCTAAAGCTGTTTTCAAACCTGAGATGGGCTTTTTGATGGAGAAAACAATGAATGACATTATATAAAATTCTAGCTGCTTTTCCTACCCCGCTTACCCTATTCTCTAAAATGGCCAGCACTTTGGCCACTGGACTTGCAGTAGCAAGTTTACACCATAGCCTATTTTCAAATGTCAACAAGAGACACATCAAAAAACAAAACAAAACAAAACAAAAACATGCTTAATGGTAACCCCCAAACCAAATTTATGAAATCACCAAAACAGTCTCTCAGATGATTGTACATGCATTCTGTAATTCTATATAAAGTCCCAACTGTGAAAGGAGTGCCTGAAGAGTTCTGGATGTCACAAGGATTGTGTTTCAAGCCACCTCACAGAGAGACATTACTTTGATGAATTTTCCACAGTGTCAAATCTGGTCTCTGGTCTTGGAGACTCAGAAACCCAATCTGTCAGCAAAGCTGGAGCAAATTCACACGTCAGAGGTGGACTTAAACTCGGAGAACACAGAACACTACCGAAGAGTGATAACAAGATGTAAATACATTAATTTACCATAAGCGTAAATGTCACATGGACTCCCCCGCTCCTGGGGGCGCGCCAGCTCATTCCCTTTCTGGGGACAGGGCCACAGGAAGTGCCAAATCCTAACCAGAAGGTTAGTTGGTGATGAAAAAGTGGAAGAAAAGGAAGACAGAAATAAATCAAATGTAAGACTAGAATGCAGATTCTAGTTTTATTACCTTCCGAGTTACCCCGATGTTTCACACTGGGGGAAGGCGAGTCCGAAGACTCACGGAGCAGCGAAGGGTCCAGCCCCCTCTGTGGCCTGGTGGACGCTGAGGGCTCACCTGCGCCTGCGTGGCTGATCAGTCCCTCTGCTGACAGAACTATTTTTCCTCTCGGTTTGTCCACATCTAACTCCGGGAGACAAGAAGCTCCCCTAAAGTAACATCTGCTCTCCGCCAATGCCATTTAAAGGTACCATCAGATTCATCCTTTCTGCTTTTCATTTTGTTTTTTTAAGATTTTATTTATTTGAAAGAGAGAGCATGAGCAGGGGTGTAGAGGCAGAGGAGAAACAGACTCCCTTCTGAGCAGAGACCCCCAGACGTGGGCCTCAATCCCAGGGCCCCAGGATCACAACATGACCCAAAGGCAGGTGCTTAACCAACTGAGCCACCCAGGCGCCCAGGACAACATTATTACTCTTAACAGAAGAGAGTTGGTGCCTCTTGAAGTGTCCTTGGGGGCATTAGTAGTTCGTGACTTCATCTCAGCTCTTAGAATGATTTCATAAAATCTATGTAACCCCCCGCCCCACATCTTTATTGTCTGTCTGTACTGTTTGTTACCATAGCTGAAGACACTTTTCAGCTCCTGTCAGCCTCCCTGTTAGTCTCAAAGTATAGTGCTAGCTTTAAAAATAGACTAGTCCTCTGATATTTTAAAGATTGTAAGCAGGACGTTTAACAGCAAGAATGGTACAGGAAGCAGGTACAGAGAAAAGTCGTGATAAATTGTGTGATGGCAGAGTTGATAAAAGTCTTCTGTTTCAAACACGAAGAGGCGGATTTGTAAGTTTTACTGGTCTCTCAAGGAGATCAAGCAGGAAATAATCTTAAACTACTTTAGTTGCCATTTAACTTCCAGCAGCCTTGGGTAACCACACCTTGGTCTCAAGCCTGACTAGAAAGTACTTGAAGAAAAAAACAAAAAACCCTCCCCTGTGTTGCTCCAATAGGATGAGCTGATTTGCAATAGCATCTAGTAAGAGAGGGTTTCTTTTATTTCATACCAAAGTACTATGACATGGGGAGGACATCCAGAATGTTGTTAACAGGGTCCTCTGTGGTTATGAGAGACATGAAAATACACACATCGTCTCCTATATCATGGAATTTGGCAACTCCTCGTCAGAAATGTTGGGGAACAATCTGGCTAAGTCTTGAAAGTAGGAATGAGAAGCCTAATTCAAAGTGGAATGAAGGTGATAATCTTTCCTAGGAAGGAGGAAATTGCTAGGTTAAACAAAGATAATTAACCCTGATTGGTTAATTATACAAATACAAACAAAATAAAAATAGTTTAGTTGTAGTAAATAAAAGGAAGAGCTATGTCAAAATGAAAAAATTAATAATTTCTTAAGCAAAGAAGAATTAATTCTCAGAGGTCGGAGAGCAAGAATGAGTTTGTAAAAAAACACAGAACAAAAAAAAATAAAAAAACACAGAACAAAACAAAACAAAAACGGTTTGTTAGGTACCTGATTGTCCTCCTAATATTACAATAAAATTGGAGCCCAATTATGCTTGCATTGAATAAAAATTATAATATAGTCTATTTAATCTATAGATTAATACAAGATGTAAGAAAAATTTTATTAAATTGATATAATACTAACACAACACAAAAAAATTTTTAAGAACCTATGTTCCCAATTTATATTTCTAGGAAAAGTGTTTTTCCATTAGAAAGTGTTGACTTTTTTCTTTCCTTTTTGGGACATCCTAGAGTTCTAATATATCTTAACAAACATAGACTCATGAAACTAAATGGGAACATGGGAGCCATTTCATATATTCCTGTGGCTTCCAGTGAAAGTGCACTGAGATCAGATTCAACAGAGGACAGTTGTCTTCTGTTACTTATGAATATGTACAAAAAGGAGCTTCTGCAGCTTTCTCAAATACGCTTGCCATAGGGTGCCTGGGTGGCTCAGTTGGTTAAGTGTCTGCCTTCAGCTCAGGTCATGATCATGGGGGTCCTAGGATTGAGTCCCACGTCAGGCTCCCTGCTCTGCAGGGAATCTGCTTCTCCCTTTGGCCCTCTCACTGGTTCTCTCAATCTCTCTCTCTCTCAAATAAATAAAATCTTAAAAAGTAAATAAATAAAATGCTTGCCACTCCACAAAACATGTAGATTTTTAGCAAATATTTCATGTTTTTATGTATGGCAATTCTCACAATAGGTAGACAAGAAATTTGACTATGAAATAATGAATAAATCTCATCACCTTATGATCAATTTCAAATTATATCTAGAAATACTGGGGGGTTTTTTGTTTGTTTTACAATCTAGTTTCCTGTGTTTGCTGCTTCTAAAACAAAATATTCTACTTACAACTATAGTGTGTGCCACATTTGAATAGTGACAGCCATTCTAAAGTGGGTGCGAAGTAAAGGATTACATATTGCCTGTTTCCTGTAGACCCTTTCTTCTTGAGAGTTTCATACTGGCGTTTAGATTTTCCTCGCTTTGAATGAGTACATAAATTCCTCACTTCGCATAAGAACTCTCTTCCTCCAGGGGCAAAAAATGGACTTACTATCCACCTCACATACCAAAAAAGATTTTCTACCTTCATTCAGCTTTCCAAAAAAGATTTTCTACCTTCATTCAGCTTTCCAAAAAAGATTTTCTGCCTTCATTCAGCTTTGCATGTACCTTAACCTAGATTCTAAAATGAATTATTCCACAAACCAAAAAGGCAGAAGAAGAGATTCTAAGAAGGCAAGCTTTCCAGTCTAAATGCTCTTTTAAAAAAATTATGTCCTCTAATTCCATGATAGTATATTTTGATTCTGAAATTTGAAGTTAACTTTAGAGGCATTTGGGCTCATACTCGTTTGCTGATGTTCAAACCAGCAATTATTCCAAAGGCTGTAAGAAATTAAAGTGTCACCTTAAAGGTCACTGTAACAATTGTTTTTATTGTACAGAATACCAGTTCAATAGAATATAAATGATTTTATAACCTTTAAAGTCTGTGGTTAACATGACTGTTTCTCATTTGGTCTCATACTTCCATTTCTTCTAAGGAACATGGATTGATGTACCTGGCTGCCCACATCAAGTGTGTTCATTGATGTTCCTATTGTATTATAGTCAGCTTTTTACAAGTTGAGCAAAGCAATGACAATTCCATCCAGGAGAACTCATGACATAAATCTCAGTATTCTACACACCGTGTTTTATTTTTTAATCCTGGCCAAATAAAAGGTGCGAAAAACAAATACAACCTTCAGATGTTCTCATTAATAATAATTGTTTTACATATGATGAAAGAGCCAGTTTGAGAATCATAAAAGTCTGGGTCCATGTTAAAGGGCAGCTGAAGTGCAGTCAGTAATGGAAGCCTCTAAAATTATAGCTTGGCCAATGCAATGTTTAAAGTTTTAAAATACTTTTCTCCATGGGAGGTTTCCACTACTCTATTTTGCAATGATACCTTGGATTTCATTAACCCAGACCTTTACCCAGCAAGAGGACTTTCTTTTTTACGAAGCCGTGAAATTAACGAATGTTTTTCTAAGGGGACGTTTTGGGGCATATTCACCTGGAAGCAGCCCATAGGGAAAACATGCGATGTTTTCGTGGGCTGTGGCTGGAGCAGTAGTCAGACGCCACGTGAAGCGAGAGAGCGTTACCATAAACATACCTTGTCCTTGGGTTACTCCATAAAATTCAGCTGCTATCCTGGCTGCTTCCTTGCGGTTGCCTTTCACGATGTAGAAGTGACTGAGGATGGCAAGGCTGATTTTCACAAAAAGCTTGAAACAGAAGAGTGAAAGGATCGTGAAGTAGACATTGGATAACTGTTGAGCAAACGGCCGGCTTTCTTCTAACACCGACATTGCTGCACCAGAGCGTGCGGGGCTCTCCGCTCTGAGCCAAGTCGCAAATGTGCCTGGCTCTCCTTTGGGAGGCTCCTGAACAGCTGGTCCTGAGGGAGGAAAATGTCAGCTGGTCATGATGCCCCGGGCTCAGAATATTTATACCGTCCGTAAAAGTTCTCCGCAGACTGCCACTGGCCTGACGGCATTCCCTGGAAGCAGTTGCAACACGAGCTCGGCTGCCAAGGCCCCTGACTTTCCATTCTCAGTAGAAAATGACCCCCCCGCCCGCCCCGCCTCACAGCTCCGAATTTCAAGACCCAGACATGGAGAGTCATATACAGATGATTTCCTTCTCGGCTTCTAATTATCACGAATACTTTGAAGACTGTCTATGGGGTTCCAGTTGTTAATGTCAACGATTTTCATAACATTGGGTAAAATTCAGTCCATCGCTTCAAGCCTTTCAAGTGGCCTATTTGTAGACCATGAGCTAAATCATCAAATAGTCCATGACTGGATAATCTTAATGACTAACTCATCAATTAGCCAATTATGTTGCTTTTACTGTTGTCAGGGCAAAAAATTTTTTCTTCTAAATGGATAGCTGGGACAGCCACAGGATAATAATTTTAGACTGTTCATTCATCTTGTGAACACTTTTTGAGCACCCACAGGTGTCAGATATTTTGCTGGGTGATGGTGAGACAAAGAATGTGATGTCCCTGCCACAAGGAACCATAGTCTAGAGGAGGAAACAGATACCAGATACATCCAGGTGAGGACAGGGTACCATGGGAGCACAAAGAGGAAGGGCTTGATCCTCATTGAAAGGAGTCAGAAAAGACATCCAGGAAGAGGTGGCATATTCAGAGAATTATCAGATAAGCAGGACTGTTTTATGTAATCTGTCCAAAATCAAGCAAAACAATATACTTTTTAGGTCCAAAGCCTTTAACCCTAATTTGGTTTAATTTGTGAATGAATGTGTTTATAAGGACATCCTTAGGCAAGCAATATGCATATATATACATATACATGTATATATATATACACATACATATATATGTATTTATTCATTTATATTTAGGCAAGTTATATTTTTATGTTTTGATTTAAATTCAATTAATCAACATAGAGTACATCATTATTTTCAGATGTAGTGTTCAATAATTCATCAGTTGCACATAACATCTAGTGCTCATTACATTAAGTGCCCTCCTTAATGCGCATCACCCAGTTACCCCATCCCCCCACGCACCCCCATGCATCCCCCCAGCAACCCTCAATCTGTTTCCTATAGTAAGAGTCTACTCTGATTTTTCCCCACTCTGATGACTTCCCATTCAGTTTTCCCTCCCTTCCCCTGATATCCTCTGCTGTTTCTTATATTCCACATACGAGTGAAACCATATGATAATTGTCTTTCTCTGATTGACCTATTTCACTCAGCATGATACCCTCTAGTTCCATCCATGTTGATGTAAGTAGTGAGTGTTAATCCTTCCCGATGGCTGAGTATGTATATACCACATCTTCTTTATCCATTTTTCTGTCAGTGGACATCTCAGCTCTTTCCATATTTTGGCTGTTGTGGACATTGGGGTGCACGTTCTCCTTCAGATCACTACATTTGTATCTTTCGTATCCTTGTAGTGTAATTGCTGGTTTGCCCAGTAGCTCTATTTTTAACTTCTTAGGAACCTCCCTACTGTTTCCCAGAGTGGCTGTACCAGCTTTGGCAAGCTATATTTTTAAGAGAGAAATAAAGCAAATTGTTAAGAAGAATAATTTATAAAGACAATATTTTGGCACTTAAGCCAAAATTAAATGCCAAGACAAAAAATGGCATATTATACAGGGAGTTTAATCATACGGTTTTATGACCAGGTTTGGGGTCTGTTGTGTATGGCTTCCCAATCCTTCTGAGAAGCTCCAAAATAATAAATATTAACCTAGACTTCGGAAAGTAGAGGTGGCTCAATATGATAAAAGAGCACATTGATGGTGGGACATACCGGTATATCCGCCCTGGTATATGTTTTTTATGCTGTTCATCTTAGCTGAGTGGAGCGATTTACATGAAACATTCCTAAGATAGAGGGGACAGTGATGTAAAAGAAATGTGTCCAGTGAAGCAGGTTTCTTCCTTCCTCAGTGAGTCAGTGGCTCCCGGAAAAATAAATGAGGTCAATATATTAGAAAGAAGCTGCCGAGCTCTCTATGAAAATGGCCAGTGGGATGGTTTTCACAGGCAGAGAACTAGACCTTGTGAGTGGCCAGTACTCGGACTGGGCGTGTGCACTTCGGGAATCAATGACAGTGAACCTCGAGGTACCGAAGGGAAAGGAACGAGCCGTTCCTATCTCTCCCCGGTAGCGAGACTGTGTCCGTGAAGTCCTGACAGGACAGTCCCCTAGCAGTTAGTCTTCCCTCTGGCACCGGCGCTCAGGCAGGAGCCCCCACTGGCGCGGCCGGACCTCCAACAGCTGCGCCATCACAATGCTCTGAGTCACTGGCCTGACTTCCACGTCAGCGCTTTAGAATCAGAAGTAAAACCCGCCCAAGTGTGCGGCTAGGGTTTCACTCCTTCCTCTTTACCAGTAAGTGCTATTATAAATAATTCCCTCCACATCAGCTAATCGGGGCCTGGATACTTTCGGGTTGAGGAATACATTTATTTCCATAAGGCTTCGATCACTGGGGCACTGAGTTTAGAGTCCTGTGGTTTTACCAGGAGAAAATCACCCCTGCCCAATATTTGGCTTTGATGTTAACATGCCAGGTTTTATTTGTAGGAGTTCCTTGATCTCTACCTCTGTTTTCTGTGTTGGTAGATCCCCTCCCTTGGCAATGTTTACCGTCTCCAGTCACAATGAAAATTAAGACTGAATAAAATAACTCAAAGTAAGTGAAATCATCGAATAGAAACTAGATGTTGTATTTTCACATTACAGACCCTTGTAAATAACACCAGAAATAACTTAAGTAATATTTAAAAGACACATGAAAAGTATTGTGAGCCTATTTTCCCTGGCATTGGCATTTTCTTAAAAAATAAAATATCAATGAGTAACTTAAGTGATTTATTGAGATGATGTGGTAGGGGGATCTGGGGGATTAGCCAGTCCATCCTAACTGTTTTAATCTTGTGAGTTTCAATCAACCAATCAGCTCAAAATTGAGCTCAACGATTGTGCTTCTAGAATGGATGATACAAGAGACCTTAAAAACACAGGAAGAAATGATTTACTGAGAGTCCAGTTATGCTACATGTGTTATGTTCATCTGCTCATTTACTCTCTTATTTCCTCTCAGTATGACTATTATTGTTATTTACGTTTTAAAGATGAAGAATGTCGGCTTCAGAGGGCTTTGGTGACCTGAACACATTCCTTATGAGGAACGGCACTGTTTGGACATAGATCCGACTCCAGATAAATCCATGCACAAGTCACCACTTATATTTTCTGTTTTGAAGCCTTTCCAGTCTGAATGAGCAAATGCGATTTATGCAAACAGACACAGAGACCAAGCCACACAGATTCACACAGACAGTGAAGGGATCAGTCGAAGGCTATATTTTCTCAGGAGCCCGAATTAGTACCTGAACTGCTGGGGCAGGGTGCACGTGTTCTGATGATTAAAGGAGACAGAATCTTGTGTGAGCTCAACACATGGGAATAAAGGAAAACGGGAGTGTGTCATGACTGGGCTAATACTTGGGGATTATTCACAGCAAGGAGTTGGTGGCAGCCTCCCATAAAAACACCAGAGAAGCAGCACAGAGTGGTGCTAAGGAGGAGGGTAGTGGAGAGTGAGTCCATCAGAAATACTGAGTGTTCAAAACAGGGTCAAATGACTGAGTAGGAGTAAAAAGGATGAGGATTGGAGAAAGGATATTAGGTCGAGCCAGAATGGGTCACGGGGACTTTCAACTCCGTGTTTTAATAAGGTGATGGGCTAGGAATGGCGATGTCAGTGTTGAGGTGTAATCCTTAAAACAAATTCCAAAGGGAAAAATGCTCCTTGGCTTCCTCCTGTTGTCACCTCTCTAGGCATTGGTTCTATTCCTCTCTACCACCCAGGTGTCTGAGGAGAGACCTCTCCATGGCCAGTCCCTGGAGCCCCCAGCCTGTCTCCTGTCCAGTCTCTTGCTCCACCCCATTTAGCATCCAGGGAATGACATAAATTTTTCTTTTTTTTGGCATGTTTCAGAGACTTAATTTCATGTCATGCAGAAGTTGAGCATGATAATGACTTTCACATGTGGCCAGATTACCCTTTATTTTTTTTTAAAGATTTTATTTATTTGACAGAGAGAGAGAGAGAGATTGAGATCACAAGTAGGCAGAGAGGCAGGCAGAGAGAGAGGGGAAAGCAGGCTCTATGCCAAGCAGAGAGCCCAACACGGGGCTCTATCCCAGGACCCTGAGAGCATGACCTGAGCCGAAGGCAGAGGCTCAACCCACTGAGCCACCCAGGCGCCCCCAAATTACCCTTTAAAGTCTCATAGGACAATCTCATTTCCAGAGATTATGGGGCTAACCACTTGTGAATTAGCTGCAGGACTGATGCAAGTTATTAGACTGAAAATGTCAATGGGACATAAAAAGAAAAAGCCTCTTTCTAGTGCTTTCCAGTTGATAAACTTTAGCATAAATATTTTTACATAGAGAAAGTACAGTCATCTCATTGAAATGATCATTTCCTTAAAAAGAAAAATTCTGTTCCCTTATTTTTGGGTAGAAAGCTGAAGGCTCTAATAGACTTTTTTATTCCTAAGATTCCAAAAAACAACTACAGGGATAATTTCAAACAGCACGTTTGCTAATGGTCAGTGTAATGGCAGGCATCTTCCTAGCCTTGGACCAGGGATTTTGAAGAGGATTTGTACACCGTAAATGCAAACCGAAAAAGCCATTTGTTCATAAATCTGATGGGTGATATAAATGTAAGGGGAAAAAGTATGCAAGTCGTTACTGGTGACATAATAGCTCACTGCTGTGCTTAAAACACCATCAAAAATAGCACCTTTTCTCATTTTGTGAAATCTCGCAAAAATAAGGACAAATGAAGCCTTTTGATGTTTAGAATACACTGGAGTCTTACAGGTCCAGAATACATAGGAACTTGAAATCATCACAGAAATGTTTACACTTTACATTGAAATCCTTAAAGGGAAGTGGTAACCGAATTTAGCTTTATCCCCAATCAGTAGATTCTGTGGATTCTGTTTAATTGGTTTATCTTCACTTACCGAAAGCCATACTGGGGAAAATAGATGCTTCGCTAAGGCCACCCAAAGCACACTGGCATAACTTCTTATGGAGAACTTGACAATGCCATGTAATGTTTCTGTCATCGGTTGCTACTGTATTCACAGCAGCACTATCAGTACTGATGACTCTAGCTCCTACTGATATCTTTAATTGTTGATGAAGGATAAGTTCTCATAGACCTCATGATCATTGTAATAATGATTATCCTGCTAGATGGGAATAGTTTGGTTGAGATCTATTATATTCTGTTTGATCGTACTACGAGGGAGTAAATGCTTCCTTTCAGTATAGCCACACTTCCAGTATAACAGAACAAAAGCGTAATTTCTGCTAGTTTATGAAAATCCACAAAAAAACCCTATGTTATTCATCAGGTTATCATTGACTTAGATTTCACTGGGACCTTCAGGGGAGATCAGAACAGCCTCTATCCTGAAGACTGAGTCATTTACATGTTGTATATGTGGTCACCTCTCCCCAGAGGTTGCCTGAGGTGAAACAAATTGTCATGTATGCGTGGCCCACGAAAACTTCGCCTAAAGCTGGTGTCTCTACATATGGAAGGTTTGAAAAGGAGATTTTATCTTCACATTAATATACACTTATTGGTACCTACTATGTGCCAAGCATTTTTTTGTTTTGTTTTTTTGTGAACCTGGCATTTCTTTAGAGGATCAGTCCTTGCACTTGATACCCCGGCTCTAGGAAAAAACAACTGACCAAACTAAGCCAGTGAAAGGTATTTCGGGGACTTCCGGAATTTGGGGAGAGATGCTCTAACCCAGCAAGAGAAGTCAAGATAGCAAGATCTAAGCCTTAAGATGCTAAGAGCTGTCCTGTCAGGAAGGAAATGGCCTGTGTAGGAATTAAACCAGTGCAAAGGAGAGCAGAGTCAAGATTTGGAGAGGAAGCATCGTGGCACCTTCATTTGAATATATAGCTGGGTCCAGGTACATCAGAACCTGCTGAATCTGACAATAATACAGAATAATAAATCGGTTGTCATTAAATAAATCAATATGCATTGAGGTTTTTCTCACTTTTAGAGAAAAAGTCCTAATACATTTCTGTTTTCTGGAGTCACTATAAAGGTTGATGAGAGGGTCGCCTGGGTGGCTCAGTCAGCTAAGCGTGCGACTCTTGGTGGGTTTGGGCTCGGGTCACGATCTCTGGGTCGTGTGATGGAGTCCTGGATCTGGCTCCCTGCTCAGTGGGGAGGATCTGGCTCTCTCTCTCTCTCTCTCAAATACATAAATCTGAAGAAAAAACAATAATGAGGTGTAGGTATTATTATCCCTTTTGTGCAGCAAATGAAGACACAGAAACTTAAGCTAGGTAATTTGCACAAGATGATCACTCTTGAAGTGTAAGTGCTGGGATTCCCACACTAGTTCTTCTTGATGCAGTTCTGCTCATGTCATTGTTCACCGGTTACAGCTGAAACATTCCTGGGCTCGCTGTCTTCCACTCTGTCCCACCCTCTGGTTTACAGCACACATTCCTGCCATGTTGGGGTTATAAATCATCTTTGGCTACATACTTGTGTATTTTTCACTGAGTTAAAGCTAATGGACCCTACCGCATCTTTGACATTAAGATTGTGTTCTAATGATCTCATTTTAACAAAGCACCTGTTTTTAAGACTGGTTAAAAAGAAGCCTTTCCCTGTGGCATCCTTCTGAAGGTCCAAAGGATAGGGGCACGTTAGAAATGAAATGAGGTACCAGTGCTGTTTCAGCCACTTCCAGGATGTCAATTTCATCAGCTTTTTAATATACACACTTGTAGAAATTAATAATTATCATTTCTTCAAAGATGTAAAACATATCAGTTTCCCTGGGATGTGGTCAGTTGGCTAATACAACTGGAATCCGTGAAAGATCTGTTTAGGGTCCTGAGATTACAGTTTCTTTGAGAACATAGGTACTGCCTTATATGATCTCTTTTCAAATCTGTTTTTTTGCCTGCAGTTATGACTCCCATTATAAAAGCATCTACTTCACATGTTGTGGGGTTTAAATGCGATAATGCATAGCATTTTGTGCTGCATGAAAAGAGCTACGAATATTATCTGTATCATCATAATTTCTATTATTTTGTTATTTAAGTTATTTAAATTAGAATTCAGTGCATGACAGGCACTAAAATGTTGTTGTGTACTTGTTTAACTAAACATCCAACTTCCAGTATATCTATACTCTCAGCCAAAAATTGATGTGTCCTCATGCAAAAGAAATCTATCAGACTCCCATCGGTGTGAGAAAATGTGCCCATTTCCACTACCAGTATTCATAATCAATGTTAGATACAAAATAGATGATATCGTTTTGTTTCAAGATAAGAAGGACAACTATGACTTCCTAGGAAATTGATTCATCACAAATGTTTTGTAAATTTTTTTTAAAGATTTAGTTATTTGACAGATAGAGATCACAAGTAGGCAGAGAGGCAGGCAGAAAGAGAGGGGGAAGCAGGCTCCCTGTTGAGCAGAGAGCCCGATGTGGGGCTCGATCCCAGGACCCTGAGATCATGACCTGAGCCGATGGCAGAGGCTTAACCCACTGAGCCACCCAGGTGCCCCTTGTAATTCTTTATGTATTTTCCCAGGTCCATGACAAAGGCACTCTGGAGTTTTGGATACATGGGAGGGGTGGGAAGGGGGAAGCAGGTATTGGAGTCTTAGAAATAAAGCTGATCTAGTATTGGGATCCATGGTTCCTGGGTTAAGAAACAAAAGTACTGAAAAGGTAAAAATCTTCCCTGAAGAGGTAATGGATGGCAATGATAATAAGAATGGTAATGGCAAAATATATTTGTCATATATTCCTATCACCCTAAACTGGCCCATGAACCAACTAAAGTTGTACAAGAAGGGGAACAGAGACAGTGAGAGCCGTATGGCCATCGGAGAGCCTGGACATGTGGTCTGATGGGCATCTACAAGCTGACATTGTGTGTGTCCCAGCATAAACTGGGGAAGGCAGTGAGGAGCGCTGGGTGATGTTTTTAGAAGATCCTGTTGCTCTAGTTATGAGCTATCAAATTTGGGCAAGTTCCTTAACCCTCTGAGCCTGGTCTCTTACCTGTAAAGCAGGGTCATAGATCTATAACAGACTTGTAAAGGTGTATGAACATTTTAGTCTCCTTTTAAAGGCGACACTTCAACTTATGAGCCTCTGATTTCATGAGCTCTTTCTAAAATAATAAACAAGCTCGCCCTCCAGTAATAACGAAGCTGCAGTTAGTTCACCACTGCTAAATGTCAGCAATATCCTTCTCTGCTTTGCAAGTCAGGAAAGGGCTCCTTCATTCAACGTCCACCTCGTGGGCACGCACAGTGCACCAGGCTCTGCCAGGCGCAGGCATGTGATGCTAAACGAGGGAGATGAGGTCCTTGCTCTCACACGTTAAATCCACCCTCAGCTGACTCAGTCTGGGCTTGGAACAGATGAACCAACCAGTTTTTAACAATAGATTTTCTCGAAATTATGCAAGTTCTTTTACTCTTTTCTTTGTCAGTGCCCAGAATGTAAAATCATCAAAAAGTCAAGAGAACCCTTCATTCGACCACCAACCTCAGTGATGAAGTTTAGAATGTAAGTGAGGTTTGGTGGGGTGAGGTCTGGAGCCCATGACCAAGAAGGAATTCTTGAGACGTCTTTCGTGCAAAATGGTGGTTTATTAAAGCACAGGGACGGGACCTGTAGGCGGAAAGAGCTGCTGCGCTGGGGTTGTGAGGAGTGGCTGATTATATACTATGGGGTTGGGGAGGTAAGGAAAAAGGGAGGTTTTAGAAGAACTCTCATATGCTAAAGAGGACCTACAAGATACCGGATACCAGCAGCCTTGCCATTGTCAAGGTTTTTCCCTCTAGCAAGCCATTAAGATCAAGATAGTTGGGAGATTCCTGGAAGAGTGTCACACACATCCCACCCAGGAGTGTGTGTGTGGGGGAGGGGGCTGTGGTTTGCAGAGTGTCCCCTTGTGCTTTGTCCTCAGCCATCCTTCTGTTCCCTCATCATCAGCATTAGCTCAGCATTTTTTATTCCTTCCTTGTCTTTCTCACCAATCTCAAGCCTCATTTTTTTTCCCCTAATAAGTACATTCAGGCTTCATTTTCCATAGGAACTGCCTTCAGAGCTTGGCCCGTGGAGCTTTCCACCTAGCGTTCTTTGGCGAGCTCCCCCACCTGGCCATGGACTGTAATGTCACCAAGGCAGGAGTGGGTTCTGTAAATATTTTACAAAGATAAACCAGGAAAAATATGCCTAACACTGAGGTCCATGAAACCAAGGTAAGATTTTTCTTTATATGTATCTAGAACTCACTAAAAAATAAGGGAGCACAAAAAGGTGGATTAATATGAACGAAAACCAGCACAGACAACAAATGACAGACCCATAGGTATTTGGAGAGTGAAGTTTTCCAGAAACGTAGTATGTGTCAAGTATCATATTAAGCTAATAAGAGATGGAAGCCAAACTTCAAATTCTCAGCAAGAAACTGGAATAGTTAAAAAGGATTTCACAGATTTAAGAGCAATATATATATATATTAAGAGCAATATATATATATATATATATATGTCTTGGGAACTAAAAAACAGAACTCCTAAAATTGCTAACTCAGTGGATGGGTATACCAGATTAGCAATAACCAAGAGAAAGTTTGAATGTCTGAAGATAAGTCAGAACAAATCATCCAGGATGAAACAGGCAGAAGAAAGAAGAGGAGGAAGAGATTTAGAAAATCTAGCATATATTTAATCAAGGTATTCGAGAGGGGAGAGAATGGTCAGAAGGAAAATTTCAAAAGATAATGGCTGAGAATATCCACAAACTAATAAAAGATATCAATATACAAATTCAAGAAGCTCATTGACTCTCAAGGAGGCTAATTAAAAAAAAAAAATCCTCCCCATCAAGAACTATGAAGGATCCAAGATACTATTCTACTTGCAGTGTAGTAAGTTAGCCTGCCATAGTTTCTTGGCTGCTTACAGAAGACAGGAGCCTTCTGGGTCACAGACTTTCTTTCCGGTCAGAGGACTTTATTATTCCTGGCATACAGAGGAGCAAGAATTGAGTGTTTGCATCAATTCCTCTTGCCTCCAAGGCCCTGAGGGCCAACATGGAGGGGCCCAGGAGTATGCTGCACACACAGTGGATTTGTGTCACAGCTGAGGAACTCCAAACTTTAGCAGTCCAGATCTTTCGTAATGATCAGTAAGCCAGCCTCAACTTTGTCCTGGAGGGAGACCATTATCATTTTACAAACTTGCTCTCTGCTCTAGAGAAAGACATTGACCAAGGCTATCGACTCTACAGACATTCTTGAATGGATAGTCTGGGGGTGGGGTGGGGAAGGCAGCAGGTGTCTCTACTTAGAAGAAGAGCACGGGCTCAAGAGATCCCTGGAGAACTGTGAGCCAACATCTTCACCCTTCATTTCCATACCATCTTGGCTTCTGGCTGACTTTCCCATGAGTATGTCACTCTTGTCAGCCCCTGCGATAAATCTGAAGACGCAACAGAAGCTTTGACAGAGGCTGGGACCACATCCATCCAATTTGTCTCATACAACATGCACATAAGGCTATTTACAAGACTCCAAGCAGCGGGATGAGGAAAATCTTGCCACACTGATGTCAACAATTCCACCAGAGTCCTGGACCCAACCAGCTGAACAACGCCCATAAACTGTTAGTTCCTGCCTTCTTGTGCCAAGGTAGTCTTATCAGTCACTTTAGCTAAAGGGAGGAACGAATTTTGAACTATCTTTTCTCAATGCAGTACTCTCATTGTAGGGGTAATTATCCCCCAGAGTATGCATAAATAATGAGTCATGTATTTCTCTGGGGAGCAATTCCCAGTGATCAAGGGCAGCCCCATTTTGGAGAGATCTCTGCAGCCATCTTGTTACCCAAAACTGGGTTTGCCTCTTGGTGTCAGACCAAAAGATACAATCATGCCAGAATAGGAAAAGGAAGGGTTTTACTTGCCATAAGTAAATGAGAACACTGGGAGTATTTCCCAAAGCAGTGTTTCCTTGAACAAAAAACTAGGGAAATTTTAAGCTAAGAGTGCATGCATATTCATGAAGGGACTTGCGTAATGGGGACTTCAGAAAGGAATTGGGGCAAAAATCATCTTAGGGTGCCAGAGTCCAGGTCTTAGTTGATCGAAGTCAGGAAGATCAGCAAGGGTCAGTATCTTCAGTTCTCTGGTTCCAGTTGGTTTGGAGTTTGAATGCTCAAAGGGTTTAAATCCTGCAAAGAAAACTCAAGAACGAAATATGCATCAGGTCAGTTGTTGCCTTTGAAATAGCAGTGGGAATTTTACCACTGATTAAGTGTTCTGATATGATCAGGGTCTCTCACAGTCTTATGTGGCTGTTTGTTCTTACATTCTTTTGTTCCCTTAAAATCATTAACTACTGAAGTCCATTCCTCTACAATTTCAGCATATCCCAGGAAGTTCTGTAAGAAATGTGCTCTGGGCAAGCCATGCTGGTCAGGTACACATCGCAAGGTGGCAGAGGCCTGAAATGAGCTTTCATCAGTAGAGAGAGCTATGTCTCCTCTTTCTTTTTCTGGGGACCCCTAACTCATTCTGCTCACAATCCGAGGACTACATAATCTACTGGTGGTGTTTTCTAGATCACTCCTTAGGTGCAACCCACTTTGGTTTTAGGATGGAGGCAAGTTAATATCTGGCTTCTACACAAGAGGGGCCACCCCAAGGATGCTCATGGTGCCCTTGGAAAGGAAGAGTGTCTACAATTGTTGGGACTCCCCAAGTGATCCCTACATTACTTGGGGTCAGGAGGACACAGAGAGCTGGTGCCTCAAAACATGGCCTCCCAATGGCTGGCAAATCTTAGGGTTCCAGTGTAGTTTGATAATTAAATCTAGTTCTTTTCTTTTCTTTTTTTAGGAGATTGCCTAAGGATAGTGAAACCTGTCCAGTTTGATCCCTACCACAACTGCAGGATTCATCTACCCCAGAGAAAACTGAGTGAGGGCTCCAGGAGTGGGGATACGAAGACATCGGAGGTACTGACAGGGGTACAGGAGCTGAAGCCATCCCTTACTATTTCCAGGAAACTCCCCAATAGGGATGACTCCCCAACAGGGATGGTGATCAAACTGTGCTGAAAACCATGTGGCTGGGCCAGATCTAGCCACCCATCAAGCTGAGAGTGCCTTCAACAGTTTGGGAAAGCTGTGACACGCCATTTTTATTTGTGAGGAACGCTCTGCAGGCAGATCTGGAGGGCAAAGATCCTCCCTCCCCACACCTCCCAGGGTCTTAGGGTCTCCCTGTTCATTAGGGAACCCTCTCCACAGCCACACAGTGGTCTGGCTCCACTCCAACACCTGGAATTTCACCTTGTCTTCGTTGTTCCTCTACTCACCCTCAGACTTTTATCCAGAAGGGTCAGACACAATAGGACAGGGAATTTTTATAAGGCACAGGGACCTGTTCCATCTCCAAGTTTGGCCTTTGTGGTCCTCGGAGTGGGGACGTGGTAAGCAGATTCCCCAACCAGTCATCATTATTCTTGTGACCTAGGGTCATGCCACCCCAACAAAGGAAATGTATCCAGGTGGCTCAAGAAGGATTGTTTGAATATCCAATGGCCCCCTTCAGCTGGGCTGCCATCCGACGGCAGTCCTAACCAGGCTCGTGGCTATCAGGGGGAAAGGAAGATGCATTATGTCTAGGAATGATCAGGGTAGAATCCTCAACTTTCAAACTGTGTCTATATAACTGCCCACTGTTTTTATTCTGATTATCAGCCAGGAAGCCGACGGTGGAGGATGCTCTTGTTCTGGAAACAGCCACGTTCGGTCATCCCTCTGCTTTCTTCGGGTGTGTGGGTCAGGAAGAAGTGTGAAAGGTAAGGTTAGAATTTCTTGCTCTGTTTATTCTTGAGGAAGCCATTCCAACAGCGTTAGACACCGGTGGATGGTAGGGAGCACAGAAGCTTCATCAAATACTTTGTCCATCTTTGTTGAGTCGTTTTTGTGAGGAAAAAGCACACCATCGAGAGGCTGACTGGAGATGATCCAGAAAGCCGAACACATGCGTGGAGTAGTTTCGAGAGCCACCGTGGTTAGCTGATTGGACTGGAAAAACAGGAAGGGTCATAAACAGAAGGCAGTTATCTGCCGAGAGGCACTGCTGATAACCCCAGGAGAGGGTCAAAGTCCCTAAGTAGTCAGTGTGCCAGGAGGAGGGGGGGGCAGGGCCATGCAGCCTCCCCAACTGGGGGACAGATGAGTCAGCCTCAGACGGAGTCACAAGTCTGAGGCAGGGTTAGCTCTGCAAAAAAACAGAATCTTGCATTTTTGCCCCATCTGTTATGTCCCTGTGTTGTCATGCCGGTGCCATGATGGATCGAAGCAACAATGCTTGGAAGCTGGGCGTGTGGATTAGGTCAGCAGTGTCAGCAGGTCTCATCAGAACGAGCTGTTACCATGCGCGTGCACATGAGTGGCCCAGATGGTTCATTTAGTGGCACAATTTGATTCTGTAGTGTGTGGCCTCGAAGAGGAGCATCAGATTCGCCAGTACGCAGTTTTCCAAGTGGCTGACCAAACAGCTAGGCCATTGACAATGGCCCAAGAATCCGTAAAAAATCTAATGAGGCTATTTAAGGGGAATATTGGCCAGAACTAAGAGAATGGGATTGAACTCCCCCAGTGAGTGGAGAGACCACATCCGTTCTCGGGTCTGTGCTGTGGGCACTGAGGTTAAACAGCTACCACGGCCCCATGGATGCCATCTGGCTTCAGCTTATCCAAGCTGCCAGTTCAGTTCAGGCCTTTGGTTCTTTATGAAACGGACTGCAGCTGTCCACATGTGTGATCTCTTAGAGAGAATGCTGAGGTAATGATCTCCACCCTCCAAAAAGGACCTATAATTTGATTTATAGAAAGTTCATAGAAAGGCAAAATTGACCATTATTTTTAGGGATACAGACTTAGGCCCTGAGAGTATAATGAAGAATAGCCAGGCGGTGTTTACCAGGCAAGGAGCTCTCTCTGGGGGCAGGATAGGCACACTGGGATGGAGGCAATGTCCTGTTCCTTGAACCTGGGTTACCACTTCATAATCATTGGTTAAGATAGATATTTGTTTTGTGCAACCTCAATATACTGTTGAATTTTATAAGTTTTAAAAAGGGAGTGGGACGCCTGGGTGGCTCAGTTGGTTAAGCAGCTGCCTTCGGCTCAGGTCATGATCCCAGTGTCCTGGGATCGAGTCCCACATAGGGCTCCTTGCTCAGTGGGGAGCCTGCTTCTCCCTCTGACTCTGCCTGCCACTCTGTCTGCTTGTGTTTGCTCTCGCTCTCGCGCTCTCTCTCTCTGACAAATAAATAAATAAAATCTTTAAAAAATAAATAAATAAATAAATAAATAAAAATAAAAAGGGAATAAATCCGTTAGCGTGTTGATGTAAAGGACTTGGAGTCCAAAATTACACTCATTTGCTCTTGTGACTTACCAGTTCGAAGTTAAAAAAAAAACCAACCAACCAAACAAACAAAAAACCTCAAGCTAAATTAAGATCCAAACATGATTTTACTAATTTCTCATTCTGTTCAGCCTAGTCAGAGGAGTCATCAGGAATTGGGTACAGCCAGAGTTCCTGCAACATCCCCACCCAGATCCTCACTTGGAATATGTTCAGGGCATTGAAAGTCCTTTCAGCTCAATGCCAACTCTCTGACATTTCTAACGTATCAGATAATGTCAAAGACATAGCAGGGCCTGTAAGATTATCAACAGTTCTAGCCGCATACCCAACAAATGTAGAAAAAAACTCAGTTCCCTGTTCCTGGCAATTATCCCAGGAAAAATGACATTTCTAGAACCCAGTGTTACTGCTCCAGAAGACGTGGCAGAAGCTCAGTTGTATTTGAGCATCAGAGAGTAGACAAAAAAAAAAAAAAAAAATCGGGTTTTATCTTCACCAGATTGCTTATCAAAAGATAGTGATTGTACAGCATCCACAACTGTGAACTTCAAGAGAAGGAATTTCTCAGCAAGAGTTTAATTAGGCTACTATGAACTTAGGAACTTCTGGAAGGAAAAGCCCACCCATACATACTATCTTCTCTCTCAGGGAGGGATATTTGTACATATTCTCTTCTCTCTCAGGGAGGGATACCTGTGAAACCACCGTCTTTCTGCAAAGATTTGAAATTGGCAGTGAGGACAGTTTCGGTCACCAGATCCTATTTGGGGGGACTTTTCTTCCCATCTAGTAAAACATATAATGTCGGTTTCCCTGGGAGCCTCACATTTCTGGAGGTTAGGGTGCGGTGTGTGAGCTCTCTATGGTAGTTGGGGCTCCATGATAGCTTGTTGGCAGATATTTTCAGTCTTGTGCCTTGGAGGCCGCTGCCACTGTCTTTTCCTGTGGGATTGCTACCATTTAAGAAACATGTATCTCAGAAAAGGTGTTAATCAAATTCTCTACATTTGTTCCAAACTGGAAAATCACCTTCAATAAACTCCTAAAATAAAGGCTGCTTTTGGGATTTTTAATGCCTGTTCCCTGAGAGGCCTTGGGATGTCTGTATACATTTCTCCAGAAACTTGGGGAGCCTGGGTGGCTCAGGTGGTTAAGCGTCCGACTCTAAGTTTCAGCTCAGCTCGTGATCTCCTGGGTCATGCAATGGAGCCCCACGTCCGGCTCTGTGCTCAGCGGGGAGTCTGCTTGAGATTCTCTCTCTCCCTCTCCCCCTGCCCTATCACACACTCTCTAAGTCTTTTCAAAAAATTGCTTCAGATACCCTTTCCTCCATTTTAATTTCTACAATATTACTTTGAAGTTTATCTATTGATTCTTTGAGTATTTTTACATTTGATCCCATGGATAAGTCACATGAATTCAAGATTGTTGTTCTGCAGTCCAGCTTGCACTTAGATGTAGAATTTGGGGCATACCTGGAGAAAAGGGAACCTTCTTACACTGCGGGTAGGAATGCAAACTGGTGCAGCCACCCTGGAAAACAGTGTGGAGGGTCCTCAACAAGTCAAAAATGGAACTACCCCATGATCCAGCCATTGTGCCTCTAGGAATTTACCCAAAAGATAAGAGAGTACAGATTTGAAGGGATACGAGCACCCCAATATTTACAGCAGGGTTATATACAATAATCACATTATGGAAAGAGCCCAAATATCCATCATCTGATGAATGAATAAAGAAGATGTGATACACACACACACACACACACACACACACACACACACACAGGAACATTACTGAGCCATAAAAAAGAATGAAATCCTGCCATTTGCAATGATGTGGATGGAGTTAATGAGTGTTCCGCTAAGTGAAGTAAGTCAGTCAGGGAAAGACAAGTACCATATGATTTCACTCATATGGGGAATTCAAGAAACAAATGAACAGAAGGGGGGAAAAGAGAAGAAAACAAAACAAAAAAAAAAAACAGACTCTTAACTGTAGAGAACAAACTTACGGTCACCAGAGGGAGGTGGGATGGGGGAAGTAGATGATGGGGAAGAAGGACAGCACCTGTCGTGATGAGCACCGGGTCTTGTATGTAAGTGTTGCATCACGAAGTTCTGTACCTGCACCAAATATTACATGCATGTTAACTAATGGGATTTAAATAAAAACTTGGAAAAGGAAAAAAACATCAGGACATCCCAGTTTTCATTCTAGAACCGTACTAGTGCTTTGCAGGAGCAAAGCAGTCAGTTATCCTGCATTCTAGAATGATTGCTACATTTTGCCTTCCTTGATCTAAAAGGTCTATATGCAGCAAGAAGTATTTTCCTCCTTGCAGCTCTTGTTACACCAGCATCCCCTGAGGCCCCACACTCTATAGATGTCCCTCCACGGTGAACGGTAGCAACCCCTACCCTGAGTTTGTACTTTTGTTGCTGCCCCAGGGCCTTTGCTTCACAAAGATGCTGTCCAAGTGCTGCCTGCTTAGAGCCTTGCATCCTTGCAATTCTCCCTCTATTAGGATCAGGCACTCGTCCATGGATGGAATATAGAGGCCATAATCTGCACGTATCCACCAGAGTAACAGCCCCACAGGCAATTTAACTTAGGTCAGAGCAATAAAAGCTGACCAGCCCACCATAGATGTCCAGCCAGTTTAATAAAAGCTTCTCTGGTCCATCAAGCCAGGCTGCACTATGCTCTTTGTGTGCCCGAGGCACTTCTCTGCTTCAGGGACCCCTAAGAAAATAAGAAAAATCATATTTTAAAATATCAAAAATTGTATTTTATGACTGCATTGGTATAAAGACAACTATAAGGTAGATTATATCTATTCATTTTGTTCAGATTTTAAAAGAAATGAAAACACTTTGGGGGGCCCCGAAAAGAATCCTGGCTTTAGGCATATATCTACGGTGTCTGTGGGGTAAATTGACCCTGACTACAGGTGCGCCTCCACACGTGAGAGCTGAAACCCCCAGCCCAGTCTTTGATGACTCCATGTTAGATTTTTTTCCTTATCACTTATTTCTCTGCAATTCTGGCCAATGTAACCAACGTTGAAGTCCTGAGGGGGTCCTAATGAACACCTTTATCCTTCCCAAGGGAAGAAGACGAACAGCAATGAAGATAGGGTCAAAATATTACTGTGATTATCAGTAAAGCCTGGGTTGCAGAATACTGTCCATTTGACTCTTGTATTTACTGTAAGAACTGGGGACATTTATCTACCCACTTGCCGGCAATTCGGGACTGAAGCGGACTGTTCCGTGAGGCAGGGAAGAGCTTGCTCCTGGAGGAACAGCGGAGAATGCCTCCTTCTGGTTAGACGTTAGTTCCTAAAAGGTAGAACATAGAACCGAGGTGAGCATGTCCAGGTTCTTCTTCCCACACTTGACAATCAGATTAGTCACTCAGTGTAGGGATGGAAAAGAGGGGATAGTCAATAAAGCGTTGGGTTGGGGGGAGATCACTTAAGTCCCTACACCTAGGATAAAGCATCAGGGGACATATTCCCCCCCAAAGAGCCAATGCCAAATGTTAAGAATATTTAGGAGTCCTCAAAGGATTGGCAGAATAGGAGAAAACTTATGCTCTTTTTTTGTTGTTGTTGTTTTCTTTTTAAGCATATTCTACAAGCAGAAAAATGGAGGACTGAAGCAAAAGCTTTATGTGTCTCAATAAACCAGTAATAGTTCTTAAAATGGTTATGCCTAAGTCCTCTGAAATAAAGGTAGTTAAAAATACTTGAGGCATTTTGTTTTTCAATAATCACTGGAAAACAGTGACTAACACAATGGTTCTATGCAGTCATGGAACCTGTGCTCTTGTATCTTGGAACAAAAGGCATTCATTAGTTGAAACACTAAAAAAAAATATGCCCAAATTTTGATCCATAATTTCCTAAGAGTAAACCACAAATAAATGTTATTTGAAAAAAGGTAAGAAGAGTAGCCTTTGAGTTCTTGAGACTACCATGATTAATTAAAAAAATTATGCTGATTGGCGATGAGTCGTAAAGACTATCATCTGTTGCTGACCCATTTTTCTCTTCCACATCTGTGTGTAGATATAAAAATACATCCTCATAAATCGACAACAGAGAATTACCATAATCAGGTCACCGCCAAACAGGGAGCGACTTTATTTAATAGTTTAATTGTACTGAGTACTAATTAATTAATTAAATACCCCATAACATTCCATTTTAGAAACTGTTTTGTATATAAAGTCTTGAGGCTTCTTCCTTCCTCAGTTTTATCTCATGATAATCCACTCTGATACAGTGATTAACTGAGAGTTAATGTCCAGCTGGGCCAGGATGCATTCAGTTTTAGTGGAGTATTGATTTGTTTCATCGATAAATGTCTGGTGACATGTACTAATCAGATTTATGTTATAGCCTTTTATAACTGTGTGAGGTGACCTTGTAAGGTAATTATCATTTAAATTTCCTTCAACCAGATACACTATCCAGTAACCACACACCTATGTATCAAGCTCTGTTTTTAATCATTTCTTTCATCTTTCTCAGTCTTGTCTTTGAACAACTCATTAGTAGGGATAGTTCCATCATTAATTTAGTTATTGTTGTTGTGATTAATGGCAACAATATTGTGCATTTCTAGTAAGACAGTCACTGTAATAATTCTTACATGTGTAATAATTACCTTAAAGTTGCTTTGATACATTATTAGTGTTAATTATTGCTACAGTGCCCCAGAAATACATGTCCTACAGTTTTCAGTACACATGTAAACACACACACACACACACACACACACACACACACACGGAGTTGGTGGATGATCGCTTGGAAAAGAGCCTTGCCACAAATTCCTTAAACTCAATGGAGGCAAATGAAGAAATATTGCCACAAACTCTATTTCCTAGCAATCCAAATGCTAAAAATCATTGTTCCAACCTAGCTCTGAGACAAAATTAGGCATTTGTGGAGTAATTTTGCAAATGTATTACAAAAGCAGGTTTTATTTTCCCTTTTGGAATGATTCTCAGCTATGAATGGATTTGCTCAAGTTCCTTATTTATTTCCATAAATAAATGGCTTATACCCCAGTGACGGGTTATGCCACGTAGGCTCACTTTTGCCACACGATGGCTTCTCATAAATAATTTTATGTAATGCACCTGGAGGTGTCCTTCATAATGTGACCTTCCAGAGATAAAAATGTACTTTCATCACACAAGGCAAAACTGCTGCAAATATATTAGATGCCACAGACATTTTCTTGTGGACATTGTCTCCTTACCTTGTAAGACCACAGCTGAGTTGGAATCCACACTGCCTGTGCCATCCCCTGAATGGTTCAGGGGATGAATGAATGGTTCAGGTTCAGGACTGAACCTGAACTTGTGACTTGCTTTGATCAGTGATAGGTGAGCACACGTATGTCACTTCCAGGAAGAAGACTGTGGAGTCTGTGCACAGTTCACCTCGTTCCCTCTTTCTTGCCTCAGCAAATAACAGAGGCAAGAAAATAAGCCTCGTGTAGCCTGGGACCTTGAATGAAGACAGTACAGAATGGAGCCTCCCACCTCCCCAGCAGGGAAGAGGAGAGGGAGCATTAAAAATCCTTTGCATTTTTAAGTCACTTAAATTTTAAAACCGTTACCACAGCATTTAGCCCGTCTGACTGACACAATTAGGTCAGTCTGAGCTAGGCGATCACGAAGCTTGCCTAATGTGAAAACGTGCTGAAGACTTCATTCATTCATCCAGTCAGTAAAAATTTATTAAGCGTCTGCTGTGTGCCAGGAAAGGTTACATATTAGCAAGACCAGTGTGAGCAAAATGGGTTTTGCTTTTGTCATGGAGCTTACATTCTTGTGGAGAAACCAAAGGAAAACAATTTAAAAGACAAAGACAGTGATGTGAGCAACATGGGAAATAAAGGCAGCATCGTGACTAAACAGAACAGTGGTGACCCACAATTAGGGAAGCAAGGGGACCACGTTTTGGAGAAAGTGATAGAATCAGAGAGCTGAGGAATGAGAGAGCTGGCCACGTGGAGAGCGTTCCAGGCCCAGGAGAGAAGGATTTTGGCTTCTCAGGACTTGTGTGGGGCTGAGATGACACTAATGGGCTGGGTTGGGGACAGTCAGGGCCATGGCCAGTGGACGCTGGGATGTGCCGCCCAGATCCCCGCTCCGAACAGAAGCATCTCTCCAGCTGCAGCGACTGCCTGCGGGCTGCCCTCAGCTCCCTCGTTAGTCGTCCTGAGAATCGCCTGCGAACCTCCCGACTCAACCTCCTGCAGGCGACGCTCTGGCTCAGAGACTTCTTGAGGCCCCCAAACTGCGATATCGCAGCAAGTACATAGGATTTTACTCTCAATTCCACGGAAGTGCTAGCCTGAAAAGTAAAAAGGCCAGTTGTTTTACCAGCAGAAGATGGGTTAGTCGTGAATAAAAGCGCTGCGGCCTGGAGCAAAGAAGCTGTGCTCAGACCGTGGGCAAGAGGGAGGAACCAAGGAAAGGGAGGCCTTTCTAGGAAGAAAACGGGGAACATGGGAAGGATGTTATGACCCAAAAGTCGACGGGAGTGAACGCGGAGTTCGAGGAGCGGTGGCTTCTCCCTGGCGGAGCTGTTGCCAGGTCAGGGCTTTGAGGACGCCCCTCTCCCTCCGGCTGAAAGAGTGGACTAATACGCACGGGCAAGATCGAGTCAGTGTAAGGTGAAGTTCATCGCGTCCTGTTGGGTCTGCAATGGACGCGGAGTGACCGGGAGTGAGAGCGCCCCTGCCGAGACCTCCCGACTCCGCGTTAGGGAGGCTTCCCAAGGCTGATTTTCACACAAGCGATCTGAATGAAGCCTTTAATAAAAGCGAGGGAGGATGATGTTGGCTGGTGTGTATAGACTCAGAGGGGGCAAGCGTAGAATCGGAGGGCAGGAAGGAAGCTAATACAGAATAGGTGAGGTGGGGATGCTCCGAACAAGGGTAATGGAAGTAAAAATTGAGAGAAGTGCACGAACACCATATACATTGGAGGGTACATTTGAGAGAACTTGGTGATTAATTGGATAATGAGGGAAAGGAAAGCCTTGAAGAATAACTCCAAAGAGATGGCGTAACAAAAGTTTGGATGTGCAGTACCACAAAATTGGGGCACCGGAGTTCAACACTGCTTTGTGAAGCATGGATACAACTGTGTATAAAAACAAAACAGAAAAAAGTCCTGAGAAAAGACCTCAGTGTTAAAAATCTTGTGAGATATTTGGGCTTCATTTTAGAAAATTATCCCCATAGAAATATGTAATCAGCGTACATTTAAAAACATGGCCACAGCTTATGATTTCCCCATTCTAGTTCTGCATATCACATGGCATTTGCTTAATAAATTATTGGCAATTAGTTGCCATCTGTCACTTTGAAACTAAGCTGAGCTTAAATACTGTAAAGCGAATTACCAAAACGTGAGAAAACATGGTTCATGTTCGTTATAATGTACTGGGATAGGTTCAGAAGTCAATAATGGCTTGATACTCCAGGAAAAACAAGACTTGTACTGATAAGTCTCATGCCGCAAAATGACGTTTTAAAATAGGAATTACATGAAGCCAGCATTTGTGAATGACTAAAATAAAAGAAAGTGAAAATTAAATAGCACAGAAGGAACTGTTGAGGGAGCAGCTACCTTACCTGACCTCAGACCTATGCTCCTTCTATGGTGATCTAGAAGGTACCACTGCCATCAAGACCACCCAAACTCCCCTGATTATGGTGTGATTTGTTGTATGCCATTATCAGCCATTATCAGTGACGTGGCTTCACTCACCCTCGATCTCAGGGACAGCCCTGCTTGCAAGTTTGGAGGTCAGTCCCCAGTTTTTTCCTGTCATCAATCAAATCAGAGGTTCATCAAGCTCTATCTGATTGGTGAAGTCTAAGTCACACGTTGTTGGTACCCTGGCGACAAGCAGTGCTGGGAAAGGTAGTTTCTTGGATCCTGCACTGGGAAGGCAAAATGCACAGTGTGGACGACTATCCCCGTATGGAGAGAGCACTGACAAAAATTTGGGTAGACATGAATGACAGATGTCTGCCCTCTTAACCCACTGAGCCACCCAGGCGCCCCAGATGTCTGCCCTCTTAACATAACAAAAGCTTCACTCAAGATTAAGCTCTATTGATTCCATCATCAATGTACTCAGTTTTTTACTGAGTAGTAAATACTGACCACCACAGTAATAAAAAAAAAATTTAGGAACCAAAGAATTGCAGATACTTGATTTAGAATGTTCCTTGTGAAAAATGATTATTTGAGAATCTGCACCGGTATCTTCAGTAATGTGTCAGCTGTTAACCTGCCTTCTGGCAAAGTCACATATTAGAAAATTATTTTCTCTCAATAAAAGTATAATTGATCATTCGAACTCACAAGAGTGGGTCTCTATGCATGAGATGTATTTATAGTGTGTCAGATCTAAATATGACTGATAGTCTAATGAAATGCTTCTCTTCTAATTCTGCTGGTCTTCAAATAATTTACTTCTAGACCAGTCAGGCACAGTGAGGAATCTTTGCGGGGGACATGTCAGGGCACCAGCCTTAGCAGCAAGCTCGGTATGCTGGTGCTATTAGAATCTTCTACTTTCTTTGCTTTTAGAGTTCTCTGTGCATATGAATTTGCAGAAGTAGCCTGACTGGCATCAGTCTCTCTTGTATCTTCCAAAGCAGTGTTTAGGAAATGATCTACTACATACAGTTTCTGGTAGGAGGCTCGATGTGAATCCTTTCCACAGTAATGGGGAATTTGCCTGCTATTTTCAGCTTTCTTGTTAACAGCTTCTCTACCTTGTTACCAAACATTATTGTTTTACATAGTAATAAAACAGATAATGAACAAGTCTTCATTAAAGCAAGTCTTCTACAGAGACAAAATCCCTCTGGCAAAACAACAATCAGATATTAAAAAAACACAATGGAAATATCAAACCAGTGTTTCATGGCCTATAAAACAGACTCCTACTCTTTAACATGGTTGGCTTAACCAAAAAATTATGATGTTTTGTTTTGACCAGTCTAATAATATACAGTTATATTTAAGAATAATAATTCTGTTAGCTTACATTTATATAGAGAGATATATTGCATTTGGATATCTATTATGCATTTTATATATTAATACATATGTATTATAACATGTTATAACTATGTTTGACTAGTTATATACATATATAAAATAGTTTCCAAATAATTTAAAAAACATTATCATATTTAATTCTCATAATGCATTGACTGAACAAAAGCATTATGTGGGCTGAATGTAGACTACAAATAAAAATGACAATTTAGCTATTCCTATATTACATAATCTAAAAAGTTCCCTTCAATCATTTGCTGTCATTAAATATTTTGATTTTACTTAGGCAACTATGACAGGCCCTAAGAGGTATTTCTCATTTTGAGATCTAAACTAATAATAGCTCTACTGAAAATAGTAGTGGTTAGTCCACATCTGAAAATGCATTATGAAAGTGAGCAGGAAAATGACTCATAAAATGGTAAACGTTTGAAGCAGCCAAAAACTATCATAAAATACTGATAATGGCATACAACAAATTAGAGAATAAGCATTTATCCCCACTACCTCTTACTCATTCCAGATTATTTTTTCTGGATCCCAAATAAATATTCCATACAGATATTCTGTAATATAATGTTGATGAACATGCTTTGGCCATGCCTATTTTTCAGGGTGCCACAAGGCCAAATGCTTAATCTGTAGAGAGGTTTAGTGCATTTGTCCAACTCTAGGTGTAAACTCCAGCAATTTTAGTGTTTAAGGCAGTGCATTGGTTTTCATGAAAGACTCTATCTGTAAACTCTAATTAAGGATTGGATTCAAATTACTTTCCATAAAATTCTTAGAAAATTCAAGAAACTCCAGAGTTACGACTAAATATGATGGGATATCACCTAACTACTCACATCGGTGTTCCTGAGCTTTAACTGTTACTAAAGCAAGAACCCTTGCAACAAGTCTGACTTGAGGGAGAAATCTGTAGGGTATCATCCTCAGAGATTTGATTCCACGGGGCCTGAGAAACGATATTAAACCAATATCTCGGATGATTCGTTTGTAACCAATTGGTGAAGCCACATTTGGGAACCATTATTCTAGAATATCTTGGCTCTGATATTGTACGTTGGAAGGCACAAGATTATTTGGAGTGAATCTGTAATATGGTTAATGGGGAATTAAAATAGCATTTAACTACATTATAAGTAGTTACTATTTAAAACCCCGAGGTGATGAATAAGATGAATATAGTTTATAATAAAATAGCGAGATGGCATATATATAATTGTGTCAGATGTATCAAAGTCACAGATACAAAGTTAGGCCCTTTTTCTTTTCTGAATCTACAGATCATGCCAGTAATCATGACTGTTATCACTGCTTGTGTTGGATTATTCTTTCAAATAATACTTACCATGACTTGTGTCAAAGATACCGTTTTCTTCCCAGTTAATTTTGTATGTAATATTGCCCTCCTCTACCTTGGTCGCAATAAAGCAATTAACTCATATCCTGAGTTTCTGTTTTCTTATAGACAGTATAAATAGCAATGTTAAATTTTACATATGAGAATCATTGATTTGGATAAACAATGACTCATTAAAGTCCATTTGGTACATGATTGTCCCGGTCACTAAGAGCTTGGATATAAAGGTCCATTTGAAGAGGAGGGCAGGGATAAAATGACAGAGTTTAGTCCTAAGAAAAAAGAATCCCACGTAATAACCACAATAGTAGCAGATAACATTTATTGAGTACTAGAATATACATTTAGGATATAAAGAAATTCCTATATTTCTCTATATCCTAAAATATATTGAAATAATAAACTTTATTCCAAGTGCTTTTCAAACAGTATCTCATTTGTTACTCATAATCCCCCCATTATGAGCTGAATTATATCTCCCCCCAAATTCATTTGTTGAGACCCTAACCCCCAATGAACTGTATTTGAAGATACGGCCTGTAGGGAGGTAATAAAGATTAGGAGAGGTCAGAAGGCGGGGGGTGGGGGGCTTAATCTGGTAAGAATGGTGTCTTTACAAGAAGAGGAAGAGGCATTCTTTCTCTCTCAATCTCTTTCTCCACACAGGGAAAGGCCATGGGACTTGCACACAGCAAGATGACAGCCATCTACGTGCCAGGAAGAGAGGCCTCCCCAGAAACCAACCTTGACAGCACATTGATCTTGGACTTAAAGCCTCCAGCACTGTGAGAAAATAGATTTCTGCTGTTTGAGTCACCTGGTCTATACCCATATCATACTTTGTGATGGCAGCTCTAGCGGACTAATACAGCCCCTACTAATAGTAGTAATAGCTCCATTTTACAAGTAACTATATAGATCTAGGAAAGAGGACTAGGAAATGTATAATAACCTGCCTAAGGCCAAAAAGCAGACAGAAGAAGAATTTTCCACAGACTTTCTGGCTACAAGGCCAGTCAAAGTAAGTTAGAAAAGATTTGAAAAGAAGTACCACAAGCAGGAATATTTATTTACTATTATTTTTAAACTGAAGTATAGTTGTCATTCAATGTCCTGTTAGTTTCAGGTGTACATCATAGTGATTAGATATTTTCATACATTCCCAAATGGTCCTCATGATAAATGTAGTTACAATCTGTTGCCACACAAAATGATTACAACATTATTGATTATATTCGCTACACTGCGTTTTACATCTCCATGACTTACTTACACTTTCCTGTGTCTATGGGTATGTTTCTGTTTTGTTTTTTTGCTTATCATTATGATTTTTTTAGATTCCACACATAAGTGAAATCTTACAGAATTTGTCTTTCTCTGTCTTGACTTTTGTAACTCAACATAATACCCTCTAGTCCATCCTCATCACAAAGGACAAGATTTCATTCTTTTTTATGGCTGAGTAATATTCTGTTGTCATACGTATGTATGTATATCACATCTTCTTTATTATTTCATCCATTGGATGTACTGAGGTTGCTTCCATCTCTTGGCTACTGCAAATAATGCTGAAACAAACATTGGAATGCACACTCGGAACTTGAATTGCTAGATTGCATGGTAGTTCCATTTTGAGAAGCAAGAATATTTAAACCGTAGAAATATAGTTTTCAACAACATAGTGAGATTCCTTATGCAGTAATTGTACTGCTGGATTAGAAATCTAGCTTTGAGAGAAGCAATCTTATAGGTAACGTCATGTGGCTAAGAAGAGGCAGGACTGGGCTTTGATCAGTTCTTTGAGGCTAGTTGACCTTGCAGCCAATGCAGGAAGAATTTTCTAGCTTGACCTAGGGGAACAAACAAGGGAGTAGCTAGAAGATAAAATTTGAAACAACTATAAAAGCCTGATACCTTTACTAAAACAGAATGAGGATGAAGACTGCATCCCACTGTATTTAGAATAAAGCCCAAATTCCTTAACATGGGCTCTATTTTTTGCATACTCTTGGAATTTATTATCCAAATCAGGACATTTTTGAAAGTGAAAGGAAATACCATTACAATTTTTCCAGTACAACATGGTTAAACCAGAACAGTCCCGGGCAAACATGGATATAGCTTTGCCATAAGGGCCTTCGTAATCTAACTCTTGCCCTGTTTGACATCATTTTCCCCCTTCACTTATTGAACCGACTTCCTTACAGTTCTGTGAACACATCCACATCCAGGCAGACCCTTGGTCAGAGGCTGAACACACACTCTCATTCTGTCTTGCTGAGCCCTTCTCTCTTTGCCTGGTTAACAAATCATCTTCGGTGGTGGTCACTGTTGGTCAGTCACACTCGGCAAAATCCCTCCCTTCCTCCTTCCTAACCACTCCATGATTTCATCCAGCCCTCCTTCATGAGATCTTTGCAACTTGGGAAGTCTTAACCACATCTTTAATCCAGGCAAGAGCAGTGACCAGAATCTGTCCGTTGGCATATGGCGGTCTTTGGTCTGGCCAGTGACTTAGGGAGAGTGCATTTGCTGGAGGTATAGGTAGCAGAAAATGCCCCCAGCTAGTGCTTTGAACAACACACAAATGGGTTTCTCCTTGTCTGAAAGAAGTTAGAGGACGGAGCACGGCCATAGGTGCCAAGCACTTAGGACACTTACTGCTTCATCACCTTCAATATGTGGGGGCAGAAGCTCAACCATCACAAGCCACAGGAAGGATGAAGGGACAAGGAAAGGCACACTCCCTCCCGGTGAGAATAGATCCCAGAAGTTACACAAATTACTTTCATTTACATTCCATCGCTAAAACCTAGTCACAAGGCCATATGTAGCTATGAGGAAATGTGAGAAATGTAATCTTTATTCCCGGTGGCTGTGTGCCCTGCTAGAAATTGAGGATAAGGGATGTTGGTGGAAAACCAGCAGCAGCCTTTCTACCAATATGGCTCAATTAGCCTAAAGAGCTGAAGAGAAGTCCTTCGTCTATAAGCTTGTTTCTCTCATGCCGGATGTGAATAAAAGGCAAGTAATCCCAGTGAAGCGTGAGAAAAATAAATTTCTATTGTTTGAGACATGACATAAAAAGACCCAAGCTTAAAAGGAAGCAGAGACTTTGGACAGCAGAGCAGAAAGGAGAACCCAAGCTCCTGATGACCCAGACGGGCCACTGAATCCAGCCATCATGAAGCTGAGCCTCCACGTCCTCTAGGTGAGAGGAGGGACGTCCTTCCTGTGTCCACCATTTTGGTTCTCGGCTTTTCTTGTAGTTGAAAGCATCTTGAGAGAATTCCCCACGGGCCTTCCTAAGCATGCCATCTCCTTTACAGTCTCTCCCAGCAACCTCTTCTTTGCCTTCAGAGCCCTTGCTACAATTTTCGATCATGTATTTGTTGTTTAAAGTCTGTCCACCCCGGCCAGGCTGTAAGCCCTGAGCTTTGGAACCAGAGCTGTTTTACCCATTATTGCATCCCTAGGAAATGAAATGAAAAGGCTCACGCAATGCTAGGCACACAGTAGGCTTGTAAATACAAGTATCGTAAAAAGTAAGCCTCGCTCGTTCAAAGAGATCACTATCCCCCCACCCCCCCACCAAGAGACCAGTTCTAAAGGCAGAGTCAGGACCACGTAAAGTGCTGCAGAAGGACAGTGTGGGGGTATCGGCCTTTTGTCTCTTCTCAGGTTTTTGTCATTAACTATTTAGTACTTCGGCAACATCCCATTTCCGCTTTACAGCTTTGGCATGACCTCAGATGCCAATACCGAGCCACTTAGAGCTCCAGCCTGGTCTGAAGAGTGTGATGGCAGAGCTGAGAGTGGCGGCTTCCCAGGCTGTGCGGGGGCTCTCGCTAGGGCGTCACGGGAGCCCTCAGTGCTTAATGGGGCCAGAGGGTTCCACCCGTCTCTGCCGCCACATTGCAATGGAAGCAGCGTCTGCAGGCGCCCGAGAGCTGGATGTCCTATCTGCAGAGGGCAGCGCTATTCATATCGAGCTTTTAGAAAAGAGGCTTTCCCCCAGAGGGTGTGAATCTGGATGAGTGCTCTATTTTCTACTCTTCACCTTCCCCCAGACCTTCTGTCATTCTTCTACCTCAGGTTATAGCCAATAAATTAAACAATTAATAGGTTTCCATTTGCAGGTGATCTCCAAAGTAGTTTACAGCCCACTCTGGAACGTAGGTCTAACGTCTTCTTTCTGTCTTGTACACTCCCTTCTTCCCAACACCTGTGGTGTTCGTTGTTGATCAGGCTTTAACTCAATGATCTGTTCTATCGAAAAGGGATTGTTACATGAAAGCTTGGGGAGGAAGGATAACCATGACACTGAAAGCAAGTATTCTTGACTTCCAAAATGTATGTTTAGATAAAACTGACTTTTCGCAGTGCCGATATGAACAAGCTACCTTTTATTGAGTTTCTACATGATTCAGGTGTTACAATAGTTTATATAATGCAGGCAGCAAAATGTGTTTAATCAATAGGAAAAGACCTGTACTACAGGCTGGTCTATGTTCTGCAGAATGCGTGGTTGGAATAATTCAATAATAGGATATTATTTGAATTTGAAAATTTTCAAAAGTATCTTTTGCATTAAGATAGTACCTGCCGTATGATTATAGAGTAAATTAAATAATATATGTGCAAATAAATTGAAAAGAAGCTTCAAACATTTGATAAAGTCCACAGAATAATTGAGTTAAAAACAGCTCATTTTTTATTTGTATGAGTTATGTTTGAAATTTGTAATTATCCTTCCATAAAAAAAGTTTTGAGATTTGATTCATGGACCTCACATAATCATGGATATTTTGTTTTAAAACAGAAAATCAAAATAGGCATTTAATGTCAGCCCTCCTGTTCCCCATATCTTCTCCTTCTGGTCCTGTTTCCAAGCTTCTTATGGCAATAACAGATGATCCTCCTACCACCCCAACCTCCTGCCCTATAACCTACAGTTTCAATTCTGTAGCTGTTTACTCAGTCCTGACCATGGGAAGAAAGCTTATCAACGGTATCAATACCTCTGTGCTCTGGAATGCAGCATCGTTTATCAAAGATCCTTAACGGGGTATCTGGGACCCAGCTGTGGCAGCTTTGCTCCATAAGCCTCCTTAGTGATTTTCTGAGCCATGTGTACCCTCAAATTATAATATTCCCTTCCCATTCTCATCCCCATCTTAGATAGGATTGAGAATCTGCCATAGTCTCTACCTCTAAGTTCAGCCTGATTATTCAATTAAGTACCGGGGAGTCTTACCCTGAATACCCATGAGCATTCTATATTCTCATGGACACACTTGTTTAATTACCATTTCCCTGCCCAATGCCTGAGTACTACCTCTATTGTAATTTTGCCAACAGGGGGTTTTTCTCTTACAAGCAGAAAATCAAGCCTAAATGAGTGCATGTAATATGTCAAGATTATGTGGCCAGAAAACCCAACTTCAGTGAAAAGATTTACCAAGAATTCTCTCTGAAAGAATTAAACTCAATGGTCAAGGTATGTTCCCAGATATCCATCATGCATATGTTTTATTCCAGCAACTCTCCCTAAACTTTTAAATAACTTTAAAAAGATGTTACACACAATAATTCTTACTTTAAAAAAACCATCCATTGTAGGTTTATAATTCTAGAAGAATTAAAAGTTTACTTCAAGCTCTTGAACCAAAGGGAAATACAAGTGTCATATATGTCCGTCTCTGTATCCACCTCTGTATCCAAAGGCTCAATGAAAGCAGCAAGTGAAGAAACATAATTTGTGAGTTGGCTCAAGGTTTGCGTTTTCTTTATCTTGTTTAAGAGAAGAAGGAAGACATGATGTAGTCACTGCTTTCTTCTAGGGATCTTTGTGTCAAGAATCAGTTGGTGTTCCAAGGAATCACTTGGGATCTTTCCAATGAAGTTGTCAGAAAAATTACCAATTGTTAACTGTGGTAACTTAGAGTGAAATGTGTCTTAAACAAATGAGCAACGCAAAAGCAGAAAGACACCTTAAGAGTGCATATGCAACTCACATCTGGTATGCTGATTGTTGCTTACGTCACCACTGTCCTGGGAACGCCACTGGGGCACTGGGTGGTAAAATCAGGGTATATGGCAAGACCATTTTCTCAGCATCTGTTAACAGATCTTAGGCCAGGTCACACGTCCTTTGCTTCCCCATCTGCTCTAGAACACCCTACACTTATGACTAACTCTTACAATGTGACACATGATTAAAGCACAGAAGCAGAATTTGTGCTTCGAGAATTTCAGTTTTAGTCATATATTCACATCACTTGAATGGTACTATTCCTTCTGATGTAAGGATTCACAGAAGTGTAATAGAGTAAAAAATTTAAACATATCCCAGAATTCAGGAGTTGAAATCTACTATATTCTCCTGAAACATTTTTTCCCCTACAGAATAGACCTTTCAAAGTAAGAATATAAAGAATTCAGATATTTTCTTATTCCTTTTTTGTAAGTTACTAAGATGAAATAATAGAGTCCCATATGGGTTTTTAACCTTTCAGATATTTTCAGTAGTTAAAATTCTCAGAAAAAAGTAATTTTTGGTTTTACTCAGAGTTCGCTAACCTTCTCTGTTATAGATTGATTTTAAGTTCTTCTCAGCTTGCATATATAAATGAGGAGCACGAAAGTAGTAATAAATCCACACAAAAAATATACTTGACTGAGATAACGGATTTTGCCTGATTTCTTCCCCCTAGAGGGAGGTCAGATGAGCAGATGAAGACACTGAATGGCTCCATGATTAAGAACAAGTAGTGAAAACATCTCATCCTGTGCAGTGGACGTGTGTAAAAGCAGAAAACTGGTAAGATCAAGCGTAAGTAGAAAATCAAGGTCAAGATGTGTCCGTGTGAGTTAAGAGCACATATAGGGCCTGCCACGGGCACCGGGAAACCGAGAGGAGAAGAGAATCTGAAAACCAGGTACAATAAATGTAAAGCATGATAGGTCAAAATGTATAAGCAGTACACCATCTTGAACAAAACACAGAACACAATCATAAGACTTAGGATAAAAAAAAGTCACTACTCATACTATTCCCCTTAACAGAATAGAATGGGCTAAGTTTTCTCAGATTTTGGTAGAAATCCTTAAGGCCATTTTTATATTAAAATTTATGAAACGGGAGATAGTCCTTGTGTTGGGGTTCCCCAAGAACACTTCAGGTTGGTGATTTGCTGTGTAAAGACTCACAGGACTTAGAATACAGTCACACCCACAGCCAAGGTTTATTGCAGTAAAAGGATTACAAAGTGAAATCAGTAAAGGGAAAATGTGCACAGGAAGAAGTCTGGAGGAAACCAGGCAGAAGCTTCAAAGACTTCTCTCCCGCTGGAGTCGCAGTGGATGTGCTTAATTCCTAGGAAGCATTAGATTCAGTGCCAAGGGTTTGCACTTGGGAAGGGTCGTGTAGATCCCATCTGCCATTCCAAACTTCCAGAAGGAAAGCAGGTGTTTGGCATAAAGCACATTGTTTCAATTAACAGTTTCGGTGCAGGGAGTCACTTTAATCATTTAGGAAAAGTTTTATATCTGTGCAGGGAACTGTTTACCAGCCAATTTCCTAGGGCCTGGGGGGAGACAGTGAACACCGTGCTGTCGTGGGCAAACTCGCTCTTTGCCTTCTCGCTGAGCGCTGGGCGTGAAGGTGGAGCTCGCCTTCGGCTGCTTCATCGCCCCTGCCTTCAGAGGCAGGATGCTGAAGGGCAAATCTTGCAAGCAGGTACTTCTAAGGATAGAAGTCTCAGACCTGTTATGTTAACCCTTCTACACAGTTCCCTTAACTATTTCCCCCTTTCATTTCCATTCCAGATACAGCTGGCTCTGTTTGCCAATGGGTATCTAGAAACTTTTCTAGAATAAGGGTTATTCAAATGAGTTAAGGAAGGTAATAAACCTCATCAGGCATGGTCTGAATTTTCAGATCTTACTTATCCTAGAGCTTCAGTGGTCTGAATGTATTATAATGGGGTAATTCCCCAAAGCCAACCTTGAGGCTGATTACTCAGGTGGGACTAGCATGCCCAGGATGTATGTGGGTTCTCCAGTGACCAGATATTTACCATGGCCGTGTACGAGATATAGTTTCAACCATGAATCTCTGAGTAAATTGGAGGAGGCCAGAAAGAGCAATGATGATTAGGTTCTTTAACTAAGAAAATGCCAAAAGCTTCACTAACATTCTCTCACTTTCCTAGAAGCATAGGGTCTAGGTGATGTGAGTAGAGAAGCTGGACATTAACTGCCTAAACCATTAGAAGAATCCCAGCAAATTTGGATGTCTTTGATTGTCTAGGGAACATGGAAGGGCCCCCTTGATCTTCATTTTCCTTGGGAGGGTGTGGTATAGATCCTCAGGAACCAACGATCCCTGGTATAATTTCTGATACCCCCTCAAGGATGGTCAGTGGACTAGTCTGGCATGTCATGAGGAGCAGGCAGCAGTCATCAAATGAGCTACCTTTTCATGCAGGCAAATAGTCAAGTACACAGGAGGACCAAAGGCATTGGACTGAATGGCCAGATTCAAAAAGCAAGTCTGAGACAGGAGGGCCGGGGGAATAAAGAACCAGAGTGCAAAGCCAAGACGCGAGGCCATGATGTGTTGACCGCTTGCTAATTTAAAATTTTTCTACATTGTGCTGTATAGCAATTCCATAGCAATTATCTCCTTTGATCCTAAAAACCCAATGAAACCATTCTTTTAGTTACTGAAAATGCCCCATTAAATGCAAATATTCAAAATTGGTAGCATCAATTTTAAAATAGGTTTAGTCTGCAGTTGGAAGGCAAAGCATTAGTAGGAACTGGACTAAGGCTGGACGTGGAAAGTAAAGGAAAGGCAAACTGCTACTGGGGACATGGGAGGCCTCTCTTTCTCCCTGCCCCATAACCTCCAAAAAACTGTTCCAACTTTGACCAGATTTGACAAAGGAGAAGAGTTTTGTGAAGTGCTGCTTACATATGCGACGCCTCAGAATACATTCCAAACTACCTGGCCTTGCTGCCGGATTTAAGTGCAAATTAATGAGACAGCAGCGCTCAAGAAGCCTCGGGGCTGACCACCATGCTGACCAAGAAACTGGGGTAGGGGAGCCAGGGGGCCGGGAAGAGAGGAAGCGAGGGCAGGGGGCGGGTCTTCCGTGGAGAAACCCCACCCCTCCTTGCTCGTCGCTGATTGGTGGCGGCGATAGGCCGGGACGGTGGGTGTGTCCGGGAGGCGGGTGCGCGCGCGCTCGCCGGCGTTGAAGGACCGGAAAGGAGGCGGGGCCGCGGCGGCGCGCGCTCCCGGGACGCGCGCGGCGCAGGCGGCGCGGATCTCAGGGAGCCGGTCCGGGGCCGGAGCGGGGTCCCTGGTGTGCGTGCGGAACGGGGCTCCGGGGAGACGGTCGCGATGAACACGGTGCTGTCGCGGGCGAACTCGCTGTTCGCCTTCTCGCTGAGCGTGATGGCGGCGCTCACCTTCGGCTGCTTCATTACCACTGCCTTCAAAGACAGGAGCGTCCCGGTGCGGCTGCACGTCTCGCGGATCATGCTGTGAGTGTGGCGGAGGCCCGGCCGGCGGGGCGGGGCGGGGCGGGGCGCCTGGACCGAGCCGGGGTGGGCGCCGAGGCCGGGCCGCCGCGGGCAGGGCGTCCGCGCCGCCCCGGGGAACCGCCCCCCCCCCGCCCGCCGCTCCTCAGCGGCCGGCGCCCCAGAGGACGGACGCCCCGGGGGACGTCGCGGGCTTCTCGACTTCCCCTCGAACTCCCACCCCGCCACCGCGAATTCCCGGGCTTGCTCTTAAATTTTAATTTTGAGTGTTCCTCAGGCCGGTGCCTCCGCTTCCTTCCTGTTCCTCACTTCCCCCCGCCCACGCCCGGCCAATGAGCGAGCAACACAACAGCAGAGCCGCGCCGCCGCCCGCCCGCCGGCTCCCGGGCCGGCTCCCGCTGCCCCGGCTCCCCGCTCCCCGCTGGCCGCTCCCCGGCTCCCCGACTCCCCGGCTTCCCCGCCGGCCGCCGCGCCTCGGCGCTGCCCTCTCAGACCGGACTCGGCCCCGCGTGCGGGCCTTCCGCGGTTCTCGCCCGGCCGCCTTCGCGGGGGTGCGGGGGGGCTGCCTCCTTCGAGCGCTCTGCCTTCTTCGCGGGGGGGCTGCCTCCTTGGGGGCGGCGCGGACTCGCAGCCGCTTTAAAGTTGGCGGGAGAGGGTGGGATGCGCTTAGAGCCTCTGACAGCCCCGCTCTCGGATCCGGCGCCGCGGCGGGTTTAAGGGTCCGCGGGCTGAAGAAATGTGCGAAAATGCCCCAAATGGGATTTCAGAATGACGTTGTCATTTCCATAATGCCGGTTTTATTTTGCCTTGATAATTTGTGTTCGCCGGCACATTTTTTGATACGTAGGTGTTTTCCTTTTCCTTTTTCTTTTCTTTCTCTCTCTCTCTTTCTTTTTTCTTTTTTTTCCCCCGGTTCTCACATCTTCTCTGTTCCATCTTGCATCAAGTTCACTCGTTCTTCAGCCGTAGTTTTCTAGATTTCTTTGTCGGAGTCTCCGACAAGCCAGTCATCGAATAGCTCCTCTGTTGTGAAATGCTGCTTCCAGATGCCACCCCCCGCCCAACACACCTTTTTTCCCTCTCCTGCTGCTTGCTAGATACTGGTTTTTAGATTCAAGTAGACGCCGGCACTTTTTGCTGTTGTTAATCTTGAGCAAGTTTCTTATCGTCCTGGGCCTTAATTTCCTTTTAAGAATAGAAATAATACCCAACTCATAAGCTTGTTGTGAGGATTATTTGGGATAATTACGGCAAATTCACCGTTGGACCTCCCAGACACACAGGAAGCACCCAGTAAATACAGCAGCACTTACCATCTCATCTTAATTTTCCCGCACCACCTGTAGTCCTCTGTGACCTTCTGCCCCGCCACCAGACTCACTGACAGCAAGTGTTCACACTCCCTTCCAGCAGTTTTCACACTCTGCCCCCCATTTTGCTGGGGATTCTCTTTTAAGGTATATGCTGTAGCTACAGACCTAATTTTTATATAGGATTAAAAGTTTTATCCTCTTCTCCCGCTTTTAAGTGTCTCTGATTTTTTACTTCTTGCCGTTCCACCTGTGCCTCCAACAAGATCCTGTCTTTCACTTTAAGGAACTGTGAATTGTGTGTGCTGTTATGTTTGAAGAATGGTAAAACTTTTATCTTTATTTTTAGAAAAAATGTAGAAGACTTCACTGGACCTAGAGAAAGAAGTGATCTGGGATTCATTACGTTTGATATAACTGCTGATATCCTTTAAGAAAATATTTTATTGCCTTCTCTGTAGTGGTATAATGATATGCATGTTGTTTAGTGATTTTGGGGGAGGTACAGTAGTCTCACTGTCCCCTGAATCAACCAAACTTTAGAAGTTTCTATAGGTATATTTCCATTAGTAAAATAGTTTTAATATCTCCTCATTCACACTTGAGAAAATTTATTTATGGATTCTTCAGTTATTATTTTGTGAACCGATTTTAAACTTTTCACAGAAACGTTAAACAGATTGGAAGCTTGAAGAGAGTTTGAATATTTCAGAAAGAAAAAAATAGAATCAGGTCGTTTGGAGTATAGAAAGAGAAATGTTAGCAGTGCTCAGCCTTCCTAGATTGATTATTTCATGTACAATCCCAAGTAATAGATCCATATTTCATGATAGCAGAGAGAAACATATGTTAAAAAAGTTAATTGTCACCTGTTAAGGTTTAGAAGGTTATTGTCAGTATGATTATTTGCAAACCATATTAGAATTTTGCCATTATGGTTTTTTTAATAAGTACTTTTATAATGCGAGTCAAGAGAAATCTTAACGTTTATAAGAGTTACTTTAAAATGGGAATGATTTAATCTTTTTCTTTTGAATTTCCACCATTTGATAATTGTCCATTTTGGCCAACGTAATCTTTTATGGTCCTAGATTAATATGTTGGCAGCATTGTTCTCTGCCATGTCGTCTGATCACACCTACCTTTTTAAGACCTCAGGATTAAAATTGGCTATGGTGATTGCACTGTCCGGACTTCTGTAAAGCCACTGTCTGAACAGTTGAAGCAGATGACGATCCCGGGGAGTTTACCTGATAGGGCTCTTGACTGCCATGGAATTACTTTAACTTGATTTTTTAGAAATAAAGTGTTGGGTTTAGAAGTAGACTAGAAATTAGTTCTCTAGGCACTTTGTGAGGGGATAGTGTAACTGTCAGAAGAGTCCTATGGGAAACTTGGTATATCTGCTTTTAAGTTTTTGTGTCATTTTAAAACAGTCTGGTAAGAGGGAGTTTGGATCTCTTCCTCAAGTAGTAACTTTTATCTGGAGAACTACAGTGAAATTTCCTGACATCTCAACTGCTGTATTTATATATTCTCAATCTCATCATTTGTAGTTTTTCTTAATGCTGCTGCTAAAACTTGAAATTGGGCCTGTTTTTATAAAGAGCTATCTTAGACTTCAATTCTAAAAGCAGAATATAATGACCATGTTGCTATCAGTATGTATAAAGGCGTGTAATGAAATGACTTAGCCATTTACATATGATACTTAATAAAATCCAGACACTTAATTCATTTCATTTTGCAGTGACACCAGTCTTGTAATTAATCATTGAGAATTTTTTTTTTTTGCAATCTGGTAAGCTGAGGAAATTGGATTGACGTTCAGCTGCATATTCTTACCAAAGCACTTTGTGGACTGAGACATTTTGATCTCCGTTGGCTTGGGCTCAAAAGCAACATGAACATTTATTATATTTCGTTTAATTACATGAGCTGATTCATGTTTGTCTGTCAGTAAATTTAAACTATGATGATTGGTTATGCTTTAGAACTTCCGTGGAATTGAATATGCCTCAGAGATTAAATCCTCTTTCTTTTAGACTTGGCTAATGTTACAGAAAGCTAAATTTTGTACTATTCTGTTACTTTCTTATTAAATCATGGTTAGAGGCACAGGGGAATGATGCTAGCACTGACACATATTTTTTTTATTTTGAAATGAGATTTTATAATATATTTGTCTTTTATGTGTTTTTATTAAACTAGTGTCTCAGTATGTTTCTGAGCCACCTCTCTTTTTTCTATTTTAGTATTAGTATTGCTGTGGATAATTAAAAATAGGATTGATTTAGAAGTTGTTTGCTGCTTTATGATTTTTATGTTCCTTAATTTGTTTACATCTAGAGAATATATTTGATTGGAATGTTAAGCAGTTATTTCTTTATTTATCAGCAGAATATTCAACTAAAAATAATGTAAGTATATATATATAGAGAGAGAGAGAGAGATGTATTTTAATAATCTTTAAAATCTCATTCTTTATGAAAGGATATAAATCTTACATATTCAAAATATCTGACATGAGTCGTTCAGTAAAAATCCTAAGCCTCTGGAGAGGTGACTACTAAGAAAACATCTCTTTTGGTTGGTAGCCTTTTTTTTTTTTTCTGTTACTATAGCTGTCTAGTATTCTTATCCCCAGAATGCGGTGCATGCAGGGTAAATCTGTAGGTATATAAGGAAAATCACTAAGAGCTATTATTTCTTCTCTTACAGAGTTAGGAAGACTTGCCAGTTTTTCAGTTCATTAGCTTTTCACTTGATGTTAAGATGGAGTGGCAACTGCCAAGCTCCTGATCTGTACTGGAAACGAGAACTCTAGCTATATATTTTTGTTTAAAAATAAAAGGGAAAGAAGCCAAACTGTATGAGTACTTGCAATATGGACTGACGTTCATATGCTCAGTCCCGTGGTCAGACGGTCGCATGTCTCCGACAGCGTGCAGGTTCTCCGGGGGAAGAGGAGGAATTCTGTAGGGCAGAATGGTTGACCATGCTGCATGCAATTTATTTGTTCAAGTTCAGCGTTTTATAAAGTTGTACAGTATAATCCAGTTCAGTGGGTGATGTTACATAGTTTTAAATAAACAAATCTCACAAAATGGAAAAACGGCTTAAAAACATTCCTGCAGAGAAGTTGCACACTGCAAATAACACAAATGGTTCAACCACATGTAAGCAGCAGGAACACGGCAGAGCTGATGTGTGTGTTCCTCATTGGAGCTGCTTGGCCACATTAATGGATTAGAAAAAGAGAGAACCTAGAAAGATCTAATACAAAGTTGGCTGAGAAAATTCAACATTGGTCAGGAATATTATTAGAAATGCAAATTTACTTTCATTATCAGTGGTGATACATCGTCTAATGGCAGTAGTGATGTGTACTATGTACAGAATTTGTAAATAAATGCATATTTTGGGTTTGTGCTCAAAATAATTTGTGCTCAAATCTTTCGGTACCATTTCCAGTGATAAGCTCAGAAAGGCTGTTGTTGAATTAGGAATGTACTAAGAAATGGGGATGTGGAGTTGCTGTGCGGGTATAGGATTTGTTAAGCTGAAGTATTCATTCCATAGCTTTGGAGAAAAGATGGCAAGATGCTTGAATCAACAAAATCTGTGACCTGTGTTTACAACTCTCATTATCCATATATGTAATAAAAAACTATAAAGATAACACATTTTTTAATCCTATCAGGTTATTTTAAAATCCGCCTAAATATTTGTATTTTTCTTTTGATGTGAGCTGTTCTGATCATCTTACTAAGCCGTATAGCCACAATTAACATCTCCATCTGTTGAGAAATATTTTCCTTTGCTTTGGAACTGTATGGGATTTACCAATTTCAGGATTTACAAGTAGTCTTTTTAATCATAAACTAGAGCTTATCAGAAGTTTTGTCATTAAAAGCTACTAAACTATTAGATTAAAACACTTAAAATTATTAATTTGTGATTGAAATTTACTGGTTCAGCCTGATTTAGAGCTTTTGTTGCAGATGAGAGGAAGGACTGAGATTTTTTTTTTTTTTTTTTTTAGATTTTATTTATTTATTTGCAAGAGACACAAGCAGGCAGAGCAGCAGAGGGAGAGGGAGAAGCAGGCTCCCCACTGAGCAGGGAACCTGATGCGGGGCTCAATCCCAGGACCCTGGGATCATGACCTGAGCTGAAGGCAGTTGCTTAACCAACTGAGCCACCCAGACGCCCCAGAAAGACTGAGATTTTTATATAGGATGTTGCTAAAACAGAAATCCCTGAAAGTGTTAAGTGAACGATTGTGATAAATGAATTAAAATATGAAGGTGAAATCCATGGAATTAAAATATGCTTCTGTGTTGTTTTCACCCTCATGTTTGTTATCAGTGTAGTCTAGAGGTGATTTGTAGTTAGAGATGAGTCTACTTCTGTATTTTATTGGAACTATGTTTACTTTCAAGGGATGAAAAATTAACTTTATCTGCTGATTGGCTTGATTAGTTAACTGGAATTTTTAGTACTTCAATTCATTTTACATTCATTTTGATTGAGCATGTCTTTTATGCCAAATATTTTGTTAGGCCCTAGGATTACTGGGTTGTGTAGGTTTTGAACCCTGCCCTTGAGAATCAACAAAATGTTAGAACATATAGAAAAAGCTATTCTGAAGGTAAGAGTAATGACTGTATACACACATATCATTCTATAGCTCTCAACAGATTATTCGAATTAATATGTTACCTTCTTGGTGACAGGTATATCTAAATTATATTCATAATTCTGGTTTACCCCAGTGTGACTAGTAAGTTAATACGACTGGGAACTTGACAGATCATTGCTTTGGTGAAGGAATAAATGTGTATTAAAAAGTCATTTCACTTTGGCATATCTTAGATTATATATTCTTCAGGCTTGATGTTTCTGTTTTATGCTAGAAAGAGGCTTTGTGGTGAAGATTTGAACCTTCTTAGAAATAATGTCCACATTTCTTTTCAGCGAATGTAGTCACCGCATGCTGAGCAACTGACTTCCAGGTTAAATAATGGATGATCGCTTACTAAGAACAGATTTCTTGGGATTAATAGTGGTCACAGATGTGTTTTCTCTGCACTTTATGCTCCTCATTTTCCAAACAGAACTTGTTTTTGATGTGTCAAAAAGAATTGACTTCTAGAACGTTCGATAATAAAACAATGATGTGTCTATGATTAATGTAAAGGAAAAATATTTAGAAGGCTTCATTTCTTTAGTGATTCCTTGGTAATGTTAACCTTGGAGATACATAGATATTCCTGACCTAATCTGGCCGCAGAGACCTGTGTGAGGAGCATGGTGGAGCAGGAGTAGCTGACTCAGTTTCCCGACACTTTTCAGAGTCCACATGGGACTGGAGGGTCTCAGAAGTTTTACGGGGAAAAGTGATTTAGGAGTGTGCTTGCTTGCTTTCTGATGATTCTAATCCCTCTGTTTCTCCAGGGGCCCCGCTCTGGAGTGCATGAGTCTAAATAAAACCTTAGAGTAAGCTTTGAGGGTCCTAAGTAATACAGTTGTTTTAGCAAAAGCAATGATTTGCTTTAGGGAAATAATCTTTTGTCCCAGAAAAGTTCAACTTCTTGTGTCTATCCACTTGTTACTTTGTTACGCTCTAGGATTTTAGCAATTCCCTGAAAACGTGTATTCATTAATGTAAATTAAGGTATTTGCATAGCACTGCTTTTAATTTGAAGTGACAGAGTTGTAAGTTCTGATGAGTTATCTAATTAATTTTCATTTTAATGTAGGCTCTGAACCAAGTTGTCCTGTGGGACAAGATTGTTCTGCGAGGTGATAATCCAAAGCTGCTGTTGAAAGATATGAAAACAAAGTATTTTTTCTTTGACGATGGAAATGGCCTCAAGTGAGCAGTTCTTTGTCATTCTTTTTTTTTTTTTTTTAGGTTTTATTTATTTATTTGACAGAGATTACAAGTAGACAGAGAGGCAGGCAGAGAGAGAGACGGAAGCAGGCTATGCGGGGCTCGATCCCAGGACTCTGGGATCATGACCTGAGCCAAAGGCAGAGGCTTTAACCCACTGAGCCACCCAGGCGCCCTGGTTCTTTGTCATTCTTTATGTGTAATTAAATATGTGGGGGAGAGAATTATATAATGTACTTTTGTTTTTAAGAAAGTGATTAGAGGGTAAAAAGGGGAAAGTTGAGAGAGAGAAATAGAGATCTGATCTGGAAGATTGGGTAGAAACACTGCCACAGACTCGGGTCTAAGATGAGCGCTGAGTTCTCGTGCGGTAAGTGAAATGGCCCAGTCGCACTGCGAAAGGCCCTTAGCTGTTTCTGCTGTGACCTTTGCAGGGGGCCTGGGCTTGCCCACCTGGAGATAGGAACTGCCGTTGGAAGGGGCTCCTTCTGGAATGGGAGATGAATTTGTCAGGGGGCCCTTCAGGAGGAGGTAGTGTGTGTGTCCAGGATTGACACTGAGGGTTCCAGCTGTGCTTAACTTCTCTGAACCCCCTTTCCTTCCATGCACAGGGAAAGAATTAGAATAACTGAGATTTTGGGTCATTTTAGCTCGTAAGCTCTGTGAGTAAACACTGGAAAGGAATTTAGGGGAGAGCTGTTGTAACCAGACCTCAGGTTTTGCAGATGAAAAATTGGAGCCATGAAAGATGATTTGTTCACAGTCTAGACAAGGAGAGGATTCGATTTCAAATCATCACCTTCTGGTATCTAGCTCAAATCTCCTTCTGTATTCTCGCTCTGTTTTACTCAGTTAAGCTTTCTGACCCATAGCTCTAATGACCGGCGCTGTGAGTGAGTTTAGTTAGGTCACTATGGGATGCCTGCGTATACAATGCTGGTTTTCCAGCATCGTTCCTGGATTTCAAAGACTTGAGAGGACTTCTGTTGGTAGATTAGGATTCTGGCTACAAATAGCTGGTTATGAAGTATTTGAACCCCAGTGCTTGAGTTAAATGTTTTTGTTGAACTAAAAATGTTTCTGCTGACATCTAATAAACATGTTTATTCTGTCTTTTTATAGGGGAAACAGGAATGTCACTTTAACCCTCTCTTGGAACGTTGTACCAAATGCTGGAATTCTACCTCTTGTGACAGGATCAGGTCATGTATCTGTCCCATTTCCAGATACATATGAAATAACGAAGAGTTATTAAATTATTCTGAATTTGAAACAACATATTTTTATACTTAATGAGTCATATCTTGTTTTTCTCTTCCCTTGCATCTTCATTTGGTTGTTACTTTTCTTTTTTTACGGGGGGTGGTTTAAGAACTAACATCAAAGGCATAGTTGAAAGGGAAAGGTTAATGTGCTACTTAATTTTACAAGCAAAACACACACAAAAAAGGCCACCAGAATATTATAAAATTATAAAAACAAGACTACACAATAAAGATTTGTAAAAAATTTATGTTTGAGGTATTCCCTGTATGTCCATGGTTCCTTACGGAATATACAGTGAGCATGAAGGGTAGTTAAAACTTTTAGGTGCCTGTGGAGTTAGAAGAACTGTATTTTATGCCTCGCATTCATGCAGGTTCACATTGGATGTGATGCAGAAGTGGACGTTCTCTTTTTAGGGTATGTTGCGTTACCAGAAAAATTAAAATGGTTATTTGTAAGACACCTGGTTTACAAAATAGCCAGAAGTGATGGAATTGTATTCCATTTGTCTCTGGAATGCCCCATATGCTTGTTTTCCTTACAGGTGACTAGCAACTTTCTCCACTTAAAGACTAAATACCTCTTTATATGCTGTAAATCATTCTAACTCATTTTAAAGTCTCTTAAGTCAACCAAGTATGTGTGTCTCAGTGCTTTCTCTAAAAATGTTCCTTTGTATTATATCTTTGTGTGAATTGTTAGCATTGCCATTGAAAGTTGAAATTGTTTGCATGGTTTACCTTTTGAGTTACGTTTGTTCTTGTGAGCATGCCTAGTGCCATGAGTGGTAGTTATTTAAAAGTTTCTAGGTCCACATTTTAATAATTATTGGGGTAATAATATTTGTTGGTGCGCTTTTCCACTTAGAAGCACTCTCTCTCCTATATTTTTACTGTGTGTTATCCTCGATGATCTAACGAGGTAAGTAGTACAGATGTTAGCTCTTTGTAGATGAAGAAACTGAAACCCGGAAGTTTATTGAATCGCTTTGAGGATTCATACCTAGCAAGGAAGATAGTTAAAACATCAGTCATTCTCAAAGCTTATCCTTTCTCCTGTAGCTCAGAGTATAGACCAATCAAAATTCACTTACAATTTTCATTATGTTTTATGTTACCCTGGACACCCTCAAGCTGCCAACAACTTATGTAGAGATAATACCTCATTTCATTCTCTGCATAAATTAATATTACATATGTTAAAAGTAGAAGAATCCAGATGTATGTAGAAATGATTTAGAGATTAAATGCAGAATAATACATGATTGAATGTATGATCATATTGAACGCGATTTTTTCCTACACTGAGCAAATAAACATGCTCAAGGAAGCAACTACAAATCAATTACCCTTAAAAGCAAGACCAAACACTGTAGTTACACTATCAGCAGTAACCAAAAAGGGCTAATGTTTCCTAAGAATGGGTTTCAATTAACAGTTGTTGTATTTACCTCATCGGAAATACATCATTTAATTACGGTGGTTTTTACAGCTGTTGTATGTGAGAGCATGTGTTCCTGTTGAAAGTCAAAGCTGTCGTATCATGAATACCAGACTGGGCTTGGCTCCCAGCTTTTTCACTAAACTGTTCAGGGTCTTGGTTTCTTTATCTAAAATGACAGAGTCGGACTCACTAACTTAAATAGTGGTTCTTTTATATACCACACAAGTCTATAAAATTTGTGCTATCCGTTCAGAGAGATTGAGCAGAAAGCACCTTAGTAACGTGAAGGCAAGGGGATGACCGGGAAGACTAACCCATAACTGTTCTGTGCTGATTGGACTATATTTCTGATAGATTTTTATGCCCAGAACATTTAACCTCGTAGGTGCAAATAGAACACATGGAAATGTAGTCTCTGTAGATGTCAAAGCTGAAAAATTGGGTACGGGCATTCAGGAGGGCGTGTGCAAGAACGGGGCAGCCCCGACTGGAATCAGGCGCTGGCTTAGTCCCTCTTCCCTCAGTGGTGAGCAGATCATGGGTTTGCTAGAGGTGAATGTTGACCTTTACTTGAGTTAAAGTGTACCTGACAAGCCCACCCGCTTTCTTGGAGTTGGGTGAGGAAGACAAGTAGAAAGGCGCAACTAGCCCAATAATTAAACCATTTCTTGTTTTTGCTCAACTTGGGGAAAGTGCTAGGACAGGAATGCTTCAGCATTGGAATAAGAAGCCTCTCTCTCAGGAACTCATTGTTGGGTGCGCGGCCTTGTCCGTTGACCATGATCTTACGTGAAAGCAGGTGGCTTCGTGCTCGGTTTGAGAGGCACACCACCTACCTTCAGTGCCCGTGTTTCCAGAAGTCTTGTGCTCTCCACACAGGCCCAAGGCTTCGGACTATCAGAACCCTAAGTCTTATTAGAAATGTCTGAGCCCGGACATTCCCAGGATAGTGGGGAAGGAGAAAAATTGCAAGATACTTAATCTAAAATACTTGGGGTTAGAAGTGAATTGATCTAAATGTGCTCATAGACTCCTTTTCTCTAGCAGGTTAACCTAGACATGCAGCTCTGACCGTGTTTTATATTTCCCTGATTGATGACGTTTGGTTTCTTTATGCTTCAAGGAAAATAGTAGAAAACTTCAGAAGTTCCTAAGGGTGTAATAGGAAAGTGGGTTATTTTGAATTTCCTTTTTTGGAATTGTTTTCCAGTTCTTTGGTGGGTCTGGCCGGCCTCGTATTAGCACTAAGAGATGGGCTTTAAGGTTATAGTGAACATTTTTTTTCACTATTCTATCTAAAGCTTTGGATCCTTGAGGTATACGCTAGTGGAGGTGCTATTTTATAATATCTTGAATTTGACACGAAATGGGTGAAAGGGGAAATACCGTAAGCCGTGAACTTCAGTAGTAAACAGCACCTGTTCCTTTCAGAAGCTTTTCTTTCAGCAGAGAGCCCGTGTGCATTATCTGTGACTGCCAGTGGTTTAACAAGATGGGTTTCAAAAGTTGTGGTGTGTTTTGATGCAATTTGGGAAATTGTTTACTTCACAAATAGCAGATTCATAAAAAATTTCATGAAAATACTGAAGAGATGTTTGAGGATTTTCTTAATTGCAATAAATAGCCTTTTTCCTAATGAAAATGAATTTTGTTTAGTAGTGAAAGTATGCATTTTAAAAGACTTCCAGATTTCTGCTTTTTATGTGAAGCCGCTGCACGAAAAGAAAATGGATGAAACCAAGTCTAAGAAACTTAACTTTTTGTCTTTCTTTTTCTTTTCTTTCCTTTTTTTTTTTTTTTTTCCTTTTCTTTTGGTGGGCTGGGGTTGGGGGGAGGTAATTTACATCTAAAATATCTTCTCCAGACACTGTATGCTCCTCTGCTAGACTGTAAGCTCTTCGAGGGCAGTCTTGTTGGGTTTATCTTTGTATCTTCCCAGCGCCTAGCATAGTGCCCTGCACGTCATAGGCGCCCAATAAATATTGATGATGAATGAAGTCCTTGTCTTTATAATGTGGCCAAATCATGGGGGTTGCTTTCCAGTTGACACTCTTCTTCCTTTGTGAGTGCCGCCATTTTCTCTCTTGAGCTCCTGGTGATGTTAGATCTGACTCTTCTTTCCTTTGGGGCCCGCTTAGACTGCTCAGTTGTGGCAAATGCTGCCCTTCTGTTTCTTTGACCCAGCTTTTGATTATAAGAGAGGCAAGGGATAGTGCCTGGAGGAGGAGATTGACATGGCAAGTGCTTTAATACAAGAAAACCACCACATAGACCTGACTCTTAACAACATCACGGTGCATGTGCAGCTCATGAGGCGATGGGTCAGAACCTCCATCTTTGCCGAGCCCCTACCAGCTTGGGCACGTGGGCTGGCTTGGCTGACTCCTCACATCTGGCCCAAGGGGCTTGCACGGAACCTAGGAGGTTGTAGAAATTGCAGTTTTCCTTTTTATATCAAAAGAGGAGTTTTTAACAAGATGTAGAACGTTTACCAGAAAACTCAAGACAACCAAGACTGTAGAAATACTCTTTTAAGGGTAGGGAATCAGCTGAGTTTAGAGGGTACTTTTATTGTTTTTTTAACATAAGGATAGGTTATCTGGGATGATAAAAGTTAAGCTAGATTTTGCTTTTGCTCGTTTTCTCCAAACCTGGGCAACCCTGTGTCAGAACTTTAATCTTAGGCATTTACCCTTATATTCTTTCATCATCTACTCTCCAAGTGGTAGGTTAAAGCAAGAATTCAGGGCTCATTAAACTGTTGCCTGATTAACGGGTTATCCCTGCAGAAGGAAAATGTATCGCTTGAATAGGTGTGCCCTGCTCTGCCTTGAAGAGACCTCAAGCTTAAAGTAGCTTCTCAGCTGGGCCTTTCCTTCCCACTTGACAGCAAAGAAGCATTTCTCCTTTGGAATATGTGTAGTTGATACACATCCCACTGGTGCATCTCTTGAGTATAGTTGGAAACAGGCATCTGGGAGTAGAAGAGTAAAGGTTCTGGTGAGCACCGGATACCTGAGACAAAAAGTTTCTGCTCCTAAATGGCACCATGTCCATGTCCTTGGCCCCACTCCCATGGAGGCTCAGAAGGGCTGTAACCTACCTGGGAAAGGAGGTGAGTACGAAGGGCCGGAAGGAACCTGCTGGCTGGATCTGGAGGAGGAGGATTCTGAGCTGCTCCAAGGGGTCCAGAGCAAGGTGATTTGGGCTTAGAGGGAACCAGATTCCATTAGAAGAGGCCCCCAAGTTTTGTGGGTTTGAGAAGCTTAGGGCTTGTCCCATTGCTGCTGTCTTCCCTGCTGCTTTTCAGACTCCCCTAATTGTTGGGGCGCCCGGATGGCTCAGTCTGTTAAGCGGCTGCCTTCGGCTCAGGTCACGATACCAGGGTCTTGGGATGGAGCCCCGCATTGGGTTTCTTGTTTAGCGGGGAGCCTGCTTCTCCCTCTCCCTCTGCCCCCTTCCTCCTCTGTGCCTGCTCTTGCTCCAAATAATTAAAGAAAAAAAAAAAAGACTCCCTTACTGTACTACGTATGCAGAGACTATACTACCGTGGGAATCCTGTTCACCTGCATTTAAAGGCTTACAAGTGCTGTTAACGTTGGATGAGGTTGACGGCAACCTGATTGTTGTCCAATCAGCTGTCAGCTCAGCATTGGAGAGCTCAAGTGCTCTGTGTTAATTAAAATGACTCTAGCTATTGTAATAGCTAAACTCCAAAATTTGAGTAGCTCAAGCAAGTAAGTTCCTTTCTTGCTTTTGCAAGGAGCCAAGATGGTGTCCAGGCAGTTTTCCTCATGGTGTGACTGAAGGACCCAGGGATGTCCCATCCTAGGATGGCCATCCCCGGGCTCACAGCCCTTCAACCTGACTGATCAGGACCAAGTGAAAAGTGGAGGAATCTTACCTGTTTAATTAGCTTGGCCCAGAAGTGTCACTGAGTCAGATTCCAGGGGTGAGAACTAATTGCAGAACCGTGAATAGGTGCAGGGAGTGTCGGGGAAGGACACTGTTCTCTTGGGTGCTCACTTTCCAGAAACAACCATGAGATGAGCAAGGAGCATAAATCTTCCTTGCATAGCTAGTCTGTCACATTTTACTTATGCTCCCATTGATTCTTTTGAACACCATATATATCTATATATAATTTTATTTTTATTTATTTTTTTATATTTTTAATATATTTTTATTTTTTATATTTATTTTTTTGTGTGGGGGGGTCTTACCTGTAGTGTCTAGGCATTCAGGATTTTCTGAAGGTGAGCATATTAGGATTTAAGAGTCAGATTTTTAAAGCAACTTATCAGGCGTTAGAGTTACCTGGCAAACCTAGTATTCCCTCCTTAGAGTAATTTTTATTTTTTTAAGTTTCAGTAAAGGGGTACTCAGTTTCTATTGATTTTCTTCTTCCTTTTTTTTTTTTTTTTTTTTTTTTTTTTGGCCTGGTTGCTGCTGTTTGTGTCACTCAATGCAGTTCAGATATGCAAAAGACCTCAGTGAATGCTGCTGAAAGCTCTTGCCCTACTTTGATCTAGTGTTGTCCTGCGTTTGGACCTGGAAGAAATTCCTGGGAGTCAGACTGTTGAGTACAGGTAATTATAAACAGTTGAGAGCTGGGACGCCATGGCTTCCATATGAGGAGCGAACGCAGAATTTGTGCCACAGAAAGCACACCAGCAGATAACGCACAAGCCGCGCAGCCACCACTGACTACCTTGCTGACCCTCCTGCTCACCACGCAGGTTCCTGTTGCCCAATCAACACACTTCTTTATCCCTCTCCCTGGATTATTTCCCCAGGTCCTCCCCAGTCCCTTTATTTTTCCCCTACATAATCTCATTGGCTCCCTGATACATACAAGTGTACATACACATCAGTTTCATGATGCAGAAAGCTATGTTTATTTTTTTTTTTTTTGATCCCTAGCTCTACACAGGGGACATTTAATACATATTGAATGAATTAATGAAAAGCAAGAAAATGAGTGTGATGAGTAACTTTTAGTTCCATTTGCTTAGACTGGTATCTCAGTAATATCGCTTGATGATAATGCTTAATATTAAGTAATGTTAAATAGGGATTGGGGGAATATTTTAATTTAAATTTAAATTGATTTAACATTAAATTTAATTTAATGTTAAATAGGGATTGGGAGAATATCTTTTGCTGATCTGATGTTTGTAGTTGGGGAAAAGGAACACAGAAAAGTGCACAAAATATTTGTAGTAGTTCATTGAAAAATTACACAGCACACACCTCTGTAACCAATACCACAAGCCTCCCTCCCCTATCTCTTCTGGATCACAACTTCTTCCCTCTCCACTGCCTTCAATTTTGCCTCCTTTTCTCGCTTTACTTGAAAGTTTTTACCACATGTGTTGCATCATGTTAGTTTTGCTGTCATGAGCAGTAGCAACATCTTGGTGCCTTACAAAAACAAACCTGTATATCTTGAATTGATAAGGGTTTATGAGCCTGAGATCATGACCTGAGCCGAAGGCAAAGGCTTTAACCCACTGAGCCACCCAAGCGCCCCTATTCCTTTTTCTTCTTAAAATCATATTTACATTCCTTTTCCCCAATAGGATTTATCCTAATGGGTACTAGTACAGATAGTTCTATTTTCAAAAGTCTTTTATTGGTAACTCTACTACACGTCTTTGCCATCAAAATGTGTATATAAAATCTTACGGAAAACCTCAGCTACTGCAGGGTTATGTAACAGAAAGAGTTGCCAACTTTGAAGTCAGAAGTATGTGGGTTAGGATTCCAGTTCGGTCACTTTGCAGCTGTGTGAACCTGCGTAAGTGAGACTCACTTTCCTAGCGGAGTCGCCTGCCCACACCTCATGTCTGAGATGGATCGAGTTGTATGTGCTTGGCATTGACTGAACTCCCCGTTAGTGAGCTCGCAGCAGCTCCGTGAGGGAGATGCTATTATCATTCCCATTTTAAGGACAAGAAAACCGAGATCAACTTGCCCGAGGTCATGAGGGCATTTAGTGGTAAAGCCAATATCCAAGACCTGGTATCTGCTCCTCCCTCAGGCTGTCCGTTCTCCTCAGAAACATGGGGATGATCATCACTTTCTCTCAGAACTGCTGCGAGAAATAAGCATGTATGGGAAAAGGACCCTCTAGCATTTTTGTAATATAGCAGGTTTTTATTGTTTCGATGACGTGTTGGGCATGTGCGGGGTGGGGGCGGGGAGGGGAGTTGAGGCAACAGAGCTGAACAGTTCAGAGTTTAAAGTGTCTCAGCGAAGACATGTCCCCCCCCCTTACGTGTAATTCTAGAACAAGTCAGGTAGTTACTTCCCTTGATGCAAAGTGGTGAGTCTACTCCACTGGTTTTCTAGTAAAAATGGAAAAAGGCCAATTTCTTAGCTCAGTCAGATAGATTAACTTCTTAATGACCATGAAAAGCATAGGAAAATCTGCCCTCATTTTAACCATGTGAAATAAAAAGGACGAGGAAAAAAAATCAAGTAATAAAAGTTTGGCTGGAAGTTGGTGTGCAAGACAAAACGCACCAGCGAATGAAAGAGGGTTTTCTTCTGGCCATTGTAATTGGGAGAACATTCATTTCTGCAGAAGAATGTCTCAAAAGGAAGAAGGCTTAGGGTTTTAGAGAGGTGAACATGGAAATCATGAAGAAGGACGGAAACCTTTAGTTCCTGGAATGTGTGTGGGGGGGTGATCCCGAAGTGTAGCTGCTTCCCAGAACTTAAAATGTCATGAGATTTCTTAACCACTGCTTCCTTCTGGGAGCAGTTCAGAAAAAGCTCGACAGTGTCCGTGGTGTTTGGAGAGGACAGAAGACTGCAGAATCATCCGACAGCACCATGGGTCCTTACCCAGAAAGTGACAGTGGTCAAGGTAACACATTAGAAACCTAATCAGGGGACTAAGAGACGAGGAGCACGAAACACAGCTCTATCACGTGATTTATAACTTTCAACTTAAAATCGATAGTTCACAAACATCAGCTCTTTGCACTTGATTATATCACAGCAATAAATTCAATTAAACCAGTATTTACTGAACACCTTTTCCATCAAGTTCTAAATATTTATATAAGTTGGTGTATCACATTATTGTTTCCCTCCCCTGGTCATTTGTCTGCTTAAAATCCTCAATAACCTTTCTGATAATGAAATATTCCTACAACACTGCAACAGGTCATAAAAGCTTCCCCACTGCTCTTCCTTACTAATTAGAAAGTCAATAACCCAGCCACCCTATCCCTTCCCTCCCACCCCCCAGCAGCCTTCAGTTTGCTTCCTGAGATTAAGAGTCTTATGGTTTGTCTCCCTCCGGATCCTATCTTGTTTCATTTTTTTCCTTCCCTACCCCCCACGAACCCCCACCCTGCCTCTTACGGACACTGGGGAGGGTGTGTGCTATGATGAGTGCTGTGGATTGGATAAGACTGAAGATTCACAGACCTGTACCCCTGGGGCGTATAATACATTATATGTTAATAAAATTAACAACAGGGACGCCTGGGTGGCTCAGTTGGTTAAGCAGCTGCCTTCGGCTCAGGTCATGATCCTGGCGTCCTCGGATCGAATCCCTTATCGGGCTCCTTGCTCGGCAGAGAACCTGCTTCTCCCTCTGTCTCTGCCTGCCTCTCTGCCTGCTTGTGATCTCTCTCTCTCTCTCTGACAAATAAATAAAATCTTTAAAATAAAATAAAATTAAATTAACAACAAGTCATAGAAGGTTTATGGAAAAGAAATCTTTAGGAAGGAATTTTGTGTGTAGTCGAGACTGGCTAAGATTAAAATAAATTTAAGTAAATGAGTTTTTTTTTTTTTTTAAAGATCTTATTTATTTGACAGAGAAAGAGAGATCACAAGTAGGCAGAGAGGCAGGGGGAATTAGGCTCTCCACTGAGCAGAGAGCCTGTTGCAGGTCTCGATCCCAGGACCCTGAGAACATGACCTGAGCCGAAGGCGGAGGATTAACCCACTGAGCCACCCAGGCACCCCAGTAAATGAGTTTTAATATGAAAAGTAAGCTGGGGCAAAATAAGAATTTGGTTTCTTTCTGTTAAAAGAACAAAGTTTTCTTGGGCTATTGGTCTGCTCGTAATAAGAGATTGTAAGATCTTTCTTTACCCGTTAAAGTTGTCTGCCTACGAAAAAAAAAAAAAAGTCAGTAGTGGAGCACTTGGCCATCTTAAGTGACCGACTCTTGATTTCTGCTCGGATCATGGTCTCAGGGTGGTGTGATGGAGCCAGGGATGGACTGAGTGCTGGGCGTGGAGCCTGCTTAAGATTCTCTCTCTCTCTCTCCCCCTCTGCCCCTCCCCTGCTCTCTAAAGAAAAGGAAGATAATCAGTAGTCTCCCCTTATCCAGGGTTACTGTGATCTGCTGGGTAACCTCGTTCCTGAAGCAGAGGCTCCTCCTCACACGGCAGCATCAGAATGTCAGCAGCCGGCAGGTGCTACATCACAGCGCTGATGTCATAATGCTGACGTCATAACGCTAAGGTCACAATGCTGACATCACTCCCCCTCATCGCCTCAGGTAGGTGTTTTATCTCACAAGAGGGGTGAGTACGGTAAAATAAGACCCTGTAAGAGGGAGAGAGAGCACATTCACATTTATGATGGTAGAGCTGTAACTGTTCTGATTAGTGACCGTTATTCTCTCCCTGCGCCCAAGTGATAAATTATACTTCATGGTTCACATATATCGGGAAAAACAGTATATACAGGGCTGAGGGCTAGCACAAAGGTCCCACGTATGGTGCCTTTGCCCAGTTTCGCCTCACGGTGACATCTTACACAGCTGTCAGTAGAAGAACTACAGGCCCAGCGAGCTTTACAGAGTTTAATAGAGAAAGAGATGGATCCAGTGCATTGTTCTTTCAATACTCATTTATAGACATGGCAGGGGAGAATAATTTTCTATATAAGTGACCTATTTTTTTACTCAATGTAACCTGTAAAGTCACTGGACAGCAAAGTAATTTTCACCAATAGTTTCCCATTTCTTGATTGTAAGTATTTCTTTACAGTAAGATGTTTTGGGGCCAAATTATTTCAGAAAGAAATAATTCAGGGCACTGTGCTCTGTGCAGACAGTACACCTCGATGGCCTGGCATTTCATTTCGCCTTCAAGAAGTGGACATTCTTCACCAGGCACAGCTATGTTCTTGTGAAAAGCTGTGGAAAACTCCAATAGTTGGGATTGTCTTTTTCGCAAATGCGCGGCTACTGCGGATTACTGGAGCTCTGGCGCCCTCTGGTGGTGATAGTGGGGAAAGCAAGTTAGAGCTCAGCATTTCTGGGTACCCTATGGCTGGCGAAGGCTCACAATTGACAACACCGAGGAGCGTCAAGAAAAATTACCCGTGAGAATGTGCACTTGTCAGTTCCTTTAGTCTTCCCTCACATAAAAATTGCTAACATTTTTGAGGGTGTTCGGGCCAGAGAAAGCAACATCTAATCTCATAAACTGAGAGTACGCTCAAAAGCCAGTGTCATGGAAAAAAAAAATTACAGCTCTTTGAGAGATGCTAACAAAAATCAATCTGTTTCATCACATGTGTGTGCATCGTGCCAACAAATCCCCTCTCACTGAAACAAATTAAGTAAATTTTAAAACATCACTAAGGGGCGCCGTGTGACTCAGTCGGTGAAGCCTCTGGCTGTCGGTTTCAGCTCAGGTCACGATCTCAGGGTGGTGAGATCAAGTCCCGCATCAGGGTCTGCGCTGAGTGCTTAGGATTCTCTCTCTTCCTCTCTCTGTCCCTTCCCCTGCTCTAAAAAAATAATAAAGAGGAAAAATAAAATGTCATTGAGAATTAGATTGAAAACAAACCCACTCACAGTATGTAGAAAGATGTATTTTCTGGACAATTTGAACGATAAGCTGCAAGAGTAGACATTGTGCAAGCATTTTACTTCCATCTATTTTATGTTCTTAGGCTTAGAGAGAGTTCCTTTAAACAGCATAAGGATGGGTTTTAAAAATGCAATCTGAAGTTCCCTATCTTTTCATTGATGGTTATATGAGTATCAACCTAATTCGACTTACTCTCTTCTTTGTCCTTTACGTATGATCTGTGCTTGTTCTCTATGCTTATGTTTTCTCTTGTTTCATTTTGAATTGATTGAGTCTTTTTGTTTTAATCTTTTTATTATGTTCAGTTAGCCAGCATATAGTACATCATTAGTTTTTGATGTAGTGTTCAACAATTCATTAGTCGCGTATAACACCCAGTGCTTATCACATCACGTGCCCTCCTTAATAAACATCACCCAGTTACCCTGTCTCCCCCTTCCCTTCTGTGACCCTCAGTTTGGTTCCCAGAGTCCAGAGTCTCTCATGGTTTGTCTCCCTCTCTTATTTCTTCCCCTTCAGTTTTCTCTCCCTTCCCGTAAGGTCCTGTGTGCCATTTCTTATGTTCTACATATGAGTGAAATCATATGATAATTGTCTTTCTCTGCTTGACTTACTTCACTTAGCATAATCCCCTCCAGTTCCATCCATGTTGATGCAAATGGTGGGTATTCATCCTTTCTGATGGCTGAATGATATTCCATTGTGCATATGAACCACTTCTTTATCCATTCGTCTATTGAAGGGTGTCTCAGCTCCTTCCACAGTTTGGCTGTTGTGAACATTGGGGTGCATGTACCCCTTCTCTTCACTACATCTGTATCTTTGGGGTAAATACCCAGAAGTGTAATTGCTGGGTCATACGGAAGCTCTATTTTTAATGTCTTGAGGAACCATCATACTGTTTTCCAGAGTGGCTGTACTAGTTTGCACTCCCACCAACAGTGTAAGAGGCTTCCCCTTTCTCCATATTCTCACCAATATTTGTTATTTATTGCCTTGTTAAATTTGCCATTCTAACTGGTGTAAGGTGGTTTCTCATCATGGTTTTGATTTGAATTTCCCTGATTGCTAGTGATGTTGAACATTTTTTCATGTGTCTGTTGGCCATTTGTATGTCTTCTTTGGAGAAGTGTCTGTTCATGTCTTCTGCCCACTTATTAACTGGATTATTTGTTTTTTGGGTGTTGAGTTTGAGGAGTTCTTTATAGATCTTGGATACTAGCCCTTTATCTGATATGTCATTTGCAAATATCTTCTCCCATTCTGTGGGTTGCCGCTTAATTTTGTTGACTGTTTCCTTTGCTGTGCAGAAGCTTTTGATCTTGATGATGTCCCAACAGTTCATTTTTGCTTTTGTTTCCCTTGCCTTTGGAGATGTTTCTTGAAAGAAGTTGCAAGCCAGAAAGGGCTGGCAAGACATAATCAGGGCACTAAATGAGAAGAACATGCGACCAAGAATACTTTATCCGGCAAGGCTGTCATTGAGAACGGACAGAGAGACAAAGGACAGACAAAGACTGGAAAAATGCGTGACCACCAAGCTAGCCCTGCAAGAAATATTCGGAGGGATTCTATAAAAGAAGACCCCAAGAGTAATATAGGCCAGAAATTTACAGAGACAATCTATAAAAGCAGGGAGTTTACAGGCACATGATGGCACAAAATTCTTATCTTTCAATAGTTACTCTCAACATGAATGACCTAAATGCTCCCATGAAATGGCCCAGGGTTTCATATTGGGAAAAAAAGGCAGGACCCATCCATATGCTGTCTACAAGAGACTCATTTTGAACCTGAAGTCACCCTTGTATTGAAAGTGAGGGATGGAAAATCATCTTTCATGCCAAGGGACCTCAAAATTGCTGGGGTAGCAATTCTCATATCAGACAAATTAGAGTATTTATTTTTCATTTTTTAATTCATGGCTTTTTTAAAAAATCAGGTAAACCATGAAATATTACCATGCATATGTAACAAATTCCTAATGATTCTTAAATGAATACTTAAGAATGTAAAGTCTGAAGAAATGTGTGCTCCGTGAGAGCTGGGGAACTTCTGCCTCTGCCCACTGCTGTGTTCCCAGCAGCTGCACGGCCTGCATGGGCTGAGGAACACCAGCCATGTTCACCTGCCCATGGCCTCCATGCTGTGGCTGTCCATCATATCTATTTATTTTTTTAAATTTAATAACATAAGTGTGATACCACCCTTATCATCACAACAAACAGCTTTGTTGTGGTTTCTTGACTGGTTTCTTGACTGACCATTACTTGTTGCTTTTTTTTTTTTAAATCATTCTGAACTCAGTCTGTTCGATGTTCTTTTGATGGGCTTATGTGAGTAATGCTTGCTCTTAGTTTTTATTTATCAAAAAATACGTTGTTTTGTCTGTGTTGTTAAAAGGTGTTGCTGGATGATTGATTCTAGATTGGCTGCTATTTTCTCCCAACATTATGAAGATATTTGCTTTAGGCCAAAGGCTCCTGTTGAAGTCCAGATGCTTACGTGATGGTGTTGGGTGGGGCCTTTGGGTGATTATGTCACGACGACAGAGTCCTGTGAATGAGATTCCTACTTCCATGCCCTCTGCGGTCTTGTGAGGATACCAGAAAAGTCAGCTACCGGGAAGGGGGCCCTGATCTTGGACTTCAGCCTCCAGAACTCTGAGAAATTACATCTCGGTTATTTGTCAGATATCCAGTCTGTGGTGTTTTTGGCCCTGCCAGGCTAAGCTGTATTATTTCTCTCTCTTCTGCCTTGTCTTTTAGCTTCTGAGAATATACCTGGTGGTCTAATCATTTTATCTTATTCTCTGTTTTCTTTGTGGCTTCTTGGAAATTCTTTTCTTTCCTTTGATATAAGTTGTATTTTCTGTGTCTGTGGATTCACTTCTTTTATGGATTCTGGAAGACTCCCACTAACTGTCTTTTCAAATGTCGCCTTTCTCCTCTCCCGGTGGGGTTGTGATGGACGTATGTTACACCACACCCTGTCTTCCAGGGCTCTCTAGCTTTTCATTCATGTTTTGTTCTCTTTGTTATCTGGTGGTTTATTCTGGATATTTTCTTCTTATCTGTATCTAGGTCACCAATTCTCTTTTAATCTATAGCCAATCAGCTATTTAACCCACCTGTGGAATTCTTATTATTTTCTTTCTTAAAAAGTTCTAGTTTGTTCTTTTATAATTTCCGTGACCCTTTTTTTAAAAAAGATTTTATTTATTTATTTATTTTGAGAGAGAGAGAGACAGAGAGAATGTGAGTGGAGGGAGGGGCAGAGGGAAAGAGAGAATCTCAAGCAGACTCCCCACTGGCAGGGAGACGGATGCAGGGCTCCATCCCAAGACCCTGAGATGATGACCTGAGCTGAAGGCAGACGCCCACCTGACTGAGCCACCCAGGAGCCCCTGAGGCTAGCTTATATTTTCTTAAGGGCTAGGAATTTGTTTTACTTTACCTAGGATCCATTGTACGGCCTTGTCTTGTAGAGGGCCTAGTTCAACACGACGGCAAATAAAGATGTGTAGGAGAAAAAAATTTGCTGGCACAAAAATAAAGTTCTTAGCAACTTGTATGGAGCTGTTGATCTGGTAAATGTGTTTATTTCTCTTTTTCTTTTTCCCAATAAGCAGAGAACTCCATAAGTTTGCTTTTACACTAAAGTACGTTTCACTGTCTTGTCTCAGGACATTCCCCTGCTATAATTTAGTTAGTGGGGAATCTACTTACATCACCGTTTTATAAGATGGGTGATAACAATTTAGTACTGCAGTGACATTATGTTGATAGACTTTTGTGTATTTATACACATGCATAGGCTGTAGTGGGAGCTCTTTCCCACAGATTTCTCAGGCCTGCCCCTACGGTGAAGGGTGCAGGGATTCAGAAATCTGGGTCATGGTAATATAGCTGCCTTCAAAGCGAGAGGCAAATGGCAATCCCTGGTACTCACCACCACCAAGCAAAGCAACCTTTCTTCTTGGACATCCTTGGTTTTGGAGGCAGTATAGGCTGTATTTTGGTGCTGCTCCCATCCAAATACTCAACAGACCAGTGATTCAAAGGCTGGTAACTTTGTGGCCCAGAATCAAAGCAGATCCTTCGGTTTGCTGGGTGAGCTCCGCACAGACTTTCGCCAGCATCCTGGTGGACCTGGCGGTGCTGGGAGTGTCAGCATCTGACTGGGCTGCCGGGAAGCCTGTGGTTGGCTCCCGGAGGGGAATCCTGGTGCCTGCCCCCAGGCTTTGGGAGCAAAACTGTGCTCTCTTCAGGAAGGAAATATTCCTTTGAGAGTAATTCTTGGCTAACTATCAGGTTAGGAAATACCCGGTACCTATTAGGAGATTTGAGAGGCACATCATAAAATAAGTTTTTTCTGATCTTCTAAGTCTCAAAATCATTACCGTTCTCCAGCATTAAACTGAAGGGATTATATGGGACCCGGCAAGCCCTGAATGAGCTAATAAGCTCATTGCCATCCGTCCCTTTCTCAATCCGTGTCTGTGACATTATGTTGAGTTACCTGAGTGAAAAACAATGAACTTAGTTTATAGATGGTGCTCTATGACCTTCTGGCATTAGTCAGAAGTGACAGGATTTTAGTGCTTGGAGATGCTCTTCGGGGTGGTGGGGAGGAAATCCCAGTGACCGGATATTTAAGTGGCATGTCTCACGATCCTCTTCTTGGACAGAGAATGTAAGAGGTGTGGGATCTACACCAATTCTTGGGAACTTGCTTATGGTTTGGATGGTTGATCAGCACCTGGAAGGAGAAGAATTAGGAAACAGGTGACAAGTAAGCTTGGGGAAGACTATGTACGAGGACATCCAAGAATGTGCAGGGAATGTGGAAACATTAGCAACTCAAGTAAATGCTCGTCAAAGGGCTCTCATTGAAGACGGAGTTCTTCATGACCAAGTGTAAAGGGTGACTTGTCTTACAGATGTTAGTTCCGTCTTTGCCTTCTCCAGCTCTTGTTCAGCGGGCTCAGGACAAAGCAACCATTGTTAGCAAGCATGGTGGGTCTTCACGGATTCAACCACAAAGATCCCCGGTGGTGGGGCGCCTGGGTTGCTCAGTGGGTTAAGCCTCTGCCTTCGGCTCAGGTCATGATCCCAGGGTCCTGGGATCGAGCCCTGCATCAGGCTCTCTGCTCAGCGGGGAGCCTGCTTCCTCCTCTCTCTCTCTGCCTGCCTCTCTGCCTACTTGTGATCTCTCTCTGTCAAATAAATAAGTAAATTAAATCTTAAAAAAAAAAAAAAGATCCCAGTGCTTGCCGAGTGACAGGTGGCTGCTACTGCTGTTTTTTACCCAGAGTGCCAGGAGCATTGACCAATGCATGGCCCCCAATACGGTGTCCTGTCCCAGGGAGGATGGGAGGCATCGTGTCACTTGGTTGTACTGGACCACTTCTGATATGAAAAAAGGAGGGATTTGCCATCCCCGGAATGGAAACTTACTTTGAATACAGCTTTTCATTTTGACGCCAGCTGAATTTTCTGAATGCCTAATTCACAGTCTGAGTATCATTTATGACACTATTTCTGAATGAGGAAATTGTTTTACCGCAAAAGAAGTAAGGCCGATTTTTGTGGAATAAAATATGTTTATCTAGAATAGTCGGTCACTTTTAATGGTAGTATGGCTTTATGAGGGCTAATTTGTTGAGCTGCCTGACATAGAACATTTGCAAGTTGGTGGTACTTTCTGGTAGGATATAAAACATACGCAGAACCAGCATTCAGTGCTGGTTCAGGGTCTAGGAATGAAGTGGGAATGGGAGTGATCTCATGACCCACTGGTATGTCTTGTCCTTCTCATCTCTGTCCTCATGACTTAGGCTGTGCTACACTAAAGGTCCTACTCTCCAGGGGACCCTTCAACCCACAACTTTTCACTCTGTCCCGCAAAAAAGATGATTCTGTTGAACTGAAAGTTGAAAGAGCAACCTGGCCCTTTTGAGATCCTCTACCATTGGACACACATGCTGGGGTGGGGGAGTTATTCTTCCGACTGAGAATATTTATCTTAATTATGAAGCAGAAATAATGGTTGCAGATCCACAGTGAAGCAAGGCAGGAGTGTGAGGTCAGAGAGTTTAAATATCCTTTGACTCTGACGCCTTTGTTGGATCAACGTGTCAGAAAATGACAGGCACATTCAACATACACAGTTTCCTCAGGAAAGAGAATTCCACGTGCACAGAGACAGGACAATCCCTTACTTACGTGCTTTCAGCCCGTGAAAATGTATTTCTGTTTCCCCAGCTCAGTGGACTTAGGAGTTGCCGTATTTATTTTACATTTAACTCCTTATTTCCATTGGGGCTGTTTGGATTATGCCAAGATACAAAGTATCCCCAAATTTCAGTGCTCAGTAACAACACATATTTATTTTTTACTCATAATCCGAGGGGGTCCAAGACAGTGGAAGGGGCCGTGAGTTTTGTAATCCGAGCAGGAGAATTATTTGCAATCTGTACCTGGAGGGCAGTACAAAGCTCTCAGTACAACTTTCAGGTCTGAAACTGAAAGTCCCATAGATCTGTATTCTCCTTAACCTTGGCCATGGTTGTTGTCAGGGATAAGGAAGAATCTGTTCCTGTCTGGTGGGGCTGTTCTGTCTGGTGCCACTTTATCAAGAAGCTAGTGATTTATCTTCACTAATTTGGTCTTACGACTTCCAAGAATTAGCTTAGAAGAGAATTTGAGAACCACACTGAATAGGAGGGACTTGTTTTTAATATAGAAGCAAGGTTGGAGCCAGAGGGAAGTGAGGCCGGCAGGAGCCAGGTGTCCTGGATGATTCCGAAAACCGCAGTGGTAGAAATCGCAAGAAGGAGAAAGGTAGTTGTAACAGTGGGTTCCGTTTTCTGTCGGACACACATAAAATTTAACTCCTTGCAAGAACATTTAACAGTATCTTGTATGAGAGTGTTAAGAACAATCTCACAGATATTTCTTTTTATAGCATTCAGTTTGTTCAGTATATTTCATAAGTAAGTTTAAGTTATTCTTAAGCTAGTAACATTTTTGACACCCCCCCCCCCAAAAGTACTTACTGCATGGAAATTCCCTCAACTCCTTGACCACTGGGTTAGTTACTGTCAGGGGTTGGAGGGGAGAGCAGAAGAAAAGCAGCATTTTTGATGGATTTCCACTAGATGGTGCTATTTGAGTTTAAGATTGAACCTGCTGTCCATTTTCATGCAGGAATTTGGCTATTACGGAGAAGACATTTACATTGTGTTACTTTTCTCTCCTACGTTAATACCAAAAACATGTCCAGACCACTGTTACCCATTTAGAAAGTAAAATAATAAAAATTTTTAGCCTCTGGAAACTTGAAAACACTGTTTACTTTTTGTGAGCCGGTATTTTTATTATATGTGGTATTTTTATTGTAATTTATAGAAATTATCTTTTTACCATCAAATACATTTTTTTGTGATCTTTACATGTGTTGTAAGGTGGTATCATAGCTATTTTCCTTCCTGGGTGAAAGAAACATTTTCAAACCACTTGAAAGACTATTGGCTCCACCTTTCAATTTTTTTTTTAAACCAGGCAAGAAAACCTCTTGAGTGGCTATGTTTGTATGTAAGAATAGACTACCTCTGAGTACTTAGTTTCACTTCAATTGTCAAAAGACATTATAACAAAAACAAAATTCTGAACAATAAATAGCACTGGTTGCAATCGCTGAATGGGGCATACGGTATCTACTGATTGTCTGAGTGTTATTCCAGAATAACAAGGAGCCTGGCAGCTCTCCCTGTTTTTCTTTGCTGTGAGTACGCAGCTGGAAGGAGTCCTAGGAATGACCTAATCCATCTCAGTCATCGTACAAGCAAAGCAACCGAGGATCCAGAGCCCATTTTAAAGTGTCCTTGGGAGTGGAAGGAGCGATGGGCTTTCTTGTCTCCTTCTTGAGCACAGTCCCACAGGGCGGGCGCTCTTCTACAAAATGTTTGCTCCTAGACAGTGTCCAAATGCAGAACCAGATTATGAGTAAAGAATCAGGGTCTCAGTCAGTGTTTATGGACAATTCCTGTTTAATAAAAGTTGCACAGTTAAAGAGTGGCATGAAATGGTCCCGGAGCTGAAAGATACAGACCAGCCATGTCCCTAGAATCGGTTGTCCAGTGAGAAGCACAGATCTTGTGGGCAGGTGGAACTGGAGGGCTCATTACAGCTCCTGTGCCTACAACCTGGGTAACCTTGGACAAGGTGCGGCACCTCTCTGCCCCAGCTTCTCTATGAGAGAAGTTAAATGTCAATACCTACTTCGGGGAAGTGTAGTGCGGCCAAAAAGAAATAACATGGTAGGCTTTCAATAACCATCCCCTCTTTTCATTAAGAAATCATTTTTAAAATGGAAAATAAGTTTGGGGCAACTGGATAACTCAGTTGGTTAAGCCTCTGCCTTCAGCTCAGGTCATGATCTCAGGGTCCTGGGATCAAGCCCCACGTCCGGCTCCCTGCTCAGCAGGGAGCCTGGTTTTCCCTCTCCCTCTGCCTCTGCCACTCTCCCTGCCTGCGTGCACACTTCTCTTTCTGACGAATAAATAAAATCTTTAAAAATAAAATAAAATGGAAAATAAGTTTAAGAGCCCAATTTAAGCAACAGATGAGAGCAAAGTCTGATGTCAGGGATCTGTCCAATAGGGAACTAGGTTGCATTTTGACTGTTCTAATGATTGATTCTGATTAATTTCTTCATCCTGGCTTTGCAAATCTCATTTGATTGATTGCACAGACTAGGCAGAATCAAGCTGATGGGAACCCATAGATAACAGAAATCAACCATAAGGTACAGAAAGTTGCAGGTAACAGAAACTCAGTGGTTATAGAGGTCGTGTACCTGCCCTGGGTCTGAAACACCTTGGTTGGACCTGGCGTCATGTGACATCGCTGAGACAGACGTTTTTGTTCCTGAGGATTTACACCAGCCTTGTTATGTTCCAGATTGTTGACATGGATGGATTCCCGAACGGTTAACTGTGAGCATTTATAAACTTGAATTTTTTTCTTTTCATTTCTCCTGTCATCCAGCAGATGTCAGTCATTCTCTTTGGTTCGGCTTTGCTTCGTGTCACCTGCCCAGGATCCACTGAAGAGAAATCACCTTGCGTTATGTCAAAGTGACATGTTTGTTGAACTGTAACGATAATAATCCTCCCCATTAACCTACCAGGAGCTGGAGGCATTTTGTACTCAAGCAATGACGAATTTTTATTTTCTCACTTAATAAAAAAAAAAAAAAATCTCCATCTCAGTTTCCAAAATGTATATCTGGGTGATAAATGAGAAAACAGGGAAGGCAGGCGGGGAATTTAACTTTGTGGTAAAATAATTTGTATATACACAAGAGAAGGCAAATCACTCCTTGATGTCGATGTGAGGTTGTGATTTCATTCTATAGTTTAGAATAAAAAAAGCCCTCCAGTTTGTGGTGCATATTTGTGCCAATGTGTGCCTAACAATGCACTTTTAAATCATTCCTGCAACAGTATCAAACAGTCATTATATCTAGCCATTGGTGCTGGCATCAGGCTTGTTAGTTAAGGGCAGATTTTATAAAATCAGAGTAAAACAAGTTTAATTTATATGAGGTAAGTTTCCCCCCATTTCTAAAAGTGAGGGATTGTCTCCTTAACAGAAAATGTATTACATGCAGAAGTTCATGTATCCTTAGATCTTTCTCAAACTTTGTGTTTTAAATCTACTTTCTCCTTTTAATAGGGATTAGTGATTTATCCTCAAAGAGTATGTTCATTAAAGGGAGTAATATTGCCAGTCTGTCTTTCTCAGCAAATCCTGAATTTATTATGGGAAACTGATAATCTCTCTGTAAGCCTCTGTTTGACTCCTATGCTTCAAACTGGTTCATTGAAACAGTTGGACTGACTGCTCTATTTTCTTTAATTTTTATTTTTTTAAAGATTTTATTTACTTATTCGACAGAGAGAGCATAGCAGGGGGAGCCGCAGGGGGAGAGGGAGAAGCAGGCTCCCTGCTGAGCAGATATCCTGGTGCAGGACTCAATCCCAGGACCCCAGGATCATGACCTGAGCCGAAGGCAGAAGCTTCACTGGCTGAGCCACCCAGGTGCCCCTGGCTGCTATATTCCAATATAGGCATTTATGCTCGTATCTGGTGGCTCTTCCTGATGGAGGGGCACTGAGTTTTCCAGGGGATCATAGTGTAACCTGCTTCGGTCCTTCACGGAGATCCTCACTGTCCACAGGCCCTTTGCAGGCAGGAAAAAAAAAAAACAAAAAACACTCAGTTTCTCTTCGTTTTACTTCTTGAGAATTCTTTGGCTGCTATTATCAATTATACAGCTTTTAAATACAACAAGCCAGTTTTCAGGTACTGTATGTAAATAGTAGTTATTCATCAGGAGACAATGGAAAAAAAGATGCCCAACTCATCAAATTAGGAAAAAAGAAACAAAGTTTGATATGAAACAACTCTTTAACAGCTTTATGAGCCATAGTACAGTTTAATAGTTTGAGTAGTAAAAAATGCTATTATATTTTGAAAATCTTACATGCAGAGAGTTTCATAACATAGCAAAAAAGACCTTCTCCTCAAGGTCTTCAGTAGGATGTAAATGTGGCATTATTGATGCACACATCAGAATTCACAAGGTAGAAGAGGGCACCACTCTTGTCCCTCCTTTATTCACACTTGGTCCATTATAGGATTGAGTACATATTCAGTTATCTAACTCTGGCCATGTGGGAAAGTGAGCAGCCCATAACATAGGAAGGACAAGGCAAACCTGCAGACGGGGTAATGGTGGGGGTAGGGGACAGGACGAAAATGCAGAATAGAGCAGAAGAGGGAGAGATGCATGCTCCCTGGGAGGAGGTTGTAGTAATGAGCTCCCGGCCTTGGAGAAACACTGATTGATGAGCTGCTCTGGCAATCGCTCTGCCCCAGTATTCCCACTGAAAGACACAACAGTGACCAAGGTATCCACACACCCTGATTTTTGTATGCACTTGCATATTCAATTCCAGAGATGGGTACAATGGAGGTAAATAAATCCCCCTCTTCTCATTTTCCCACATCCCTACTTTCCAATAGACGTCAGGGATCCCCTCGTTGTTAAAGTTGTAGGAGACGGCAGATTCCCCATGGTTTATTTATTTTTTTCAATGCCGTTTCTGAAATGCAGTAATTGAGAGATCTTTGGACTTTTCAATTTGTATTACAAATGCTAGTGATGTGAAAATTTTGTTTAGATTCGTCCACACCAGGAAATAAGGGTTTTTAGTATACTGTATATAACTTTGAAATTTATCCTTCATTTGAAATACTGCTATCATCATTGTTTAAAGAATTGAAAACTAATTTTCATATTTTAATAAGCCTTCTCTAAATGTTTTGCAAACACAGTTTACATTTCTGGTGACAGAGAATGTAAGAAATTTGCTTACAAAAATGGCAATCAGAACTAGGGTCTCTTCTAGGTTCGACGTCTTTTTAATTCCCGCCGCCACCTGTCAAGAACTGAGCTGCCAGGTGTTGGAGTAGTCAATTAAGACAACAAGCCAAAACAAAAGTACCAGGCAAGCCTTTCATCGCTTTCTGAGCGAGCAGAAGCAACAGGAAAACCTCCCGCACGGCCCGGCACGGGAGAAAGGCGAGGTGGCATCCCAGACAGGAGGGGGCGCTGTCTCCTTTCCGAGGAAGCCCTGCACCAGAGACTCCCGCCATTTTGGGAGCCCAGAAAAGCCGGGAGAGGGAGAGCACCTGCAGGACGCAGGGAGGATAGGTGGGGACTCGCGTCAGGGTGGAAAAAAGTATCTTCCAGCGCCCCCTCGCCCCCAGAGGTGCCCGAGCAAGGCCTCGGTGGGAAGCCTTGGATAAAGAGGCCTCCGGAGGGAAGGGCTTGGGTTAGATGCGCAGATATGCAGAAAAGCAGGGCTGGCCGGGGAGCCGCGTCCTCGAGGGCAGCTCCCCTGCAAGGACGCAGCGCGCTGGCTGTGCCCCGGCCCGGCGTGGGGGGCGGCCTCCCCCGTGAGGCCCTCCGGGTGCAGCCTCTGACCGCGCCTGCGGCCAGGCCTGGAAGATGGTCCGTGGGGCTGGGGCGAGAAGCCGACCCGCTCGCCCTCCAGTTTCAGGCCGCCATCGACTCCTGCGGCCCTTGAGCTGCTGTTGGCCACGCTCTCCACCTGCCGCAGGAGTTTTATTCTTAACCGAAGCCACCGCACTCCTGACTGCCAGAGGGCTCGTTGCTAGGGGCTGGTTTTACTCCCTCGTGCCGCGGCCCTGCGACCTCCCGGGGTCTCTACCTGAGACCATGCAGGTTGGCCCCAGGGCGTTGTCCGGCCGCAGTTTCCCTCAGCGACCCCGTAGGGTCTCCCGACGCCTACTCCTTCGTCCCGGCCGCCGACAGCCGCCTCGTCGAGCGCGAGCGCCCCTCAGCTCTGGCCTTTCCAGCGGCCCGAGCGGCTCCACGGGCCCACCCGGCTGGGCCCGGCTGACCCAGTAAGTGCCTCGCCCCACGCCTCTGCTTGTTTGTTTGTTGCTGCAAAAAGTCTTTGGTCTCTATTCGCTTCCTTTTTTTTTTTTAATCACCACACTTGCTAAAATGTAAGTACTTGTTTGATAGCCTTACATTGTTCTCTAGGTATCTATTTATTTATTTTTTAAAATAAGACTTTATTTGCTTATTTGCGAGGGAAAGAGAAAGCACGAGTTGGGGGAGGGGCAGAGGGCGAGGGAGCCGCAGCCTCGCCAAGCCGGGAGCCGGCCGTGGGTCTTGATCCCAGGACCCCCAGACTCTGACGACCTGAGCCGAAGGCACACGCAGCCCGATGCTCAACAGCCCGAGCGACCCGGGTGACCCTAATGTCGCATTACATCCCCGTCCGAATGTCAGGTTACACCCCCGTCTTCGTCCTGGTGTTCGGGCGTCTCCGAGCTGGTGACGACGACAGAGCTTCCCATTTCCATTTTCCTCCCAGAATTTAGGGTTCACGACGGTCTGCCCGTCACGTGGTCTCTGCGGCGGTCGTACAGGTGATAAAACGGCGTCCCGGAGCGTTCGGGTAGTTTCGTCATGAGCGGGACACCGGGAAAGTGGCCGTGGGGAGGACTCTCGTGCTCGGCGCTTGTCCAGGATGCCGCGTCTGCGCGGGAATCCGGTGGTGGCGTGAAGGGACGCGGTGCGGCGCTGGTTGATGGCTGTACCTTCTCGGTCCTGAAGAAACATCTTTGATAAAGTTACTAATTTTAAGGTTTATTATCTAAAAAAGTGGATACTTAAGGAGATGTTAACACTGATGACAAAAACAGGCTTGCGTCTTGCCCTGGGACTCCATAGTCTGGAGGCTTTGCCGTCCTGGCCTTTTTGTTTGAGCTGCGGAAACCTGTGGGCCTGGGTTTCCTGGTTCGTGGCTTGAGAGGGTCAGATTACTGAGGACTGAAGTCCGGTCTTGGGGTCAGATTCTGTGCTGTTCTTTACTGTTGCTCTCTGCGATTGGTTTAAAAAAAGAGTCCACAGGCCTCCGTGCCCACGATCGCCTTGCTGTACCCACAGCCCATCCTGGTGCGGTCCTTCTGGGACTTGATCTGGTGAGAAGAGTATGACACTTGCCCCGCCTCTTTTCCGTCTATGGCTTGAAGTGCTACATCTTCGCCCCTCAATTTCTCTTAAAATGTTACCATGAAAATATTGGTATTTCTATTTAAAGGGTTAACCTAGACATTGTTGTTTGTTTGCTGGTCAGTCTGAGGTCATAGATGTCCTGTTTTGTCTAGTCAAATGAAACAGTTATATGGGCCTTCCGATCTGAACATATATATATATATTTTATTTATTTTAAAGATTTTATTTATTTGACATAGCGATAGCGAGAGCAGGAACACAAGTAGGGGGAGTGGCGGAGGAAAGCAGGCTTCCTGCCAAGCAGGGAGCCCGATGTGGGGCTCCATCCCAGGACCTTGAGATCATGGCCTCAGGTCGAGGCAGAGGCTTTAACCCACTGAGCCACCCCGGCACCCCTGAACATATATATTCTTTAAGATTTTGAGAGAGAGAGAGAGAGAGAGAGAGAGAACATGAGCAGGGTGGGAGGGGCAGAGGTAGAGGGAGAACAGACTCGCTGCTAAGTGGTGAGCCCGACTCAGGGCCCGATCGCAGGATGCTGAGATTATGGTCTGAGCAGAAGGGAGAAGCTCAACTGACTGAGGCACCCAGGCGCCCCTGAACATATTTTTTAATGTATCAACACTGTCATTGCCATTCTTATTTAAAATACGTTAAAATGTTCTCTTTGTAGCAGATACACAAAAAGACTCCAGGACATACATTCAGTAGAAGTAGAAATCAGAAAAAATTCATGCACCTCTTTTTCTAGTTTTATCAGAGGGGGAAAGTAATGGAAATTTACTAATTATTTCACTACGTGAATAATACAATTCTGCACTTGAACACGAATTGTGTATGAATTTCAAAATATGTGCCAGTGGGAAGTCACAGCAAAATGAGTGAATTTATCTTAGTATCTTTCTCAGTCTATGTTCAGTACACATTTTAAAACACTGACTTCTCTCCTTACTGGTTTTTCTTCTTGAGAAAAGGGAAATGATGCAGGATGAGATGGTGAGAAAAGTTAAGAAAACAATAGTAATGAGTCATGATGGGAGTCTGGGTTTCGCAGGTTCCCATGTTTAGCAAAAGTGCTTGTAGAGGGAGATGAGAGGGAAAAAAAAAATCCCAGCTGTTTTTAAAAATATTATAGTAGCCAAGAAGAAAGTTCAGATTTTAAAAAGCAAAATGAGCGTCCACGTCATTACATACTGCCCGGTTTCCTTGAATTATGGCCGTGTGAAATTGATTTCTGTGCAGATTGGATTCACTGGCAGTTTCCTTCCCTGCAAGGCTCCACAGTTCCTTTTCCCCCTTTTTAAAGAGCAAAAATGCCCCTCGGATTTATTATAATTCTTGATGTCCATCCTTGTAACACAGACCAAACTGATATGGCATTTGCTTTGCTGAACAGAGGTAGACTTTGGAGACCTCCCTCCTTTTTAGCTTGCTTGCTTCTGATAAGAGAGCCTGTCGGGCTTAAAAAAAACAACGTAGCCCACGTCTACACTGGCGATTTCCTTCTCGGTTTGGAAACGAAGCTGCATTCGCCGTTGACTAGCTCCCCCATGGATCTCTGAAATGGCAACCTGGCTAACAAGTGTTTCTACTGATGCTAAGTTCAAAATCTCCCTGGGCTGCCAAGCAAAAACAGGTTTCCTGCTTGGGACTCTGCACCTTGACAAGTAGAGCTCCTCTCTCCATGGCTAGCCATCTCTCCTTCCTACATACGGATCTCATTAGGAGGAAGCATAGCATTGGAGATGGTGATTGATAAATATGGTAGCTGTCATATGAAAAACCAGAGTTTTTAAAAATTAATCTTTCTCATGTTAATCATCTTGCAATAATTATAGAGGCTTATGAGCAAAGCTGCCTATGTGGGTTAAACCCACCATCAAGAAGGATGCAGGTTTACCCAGCCATTTTCCTAGAAACATACCACTGCTTTCTCTCTGTCTTACTAAGCTCCTTAATTCTTTGACATAAAAGAGAAAAATGACTCTAGGTTTAGCTGTGGCTGTATTATTGATTATTTATTATTATTCTTTATGTCTCTATTATTTGTCTTCCCTTAACATTAGCAGGGTTTGGGGTAAAAGTATACTGGTAGGCCCACATAATGTTTGGCTAAGCATCTAGAATTTATACACCAAGCTAATGCTATGCTAAATAAAGTATGTCCTATGTTCCCATCTTAACAAAGTTACCTTCATTAGGAGTTGGACGTGCAGGTTTGAATTTAAACTTCTTGGACCACTCCAGGTTCTGGTGTGGAAAGCGATGGCAGGTCTTGGAGCTGGCCTCTGGCTTGTGACTTGTCCTTTTCTCATGCTCAGCTCTATCCCCCATCACAAGAGGCCTGCCAAGTGCAGATGTGGACACTTAAGCCCAGATGCATTTCTAAGCTCAATCTATACCTTCCCCCTCCAGCAAACAGATGATCCCGATCTCCTCCAGAGTATCACAGACCTTACTCTGTTACCATTCGCCTTGCTGTGTAACTAAGCATGGATTACAACAGCCTTATGAGGTCGGTAGTGCTATCACTCTGCATTTTACACAGGAGGAAACCGAAGCCAGAGACATTGCAAAACCAGTGGATGAGGGAGCCAGAGTGGCCGCCTGTGTGGTTTGACGCTAACTTTAACTTTAATAACGACTCTGTTGTTCCTTCTAGGGAAAAGGAAGAGCTCAGTATGTCCTATTAGAATTACTGTTATTGACTATACTTAGAGGGGAAGTGGGAAAGACTTTACATCAGAACTAATGGGTTCTAGTTCTTCAGAACCTCAGGGAGGCATGGGTAGACCAAGCCTTTTCAGACTCTATGGAGCACACGGAATGCAAAGGGCCCGAAGAAGGAACAGAGAGTATCGAGAAGCTGACGGGGCCTGAGTGAATGTTGGGAAGTTGTGGGACATGGGGTCTAAGCTGCATGAAGGGCCATTTTTACCAGACGAAGGAATTTGGTCTTTATTGCGTAAGAGATAGAGGAGGGGTGGGTTGACAGACTTTAAACAGGGAAATGGTATAATCTGGTGACTTCCTGACTGAGACGGTCGTCTGTCATTAGTAACAGAGATGATGTTAGTGATCTACAACCTATGTAGGGGGACTTGTTTAATTTTTAAAAGTTGAAGGTAGTGGCTGCATTCTACAAGTCAACCTTCCACTAGCAGGAAAACAAAAAGATTTCAGCTGTTATGGATGCTCCCTGTCCTCTGAATCAGTGGCCATAACGAACGTGGCCACGTGTTTGCTGCCTGAGGATGATCTCCTCATGGCTTTTTACTGAGGTCCCCAAATTTGGATGGTAGCCTAGGGATGCACTTCCTAATTGAAATATATTAAATTCCATATAATTCTTCTAGTGGACGTGCTCTAAGTGCACAAGAATGCATTTCTTGATATAAAATCTTCCTCAAATACTTCCTAGGGTACTGTCAGTGCCAGTTAGTATGCCGAGTCTTGTGGAGGGAAAACAAGACATAAATATGAAAGGCTGTAAGTTCGATAACCATTTCAGGTCATTACACAATTTTTATAATTCAAACGGGTCCTGCGTACTCTTCTTTTCTCCATAATCAGACTCTTTCTTGTTGTAATAATCCTGAAAAATAATTTCCCAGTCCTTCAGAGTATCTATTACTTGCCCCATGTCCCATATCGAATGTAAAGCTAAGTTGTTTATTTAACAATTAGGAGTGGATTCAGTGGATTAGTATAATGGTGTAAGGCTGTTCCAACTCTTTCCCTTAGGGTATGTATCACAACATGACGATTTTGGCAGACTTGGGGTAGTAGTGCTACTACTTTTAAAGTCCATGTTTTGATTTTTAGAAAACTGTAGTTCAGAAATCTTGGTATAGCATAGAAGGATTTTTTTTTAATTCTACACATTGGATTTCTCTCTGAAATGGATCTAGTTGAAAGTCCAAATTTATATACTTTATATATTAAAATGAGTAACTCCAGTACGTATGTACATTATGCCCTTACATGTGTGGCTGTGGCAGTGGAAAAATTGTTTTATCAGTTTTGGCTGACTTGCCCTGTTAAAAACTTGGATGGAACTTCCTTACAACGTCCATTATTCTTCGTTGGAATTAATTTTGTTGACTAATTATTGTGGTGTTATGAATAAACTGTTGAAGTGTATTTTTGTGCTTCATGTTCAGAGTGGAGATAACAAAGGCCCAATTCAAACCATCCTAACATCTGTGCTGGATTAGACTTTATAGTTTTCTTTCCATGAGACAAACTTGTGAGCTTCCTCTTGTCAGTGCTGTATAGCTATGACCCCAACCCGGTTGTTACATGAGGTAACTTCTTAATAATCCCCATAGTAACCATATCCTCTTACTCTTTGAGCAAGATCACTTATGCAGGGTCTCGTTTTCAGGCCCAGTTTACTGTGTTAAGAGTTATGGGACTTAATTAGAAATGAAGGGAGACTTCACTGGTTTAAAGCTTAGGAATTTTCAGTGGCTGTTACATTAAATGCGGTTGGTCATGTTGATGGCTTCTTTCTGATACGGTGGGTTAATGATATCACTACAACTGTTACGAAGATTTATTGAGAATTTGTTATGTTCCAAATTCCATGAGAAAAAGGAGGCCCAGAATGATTCATTGTCACATTCACGGTCATTCAGCTTGTAAGTGACAAAATCAACATGAACATACGGCCATTTTACTGAACAGCAGTTGTGTCTAACAATGAACTTAAAAACCTCATGTTTGTGATCTGATACAGTTTTCCTTGTGCCTCTGTCTTTTCTTTGAGCTAACCTTTACAAAGCACTTTCTCTTTGCCGAGTAGGATCTTAACACTTTATAATGTATTAACTCATTAAACCACAAAACCATTTGTCGTCTAGATACAGTTTTACATATGATGAAGTGGAGACAGAGAGAGGTTAATGAACTTGGCTGATGTCCATTTCGTCACCATGAAAGATACTCATCTCCTGTGCCACCTCTGTTGTTTGTATGCCCCTTTGAAGGCAAACTGATCAGTCATGACTCAAGACCTAATTTCACATTATTTCCACAGGGCAAAATTAAGCTAGCTGAATGCTCGCCTCTGGATGTTGTGACGTTATGTAAAATCCAAAGATCAAATGCAGATTATAGTAAGCGTACATGAAAGGCGAGGCATGACTTACAGGGAGTCACTTCTTAATTTCAATTATTTCATTGAAGAAGAAGAAAAAATGATGTTTTAATCAAAACCATGCTGAAAACTGTTATTGCTAAGGCTTTAAAGGTTAGATTATATTTTGTTTTAAGGTCTTTGTGAAATTCAGCAGTCTTGAGGTTTTGTAATCCTCAAATCGGCTTTAATTAATTTATCAAATCCTTTTAGCAGAATTTATTTCAGTGTTTTTGTGCACCTACCAAAAACAGAGCCTTATTAGTTTTCTGTAATCTTTAAATTAGGTTTGCTCATATGACTTAATACTATAAATTATATCATTCTATATATATCTATATATCTATATATAGATATATATATCTAATACTATAAATTATATCATTCATAGTACCCCCAACCAAAAGGGGAAATGTAAATCCTTTATTTTAATTTCTAGTGTGATTGGTCCCCACCATGCTCCTCTCCCCAAAAATGATGCCATAAATTTATATGAATAATATAAGATATAACCTACAAATATGCCAAGATTAAGATTTAATTGTTCTATTTCACCTAAGGACATATTCAGTAAGCACTGATAAAAGCTAACATTTCTGGGTTAAAATAGAGTTCAATTAGAGTTTCTTTATTTAATATCCCAGATTAATTCACCCAACCATTCACCAACCCTTGGGGGTAAGTTTCTTATTATGCCTTAAAAATCCTTCTGATGTTAGTTCTCTGATTATTCTGATCAGTTCTTTCTTCAGTAAAGAGAGAATGCTCTAAAATGGAGAATGCACTAAAAAAAATGGAGAATGCTAAACTATATTTACAGTCAAATACATTACCCCTAAAAATTATTATTATTTTTTAAAATTTTTATTTATTTATTTGACAGACAGAGATCACAAGTAGGCAGAGAGGCAGGCAGAGAGAGGGGGGAAGCAGGCTTCTTGCTGAGCAGAGAGCCCAATGCGGGGCTTGATCCCAGGACCCTGGGATCATGACCTGAATCAAAGGCAGAGGCTTTAACCCACTGAGCCACCCAGGTGCCCCAGAACAAAGTATTGGAAAATCCTATACTTGTAGGCAAATAATACTTTTCTTGGGTGGGTGGTAATTTAAAAATGGGTGGTATTTGCCAAATGAAGAAGAAAGATATTTCATTCAGAAAAATAATGTGAAGTGTTGATTTGATCATGTCAGAAGATTATGGCTCATTCAAAAGTTGTTTGTGTATAGATTTGAAATGATGGGCTCTCGTTTCTAGACTGAATAAAGAATGAAGACTCAGAGATTGATCTCTTGAGAGAACAAGAAAGGATCCAGGAGCTGAGGTTCAAGAGTATATTTGGTAGGAGCAAGAATTAGGAAGGGGAGATTATTTTTAAGGGGTGTAATATCAGAATATGCCATCGTCGATGGAGATACTGTTAAAGATAACATGGCTTGCCTACAGTCCTGATGGAGAAGATGCCAGGAATGTAGGGTTTGTGAGCTTCATTCCCTTGGGTGTGGAAATCTAGTGTATGCATTTCTAAGCTCAATCTATACCTACCCCTCCAGCAAACAGATGATCCGATCTCCTCCAGAGTATCACAGACCTTCATTCCCTTGGGTGTGGAAATCACCAAGAGGGATCGTAGGAAGGCAAAACCATAAATCAGGAGTCCTCACTCACAAGAAACCTACTACAACTCCAGTGGAAGGTTATTGATCCTGTGTGCTGAACACGAGTCTGAAAATGGCACCTAGTGTAAGGAAAAGTGCTGAGACTTTGAAAGATGTGGGTAAATTTGCAATTTGTATCCAAGAGAGTTTGAAAATGAAAGTAGAGTCAACAAGAGAAAGTTAAGCTTCAGAAAATTCATCTGGAGAAAGGCTTGTTCTTTATTGAACAAAAGCTTAAAAATGAGATGATTTGCCTTCACGGTCAGTATAATAGAGTTAAGGAGAAGAGAGTAGAAATGGCTAAAAGGTAGAGGTGGCTCAGGGAGGAACTGAACTGGCCTTTCATGAGAGCATAGTTCTTAACTTTGGCTGGGGAGTGAGTCGAGATCCAGGAATAAGACAAGAGGAAGAGTTGGGACATCACCTAGAGGAGTTGTCCCCATTGGGAAGGGGCTGTGTATGGAATCAAGCCACACAAAGCTGCAGGGGAGGGAAATCTTGCTGGACAAACCCAGAGCACTTTAGCCTTTCTTGACCTGAGGTCTCATGCCAATAAAAACATGGTATTAAAGAGACCTGGTGTTGTGCTAAGCTCTTTGAATTTACTGTTCTTCTCAAGAAATATTATCCACAGTATTCAGGTGAGGAATCTGGTTACTCAGAGTTAAGTGACTTACTCAAGAAGACAATTTGTAGGGGCTAGAATTTGTGCATGGCTTGGTTTCACACCAGAATTCAAACTCAGTGTTACTGTGTATGCTGCATGCACCTCTACGAGAGCATTTATTGGGATAAATATCATTCCACACAGCTTCTTTTAACCCTTTGTTAGATTTTTATTGCTTATTGCCCCTAACTCCCGATCATTAGCATCATATAATGCCCTTTAGGATGAGGACTTAGCTACTTGGGAGGACTCACTTTCCCCAGCTTTCTCTTCCCATCTGCACATCAGCCTTGTTAGCTCAGGATCTCCTCCTCCCTGGAATATTGCTCTCTTTACCCTTTTCTCATTCATTTCTTCTCCCACTAAACAGTCTGTGAATTTCTCAAGACTCATTTCAAGGTTCCCATTTTATTTGCTACCTCTCTGAAGACATTTTATCTTTTGCTTCTGCTGTTTAGATTCATTTACTCAACAACAAATATTTATCAGACTCCGCTGGCAGTATAGCTGTAAGTGAGACAGTATGTTTGACCATGTGGATCTTGCATTCAGTGAATCGGGGATAAAAGACACCATGGTCCCACCTGCACAGAAATAACCACTGAAAATATTTTCATGTTTTCCATCCTCCTATCCATCCGTCTTTGCAGCAGACGTAGATTTCAGTACTGTATAAGAATATGGCTGAGTTATTGCCATAGGCCTGTTAAGAAATAAATTCATCACCTTAAGTGTTTTCAGTAGTGAATTAAAAAGTACAAAAATAAATGAACTAAACATCCAAATAAAACACTACAAAGAAAAAAAATCTAAGGAAAGCAAGAGAAAGACAACATTAAAAATATATATAAATGAAAAAACTAGGAAGGTTTTTCAAAATAGAAATCATAAATCAATCCAAGATCAAAGTCTTTCAAAAAGCAAATGAAGAATATGTAAGTAACATGTTCTTCAAGAAGTAAATAAAGACTGTCTAATAAAGAAGCAGAGCGAAAGAATCAGAAATAAAAACAAATTTTAAAATAAGGTGACATAAAGTTGGATAAAACACATTTGAGAATCTTGATTCAACGGATAATTTTGGAGCAAAAATATAAAGTATTAACATGGACTCAAGATAAAAAATGTGAGTAAAAGGATATCTATGAAAGAAATTAGAAGTTTTAGGGGGAAAAGACCCTGAGAATGGCTCTATGGCAAGTATTTAAGTGAAATTCTTTCCCAATCTAAGGAAGAAACAATTCCTGTAGTACGCTAAGTAATATTTAGCTTAAAAGTATATTCTTTTTTCATGTCCATTTTCCCTGATCCTATATTATTTAAAAATCTTTAGTTGGAGTCTGTTCTTTAAATATTACATAGGTTCCTAGTTCTGTTGAATTGTGTATGTGCATAGTCTGTAACAGTTCTAAATTGGGGATTTTATTGTATTTGCTTGGTGCTTTATGATATGGTAATGTTTTTATAACATTCATGAACATGCCTGCCCCTACCAACAAAAGTTTTTTATTGGAAAAACAAATAGAACTACTCTTCTTTTTCCCTCTTGTGGACCCCTGTTGTCTTTGCCCTCTTTCACACTACAGATCTTTGAGGTTAATGTCATCAATCTTCATCATCCTCTGTTTTCCTGGCCTCCAGATGCTGCCTTGTATTGTAAACAGACCTGTCTCTTAGAGAGATTGAGAAGGCAAAGAATCATGCACATTTACTCACTGATTTGCCATTTCTTGTGATTCTCATTCCTTTTTCCAGCATCTAGTTCCCAGCTTCTATGTGAGATCAGCTTCCTTCCACTTGAAAAACATCTTTTAGTGTATTTTGTCCTGCAGTTTGGCTGTTAACAAGTTGGATCAACTTTTGTTTATCTCTGAATATTTTTCAACCTGGCTTTGAAGGTATTACTGCTTAATGCAGGCCTTGGGGCTGGTAGTTCTGCCCAGCCCTTGGTCAAAGACTTGCCCAGGACAACATGTTTTCAACATGGTAATGATGTTGTACCACTGTCTCCTGTCCACCGTTGCTTCTGATGGGAAGTCAGCCATAATTTAGATTTCCCCATTTTCACAATGTAGTCAAGACTCCAGACCCCACCTTTGGGTGTTTTGAGATTTTTGTTTACCTTTCGCTTATAGCCACTTGCCAGTAGTATGCATTGATGTGGATGTGTTTGTATTTATCCTGTTTGGTTCTCACTGAACTTCTTGGATTAAAAGATCAAAAAATGTTTTGACTGTTCTTCCCTCAAAGAGTTTTTTCTTCTTCATTCTCATTTTCCTCTCCATCTGGGATTTCAAATGCACATGTGTTAGACTGTTTGATATTGTCCCAAGGCTCACCGAGGCTATTTCATTTTTCTTGTTTTTTTTTTTTTGGTCTTTCAGATTTGATAAATTTTATTTATATGCCTTTCAGTTCACTGACCTTAATTTCTCTCATCACCACTCTTTTATAAAACCCATTCAGAAAATTTTTCATTTCAGTTGTTGTACTTCTTTAGTTCTAGAATTTCAGTTTAGCTTATTTACACACACACACACACACAGAGTTTCCATTTCTCTTCCAAGATTACCTGTTCATTCATTAAAACCATATTTTACTTTGTCTTTGAACATATTTATAAAAGCTGCTTTGAAGTCTGTCTGATAATTACAACATCTGGACCATCTCAGGATTGGTTCGATTGTTTGCTAGATTTCCTGGCAGTGAGTCATATGTCCATTTTTTTCTTTCTGGCAGTTTTTGATCATGTGATGATATGTTGTGGAGATTGAGTTTTGTCATTTATCATTAAAGTGTTGATTTTTATTCAGTGAGGCAGTTCGGTTACTGATTGATCATCTTAAACTTTTGAAGGCTTGGATTTATGCTTTTCAAGGCTGATGTGTGTAACGCCTTACTCCCCACCACCTCAGCATTACCCAGTCTATGTCTCTCCTTGGATCTTGAGGATGTTTGGTGTTAGGCTTTGTTACAACAGATCTAGAGTAGGTCTTATTCTTGGGCATGGATCTTACCCCTAAGAAGCATGGATTTGGTGGGTTTTTAAGCTAAATGCCTGTGGTATTAGCAAGGTCTCTCTCCTCTGGCTGGTTAGAACTGCAGCACTCTCCCCGCCCTGTCCCAGCCTCTGCTAGCTGTGTTCCAACATTCAGCACGAGAGTGTCACTAGCAGTGACAAGTCCTGCACACACTTGCTTTGTGTAGGGGCTGCCCAGCCCTTGGTCAAAGACTTGCCCAGGACCCCTCTCCTGTCTAGACTTCCACAGAGCCCGCCTTGCCACACCCTCCTCTCCAGCACTCTTCCCTGCAAATTCCAGCTGGCGTGGCAGCCCCAGACCCCAGTCTGCGGGACCACTGTACTCTTCTTGTTCTCCAGTCTCTGCATTACAGTTGGGAGGGTATTCCTAGGCAGAGAGCAGGGGCAATTGTGGGATTTACCCCGTGGATTCTCCTTCTCTTGGAAATTGCAGCCTTCTATGCCTCTTGTCCCGTGACTGGAAGCATGGGTCTTGTACACACGGTCTGCTTTTAACATTTCCTGTGGCAGGAGGCTCGTCTGCTGTACGTTACTCCATCGCAGCCAGAAGTAGAACATCTCTGACATTGCCCTTTACAATTTTACAAATCTTTTAAAAAACAAACCTTTTTAGAAATAGCTTTATAAATCTCATAACTTTATAATATTTTGTGTGTTTAGGATCTGGTTCACTCTTTTTCTCCACGAACTTCTCCTGCCGTCATTCTTGGGATCTTCCACACCCATAGGTATTACCCATCCTGGCTTCTTAGTACCTTGGCCTCCTTGGTCGGGATGGTCTTTTTCTCCACGCCACCTTCATCGCTTACTTTCATGGCTCTGTCCTAGACATCGCCAACACCAATAACTGCACACCTCCAAACTCTGAATGTAAGCATCCTGCCACCTATCGAGTTCCAACCTGCCTATTCATTTATTCTGATACCCCAAGCTAGCTCGCTACTCCGCCACACTACAGCAGTCCCCAGTGCTTTGTTCCAACTCCTGCTGTACTGTATCCACTTCCTGAATGTCATCACTCTGCTCCTAGCGTATTCAGGCCCATGGTTCGGCACTTACCTTGCTTCTGCCAGTCTCTGATCCCCTCCATGGCTCTTGCTGTCAGAATATGTAGTTAGAAATTTGTCTGTGCTTCGCCTCTGCCGAAGCCACTCATCTTCTCCTACTCTTTCCTTTCTTACTTTGTGTGAGCCTCACTGACCTCCGCATTGTTCCCTGAACACACCAGACTTCTTCTGGCCTTATGGTCTTTACACTGGCTCTGTTTTCTTCCAGGATAGCTCTTCCCCAGCTGTCCATGGGACTTTCTGACCGTCAGGTCTCTGCTCTTCTAAGTGAAGCCTGCACCGCTCACCCTACTCATGGGTCTGTCCGCGACCTCCATCCCGAAATCCCTCCACCTCCTCTACCCTGCCTTAGTTTTCTTCTTTGCCCTTATAAACTTCTTACATACGATATACTTTTCTCATTGATTTATTTTATCGTCTCTTTCCCTACCACAGTGAAAGCTCAGTGAGGACAAAGATTATCATCTATTTTGTTCACTGATGTATTTCCGCTATTTTGAATGGCACCTGGAACATGGAAGATAATCATCAGTAGTTATTTGGTAAGTGAGTGGATGCTGAGAGAAATTACGTGTCTGCACTGCCATGTCTTGATTTAAATGTAATGAACAAAAGTTTTAAATGGGCACTAAACCGTTTCTTCCTACTTAACCTACTAAACTGATTTTCCCATCCTCTGATGGGAATCACATCCTCTGATTTGATTATTTCACAACTCTTTCCTCTTGCATTCAATTATTTCTGTTCTTTGCAAATTTGTAACTAATGACCTAACTTCATGGTTATCTAAAAAATAAGTGCAATGAAAAATAGCTCATCTTCCAATTACCAAGTCCACCAACATACATGTATCTCTCTCTTCGGACTCTGCCTTCTTTCTTACACATTTGGTACTTATGTTGACTCCTTCCTTCATATTCGGCCTCCATCATAGTGTATATGGACTTTGCTGCTAAACTCATTCCTGTTCTGCTTTACAACACTGATTTTCTGTTCTCACAATCATTTCTGTTTACATGTGAACATTCTTTAAGATCACTCCTGCAAAAAACCAGCACTCCCACCTCCCAAAAAAGTCCTCCTCCAGCTCTTTGTGTTTTCAGCTAACTGTTTTGAAAGAGTTATTTTTATTTGTCATCTCTACTTTTCCACGTTTCTTTTTAGTATTATCTCGACCCAACCCTGTGGGTCAGTTATCTCTACCATTCTGGTGAAATGGTTTGTATCTAAGTCACCAGAGACTGTGATCTTAAAATAGATTTAACTCGATTTTCATCTTGCCAGCCTTCTGAAAAACGTTTGGTACAATTGTTCTCTCTTTCCTGTTTGAAATTCTTCTGTTCTGTGGGATCCCATGACATAACTTTCTTCTGTTTTTCTTTTAGTTGATGCAGTACTCCTTAAGATTTTTTTCCTCCTCTTGTATTGGATTTCTAAATGTTAGGGTGTCCTAGCATTCTGTCCTTAACTTTCTTCTGTTCTTTATGTACTTTTATGAACGATGTTGCAGTGAATATTCTTAGGTACATTTTTGGTTGTAAGTTTATGTAACACAAAATATATCTTCCCAAAATAACTGATAAATGTGTTATATTTCACAGCATTAAATACTAATTTCTGTAACATAAACTATACCATTTTTATTCAAAATGATATTAATCCCATAAAGTTGCACCCATTCTGGCAAATTAACTATTGATACACCTAGTGATATACTACATATTTTGTCTATAGTTCTTTATTTAGCTACAACAGGAGTAAGCAGACTTTTTCTCTGAAGGTCAAATATTACAGATTTTTGGCTTATAGGACATTCTGGTCTCTGTTACAAATACTCAGCCCTGCTGTTGTAACACACAAATAGTCATAGGCAATGCATATTTGAGTGAGCATGATTAGTGTTTAAACTTTAATTTCAAAAACAGGTGGTAGGTTGGAGTTAGCCTCCATAGTACAGTTTGCCAAACCCTGTCTATAGGATTAAAGTGATAAATTTTATCAACTTTTTAACTTAAATCCAAGTATAAGTATATCTACAGGACCCCCTTGATCAACTTCAGAATCTACTAATCTGCAAAATAAAAAATGATTGATTTGACATATGTCTGTGTAGTGTCCTTATTAAGTCTTAGTTATCATGCTTTCCTTTTTAAAGTAGTCATATTTTGTCCTCTATTACTGATGTTGGGAAGTGACCAAGATGAATATCAAGCTTACTGATACATAATTTGTTGACATTAACACTTCCTGCATCCTTCACTTTTGGGTCATTGGAACTATGTATTTTATTTTTCCTTGCCATTTTCTTTGATTACACAGAGAACATTAGTTGTACCTTGAACATATTGGGTCTAATTCATTTGAATGAGAAGACTTGGTAATTTATAACATCTAACTTGTATAGTATCATCTGTTTTAGGTTTCATTACTTTTCTTCTAATCTCTTTTACAGCTTTTTTGAAATAAATTGACAAATTAAAAACTGTATATATTTAAGGTGTACAGTGTGATGTTAGGATATATAAATTGTGAAATGATTACCATGATGAAGCTAATTAACACTTCCATCATTTCACATAATTATCATTTTTTTTTGGTCATGAGAACACTTATGATCTACTCTCTTAGCAAATTTCAAGTAGACCGTGTAGTGTTATTAACTACAGTTATCAAGCTGTATATTTCCAGAATTTTTCCTTCCCACATAACAGAAACTTTGTACTCTTTGACAAACATCTCCACGTATCCCCCATCCTCCAGCTCCTTTTTTGTATCATTAATTTTTCAGTTGTTTTCTAGTCTCTGTTTTATTTATTTATTTCTGCTCTACTCTTTATTATTTACTTCCTTCTGCTAACGTTGGGTTTAGTGTCCTTCTCTTTTTTCTAATTCCTTGTCGTGGTCAAAATTGAACCAATGCCCAGTAAAGTTTATGGATGACTTTTGTTTTTTATTTTGATCTAGAACATACCCCCAAATATTTAAATTCCTTCATAACATTGGTTTTGGGAGATATCAGGATATTTTTTGGTCAAATATCCTAAATTGGCATGTATAGAATTGAATCTTCTAAACCTTGCATTTTCTGATAATTGGAAATTAGCTCTAAAACCTTATTTATATTCAGATTAGGCATTTTTGACATATATTGAACTCCGTAACACTAACTGTATAATATCAGGTTATCCCACAATGCAAAGATTGGTGCTTTTGTTAAGGTGTGAGCTCTACATCTCTCCAACATAAAGGTTATGTAAGTAATCTTTGGGTGACACAAGACTTTGGAAATATTCTGTTCCCCAATATTTCTTAACCTAATGGTTTTAGCAGGCATTGCTTGTACAAATTGTTGATCGTTTTTACCAATTTTTTTCCTCTGGAGCTTGAAAGTCATTATAAAGCTGAGAGAACAACCAAATAGAACAACAATCTAGGAGATGCTTTTATTTTTTTCCATTATCCATTAATGTTCAAACAGTTGACTCTAATAGGGTCTATCCCTTTCTTGTTCATGTTTTCCTTAGCATTTCACAGTATAAGCCCCGGCTATCTTGAGGATTTCACCTTCTTGACTTGTCTAAGCCAGACTCTGACATCGCTTGTAAGATGGCTTTGTCTTTGTGTATGTGCTCAATCTTCCTGCTGTTATATGCATCTATTATGACCTTAATTTACTGAGAACAGCCTGTGGAACTCATGTATTTTTTCACTTGCCTGTCAGTTTTCTACCTCATTGGAATTATTAGTTATGCTTAGATAATTACATTTTTAGAGCTTTCAAACTCTTAATCCATCTTTCTTAAGAAAGAACCAGAACACAGAATCAAATCCTTTCGTTTCAATGTGACGTCTGCCTCAAAGAATTATACAAAGGAAGCTCTCTCCGTTCCTCTGAAATGACTTACCTATTTTTGTCTCATCGTAATTTTTCCATTGCTAATGTGTTTCTCCCTGTTGATTAGAATTAATTCTGATATGACAGTCTCTCTCCATGCTGCTTCTGACTTCAGATCAATGAAAATTTGAGCAAGGTCAAACCTTGATAGCTGTCCTCCTTTGCGCTAATGAGTCATTGTCAACTTTGTGAATGGATGAAGTTTCCCATCACTGCTATATGTAAATTCAGCTTCAGCTTCATTGTCTGCTTCTCCCTTCATTTAGCTTTACCCAAATGTGCTCTAATAATTTTATTTCTTCTGTAAGTTTATCACTTTCTAATGGGTATATAATTATTGACAGCCTCTATCTTCTCACTCAACACATCTTTTAAAAAATATTCTGTATTCTTAAAGCCATGAGAATTTTTAAAATTGAATGTTTAGTTCCTACAAAGGTATATCAAAATAGTGAGAAAATATTCTTATATATTTCTGATGAGATTTTGCTAAAGCTGTAATCTTATTGGAGAGTAATTTGGATATCTATCTGTCTCTCTATCTGAAGAGACACACAGAGATAGAAGAAGAGAGAGAGACAGAGATAGAAGGAGAGATAGAGACAGATACAGAGACACAAAGAAAGAGACACAGAAGGAGAGAGAGAGGGAAACAGAGAGGGACAGAGATGAGAGCACTCATCAAAATGGTTCATATACTTCACTCCCAGAATTTATTTAAAGAAAACTACGAGAGATGCAGACACAGGTTTATATAAAAGTATTTCTCTCTTGGGTGTCATTTATAATTATGAAATTATAACTTTAACACTCAGGGGTAGGATAATTGGTCATTCCACTGCAGTATGTCCAAATTATGGCATACTATATTAAAAATTATATTCTTGCAAGTTACTTTGTCTTGACAAAATAATTCATGGTCTAATAGCAAGAGAGGGATGTGAAAGACATTCGATGTGATTTCGGTGTTGGTTATAACTAGGTTCTCTATCCTGTGAGCTGGGAAGCACAGGAGGAACTTTTTTTAAAAAATCACTGTTCCTTAGTAAATAAATCATAGTTTTTGACAAGTGGTCCATTTGCCATTTTTCAACACATTTCTCTGTAGCTCTGCTTAGGGTTTTAGAAATGAAGGCCTATAGAACTGAAAAACATATGTAGACCCACTTTTTTTTTTCTAAAGAGGACAGCCAGAGGATTGCACAGGTCCCCCTTGCTCTCGGTGTTGTCTCTTGTCCGCAAGCTGCAGCACCGCTGTTGGGGGAACCAGAGGGCAGTGGACTCTCATTGCCTTGCTCCGCAACCTGCTATTTCTCCATCTTCAGTCACGCACCTCCATGGTCATACTCTAGAGTTTGTGACCATGAACATATCTGTCACCTCCATAACCTTAACTTCAAGGAGCTCATCCTCTGAAAACTACATCTCATCTTTTCCATTCATTTCCCCTAAATGTCTAAGATGCCAATAACTCGCTGACCTTCCCGGGAATTCCAGTCCGCTGAGCTTGCCATCTCCAGAGTGCTATCCTAGAAAACCCTCACTCTTCCTTCAGTCTTAACTCTGAACGTTCTGCACTGGTACCTAAGTAGCTGACCAAAGCTGGAGAAAAACACACAGTCACAATAACTTAAAAACTGTAGTAATGACCACTGATCTCCAGTGAACTTTTAAGTGTTGCCAGGAAACATACTGTGTTTCCCCCTATTCCTTTGTTCTCCGTTGGTGTTAGGATGTTATTCCACATCTTTCCCCCAAATTCCCAAACCTCCTTCCCAGTTATCTTCAGTTGGTGATCTTGCTATGTATTTTCCTAAGGAAACCGAAGCAGAAGATACCTTCCACACATTCTTAACCATCGTATCACCAGTGTTCCTCCATGTGTACCATATTCTCTTCCTTCTTCTTATGGTGACTATACTGTCCTTCTGACTAAGGCAGTCCTTCTTATGCCCTGTACTCCATCCCATTATCTGCTCTAGCATCACTCTCTTGAAATATCTCCCCTCCACTTCTGCGTTAATATTTTCCTATACAACCATATTATAATAGCTCCCACCTTAAAATAACATGCCCTTGATGCCACAATCTTTACCTATTACTCCAATTCTCATTGTAGCAAATCTCCTCAAAAGTGTTCACTACACTTTGGGCCTCCACTTCCTTTATTCCTCTTCTCTCTTGAACCAACACCAGTCAAGTTCTTGTCTCTCTACTGGATTCAAACAGCTTGGGTTAGGGTTATCAGGGGCTTCTGCATTGCCAACCCAGTGGTCAGTTTCTTAGCTCTCATTGTATGCAGTCTTTAAGTGCATTGGATATAATGCATGTTCTTCTTAAAATGTTTCCTTCACTGGGCTTCCAGAATGGTTTTCTCTCTTCTTCCTATCGCATTGACTGCTTCTCTTCAGGCTCTTTTACTCTTCTCCTTCCCTTCTCAACATTTGCACACCCCGCAGGCGTTAACTCCTATATCTTCTCTCTACCGATGCTTACTTCCTGGGGGGACTCAACTTTCAAGGACTTCTGCTGAACTCGGGTCTCACATATCCAACTGCTTATTTGACATTTCCATCTGGATATGTAATATGCTGCCCCAGTGTAGCATGTCTGAAGCCTAGTTCTTGATTTGCACGCTTCCCACCTCCACCAGCCTGATTCACGCACACTCTCCCATCTTGTGTGAAAGGTGCTATTTATCTTCAGTTTCTCAGGCCAAAGTACTCAGTAGCCTTGACTGCCTTCAGTTCCCACAACTAAACGATCTGTAAATAATTACAGCTCTTTCTTTGACATATGCCTAGAACAATCTGACCACCACGTAAAACTTCCACTACGATGACCCTTTCTCAATTCACCATAAATCCGCACTTGGACTTTGCAATTATTTCCTGTTATCCCTATAACTGACCTTGCCTCTTCATAGTATATACTTCCAGAATGATCCTTTCAAAGTGTAAGGCAGGTGATATTATTCTGCAAGGAAGATTTCAAGGATCTCTTTTGAGCTGAGCGAACCCTGTCTGACCTAATTTCCTCTCACTTGTCCCTTTGCACCCATGATGACCCCAGCCATGTGGCCCTTTTTGCTGTGCTGTAACCTGGTAAATGTACGATGCCCCAGGGTCTTTATTATGTGCTTTTCTCTCTCCATCGGTTCTTTCCTCTTTATCCTACTTTGTTTTTCCCCGTAATCCTTGCTGGCACCTCGAAAATCATGTTTCACTTGTTTCTTCCAACAAAAAATAGCTTCATGAGGGAAGAAATTATCTTTCGTTCATTGTTGCATTCCAAAGATCTAGAATGGTACTTGGCAAACAATAGTCATTCAAAATAATTTCCAAATGAATGTACATAATTCACTAAAAATTAAATTATCCACAACATAGATCAGAAAATTAAGATAGTATAGGCTTATTTTCCTTCAGCTTATTCTACGTTCTCACCCCAAATAGTTACAAACACTTTCATCATACATGTCCTTTAGTCCCAGGACCTGGTGGCTAAACCAAGGCCCACAGAGTATTTGTAGCTTTTTGATGGTCAAAGAATTGGTCAGGCATGGAGGAAAGGCCTAAAATAAAGATTTATTCATTTAACCAGGTACAAAATTCTTAGAGATTTGCTATTTCTGTTTAGTGAGGATACCATCTTTACATAAAGAAGATAGCCCATTATGTTGGTAGGCAAATTGAAAATAGGCATTGCATTTATGAGGATGTAAAATTAAAGGTAATACTTATTACCTTGAAATGTAAGTGTCAGCTACCAGTATCTCAATTTTACAAGATAAGTAGAAGAGACACAGATGTTCTATTACTATGTCAGTTAATTTCCCCTTTCTTTCTTGAGACATCATTAGCTTCTTCTCAGAATTATAGCGTGTACCTTGGGAAAGATTAGATGAGTGTAGTAATTTCCATCGAAAGCTTTTCAGTTAGTTTCCCAAGGTGATAAAAATTTTGAAAACATGAGTGTTAAATTACTCAAAGAGTTGCTTTTAAGGATGAATTTTCTCAAAGTATTAGCAATGTGATGGGAATTTGATGTGGCCTGATGGTCTGGGTTCAAGGTGAAGGTTTGCTAGCACCAGCTATTGTGTGATCTTAGGGACCTTTCTGAAGCAACCAATCTCCTTCCCTGAAAAGTTGGGAAAACTATACCATCTCACAGGAAATTTTGAGGATGCAGTACAATAAAGCACAAATGCATTTTGCTAACTACGAAACACCATTGCAAATCTTATCAATAATAGCTACCCAGATATCAACTGTGGGGTGATAATCTTACTGCAATCTCTAGATGTTAAAACTGGAAGGGACTTTTCAACCCTCTTATTTTATAGATGAGGAAGCTGAGGCCCAATGAGGTAATCTCACTCAGTAGCCAAGTAGAGAGAGCTCAGACTCAGAGGTCTGGTTTACACAAAGTTCTTAGCACTGCCCAGGCCTGCAGCTTGCTTCTGCATAGTCTGTTAGCTAAGAATAGTTTTTACATTTTTAAATTGTAGGAAAAAAACTAAAAGAATAATATTTCATCATATGTGAGAGTTTGAAGCTCAAATTTTGGTGCCCGTAAGCAAAATGTTTTGGGACACATGCTCATATGTCTTATGCTAATCTTTTGAAATGAATAGTGATAATTAAAATCTAGTTCAGATCAAAACCTCAGTAGATTAAACTGTTTTGTCAGAATGAAAACTAAAACCAAATCCTTTTTTTTTTTAATTTTAAAGATTATTTATTTATTTATTTGAGACACACACACACACACACAGAGAGTACAAGCTGGGAGGAGGATCAAGGAGAGAGGGAGAAGCATGCTCCCCGCTGAGCAGGGAGCCCGACAGGGTTCTCAATCCTGGGACCCTGGGATCATGACCTGAGCCTAAGGCAGACACTTAACTGACTGAGCCACCTAGGTGCTCCCAAATCCTTAACCTAAGGGTTCATTTGTATATTTCTTTTATTTCTTCCCCATTTGCTTTCTTATTTTTTTGACCAAGTGTATGTACACACACACACACACACAGCAGCCATAATCTCATTTTCAGCTATAATATATCTAGCCCAATATGCAAACAAAACAAAGAAAGAAACATAAGAAAACACCCCAAAATGTTTTTAACATCAAAGGAACAGAAAGGGGAGACCTCAGATTTTGAGTTGGAATTGCCAGAAAATATTTATTTCTATTACAGTTTTAAGAAAAGAATCAATCTAATGTTTTACAAATTGAGTGTGATACACTAAAATTAATTTAAAAATTCTTTTCTCTCTATAGTTTCTATGTAAATAGTATTTTTGCATGGAGCTGTATTAAATAGCCATGTAACTGATTCATCTCACTGAAATTATTAATACTATAGGTGGGACACCTGGGTGGCTCAGTTGGTGAAGTGTCTGCCTTTGGCTCAGGTACTGATCCTAGAGTCCTGGGATCAAGTCCCCCATCAGGCTCCCTGCTCGTCGAGAAGCCTGCTTTTCCCTCTCCTCTGCCTGCTGCCCTGCCTACTTGTACTCTCTATCTCTCTGTCAAGTAAGTAAATAAAATCTTAAAAAAAAAAAAAAAAGGTTCTTAATAGTGTAGGGATGCTAACTACAGTATTTGGTTTTCTTTCAAGACAGTGTTTGTCTTCAGTCTTTGTCAGTCTGTTGCTTCCAACTTCCTGTCAGTGCCTAGGTTATAACATTAGGGTGATCCAGACAAAGTTTTGTCTGCAAAACCCTATATCCTTAAATTCCTTAAACAGTGTACTAGAATAAGGGAACATACAGGACTAACAAATACTACATGTACTCTCTCATGGCTTCTCATTAGAATTCAGCATCCCTGGTATTTTTAGAGAACTGGTAAACCATCTTTGCAATCTTTCACAGTTTTGAGATTTAAAAATTTAAAATTCCTAAGCGTTGCCCCAAAGCAACCAGCTCTAATGCCTGTGAGCCTGCCTCGTGTTAGTGCTTGAAAGGGGCACCTCAAATGTTCATAGGGCAAGACAAAAGGGCTACAACTCTTGAAACTGCAGATCAGCTCTAGAAATGAGAAAATGTGTGTTTACTATGTATTTATGTATGTGCAAATGTTGAGGGTAGTCAAAGAATCTGTTTATCTGGTTAAATTTCCTTTTATGGTATGATAGATTGGCTATTCTTGGTTAATGAGGGCCACCATTGTGGCCATAATGCTGTTGGGTAAGTCAGTAAAAAGGAAAAAAAATACTTTGTTAAGACTTATTTTACTAAGACTTCTTTAACAGGGCTCCAGATTACAGTTAGTTTGCTTGTCTGTTTTTCCAGAAACGGCCTTCATGTCATCTTACATTGTTTAATGTTTGTTTTGAACCTAACAACATTAGACAAGCAATTGGTTTTGATTAATTCATATTTTTCAGATCTGAAGTCTCTTTTTTTCTCATATTATTTATCAGAGACATACACCATAATATCTGAGAGTAAATAAAAAGTACATGTTTAACTAAACTTTGCTTCATTTTGAAGTTATTTCCTTGGTTTAGCAATAAAACAAGCTTGGTAAAGACTGGCTTGTATAAACAGAACAGATTTACTTGTTTTTTTTTTCGCTAAAAATAAACCAGATTAAATCAAATATGCAGAGAAATTACATACAAGATGGCAAATGATTTACTCGATTGGGTATTTGGATAGAAATTGATTTGGGTAGAAATAACACCAGATCTTTTCTGGCCTCTGTAAATATTTATAAGGATTTTCTAGCAATTTAAATGTTCTGTGATTACTGGCAACCTTGAAGAGGACGTAGTTAAAAGAATTTTAGTATGAATACTCAACATGCTATATAGCATTGGCCCCATAAGACCTTAATATTTTTTCTTAGAAATATATATATATATTTTTAACTAGGCAAAGGTGATTTTCTAAAAACTTTAAAGTGATTGGCTTACACTGAAATTTAAGCTGAAAAAGTAAAATGTAAAATTTAGCTCTTCCTCCATTTTGGATTTCAAGAACTGATTCTGGGTTCTAAGAACTGGTTCTTCAAGGTTTGTGTTTTCCACCTACTGGTGAAGGTTGTGTTGTTCCATTATTACATTAGAGGTTGCCTTCTGTTTCTTCCAGAAGGGTTTTTCCCTGGGACCACATGAATAGTCGTTAGCCATTTTCTGTTAGCTTGAAAAATAAGAGATTGAAAGTAATCTCCATGAGTAAATGACAGGCAAATTGACAACATTTCTGTTGACAGCCACTTCCTCTGGGAATTTTAAAAGTTCTTTACAAGAGATCTTGTGCTTTTTTGCTGTGGAGTAAGATCCCAGGGAAAGACTCCGAGCACAGCGTGTGGTATGTTAGTAATGCCAGTGACACGAGCAGGACTGGGTGTCCAGTTACCACAGCTGATAAGTATTTGTTGATTTAAGTATCCTTAGAGTTTATTGAAAATTCCTTTCCGTAGATAAGTAATATTCAAAGTAAACTCTGAGTTTCAAGTTTTAATATGTTCCTGAAATGATCCTTTGAGGCTTTTGGGTATTGAATTAAATATTTAAGTACTGATAAAAACCAACTGCTCATTCTCCTGGAATATGTCAACTTTTTCAAGGACAGCACTTTAACAGGTTGTCCGTAGTGTAGAAATTGGCACCATTTAATTGGAGGTAGAACCAGGAAGGTGAATTGTCTCAGGTAAGAAAGTCTTTTAGAATTCAGATTTGGGGGAAAAAAGTAATGAAAAGCAAATATGCTTTTTCTTTCTAAGGCAGCTCTTTCTTTAAGTCAGTGGAGCTGAATGAGATAATTCTATAATATCTTAGAGAAGGCACCAAACTTCTCAAATTACATTTAATTTAGATTGGAGAATCAGGAATCAGTGCCATAGATTGGATCTTCTTTTGCAAAGATGGTAGACATTTGGTATTTATGTTCAAAAGAAATAGTAAGAAGTTTAAATAACAAACCATTAAAAATAACCGTCTACTAAAAGTGAGGATATATGTCACAGTAGAATAGAATGAAACCAAACCAAACTAGACACTGGAAGGTAGAAGCTCCTTATTTCAGTCCTGGCCTCATGAATCACCTTCTGGTGACTATTTATTGGTTCTCTATAATGATCAATATTGAAGTTAGCTAGTGACCGCTTACCCCTCATCATCTTTTTTCTCTCCCAACATCTGATTTATATGTGATTTTTTTAACTTCCGACTAATTCTCAGGAGACAGTTGCCCAGCTTATCCTACTTTCCATGTATAATTCCATAATTCCATTTTTGTTATTTTCATCATATGTACATTGTTAAAGCATGTATAATTTTATAATGTTTTGCTCTTATTAACTATGTTCCATAGTTCTAAATATTCAGAGCTACCTATTTTTATGATGAATCTTTTATCATTATTTACTGCCTATCTGAGGATTACTTTCAACAGACTTAATGAGAAGACCATATAAAACAATAACCCCCGAGTTCTTGCCTGTTGATAACCAGTTTTTATTTGCAGTCGCATTGGAAGACCAGTTAGCTGTAGGTAACATCCTAGGCTCATGAGGCTTTTTATTCCCTTCAGAACTTAAAAATTGTTGTAGGGCACAAAGTGTTGATGTGAAACAGTCTGCGGCTATTCTAATTTTCTTTCTTTTCCAAGCTAAATGCTCTTTCTGTTTGGACTGTCCATAGAGTTTGTTGGGACGTCCAGCTAGTTGATTTGGGTATGTCTAGGTGTTAGCTATCCCTAGTTGATCTGCCCAGGGTGGTGTCCCCTTCCTTGTCCCCTGTGCTGTCTTATTCTTCTTTCCATCCTGGCTAGGGTGTGTCTTCATGACCTCTCTTCCACATTTACCCTCTCCCCACAAAACTCTTTCCATATCTTTCTTGATACTGTTTATTTTTCTTTTAATTTCCTCCTTTTCAACCTCTATTTTTCTTAGGATATTCTCTGCAGTCTTCTTTTGTGTGTGTTTCTTCTACTTTATTTGTTTTTATTTCTCAATTGTTTCCTTTCCTGACCTCTCTTATGCCTTAACTTCCTCCTGAGGTCTAGTTCTGTTGTTTTTAGAATTTCCTTGTGACTTAGACTGCTTATTCATTACTTCTGTCATTCTTTCAATGACTTTAAGCTAATTTTGAAATACTGTTACATATTATCTGGCAGTGCTCTTCTGTTTGCACACTTTTTGAGTAATTGTTTCTTACATGCTCTTTGAAAACTGATCAGTCACAGCCCTTTCTGTTACTCATGTTTCTTGCCTTTTTTTTTAAACTTGTTTACTTGAAAGAGAGAGAGAGAGCGCGCGCACATATGTGCACATGTGTGAGTGGGGGAGGGGCAGAGGGAGAGAGTGGGGGAGAGAGACTCTCAGGCAGACTCCGCACTGAGCACAGAGCCAGACGTGGGGCTCGATCACACAAGACTGAGATCATGACCTGAGCTGAAACCAAGACTCAACCGCTCAGCTGAATGAGCCACCCAGACGCCCAACAATGAGATGGTTTTCTTGCATGTTTGAAAAGGGGTTCTAGGGTGAATGTCTGAGAGGATCCCTGAAGCGTTTTACCCTCATGACTGGGAACTCCCTCCTCAGCTGGGTTCTGTGATGTAAGAAACACAGCAGCTGCCTTTGTAGTTAACCTCTAAAGAAAGCTTGCTGAGATCCGCGTTCCCGGGACCTCTCCTCACGAACGTGTGGACCTTCTCTCTCTTCTGTACCTTCAGTGTTACCGCCTGATCGCTTGGGCTCTATTTTTATGATGTTCCTTCAGAGTGGGCTCTGTCCTGCGAAGGAGGGATTTTCTGGTGAGTTTCTAGTTACCGAGAACGTAGGCTGCCCGGAGTCTTCAAGATTGCAGCCCTTCCGGGTGTCCCTGAGGTCTTTCTACCTCCTCCACAATTTGGGAGTCTGCGCACATTTCTCCTGTTTCCACTGCTTGTCCTCAGACAAACTCGTCTTCAGACAAACGCTTGCTGACATTTCTACTTGGATTGTGGTTTTCCTCTTTGAGAGATGAACATTTTAAAGTAATTTCTGAAATTTGGCTCATAGGGTCGCCAGACCTCCTCTTTTCTTTTTTCTGCTCCTACATAGCTCCTGATCCCAGTATGTGAGCTCTCTCTCCATCTAGAGAGATAGATATGATGTATATGGATATAATATCTGTATCTGTCTGTAGCATATGATGTGGATGTGGTATATGTCTCACACATGCCTGGGATCTGGTCCCGCCTACTCAACCTCTGGGGGATTTGGGGACAACTTGCCCCTGTAGTTTTATTGAGGACATCGTGCCTTTGAGATCTATTTTTTTCTCTATTTCATTTTTTCTCTCTGTACGGGAATTTTATGATACTCAGAAACTATGCCACTGCCCCTGGTTTATTGACTTATTACTCCTTAATTATAACTCTAGACCAAGAAGCTGACTTCTTATGAACTCTTTTCACGATTCATTTCTTTTCAGCCACAGTTAAATATGTCCAGGGTGGCCACTAATCACAGCACTGGCGAATCCTCAAAACACTCTGCCTCTCTGTTCGTCTGCTTATTGGACTTGCTTTCCTTACTGTCTGTCAGGTTCTCATCACATCCTGTTCTGCAGGGCTCCCATGGACTAGAGCATGGCTCTCTGTCCACCAGCTTCATTTTTAGGAATACAAACTCCGACAACACGAAAGGAAAGTTGGAATGCCTTTGTGAGTCAGAATGGTACAAAAATGTGGTTGTGTTTTCCCCAGAAAGATATGAAAAATTCCAGTTGTATGGTCTCACTCATTCATTTGGCATCTGCAGAAGGGTCTGTCCAGGTGCAATTGGTAATATAATGGGAGGCAGACTGGAGAAATTCCGGGACTTCATATTTTCTTCCAGCCTAATGACATCTCAACTCTGTAATTGATAACGAGTTTCAAAGGAGTACTACGTGATTCTGCTTTTGTATTTTGCTTTTAACAGTGAAAAATAATTACCTACTTGTAATTTGAAATAGAAAATATCAGTGGCCAATGAGATAAAAACCTGAGAAAATCTTTAAGCAAGTGATAGAAAGATAATAAGAATATTTATATACTCTTAACATAAACAAAAACTGAAGTAGAATTTCTAATAGTTAAGACTTAGACTTGTGTGTCTCAGAATTAAATAACCTATTTATCTCCAAGTGATAAGGAAATTTAGATATTATTAGAAGAGCTTTATTATACTCATTATAAAACTATTGAAAAACGTGCCACCAGCATATGGCGGACACGCAGCATTGGAACACAGTAACTGGAGGAGAGTGACTTCCCAGGCAAGAAAATAACAGAATCACGATGCCCAGGGTCCAGGAGTATACAAATGTCAAATCCCAAATTGGGATTGCTTGAAAAGTTTCCAGTAGTACTCAGCTGTTTATTCGTTGCAAAGAAAATAGAGACTTCTCAATGGTAAATGGCTTTTACCTTAAAACATTAGGGTCATATGTCATACTTTGTGTTCTTTTGCTAGTTGTGGAAACGATGATAATTAAACAACAGTGCATTTTACGCACATTGGAAAATATGCCATGATCTCATCAGTTTGATGTGTTATGCTTTAATAAGCCTTAATAATGGAACATTTCCAGCTTATTTCCTGAGACATAGCGGACTTTTTTGGCAAGTGTGGAAACCCATCCAAGCATCTGTTAGGGAGTATAGGGGAAGAAGGTTGGTTCTACAAAGGTTTCCTTGACTTCTTATGAGTTTCTGTGAGTTTTCCACATGTCGGTTCATGTCTCTCTAGTTTTTATGATACAATCGAAAAACAGTGTATCCAAAATCAGTGACTGTTTTTGGTTTGGAAGTTAGGTAATAATTTACTGGACAGAGTGGGAAACTGTGTAATTTGTTATAGCTTCATTTACCAATATTTTAAGTGGCATTAAATTTTTTTTCCAAAGGTTTTATTTATTTGACAGAGAGATATAGGGAGAACACAAGTAAGCAGAGCAGCAGGCAGAGTGGAGAGAGAAGCAGGCTCTCTGCTGAGCAGAGAGCTGATGTGGAGCTCGATCCCGAGACCCTGGAATCATGTCCTGAGCTGAAGGCAGCCGCTTAACCAACCGAGCCACCCAGGCACCCCAGTGTTAAATTTTTTTAAGGAAGGTATAGGCTGCAGAGAACAGTAATTCCTTTTGTCTCACTGAAAAACTTACGAAGATACACAGCTAACCATGTAGTTCTTATTTGGTATTTTTTCAGTGTAGTAACAAATTAATGATACTTTAAAAATTTTCTCCACTGCTGATTTTTACTCTAAAACTAGGACTTTGTGTTCCAATTTGCCCACCTTTGCTAAAACCAAGTGGGTCACTTATTTATGAGATTGTGTAATATGAATAAAACCAACTTGCTACAGGTAGTGAGCTCGAGAAGTGCCTGGATGGCTCAGATGGTTAAAGGTCTGTCTTTGGCTCAGATCATGGCCACCAGGTCCCGGGATGGAGCCCCATGTAGGGCTCCCGGCTCAGCAGGGAGTCGGCTTCTCCCTCTCTTCTGCCCCTCTCCCTGCTCATGCTCTCTCTCTATCTCTCTGTCCCAAATGAATAAATAAGATCTTTAAAAAACTAGTCAGCTGGTGGCAAATTAGTACTCTGATGAGTACCATATTAAAATCACAAATGATAATCTTTTATCAAAAAATTTGACTAACTTAGAAAAAATAAAGGTGAGTAATTGTTAAAATGCTTGAGCCCTTGTAGGGCAGCCTATAACATGTCTTGAGAAGGTATATAATTATTATTTTTTTTTAGATTTTATATATTTGACACAGGGAGAGAGCGGGAGCGCACAAGCAGGCAGAGCGGCAGACAGAGAGAAATCATGACCTGAGCTGAAGGCAGAGACTTAACCCACTGAGCCACCCAGGTGCCCTGGTATTTAATTATTTTAATTTGTGCTTTCATTTTTTACTTTTTTAAAAAGTTTTATTTATTTACCCAACAGAGTTGGAGACACAGCGAGAGAGGGAACACAAGCAGGGGGAGTGGGAGAGGGAGAAGCAGGCTTCCCGCTGAGCAGGTCCTGGGATTGATCCCAGGACTCCGGGATCATGACCTGAGCCTAAGGCAGACGCTTAACGACTGAGCCACCCAGGTGCCCCTTAATTTGTGCTTGTAAATTATACTTCTATTACTTGTTGCCAAGGTGCACTTGAGGAATAGTTTTTATTTTAATAAAAAAAAGTCAAATGTATCCATGATGATGCTGTGTGAAATAAAGCAATAAATTTAATCCTATGAAGTTAATGTCATACAGAACATTTTTCTTTGTTCTTAAGTTTGATGTCAAATGTATTATTTAAACAAAAACTAGTTTATTTGAAGAGAATTTCAGGAAGAAAGTCTTAGGTGCTATAAAAGAGAAGGCTTTTGCTTCAAAGGCAATGCAATTACAAAAAAAGTTACAAATACGATATATGTATGGAATAATGTGAAGGAGAAGAGATGTGAAACGTCTGAGAGGTCGGCTTTGTAAAACCCACAGTAACTGAACGTAGAGATACGTGTGTGTGTGTGTGTGTGTGTGTGTGTGTGTTTGTGTGAGAAGAGAGCTAGCCTAAAACCAAGGAAGGATGGGGCGCCTGGGTGGCTCAGTGGGTTAAGCCTCTGCGTTCAGCTCAAGTCATGATCTCAGGGTCCTGGGATCGAGCCCTGCATCGGGCTCTCTGCTCAGCGGGGAGCCTGCTTCCTCCTCTTTCTGTCTCTGCCTGCCTCTCTGCCTACTTGTCTGTCAAATAAATAAATAATATCTTAAAACAAAACAAAACCCAAGGAAGGACTGAAGGTGGAATATCATACATTCCACTGGAAATAGTTCTTAAACAGCTTTATGGACGTGCAGTCTAGGTCCTGTAAACCAGTCGATCTGTGGGACCATTCATCCCTCACAGTACTGTTCTGCTTTCATCACCAGGTCCGAGTCTCCCAGCGCCCACGAGACACACTTGTTACAGTCCACGCCTCTGAATCCTCACGCTCACAGCCCTCCCAGGCTGGCGCTGGTTTGGCTTTCTAGCTGTATACATTTGCCTTTTCTAGACTCTTCCTAAACATAGAATCATAGGATATGTTGGCTTTTGTGTCTGGCTTCTCGCAGTACACTGGTTTTGAGTTTCCTCCATCTTGTACCTCGCACTGGTGATCTGTTTCTTTCCATCCCTTCCTGGTTTTCCATTGTACAGATGTACTGCCTTTGTTCATCCATGCACTAGTCACTTGTGCCTTTGGGAAGTTTCTGGTTTTTTCACTATTATGTATAATGCTCCGGTCGACATTCACATGTAAGTCTATGTGGACATATGTTAGCACCTTCCTAAGATAGCAGTGGAATTTCTGAGTTATGTGACCTGGGTTTACTGTTTTTAGCAACTGCCTAGTTACTTTTCAAAGTGGCTGCTGCATTTCACATTCCCACCGGCAATGCTGAGGGTTCCAAAATCACATCCCTTGCCAACGCTGGTTATTATCCGTCTTATTTGACCTTCTAGTGGGTGTCTAGTGATATATCTCTCTTTTTTTAAAAAGATTTTATTTATTTATTTGACAGAGACTGTGAGAGAGCAGAAGCAGGGGAGAGTGATAGAGGGAGAGGGAGAAGCAGGCTCCCCACTGAACAGAGAGCCCAGTGCGGGGCTCGATTCCAGGATCCTGGGATCATGACCTGAGCCAAAGGTAGATACTTAACCATCTGAGCCACACAGGCACCCCAATATCTCATAGCTTTACTTTATATTTCCCCCAAAGACAAATGATGCTGAGCTTTTTTTTTTTCCCCCACGTGACCACTTGTATGTGTTATTTGGTGGAATGCCTATTTAAATTTTTGCCCATTTTCAGTTTTTTTTTCTCTTATCGTGGAGCTGTATTTTTACATATTTTACAAACTAGTTCTTTTTCAGATATATAATTTGCAAATATTTTTTCCTAGTCCGAGGCTTGCCTGTCTTAATAGTGACAGTGTTAACACTGTTTTGAGTGTCTTTTAAGAGTTTGATATAGCCCAATTTAGCAAGGTCAGGAATTCTGTAAGCAAAAATGCTCCTGACTGTTACATGCCTTTGGTTGGTTTCCAGAGTACGTGAATGTTTAATTTTGTTAGTTTTGCCTAGCTTTATTGTTGCTTTGTGAAGAAAAGGATTTGTTCATCTCCTTACATGGCCATCACTTCACATCTACTTTTAGTATGTGAGAAGAGAAAACAAAACTAATTGCCTTTGAGTTTGGAAAGGGAGAGGGGATATGACGGGAAGGTGTGTTAGCTTGTAGCATCTTTCTTCTTCAAGTCTTTCAAAGGCTGTATGTGCATAGTGTGTATATGTGTTTGTATATTACTAAAGAGTACTATAATTTTGTAGCAGGATATTTATTGCTTTATTAAAATGAGATACTTGATGCTCTAACAGATTGTACAATAGAATTCCATTTTCACTTGGGTTCTCTAACACAAACCAAAAAACCATGGTCTGGATTAAAAATCTGATATGGTCCTATATTGCTTTCTTGGTTTCATATCAGATATGTCTTTTACCCCTACTTTATCATACAATTCCTACACCTCACAGTATTGTTTACAAGAGATATGAACATACAGACAAACCATATACAGATGAATCTTTATTACTTTCTAAATTAGCGTTCTGGTCCCAATTTCAACATGGGTCATGGGTGTGTGTGTGTGTGTGTGTGTGTGTAGGGGGGAGAGTTTTCCCACACTACCAGGGAATTCTCCACAATACCAGCTGGGTGTCCTATCATTTAACTCAATTCTCACACTGTCTACCTAGAGGTAATGTCAGATTCCACAGGTGAGGGGCTCAGCCCCCTCAAGTCAGCCTGCCTCCTACCCCGACTTCCGAAGCCAATCACAAGTCCAGGTTGTTACCAGTACTTCTTTTTTTTTTTTTTTTTTTTTTAAAGATTTTATTTATTTCTTTGACAGAGATCACAAGTAGGCGGAGAGGTAGGCAGAGAGAGAAGGGAAGCAGGCTCCCTGCTGAGCAGAGAGCCCCACGTGGGGCTCGATCCTAGGACCCTGAGATCCTGACCTGAGCCGAAGGCAGAGGTTTTAACCCACTGAGCCACCCAGGAGCCCCTGTTACCTGTACTTCTGACCACCTGGCTATGGATACGAGGTTCCCATGACTTGCTCCTTTGGTTCGATTAACTTGTTAGAGTGGCTCACAGAACTCAGAGAAACATTTTACTACTCAATCACTGGTTTACTTACTATAAAAGGTGTAACTCTGGAACGATCAGAAGAGATGTACAGGGCAGGGTATGTGGGGAGGGTGAGGTACTTCCATGTTCGTTGACTGGGCCACCCTCCCTGAATTTCCATGTGTCCAGTAACTGGAACCTCCCTCTTTTGGATTTTTATGTAGGCTTCCTTACCTAGGCAAGACTGATGAAATAAATACTCCTGGCTAATCTCAAGTTCCTCTCCCTTTCCTAGAGGTGGTCGGGGTGGGGCTAAAAGTTTCAACCCTCTGATCACCAGGTTAGTTTCCCTGACAAGCAGTCCCCATTCTAAAGCACTTCCCTCCCAATTGTCTCATTAACATAAAAAAGGACACCTTTATCACTCTTAGCATCAGAATTTAAAAGGGTTTCCGGAGTTCTGTGTCAGTGAGAAAAAACATGTAATTTTTATTATAAATCACAATATTATGCTTTTTTTCTTACCTTCTTAAATATATTTATCTTTTTTTTTAAGATTGTATTTATTTATTTGAGAGAGAGAGAAAGAGAGAGACAGCATGGGCAGAGGGAGAGGGAGAAGGGGGGTCCAGTGCTCCATCCCAGGACCCTGAGATCATGACCTGAGCTGAAGGCAGATGCTTAACTGACTAAGCCACCCAATGCCTCTAAAAATTTAATTATCTTTTACAAAAGTTTATTCTTATAAATGTGCAATAGGATCCAAGAAACAGCTCTTCATTCTAGCTATAGATGGCAACAGGTGTGATGGCAGGACTCCAGAAGGTTAAACAGGAATTGAATTACGGCTCACTACTGCCCCAGGCACAAAGAACATCTTAAGTTTTCCCCAGATTTCTTAATTCCACCAGTGGCCTGGGGCCCTTCCCCCGAGCCTTTGCTTTTAGTTCCTCTAGTTTCTTGTTCCTCTTTCTGTTTCTGCTTGATTGCCTTGTCTTCGTCATTCTTCTCTTTGGCCTACTCCTTGGGCTGTTTCAGTGAGTTCTTTTTGCCACCGTCATGGCCAGACCCAGTATCACACTTACAGCGCATTTGCGATCTTGAATATGTAACTGGTAGATGCTTGCAAAGATGAATGTGATCATTCCTCTCATTCGTGGATGCACGCCCCTTTGCAGTATGGTGCTGTCCTTGCTTCCGTCTAGAAGTGAAGTCTGTTTTCGCTGCCCTTTGCATCTCTGCTGACCTTGGGTCTTTCCCTGATCAGAAGAATAAGGCAGAAGGGATGTGTCACTTTCAAACTTCAGCTACAGGAGAACTCTTAACTTCTGCTTTTGACTTCTTAGAATCCTGAGAAGAAAAAGCATATGAAGGAGCCTAGAATAGTTTTCTTGAGGAGGAGACGCCCTGTGGAGTGATAGGTCTAGCTCACAGACATCATCAACTACCAGATACGGAAGTAGGCCATTGTAGACCCAGGTGAGCAGCCAGGTGACAGCAGTTCCCTTGTTGATACCAGCCGCTGAAAGAAGTCATCCGAGTGGTCAACAGGCGTGGAAAGATGCTTGACATCACCAATGACCAAAGAAATGCAAATCAAAACCATAATGTGATATCAACTCACACCTGTGAGGATGGCCAAAAAGACAAAAGGAGACAAACATTGGTGGGGATATGGAGAAAAGGGAGCCCTTGTGCACTGTTAGCGGGAAAGGAAATTGTTTTGGCCACTATGGAAAATAGTATGGAGGCTCCTCAGAAAATTTAAACTAGAACTGTCATACATGTATCAGAATACAATCAGATATATTCTGGAAATACATCAGACACAAGGGAAGGCTCTGCGTCAAAGGGATATCTGGCCCCATGTTCACTGCAGCATTATTTACAGCAGCCAAGGCATAGAACCGAAGTGTCCACTGGTGGACGAGTGGATGAAGAAAACGTGGTGTAGAAACACAGTGGAATATTATTCAACTATAAAAAAGAAAGGAATCCTGATTTTTGCAGTAACTTGAGAGCATTAATGGGCCTTGAGAGCATTATGAGCATTAGAGCATTATGCTAAGTGAAGTAAGTCAGAGAATGAAAATATTTCATGACCTCACTTATATGTGAAATTTTAAATAAAAACACAAAACCCACAAGAAACAAAATCAAGTTCATGTAAAAATAGTGGGTTTGTGGTTACTAGACGGGGTGGGTTGGGGGAGGCAGAATGGGATGAAGGTGGTCAAAGGGTACAAACTTGCTGCTGTGAGGTAAATAGGCATCAGGGACGTAATGCACAGTGTGACAGTTATGGGGAACACTCCTGTTTGTTGCATATGAAAATTAAAAGGGTAAATCCCAAGAGTACTCATTACAAGGAATAATTTTTCTTGTGGTAATTATTTCAGGATTTATGTTAAATAATTATACTATATACCTTAAATGTGCTCAGTGCTGTATGTCAATTATATTTCAATAAAACTGGAAAAAAAACCCTTGCCATCTGAGTCAAGCCCAATTCCTGGTCCACATAATTCTGGGTAAATAAAATAATTGTTGCTTGCCACTTAATTTGTGGTGGTTTGTTATGCAATAATTGATCATTGAGACAATATTTATTTTACATTTTTTCTGTAAATAGTTACGTCTGAACAGAATATCTTAAAACAGGAACTATGATGACTTTTAGTCTCCATCAAAATGTTTTGGGCCTATTGGATATCAGAAAGTGTAGATTTGCTTTTTTTTTTTTTAATTTTATTTATTTATTTGCCAGACAGAGATCACAAGTAGGCAGAGAGACAAGCAGAGAGAGAGGAGGAAGCAGACTCCCCGCCGAGCAGAGAGCCTGATGTGGGGCTCGATACCAGGACCCCAGGATCATGACCTGAGCCAAAGGCAGAGGCTTTAACCCACTGAGCCTCCCAGGCGCCCCCAGAAAGTGGAGATTTTCTGATAGATATTTTGTTTAGCTATATATCCTTTGTGTACTTTTTTTTTGGGTATTATTATGTACCTTTTATATACTTTTGTGAAGATCTTTTAAATTTGTGCTTATCAAGTTTGACATTATGTCAAAGTTAAGGCAATCGGTATTGTTTTTATGGGGTTGTGTGTAACTTTTAAAGCTGTTGGCTATGCTGGATTCATGTCTCAAGTAAAACTACCAGGTGGCATCCTTCATTCTTGTCGCCTGCAGTATCTCTTTGAGATAGGTATGATGTTTTGAAAGAAGGGGAAAACATTTTCATTATGGATTCTTTAATCAACAGCAATCAACTATTTGCCTTTTATTACCACTTGCAAAGAAACCGATTCTTAATTTCCCATTTCTGAAATGCCCCAGGGTAATAGATTCTTAAGGACTTCAGTAAAAAAGGAGCACCTTCTCATGCTTACTCAAACATTAAGGCACAGAGGAGTGATTACCAAATGTGTCTGCTTTCATAGACACCAAATGCTAAATGCGTTAGTATTTCCTGCTTTATTCTGAATTTTGAATACTGTTCAAACAAATTGAAAAGGCTACCATATAGAGATGTTTATGTGATTTTCTTGCTGTTAAAAAAATAGACTTGATAAGGTAATGGAGCAACAAATTTTCATGAAATTACATGTACAGTTAAAATCTGCAATTTCTCTTACACTGAACACAGTTATTTTTGTTATAATTAAATAAAAGTATTTCCATATCACTGTTATTATAACATCAGATTTGTATCTTGTTTGGAGAAATCTACACACCTCTGCCATCCAAAATTACATTATTGGTAAATAATATTAGTGCTTCAGTCTGTAGCCGCTTCAATTCTAGGAACCAAACGCCTGCAGGTACGAGCTTGAGGAGGCTTTGACAGTTGATTTTCAGGACTCATTTTAAAGAATGTAGCCTAATGAATAGTACTTTTTTATTTAAGCTGCAAAGGTCATCCAATGGGAAATGGTTCCAGGGAAGGATTTATTCGGTTATAACTATGCTTCATCCTAGCGTCTTCCATGCCAGACTAAATTTTTAATCTTGACAGATAATAGGACAGAAACATTCTCTTTGTAGAGAAGGCAAATATTAGCCACTTAGGGAAGGAGGTGCAGGAGCATTCAGGCTCCAGCTTTCTTCATGACATCCCTCCCAGGTGGACTCTAGAAACTTACAGAGTTTAAGTTTAACCTGAGGTATAGTCTTGCTTTTCCTCCTCAAAGATTTGATGGTTATTTTTTGCGAGGCAGACAATTTTACTAAAGATGTTGGCTGTTCCTTTATTTTAGTTCCAATGAGCATGCTTCTTCTTTCTTTTTTTAAATTTTTAAAATTTATTTTCAGCGTAACAGTATTCATTGTTTTTGCATCACACCCAGTGCTCCATGCAATCCGTGCCCACCACCTGGTTGCCCCAACCTCCCACCTCCCTCCCCTTCAAAACCCTCAGATTGTTTTTCAGAGTCCATAGTTTCTCATGGTTCACCTCCCCTTCCAATTTCCCTCAACTCCCTTGTCCTCTCCATCTCCCCTTGTCCTCCATGCTATTTGTTATGCTCCACAAATCAGTGAAACCATATGATAATTGACTGTCTCTGCTTGACTTACTTCACTCAGCATAATCTCTTCCAGTCCTGTCCATGTTGCTACAAAAGTTGGGTATTCATCCTTTCTGATGGAAGCATAATACTCTATAGTGTATATGGACCACATCTTCCTTATCCATTCGTCCGTTGAAGGGCATCTTGGTTCTTTCCACAGTTTGGCAACCATGGCCATTGCTGCTATAAACATTGGGGTGCAGATGGCCCTTCTTTTCACTCCATCTGTATCTTTGGGGTAAATACCCAGTAGTGCAATTGCAGGGTCATAGGGAAGCTCTGTTTTTAATTTCTTGAGGAATTTCCACACTGTTCTCCAAAGTGGCTGCACCAACTTGCATTCCCACCAACAGTGTAAGAGGGTTCCTCTTTCTCCACATCCCCTCCAACACATGTTGTTTCCTGTCTTGCTAATTTTGGCCATTCTAACTGGTGTAAGGTGGTATCTCAATGTGGTTTTAATTTGAGTCTCCCTGATGGCTAGTAATGATGAACATTTTTTCATGTGTCTGATAGCCATTTGTAGGTCTTCATTGGAGAAGTGTCTGTTCATATCTTCTGCCCATTTTTTGATATGATTGTCTGTTTTGTGTGTGTTGAGTTTGAGGAGTTCTTTATAGATCCTGGATATCAACCTTTTGACTGTACTGTCATTTGCAAATATCTTCTCCCATTCTGTGGGTTGCCTCTTTGTTTTGTTGACTGTTTCCTTTGCTGTGCAGAAGCTTTTGATTTTGATGAAGTCCCAAAAGTTCATTTTTGCTTTTGTTTCCTTTGCCTTTGGAGACATATCTTGAAAGAAGATGTTGTGGCTGATATCGAAGAGATTACTGCCTATATTCTCCTCTAGGATTCTGATGGATTCCTGTCTCACGTTGAGGTCTTTTATCCATTTTAAGTTTATTTTTGTGTACAGTGTAAGAGAATGGTTGAGTTTCATTCTTCTACATATAGCTGTCCAGTTTTCCCAGCACCATTTATTGAAGAGACTGTCTTTTTTCCACTGTATATTTTTTCCTATTTTGTAGAAGATTAACTGACCATAGAGTTGAGGGTCCATATCTGGGCTCTTTACTCTTTTCCACTGGTCTATGTGTTTGTTTTTATGCCAGTACCATGCTGTCTTGGTGAGCACAGCTTTGTAGTAAAGCTTGAAATCAGGTAACGTGATGCCCCCAGTTTTATTTTTGTTTTTCAACATTTCCTTAGTGATTCAGGGTCTCATCTGATTCCATACTGTACTCGAGGAACTACAGAACACTCATGAAAGAAATTGAGGAGACACAAAAAGATGGAAGACCATTCCATGCTCTTGGATCGGAAGAATAAACATTGTTAAAATGTCTATACTACCTAGAGCAATCTATACTTTTTTAATTTTTTTTAAATTTATTTATTTTAGAGAGAGAGTGTGGATAAATGGGCGATGGGCAGAGAGAGGGAGAGAGAGAGAATCTCAAGCAGACTCCCATTGAGCTCGATCCCAGAACCCCAAGATTGTGACCCCAGCTGAAATTTAGTCACCCGCACAACTGTCATTCAGGTGCCCCAGGACACTTTGGTTTTTTGTTATTTATTTATTTTTATTTTTAAAATTTTATTTATTTACTTATGTGACACACAGAGAGACAGAGTCCGAGCACAAGCAGGGGGAATAGCAGAAGGAAAGGGAGAAGCAGGCTCCCCGCTGAGCAGAGAGCCTGAGGCAGGGGCTCCATCCCAGGGCCCTGGAATCATGACCTGAGCCCAGTGCAGATGCTTAATGACTGAGCCACCCAGGCGTCCCCACTTTGGGTTTTTAAATAAATGTCTCTTCTTCCTTTTGGCAATCCCTTTAAAGTCGATCTGGTTCTGCCTTTTCAAAGATTTTTTTGTGTTCAGGCTGTAGAAGTTGTGTCTTGACTGACCTGCGGCCCTGAGGTAAGGGAGCTGGGAAATTGAAGGAAATTTGCAAAAGGGGATAGAAAATTTCCTCTTCTTTTACCCTGAGCCTGACCCTTAAATTGTGTTCCACAGATCGGGGCGCCTGCATCATTTGGGAGCTTGCCCCCTCCAAGACCTACTGAATCAGAATCTGCTGGCTGACCAGAATCCCCCTGTGATTTTCATACTCAAATTTGGTCTGCTCTGCCCTAGCAGAAAGCTTTAGGTAAAATCTAACAGGCACCCCTCTTCCATGGCCCTCAGAAAGATCTCACTCTTTCCAGTGTACCCCTAAGGAGCTCTGGCAACTTGTTTCCACTAGATGTGGCTCTGGGGAAAGAGTTTAAGTTCCTGGGGTTCTATTTATTATCTGTAAAGTGATGGTCTAATATTTTGTGACCTATCTCTTATGACTTAGCATGCTGTGACTCACTCCTGTCTGTTGACAGGGAGCCCAAGTCATTATTTAGGAAGAGAAAGTCTCCTCCACTGAACCCACAGTCACTTCACCAGCACATACTTTCCCTAGCCTAATTCACACCAACAAAGTTAATTTGTTCCAATTTAAGCTAAAATTAACCAGATTAATATGAATATAATTTCCACTAAAATATATTCTGAGGTAAAAGTAACCAATCGTTAATACAATAGTCGATTTACATTTTTTTTTCCAAGGGCGGGAAAAATGTAATGAACTTATTCTTTACAGTTAGAATATATAATGCCTTCAGTTAATTTACCTTCTAGTTGTCACTTGGGATCATAATATACTATAAACTGTATTTCTGCTGCAGACATATAAAGATGTACATACAAATTTATCCTTAAAACTCAAAAAGAGAGAATTAAAAATATAAAATATACTTTGATTTACAATTTACGAAGCTCTTCACCCACACGATCTCGCTAAAATACGAGGAATCTATGCAGCTTTCAGTTTAAAAATGTGATGCATGGTAAACTGACTGTTATTGTTAATTTTGTACATTTCTTTGAAGTCCTTAATTTCACGCAGAATAAAGGTGGTTTACTGTCACGTAGTAGGCTATAGACATATCTGTAATGTTCATGGTCATTTCCGTATTTTAGTGTTGCAAGGGCTTAGGTTAAGGAAGTGGCTATCATTTCCCTAGAATTCCTTCTCATTCTATACATTACTAAGTGCAGTATGTTCAGACTGAGTTGACGTAAGGTACAGACAGTGAGGCACCAACTTTCTAGGCTTGACAATATTTAAGACTGATATTTTTACTTGATATCTCACTTTCAAGATATAGGAGACATTATGGGCTTTAGCAGGTGATAGCCAGATTAACTCTCAACATCTAACATGATTTTAAATAGCTTAGTGGCAAAAGGTGATAAAGGATTGAGGATAAACATTTTTAAAACAGTTAAAGGCCATCCTGGAAGTATGTGAAAGTCATTTATAAAGATACTAAGAAGTGTCACGTATTTCAGAATAAAGTAAGCGAAAACAGGACACTATTTTTCATGATGTATCCTTTTATTCGATTGTGAGACACGCAGCCAGTATTTTTTTTTACAACCCGAGTGCACACTTTTTTTCTTTAAACTCCAAATGCCTGTTGGTAGTTAAAAAAAACCACCTAAGCAAAAGCTTAGTTGGCCATTATTAAATATTATTTTTAATGAATAACTTTTTAGTAATAAAAAAACAAACAATTCCAATAAAAAATATGCCCTGTTCAATGACATATAGCTAAAAATCTTTCTAGCTTTTTAAATTTTTCCTTTTAAATAAATATTGCATACTTATTATGAACCAGATGCAGTGTAAAACTTAAAGACAAAGACAAATAAAATTGAGTCCATGCAGTTGTGGATCCTAGAGTTCAAGGAGATTGAGGAAAAAACCTTAGGAACTATAAATTTATTGTTTTGTTGAAGACGGAGTTGAATTAATAAGGATATCAAACTAATTTATAGGGAGTCAAAAGCATAGTGATTAATGTGGAATGATCATGATTCCTTCTGAAAGGAATAACAAAGGTTTATTTTAATATCAAAATCCAGTGAGATTAATTTTTTTTTTCAGCAAGTCTACACTCTGTGCTAGGTCTCAAGGACATAAGGGGGAACCAGACAGACTTGATTCCTCTTCTTATGGATATGATATTCTGGCACTGGAGTCAGTTTAAAATTAAAATAAAAAAAAAGATAAACAGTATACTTAGAATTAGCAATAAGAATGAATGCCACCAACATACCTTGGGGTAAAGGTAGAAAAGAGTCACTAAGGATTTGAAACTTGAATCACTGAGGTTGTAAAGGATGAAAGTGAGCCAGGTGTTGGAGGCAGGTGGGGCCTGGGGAAGGCATTCTAGAACATGGAAAAGTCAGTTGGATGATTCTCCGGAATTTTAAGATTATTCTATCAGTAATAGGCATAGTATTTAAGATTTTCAAAAATACAGAGAATTTTAGAGCCAGGCCATGAGAAATCAAATCAACCAACCATATCGTTTTATTTTTTTCTGTTGACATACCTGAAAAGAGGCAGAAACCTAGATCATGTTCTCTGTACCTGAGCTTATAAGCCTCAGTTATAAGGAGTGACCCCTTGAATGTTTTGCTAATTTTTTTGCTATGTGCATAAATTATCTTGAACATGTTAAAGTAGAGGTTAGGCTATTTTCCTTTAAGACCCAAGTTTGACCAGTCACTAGGGCATAAAGAATTTCACCAAATAATTCAGAAGACAAAACAATACAGAGCATTCGTGTCTGAACATTTGTTAGCACTTGGCCTTCATTTATCAGCTGAGTTTTGTACTCTGTATAGTTTTCAGTGGTTGCTCTATGGCTTACGCATACTTGACTTTTCACAACCCACTTAGACTTTTAGCACTTGGAGTGTAGAAATTTCACCTTCTGTATGTTGCAGTGGTCCAATGTGTTACATCTACATACATTGAACACACAACAGACTACATGCTTTTTGCTTTTGACCATCGTACATATTTTAAAGAACTTAAAATGAGTCTATGACATTTACACAGATATTTATCATTTTGGTGGCTTTCATTTTTCATTCCTGAAGTTCCAAGTTCTGAAGAACATCTCTTGGAGCAGTTAGCTTCCTTCATCTGAGGGTATGTCTTATTTGCCTCTACTCAAAAGTATAATATTTTTGGCTACTTTTGGGATTCTGAGCTGATATTCTTTTCGTTCAGCATATAAAAAATGTTATTCCATCCCCTGTCTGCCTCTCTGGTTATTGCAGCTGGATGTGGCCAGTAAGATGTAAGCACAAGTGCTTGATGGGTCTTCCTAACCATTCATAACTTGGGAGAAAATGCCTCAGTGGCATGAAGGTCCCCACTTCTCACTTGGGCTTCTTCTCAGACCTATGTGATATCAGTAGCTCCAGCAGAAAACCTGGGATTTGGGGATGCCAAGAGGTGAAACAAAGGGAACCAAGATCATGGATGGTTTTGCTAAGTGTTGTGTGAGCTCTGGCAAGCCTACTTCTGGACTATTTTCATGTGAGATCACAAACTGTAGTTGAGTATCTGTTATTATCCACTGAACTGAATTTCTAATCAGTGTAGGGTCACATCCCTTCCTTCCCTGGAAGCATGTTTGTTACATACCAAACATTCTGTGTATATATATATACCACTTAAATGGATTACATTCTTTATTTATATTTCAAAATTCCTCAGTGTAGGTGGTAGGATAGAAAACACTCGTATCTATTAAAAAAAAAAAGCTCTAATTCTATGACATGTGTAACTTGTAGATACTCAAAAAAGCCTCTCACTTGCATTGTTTATCTTTTGATATATTTTGATACATTAGTATATCCCTGATCCAGAGAAAGGTGATGGATGCTGATCATTCAGGGATCACTTCTCACACCTCATTTTCCCCAGAACCCATAACTGTGCTCACACAGTAACAACTGACATGGATAGGACCTGGTTCTTTTCTGAAACCTCATTTACTAGACCCTCTGGCTTTGTGGCCAGGAGTCCAATGTTAACTGCCAAGACAAGCGTATACCAGAGGATATCAAGACATAAGATATTTGTTGATTAGATTATTCATACTTGCATAAATTTAATCCTTTAAAAGTGCTTTTGATGCCAAAATGTATGATGTTTCTCTTCATATCTAAAAAGGTAATTATGTTGGAGATTTGAGCATCTGAAAGTCCAGCGGGCTGGTGGAAGGATCAGTAGGACCAACGAGTACTGGTGAAACTGCTACAAATAGGCAAAAATTGAGGGTGGGGAAAACAAACATTCATTATCAAAAAACTTTGTTACTATGAAATTGGCTATATTTATAATAACTCAGAAATTGGCTATATTTATTTTAATAACTCACTATGAATGTGTTTTGTTCTAATAATAGTGAGGACTTGGAGATTTCTCTAAACTGTATCCATATTTTCTAGAGGTATCAGTTGCCCTTCTAGTCTTACTTTCTACTGCTTGTTTGATCAGTCAGCTTCCTGCCACACACATTTGCTCTTCTCCTGTATTCATTGTCTCACTGAATGGCACCACCGTCTACACGGGATCCCAGGAAACACCATGAAGAACTATCCTTGAATTGTCCTCCTCTATTATTAAGCAGATGTACAGATGACCTGAAAGTCTGTCAGTGACATGCATCTTTCTCTTAAACTGGTCCATTCTTCATACCCCCTCTATCACTACCTTACTTGATTGAACTCTTATCTCTCTGCTAGCTGTTTCTTAATTAGTCTCCTGGTCAAGACAAATCATTCCTTACGCTGCTTCTAGAATTATCCTCCCAAATGCAGATGTGGCTGTCCTTCTTTCATACTTAAATTCTTTCAATGAACTCATTGTCTTGAAGACAAAATTTATTGAGCTCTCAATGAGGTGGCTTCCTAATTCTACTCCTGTATTTTCATCATGTCTTCCTCAGCACACACACACACACACACACACACACACATATCCCACTTCTATGTAGAGTCACATCAGATTACTTTGAATCCTGTGCTCCCTTTTAACTCTAGGCTTTCTCTTATCCTCTTTCCTGTGGAATGCCCCACTCCTTGCTCCCAGTTACGTGTCCCTTTTCTTAGAACTGAAATAGAGTGATATTCCTTTTATTTGAATTACTCATTCACTGTCAAGTTTACACACTCCACTCTGTGGCTCACTTCTTCCACACATAGACCGTCTGAGGGTTGGACTCTGTTCACTATGACATCCACAACACGTAGCAGGAGGCCTGTTTAATGAATAATTAGTTACTGTTAGAAACTTCTTATTGCAGATGGGTTTAGAATTCCCTTAATACACATAATCCTGTGAAAAACAAGCGGAATGTGTGTTGGAAGGGTGGTTACTGGAGAGGTAAAGGCTCTGAGTTTTCAGTGAGGTACGTGTCCTGATTTTCCCGCAGTCTGCTAGGCATCAAGATGACGGGAGGGCCTGGCCGAGGAGCCATTGCCCAGCTCCTGGATTGTTCCTGTTATTTCAGCCAACAGCAGTGATTGTGTTTGAAGTTCTGGCCCATGTTGTTGCATTTTCATTTACACTTCATCAAAACTCAGAAAAGAGCAAAAGGCAATACTCCTTTCTGCAGAGGGGTTTAAAAAAAGAAGAGAGGAAACTAGTGAATCCTCTCCGAAGCAATCACATGTTTCTGCTGTGACCTTAAGAGCATAATTTTAACTTATTGGCACTGGGTGAGGTCAGCATCGGTGTATTTTGTACTAACACGTACTGGAAAGTTGGATCCAGACATAAAGCAGAGTTTCCTTTTCTCAGAAGTTGTCTAGCCAAGATACACAGTCCATGAGCAACGGCACCTTGGGGAGAACACAAGTGAGGTGTATAGCTAGGTGGTAACTTGTCTTCCCATGTTGTGCGATACCAAAAGTTTACTTCCTTATGTTCCCTTTTGTCTTTCCTATTATTTTTATGTAACTTAAATGGCAAAATAGGTTAATTTATTTTATTTAGAATACTTTTAAGTCTAGGAAGTACTGTTTAAAACTAGCATTTCTTGCATGATTAAACTTTTTTAAAAAATGACATTCAGTTGTGGGAAAATGTGGGTGTATTTAAAGCTTCCAGCATCTAGAAAATATGCTTAATATCCAGTTTTAAGAAAGTCATGGCAATTTTTTTTTAATACATAAGATTCTCCAGGAGTCATCCAAGTTAATTGTGTGCTAATGATCTTATTGGTATTGTGATAAACAGAAAGCACGTTCAATGTGAGTTACTAATTAGCACCACTAGCAACTTAGGCAAATTCATGAGAAATATCACATTGGTATAGTGGTAATCACTTTCAGATCATTCAGTATAAACTAACTCCTAGTCAAGACAAGGATATATTTGAAGGAAAATGGTACATAAAAAAGGATGAAAGTTACAGGATTTACAGCAAATAGTTTTTTTTTTTAATATTTATTTATTTGAGAGAGAGCTGAGGAGAGGGGCAGAGGGAGAGGGAGAATCTCAAGCAGACTACTCCCCCACCCCCGAGCTCCGGGCCTGATTCTGGGCTCCATCTGATGACCCTGAAATCATGACCTACGCCAAAATCAGGAGTCAGTCATTTACCGGACTGAGCCACCCAGGCGCTCCCTATAGCGAACAGTTTTTAATTGAAATCCAAATGTTAGTAACAGATTATTTTGAAAGGGATTTATTTGGCTAAGCCCTTATAATTTCGTTATTATTTTTCTTCTGCACATTATCCAGCAGGTTTCAGTCCCTGCGGTATGTAAGCTGGGTGGAAGTCTCTCTAGAACCAGGTCCTTCCTGATCTTCCTGGTATTTCCAGTCTAAGTCAGAATGGAAATACCCAAACAGTCTGATTCAGGGGGGTTAGCCCTTTGCTTCCACAGCAAGGGAATCAGGAGATAAAAGAAACTGAAGTGAGAGAGAAAGGCAGCCAAACCATGGTTTTGATTTTTCAGAACCTCTTTTTTCCTTGAAGCTGAAGGATTGATGTGTTATGGTCGTCCACCAGTCTATGTAGGTGCTTTCTTTGCTCACTCTCAGAATGCATCGCAGACTGTAATTCCATTACTAAGTGCTCGAGTCCCAGTTTGGAAGATTTGGACAGAGGCCAATCTGGAACTTCTTTAGCAGAACAAAGGTGACAGTATCCTGACTAGGGGAGCCATAAAGCTGTGAAGAGGTGAGGGACAGCTCCATGGGCTTCCAGGAGTGAGGACCTGGAGGCCGGGACTGGGTTTGGACAGTGACTTGTAAGCCCTGGGTGAGACATTTCTCCCCTCGCCGCACTCAGCTCCAGCAAGGTGTTTCAGACGTTTTCTTTTTTGCGTTTGTTTTTTTGCTTTCTTTTTTTTTTTGCATTTTGTTTTTTTTTTTTTTTAGCAGTGGCATGGTAAGCCTGTATGCGTCTTCAGTAGAACCTCAGTTTTCAACAGATAATTTGTTTATTCTGTCAGCCAACAAGGGTTTCTTGAGTACCAGCCTAGTGCTGGACACTCTCCAGGGGTCTGGTGCTGACACACAGGATAGATCAGAGGAGAGATGATGTGCTGGAGGCCAAGCCAAGGAGGAGGAGGCGCCTGTCTTCTTGGATTAACCCCCTAAGTCTGGCAGTGGTCCAAAACATTCTCCTCTGAGTCCTAGTTTTGGTGGAGCACAGTTTGAAAACCACAGAGAACCTCCCTTATCTTTCTAATAATCTGTGGTTCCAGAAACAGAAGGTGCACATTCATGAACAGTTGTAGATGTAGTCACAAGTGCCTCAGAACTGTTGTGGTCAGGTTCTGGGCACACAGGGTCATCTTACTCTAACTGACATTGAACCGTTTTCCAGGTGAAATAAGCCAACAAATCGCAATTTTACTTTAACGAGATCTTTGACTTTCTTGATCTCTATTTTTCTTTTTGGTGTCGAGGTTTGTTTTTAGCTCCATGGACAGGGGGTTTATGGCCCAAGATCCACCTTTATTTTGTATAGTCATCAAGGGAACTCTTAATCTTTTGTTCCAATTTTAATTAATAAGCAATGGTGCTATGTCAGGGAGACATTGCACAATCTATTTGATAATCTGAGCAAGTTAGGGTAGAACTGAAACATACTCTAATTTCCCATGGAGACAGAAATAAGAGACAATACCAGAAGAGGAAGGAAAGAAAAAAGCAGTTGCCATTCAGCATTTTACAAGGAATAGTTACATTTGACAGTTAAAATATATAACCACTTATCCTTACTACCAGTCAGAGATAATTTCCTCTGGCTCCTTCTGTTTGAATCCACCAAACAACATACCAGGTGTTTTTCTTTTCCACTGAAGAAAAAAAAAAGGTAGTCTCTGCAATTGTATGAAGTTTAAATGATTTAAGTCCTGGTTAGAAAATTTAGCTTGAAATGTAATGGTTATCATCACCTTCTATTTCAATAATACTTCGTTTCCCACACCTGCCTTCTAGAGCTGTTTCAATCATGGATAACAGTGGGGGAGAAAAACAATAAACATTCTGTGTGCAGAGAGGGTCTTGGTAGTTATGAGCTGAGTTGGAAAGGGGAACGACTCTTCCTATGGGGCTGAACCTGGTGGGGAGTCTGGAGCTTCTGCCCCGAAAATATCAAACGACAACTTTTATTTTCGATGTGGCTTTAGAATGACTTGATTTTTCTAATGCTATACTCTGAAAGCCAGCTCCATAGATCCTCTGTTTCTGGAGAGCTTTGTAGCCAGAATTATGGAAAATTCCTTGTGGTTGTTGTCATGCTTTTTGATGTAAATTCAAAGCGCAGAGTAAATGGGGCTGATTTGCATGAAGTTGGAAGACTCGCTGACAGTGCTTCCTGAGAAGGATCTTCTTCAAGCTGTAGGAGAAGCGAAGCATTATTTCTAGCAGCTGGGAGGTGGCATGGGGATTTAAGGCACTATTTGGGGCCTTACCAACGAGCTTGGCATGAACCTGGGGAAGTCAGTGCCGAGTTTTGGTGAATGAGGCTGTCAGAGCCGCACATTATAGTTAAGCAGGTGTTGGCTTGTGTGATATGATGGGAGAAGTGCAGGGAGCCCTTCATAGTGAAATCCCACATTTCCAGCGTCTGTCACACTGTGATAGGATCTTTCATGCTCTTTTGAAAATGCAACTGGGTTATCCAGGAGGTGCATTAGTCACTGCTGCCTTTATAATAAACAGTTCATCAGCTAAACCAGCAGAAAGTAGGATCCTGATTGAACAGTCCTCACAGGAGTCAGTCTGGGTTGCGAGAACAGGAGAATGGACTGAGAAGGCAGACGAAGGTAGGAAGACACAGTAGAAGTGGTGGTGTGGGCCCAGGAGAGGGCGGGTGGAGATGGGTTCAGCTTTGCTTCAGTTTCTCTTTCCAGCGAAGTAAAGAGCATCAAAACCGTCTTACCGTCTGGGTGTTTCTGTCTTATGAAAACTCCCTGGAGGTTAGGCACACCCTGTTTCCTTGCTTCTCCTTCAAAACATCACTTATATCCAATGTTTAGACCTAGAGTCGGGTGTGCCATGTCTCCTGTTTCTACACCCTCTGCATTCCTTTTCCCCAGCCTCATTCTTCTCCTTTCATTTGGTGGAAAGAAAAGGTAAATTTCTACTCTCTGCTTGGTTCTTTGGCTACCTCTGCACTCCTGAAGATCTCGGCCGAGCCGTGGGCATTCAGTTCTAGGTCCCCTCCTGTAGGAGCAGAGGAAGTGGAGGATTTTGAAGTTAATTCTTTTAATTTTCCTTCGCCACACTTTCCAGGTAGTAGCCTAGAAGGGCAGAGGGATTTATGCCTCTGAACCAGTCGCCCTTCCTCCGCACCCTCACTCACCCAAGGTAGACAGTGACCTTGGCTGTAGATCTCACCCTCTTCTTGGCGACGTACGTGTGTTCATGCTTCAGTTTGTCCAAAAGAAATCAGCATGTGTTTCTGAATGGCTATGACAAGGATGTCTGCTAGATAAGTGTTCTTTTGGGTCAAGTCCCTGCCTATCATGAGCTTATGGTCGTCTGCTCAGAAAGGCTAGGGAGAACTAGTGGAGGCACAGAAATATGTCACCCGTGGAGAGCAGTTGCGAGCTGAACAGTATATGACGAGTCAGTGGGTGGGATATGCGACCCCGCTTTGCCAGCATCACTTACTTCTTCACAACCATTATTGCAGTTGTCATGAAAGCAGCTCTCTGGATATTATCTTGTCTTCACCTTATTTTCTCAACCTTTCCCTTTCACATCTCCTTGGCGCAGGGTCCTTGCTTGATTTTGCTGGCCCGTGTTTACCAGGGGAGCCTCATGGACCCAGAGAGTTCAGAGACGGGAGCAGTTGCTGTCCGTCATGGCCCTGAGACGGGAACTCCCAGAGGTGCTTCTGCTCCAGGGGAGGGAAAGTCCAAAGATTGCTCCAGATTAGTCATGGCATCCTAAACCTCCGTCTACACCACAAGATTGTAATGACATCTTTCTGTATTTGGGAATCCCCAAACTGCTGTTGGAATCAGGAAGCAGGGGATGCCTCTCATCTGGTGCGGCTTCTGACAGACTGCCAGCATCATCTGGCTTGGCCAGTTCCTATGTGCGGCCCAGATTAAATTTACTGCAGGAACGTATCAGTTCATGGCTTTGGCACGATGGGGGGCAGCCTGGACTCTCAGGTAGCCCCAAACCCCAGTTGGTGTTGTGGTGCACATTTTGGAAGGAGCCCCACACAGCACCATCCCTCTGAAACTCCTTGCTGTCTTCAATGTCCTACTTCTCTGTCCATCCTTGTTGCCGCTCTCCTAGGATCCCAAAGAACAGAAGAAAGCATACTGCAACCAGGCTTTCTATGGGATCCATAGCTCTCTGTGCAATGTAGTGCGAATAGAAAGAAATATGCCAACCACAAACAGGTTTCTTAACCTTCTCTGCTGCTCCTGGTGAAGAAAAGCAGGCAGCTGGTGGAACATTACTGCGCTGTTTTCTATTAACTCTCCTTGTTTCCCCTCAGCGAGAAGGGAATGAGTCCGCTTCACCCACTGGGCTGGGACTGGAGTGCATTAAGATGCACAAATAGCCAGACTTTGAGCCTTTCTTTTCATATTTTTTGCAGACAGCTTCAGTCCAAATAAGGTTCTTGCTCCTCCTGAGATAATTCCTAGCATTTCTAAATGGGTTTCAAATTCCCCACCAATTCCACTACCAGTAATGAGCCTCGCATTTCACAAATGGGCCAGTTGCTGGTGCAGATGTACATTTCATAACTGTATTTGGTTTCCTTGGAAATATTTTTAGAAACTATGGAAAAGGAATGGCTTCTTTAGAAATGGGGAGTAAACACAAACTTACAATGACGATGTGAAGATGGGGGATTACTAACCATTGGAGTATGCGTACCACCCGGCTTCGTTCTGAGGGGGTTGCCCCGCCCTGCCCTCCTGGCCTGGAGTGGTTTTACATGTGCCCATCTCACTTGATTTTGAGCTCCATTAAAAAAAAAAAAATCACTTTTAGAGTCTTTTGAATATTTTCTGTGGCAATAGATATTTTTTCTTTCAAGACAGACTTTAATTTAGGAAACTGTCCGTAACACAGAACTAGCCCGATGAATGAGATAGATGATTGTGGCAGGTGATACCAATTTAGTTAAAAAAATAAAGAGAAATGCAAAAGATTTACTCCATATGGCTTTTTATACTGTAGCATCTGCGGGCTAATACTGGAACCTTATTAAATGGCTCTTTTTAAGAGACTGGCTCTAGATGGGTGTGTTTTTTCTCTTCTCGTACAGGTTCTATGGATTGTGGTTTTCTTTATGCTCCAGTGTGCACGAAACTGCATCCCTAAGTCACACAGCTGAAGCTGGGTCTTGTGAGCTTCCTGGAAGTCTAGTGCACTCCAAACAAGTATTGAATATATCAAATTAAGATAATTAAATTGTGCTTTTGCTTTGCAGAATACTGAAAGCAAAATAGCTCCTATATTAGTAAAAAAAAATTGGAAACGCTTTTGGAAATGTTAAATTATCTGTAGGTGTGCAAACTAGAGTCTGAGTTCAAGCCCAGATAGTACTTCATGTTTTTTTGGTTGCTTCTAGATCATGGGTTCAATTAAAGTTGCCTGACAGTGAAAAATCAACATATTCCAAACATGCAGGCAGAGCTTTCCTCCTTAGGGCCAAAGCATCGCTCTGCTTGGTGGCTTGGGCCATTGCTTTGTTTTCACTGCCCTCCTCCCACCCAGGTTCACACTTAAGGCACGTTGTAATGCTTGTGTGAGCACCACCTATTTCCTATTATGCTGTTTCTTATTATAGGCTGCCCTCCTTGCAACTCAGTACCTTTTCACCATCTCCCCGTCTTTTTAGTTGAGATGAATTTGCCAGAGGCAGCGAAAGACTGAATGGACTCTGTTCAGAGCTGAAAGAGAACCACACCTTAATCTATTAAAATAAAGAATGAATGTCCAGTGCGCTTACCGCTTGTGTTGTGGTTTTATGGCTGTTGTTTGAACTGCAAGCCAGAGTGTAACTCTTTTTAATTTCAAAGGCTATTTTCCCCCCTCCTAGTCTTTTTTTTCTCTTTTTAAAAATCTAACTTTGGACCTCAATGTGTCGACAGATCTCTTTTACATTATTTTTGGCTGAATCCAGAAACAAATTGTGTTGAAAAATATTATGAGGGCACCTCTGCTTCTAAGATTTCTAGCCCAGCGTAGTCAACACCAGAGGTCTGGATGGCTCAGACAAGCCGTAGAGAAACATCCACTGTTGTAGATTATCTACTTAACCAAATCCCAATGGTGAACTTCTGGAGGGTTTCTTGTCTAGACTGAACTAACTATATATTACGGTGTGAGCTGAAAAATTAGCCAGATGAGCTACTACTTTTATGTAAAGGGAATCTAAACCCCATGGTTTTCCTTTTCATACCACAGCTAAGGAAAAGTCACATTCATGTAGAATCCTAAGGTCTATATATATTTTGTAAGATGCCTGTGTTTGACATGATTAAAATAAAAATATGGGACTGAGTTAACTCATAATAAAATGCCAAAAAAATCATTACTGTATCAAAATTTTGTCACTTAGAGGTTGTTTAAAGAAACCACATTTAAGTAGGGAAAACTTGGATCTTCAGTTTGAAGGAAGAAGCAAATTTCAGAATTTCTCTATGTGTGAGCAACAATGGCATTAATTCAGTCAATACTTGCCAAGAATCTGCTCTGTGTTGGGTGCTGTCACAGACATCGATGATAGCAGGGCAAACCGACAGTATCCCTGCCCTCAGAGAACTCTGTCTGCTGGGAGACAGCCAAGTAAAGACACATGGCCCCTGTAGATGGGTTTGAACTCTAACACGGTTATAAGGAAGTCTCCCAGGGAACAGATTGGAACATCCAGCCCTGTAGGGGACACCTTTACACAGTGGTGGCAAGATGTGCCCTAAATCCTGGAGGCAAAGTATGAATTTCCTCCATGGTGGTAGCATCAACGACATGGAAGCAATGAATTTTAGGAACTACATTACATGTCGCACGACAAGTTGGAGAACCAGATGCTATCATTTTGTGTCTTAACCTTACCTCGTACCTACGTTATCCTATAGGCTATGCTAAATGCTTTAAACCCTTTGGGCCTGTGTTTTTCCATGTGCAAAATTGGGACAATGATAGGCTTTCCTGAAGATTGAATGTATCAATACACATAAAACACAACAGCACCCAGAATATGGTAATCTACCAAATGTTAACTATTGTAGCTATTATTTTCATGTTTATCCAGTCTTACTGACTATGCCATGTATCAAATTCCAGGATGGTTGACCAGTTCATTCATTTATTCACAAATATTTATTAATCATGTGCCATGTACCAGGCACTGGGGATCCAAAAGTGAGACAGTATGTACTTGCTCTCATGGACCTTAAAATTCCAGTAAGTCATCAAACAAGCAAACAAGTAACATGAATTTAGAGATGAATCTGCACTGAAAGAGCCTGACATTGTTGGGGTGGGGGGTGGAGAAGACATTTCACGTGGTCCTTGTAGATGCCCTCTTGGAAGACATGATGACTTGAATGTAAAAATGAAGTCAACCCTATAGGACCTGATGCAGGAATATGCTTCGCTTGTTCCAGAAATAGCCAGAAGACCACTGAATTTGGAACAAAGGGCATGAGAAGAAGAGAAACAGGGAAATAAGGCCAGAGAAACAGGGCAGATCATGTTGGGCCAGAGAGGGCATGGTTAGAAACTCCAATTTCTCTCTCTGCATGGTGGGAAGTCTCTTCAGAATAAGGCATGATCAGTCAGTCTTTTAGAACTCTTCTTTGACCCCTCTTTGACTCTGCTAAGCAAGGCCCTCCTGAACTACTGATGGGGCCTGCCTGCTCTACCATTTCCCTTCAAAGGGCAAAGCCATCCTGTTATCCAGAGACCATGGAAGAATGCATCCTTACCCTTCTTTCTAAACCTGGTCTGCCTTTGATAATATCATTGTACCTTTTCATATCCCTTGACAATATTGTATCACTTGAGTGTATTTCTTCGCATTTATCTTTAATATCACAGCCGTTTTCAAAAATAATATGCATATAAATTTATCCTATGTCCCAGGCACTGAATGAGGCTCTGTGGTTACAGGAGTGAAAAAGACAGTTTTCACGCTTAAGAAGCTCAGCCAGAGAGGAACACAGACACATAAAGAGACACCCTCCATTGGTGAGGTCATGGTTGGTGAGGTCATTGTTGGTGAGGTCATGGTTGGCTGAGACAAGCATAGGGACAGTGCTGGGGGAGCCCAGGCGAGAACCACACTCCCCAGGGGATTGATCCAGGCCTTCTAAAGGAAGGGATAGGTGTGAGTTAACAGGTAAAGAGAGAAAGTGGAAAGGTAGAGGAGGTTTTCCAAGCAGGGCAAGCAACTCTGAGAAAGAATGCAAAGGCCAGAGAACACTGTTTTCCTGGGAAGGAAAGTAGTTCAGTGTGACTTGAAATGGAGCCAAGATCCCTAATTTAATTCACATTCTTTTGTCACTTTTCCTGCTTCAACCTCTTCTAGTTCTTCCCTTCCTCAGGATCCACACTTCTGTAATTAGCCATGACTGCCATCGTGGTCAGCCTGGACTTCAGGAGCAGTGTGGCTTTTAACAGGATATTGACTCTGAATTTTCGTCTCCCCACTTTCAAAACTAGGATACATATTCATGTCATGGTGACATCATGAGAAGTAAATCTACACCTACCAGGTGGATTTATAACTAATCCCTACCTTTTGGGGATGGAGTTGGCTAGCAGAGCAACTGGCCTTTAGAAAGTGATTAGCAAACATTAGCCTATTTCATTTCTTAGTTGGTTTTAAGAGAATGTATTGGTTGCCCAAATGCTTCAAAACATTAATAATTGCTTCCTACTGTACTGCTTACTAAAGAGCTTCTCATTCTTTGTATGTTTTCCTTAAGTTCTTGGTACTATGTTATCACTCTTGTACACATCTTGTCTATTCTCCCAACTAAAATCTGTATGTTGACTCCTTTATAAAAACATCTACCTCCTGTTTGTTTGTAAGCCTTCTCTCAAGTTTGCAAAGTTTATCCACCCTATTCATAAAGCCTTTCTCTACCTTCAGTGTCCTTTATAGGTAGTTTGCTATGATATATGATGGGGAGGGGAATTGTGAATCCTCTCAGAATATAGTGTCCTTAAATCTGATGGTCATAGATTAACTGTGATAGATCTTTCGTTTCTAAAAAACGAGATTGAGATAGATTTATAATTTCTGTTTTTTCTTCATTATCTATTTTTAGTGAATAAAATAATACCCCTAGAGATATTTTTCCTATTTCTATTCATTTTTCTCATCACATGTTTAAGGAAACAAACAACAAATTAGATCACATGGGGCCCAGATTTACTGAATACATCCCTAAGGAGTGATTGTCATGTTTACACGCTGTATGAAGCTTTGCAGTTGAGGGCTTGGTGTTGAATTTCCTGGTTTTCCAGGAAGCTTGAGACAGATGAGGTACAAGCTTAGGACCATTCAAGGTTCTGTTGACTTGGATCTATAGCTAACCTAGCTATAGATCATAGACTCAAACTAAGGTATCAGTAAATTTAATAACACATTCCATGCAACCTTTTCTATGTTCATTGTCATTTCACCAGCTGTTTTCTTCTATCCTTTTCGGCACAAGGATTTCGAAAGACATAATTTTGCTCCAGATCTTAAAGGATAGCTGCTGGCAGTAAGTCTCTCATTATAGAACTCTCTTGTCTCTTAGAATAGATGATCCTTGTTTAGCATTTTAATTGCAAAAGTCAATGGAAGATATTTGAATTTGGATATAAATGCCACATGGTCTTTTTCTCTACTATACTCTAAGAAAGTCAGTCCAGATGTACACAAGAAGAGAAAACTAAAATCCTGCCAATAGCGCTAGTGAACAGAGTTTAGCAGTAGCACATATTATATCTTACCCCTCCTTTTGGTTCTTTGGGATCTCAAGTTTCACTTTTACCTCATTTTATGGAACTGGTTTGGATCAAAGTCACATATGAAATGAACCATCTCCAACATCTACATTGGGAAGTAACTCTAGCTCAAGATGAAGGTCATTGGGTGGGCAACAGGCTTGCATTGCTTATTCTGGCTTCTCTTTCCTGTCCTAGAAACTATTTGGAAGAGCTACCAGTGATTTATCTGTGTAAGCATTAAATGTTGAAGTAGAAGCTATTGCATGTTGATTAGCACTTCCCCTGGTGGGGTATGCAAGTGTCATGGAAAACAAAGTGGACTCTGCTTGTGATGGACTGAGCATCTGGGGTGTCCTTGAGCCAGGACCACAATGCTCTGGCTCCTACTTGCTCTTGGGAACAGCCAACTGATTGCTTCATACCACCTGCCTGTTACTGCTCTAAAGAATGGTCTCCTGAAGTAGACCTTAGATGGGTTCATTCATTCCCATGCTGTAACTTACCTGAACTCTATCATATCCAAGATTGTACCCATTAAATTTATTTGGAAGACTCACAGTTTCTTTAATGGGAGATTATGTTTGAAGACATGTTAGTATAACCTGTGGAAATCTAAATTATTCACCATCTTTAGAAATAATCATTTAACTACACCATTTGAAAGGTACATATATTTATTTATTTATAAAAAGTCTATTTTTCACACTGAGAATAAGTGAATTATAAAAAAAATCTGCTGATCATAATACTGATTTTAGCATTACCTAATGAAAAACTTTAAAGGAGAACAGTTTATGAAGGTATCAAAACTCATATTAAAATTATCTTTATATATTATATGGTAATATTTTCAATTTTCCATATTTTGAAGGGAAAATAATGGATAAGTGGGCTCACACTGGCTACATATTAGATATAGAGGATTCCTATATAGAAGATTTTAGAAATCAGTGATAATTTCAATCTATTCTAACTTGTGAAAGGTTTGTTCCACTTGCTGTATCTTCCTTAAATTTCAAAGGAATGAGTTCAGAACATCTATAAAAAATGAAAAGCATAAATAGAAACAAAATTAAGTAATAAAAGAGACTAATCTAACAGCTTCTAGTGTCTAACTGACCCGGGATTTTTTTTTTTTTAATAGCATCATGAAATTTCATAGAACATTAAAAAAAATCAGATAAGTATTAATGTTCTGTATTTTGTCATCAAATTGATATAAAAGTAAAATATGATTATAAAATTGCTGAAATGAAGATTGTAGATATTTCAGTACTCAGAGTACTTGGGGTATGTTTATGAACATGGACTCTGAAAAGATACATTCATCTGTATCTAGGCCCATTTACTGGTTAAATACATTTTTTCATGTGAAAGAAACTGGAAGACTACATAGATGTTTAACCAGTGGTTTCTATAATAGGGCATTCCAGAAAAACTCACCATTATTTAAGCTCTGGTCTTTAGTTTCAAGTTATTTTTAAAATGAATGGTTTCTTCTTAGTAATTTTTATGTTTATCATAGAAATTTTATTTTATTTTATTAAAGATTTTATTTATTTATTTGACAGTTAGAGATCACAAGTAGGCAGAGAGGCAGGCAGAGAGAGAGGAGGAAACAGGCTCCCTGCTGAGCAGAGAGCCTGATGCAGGGCTCGATCCCAGGACCCTGAGATTATGACCTGAGCCGAAGGCAGAGGCTTTAACCCACTGAGCCACCCAGGCACCCCTATCATAGAAATTTTAAATGAGACATGCAAAGAAGAAAACATTACTAATACTCTCACCACTCTTAACATTGTAGTGTATATTTTCCAGTCTTTGTAGATGTATGTATCTGTCTTTAGATGTTCTCTGTTATAGCTTTGAGTCTACTTCTTGGGGAGCTCTTTATTGGGAAATCAGGTCTGACCCATTATTATAGTGCCCTGGTTATATATACATCACGTTCCGTAGCTTTTTTCATTTGTGTATTTTAACCTTGTCTCTCACACTAAATAAAAACTGTGTAAGAGCTGAGACTATGTCTTTTCTATTCATTAATTTATTCCTAGTATCTTGGACAGGAGTTCACAAAAATGCATGTTCAGTTATGTCTTCCATTTGAATTATCAAAATATGTTCATTGTAAATACTGCTGAAGCTTTCCATGCATAAACATGATCTGTCTTTTTATTTACTCAGTGCATTTTTTGGTCCCTCCATAAAGTTAATTTTCTTCACTTTAAGTTCTATACACTGTTATTTGAGTATTTCATGTCTCTTGTTGCTACTTTTATTAGGATTATTTCCTATTAATTTTTAAATGATTTTTCTAAAAATTAGCATCAAATTATTTATTTCTATATAATTTGTTGTGGACCACTAATCTCTAGTCCATTCTGAAAGTTTTTTTTTTTTTTTAACTCTGTTGATTTTTTTTTTTTAAGAAAATGCTGTTACTGTATTAAATTATCTTTCCATTCCTGGAATGCATTCTCCTTTCTTGTTACTATGATTAAAAAATATTTTATCACATTCTGTTGGCTGACATTTAAATTATACTCTTTGTGTCTGTTTTTTTAAGGCAGAGTGTTCTGGAATCCCCCTGCCAGTTGCCTGGAGCACAAGGCTGGCCTGCAGCAACCCAGGAGGGAGGTGAGTTGCGCTGACAAGGTTGGGGGCAGGGAGGAACCTCCTTGGCTGTTTTCAGTCTAGAAAATTCATTGGGGCACACACAGTTCTGCTGGATAGTAAGGAATGGAAAAGAAGTTGGAAATGCAGATTCTTTGAATCAGAGGTTGCCATCCTCACTTTTAAAATGTCACCTGTTGTAGTCCCAAAAGTTCAGTTTTGTTTTTGTTTCCCTTGCCTTTATAGACATGTCTTGAAAGAGGTCAGTGTGGCCCAAGTGGTTATTGCCTAAGTTCTCCTCTAGGATTTTGATGGATTCCCATCTCACATTGAGGTCCTTCATCCATTTTGAGTTTATCTTTGTGTTTGGTGTAAGAGAATGGTCCAGTTTCATTTTTTCTGTATATAGCTGTCCAATTTCCCCAGCAACATTTATTGAGGAGGCTGTCTTTTTTCCATTGTATAGTCTTTCCTGATTTGTCAAAGTTCAGTTGGTGGGAATGCAAGCTGGTACAGCCACTCTGGAAAACAGTATGGAGGTTCCTCAAGGTGTTAAAAATAGAGCTACCCTGTGTCCCAGCAACTGCACTACTAGGTCTTTACCCCAAAGATACAGAGGTAGTGAAAAGAAGGCGCATGTGCACTCCAGTGTTCATAGCATCAATGTCCACAATAGCCCAACTATGGAAGGAGCTGAGATGCCTTTCAACAGGTAAATGGATAGAGAAAATGTAGTTCATATATACAATGGAATATCACTCAGCCATCAGAAAAGATCAATAACTACCATTTGCATCGACATGGATGGAACTGGAGGGGATTATGCTAAGTGAAATAAGCCACTCAGAGGAAGACAATTACCATATGGTTTTACTCATATGTGGATCATAAGGAATAGTGTGGAGGACCACAGGGGAAGGGAGGGACAACTGAATGGGAAGAAATCAGAGAGAGAGACAAACCATGAGAGACTCTGGGAACAAAACTGAGGGTTACAGAAGGGAGGGGGTGGGGGGATGGGGTAACCAGTTGAATCATTGAACACTACATCAAAAACTGATGATGTGCTATATGCTGGGTAATTGAACATAATAAAAAATAATGAAAAAAAATAAAGAGAAAGTTGGTAAAAAAAAAAAAGTCAGCTGTACCCTGCTGACCCTCTCTGTTCCTCTTGTGTGTTCAGTTAAATACTGTCACACACAGTGGGCTTGGGTATTACTTGCAGAAGTAAAGAGAAAAGATTGTGCTCCTGCTTTGGGTCAATGCTGTGGAAAAGATGGTGGAGAAGAAACGATGTGAGCATGGCCAGGAATTCAGCAGGAATAGGAAGCTGGGAGAAGGTGAGGATGAAATGGTGACAGCCTCCTCCACTCCTCCAGCTCAACAGGAAGCACCAGCTCTCTCTGCACAGATGTCGTTCACTTCCTGGCTTCCTCTTAGCCCAAGTGTTGCACGCTACATTTCTTGACATTTTAGCTCTCAGACACTGGACAACCTCTTTAAAAAATTCTCCCTTGTTGCTTTTTGATCTTAGTTGATTAAAAAATAACTTTCATATCTATTTTAGCCAAAATCAATCACATTTAGATTAGCCTAAATCCGATTTATGAAAACTTCTTTTTCAATAGAGCCACGGACTCCTGTTAATACAATAAAGCGTGCAACAAGGATCCTAGAGCATTGGAGAATTTTGTTTGGAAGGGTAAGTACAATAAAAATGGATGCATCTTTGCTTCACCATTTATTGGCTTTGAGATTTGGGGCAAGTTGTTTAACCTCTCCGGGACTCAGTTTACTTCTTCGTAAAAGGATGCGAACAATATCCCAGGTACAGGTGTGCGTGAGGTTCAAGGGGAATGCAGTAGTGAAACAGGCCCCAGAGTGCGTGGCACATGGGAGCCACTCAAGAAAAGTTAATTCACGTTACTCTATCTTGACTCATTATTGTTGCTGGTTTAAAAAACAAACAAAACAGTAGGAAGTAAAATGGGACTGACTGAAATTCAGAGTTCTAAAGCCAAATAATTAAGAGAAAACTGCAGACAGAGAATAGAATTATATATAGAACATTAACTCTAAGATTCAGGTATAATTACTTATGGATAATCACATTTAAAAACCCCACCTCTGGACGCCTGGGTGGCTCAGTTGGTTGGACGACTGCCTTCAGCTCAGGTCGTGATCCGGGGATCGAGTCCCACATCGGGCTCCCGGCTCCATGGGGAGTCTGCTTCTCCCTCTGACCTTCTCCTCGCTCATGCTCTCTCTCACTGTCTCGCTCTCAAATAGATAAATAAAATCTTTAAAAACAAAACAAAACCCACCTCATATTTTCCACTCAAATGTATCATATATCTATCATTGTACTCTGAAATATAAATTTGGAATTTCTGAGAAGTTTTTGTCGCTCTTAACTTTTTTAAGGGAGATGAGGGACCCTGGGGACAAAGGAAACCATAAGTTCCCGTACCTGCCCTCAGCCATGGCGGCGAGAGCCCCGTCAGGGCATTTGGTGCTGCTCTTCTCTTCTTCTCCACCACTTGAGCTTGTGAACTGGCTTCTTTCCCCACAAGACTTCAATATAAGCAAAGCATCTTATAGTCTCTGTTTTTAACTTAAAAAACTTTCATGAATATCTGTCGCTACTTGCATTATTTGGTTGTACTTTGTTGTCTTAGTGACACAAATTTTCAGCTTTGCTGTTGACTGTTGAATGTGTTACTGTCAACCAATGCCAAGATGTTTCTCATAATTATCTCTAAAATTACAGATTCAGCCAATCATATGGATATAGTCAGTGTTAATAAATTAATGACACTAGGGGTCAATATGGATATTGCAGCCAGATACCAATCTGTTTTGTTTTGATAAATGACATGCAGAGTCTTAGAAAAGAGGAATTTTGTCACCTTCATTGAAGCAAATAAATTTAAAAACTCAAGATAACTAAAATGCTCCTTTACTAAAGGTGAAAACGATCAGAAATTTCCAGAAGTAAAATTAATAGCTATTTACCCACAGGCTTATAAGAATCTAGATAAATATATTTCTATACTTAATTTGTAACTTTTCCCCCAGGGATTTATGTTTTTCAATTTATATTTTGCTTGGAATCTTTTTGGCACCCAAGAAGTTGGATACATAGAAAAGGGAACTAAGACTTTTTAAAAGATACACAGAGATATCCAGACTCTGGGTTTCCTGAAATGAATGACTCTGCTTAATTCTCTTTTAAGATCAATTTCCCCATTCATTTCTGTTCCCTAATTGCATATATTTTTTAAAAAAATCATACCCAAGAAAAAAACCTGTGTCCACTAACTCTTCATCTAAAACAACGATTCGTACAAATGAAATGATCTTTCCCAAATGGCTGTTGTTCATTCTTTATTCAGTGTTATTTAATATATTTAAGGCCTGGGACTTTTGTCCTTTCTCTGGCCACTGTTCATTTTCAAAGGTTTAGGATTGAGGCTTCACAGAAAATGAAATACAAAGGCTCTTCTATTATTTCCTGATCAAAGTATCATCTCAAAGTTAACGACCATTGAATTTCAAACACAAATATAGGAAAAAGGAATAGATCTGATATTATCATTATTATCTGAAAGGAAGTAGAAACCAGCTTTTACAACAGGCACAAAGGAGAGACCATCAGACTACATTTCTCTCTGCTGCCTACTACTTGCTCACTTTTGAAAGTGTACCTGATACTTTTCATTTTGCTATGAGGATTTTTTTCTCCTACGAGTTTTTTTTTTTTTTCCCCTCATTAATTGTCCTTCTTTTTCATCAAATGGATTCCACTCCCCAGCTGCTTCCCCCTTCCTCGCTGGTGTCCTTCTGTACCCCAGAGTAATGAACTTGGATAATGTATAAATAGCAACAAAGGAAAAAAAAGACATAAAACGTAAATATTTTATACCCCATTCAGCTCCACATTTTATCTACATGACATATTCTCATGTGTGATTCACATTATTTTTACCCAATTTTGCTGCTTTAGGATAGATTCAGTGACTGTGTAACAAAGAATATTTCAATTTAGGATGCACCTGCCCAAATGTGGGCAAATATTCCCATATTTCTCAGTCGATCAGTGTTCTGATTCATTTAAGGTGCTAAAATTTTAATGCACATGAAATATTTCTAAAGTAAGTTCCAAAATGTTGATTTTGATTTGGTGTTTCTGCCCAATTTAACAGGAAATAAGAAGAGCACAGAATAGTAAATCCTACTGAAATCATCAGCAATGGAGAGGACAGTAGGATTCCATTTTCATTTATGCTGTCATGTTGATGGATTAGCTTATATTATACATGGGTTACATGCCAAATGGTGTCTTTTGATTCTGATTCCAAGGAAAACAGCGGGAATCTTGAGCACTAAAAGTCCTGAAAGAGTTGTTATTTCTGGCCCTTTGATAGAAATAAAGGGAGACTCATAGCTGAAGAACATCAAAGTGTCAAAAATCAACTTCACATGTAGTTTACCCATCTGATGAGGCACAATGTGAAGCGTTAGAGCCGGCTGTGATTCAATGGACTTCGACAAAGTCTCTCTGTGTCCCATCACCTTAAAAGCCTTCTTTCTCTGTGTCTCGGGTACGGGGATGTCCATGTGGTCAGGACAAAGGTCAGCCTCACTGTCTCAGGCACCTTCAAGTACCACACAGAAAGCAGGCTCATGTTCCCATGCACATAAAGTGGCCAAGCAGACAGACGGATGGATGGGTTGGCATGGAGGCTAAGGAGCATGCTGGGACAAGGACCTAACAGCTGGATGCCAGGTAGGGATGGCAACATCAGCAAAGAGACAAGGGCCAGCGCCCAAGGCCAGAGGGATAGGTCTGTAGGGCCCAGTGAACACGTGGCAAACAAGAGCGGCACCTCCTCTTTAATGGTGGGTCACTGGATACGCCACCTCAGGGACCCTGATCACACCCTGGGAAAACAGAATCAGTCACATTGGGAGGGAAGCTTCCTGAATTGACAGAGTAGGTACCCTGGAGGGATCTACCTGAGTTGACAGAATTACCTTGAATATATAAGAATAAGATATTTCACTACCAAGCAGCCTCGGAGTCTCATGAGGTAAGTGTAATTACAGAGAAATAAACATCTTTGTACACTTGGGTGTGTGACAATGTAAGATGTCAATATTTCCCAATGTGTTAGACATGCAAAGGCAGATTTTCTACTTCATAGTAAATGATAGAAATTATTCCCTCTTATCACTTGAAGTATATAACCAGTTTCTAGGCTTATAATGAGAGATGGCTTTTTGTTCTTTGATTTTTTTTTTTAATTTTTAGAAAGTATAGAATTTACAACACAGACACTTTTCAGTTTGTTTTCCATTCCATTGTCATTTTGCTAGATTTGAACCAAAGCGAAAATAAAGCCTAGGTATCAAATAAATATATTAACTTTACATTTTTTAATATATTCTCCCATGGTGTAATTTTAACTTTCATTGGTGATATTGATATGGTCAGAATTACTGAGAGGTAACACTCAGTCTTTGAAGCATCACCCAAATGTGTAAGTAAGGTCTTTGTCCACTAATGAGTGTTCTTTCATGTTACTGGTTTTGTAAAGCCTTGCAATGTGAATGGACCGTCAATCAACTCACAGCTGCACCAAGGCTGTCAGATGGCCGTATCCATGGCGACATGCCAAAAATGGTGACACAAATTAATCCATTTGTGTGGAATTCTCAGTGAGAGTCCACTTTCATCTTTCGGAGACTACTGTTAGGAAGTCTGATGGTAATGTAAAATACTGAGCAAAAGCAAAATAGTGATGGACTAGCCACAGGATCTTCTCCCTGTAAACAGTGGGACTTCTTTTCTTTTTTATCTGCTAGAGAGGACAGAGAACAGTTGGGGATTTGATATTGCTACCATAATGTTCTTTTAATAAAAGTTATATTAATCGAATGCTCACACATAGGCTCCTTTTCATCTTCTCTCAACAATTCCATCTAATTAGCCTTGAAAATAAGTACAGTGATTTGCACAGTGGTACAAAATTAAAAAGTAATCTTTTATATTACTGTTTTATTGCTAATACCATTCGTGTAACATACAGCATAAGAGATATCTCCAACATCAGATTTGGAATAAATAAACATAATAAGAAAGCTAAGTATTTTTTAGAAAAGTGAAAAAAAATTACTGAGTATCTTTTTTGCCTTGTCTGAAGGTTGTATTAGTCCTGTATCTAGAGGAGTCTGCTCTTCAGTTACTGTATCTTAAAAAAAACACATTATTTTGCCTGGTGTTAGGATGAATTTATATAAAGCCAAATCATAAAGCATATTGTCAAAATTATTTAATGAATTATTAAAGCAGGGTAACTTTTCACAAACTCAACATAGATGCCAGATAATGCCTTTTAATTCAGAATTTATATTAATTATCAAGATACTCAAATAAAAGCAAAAAGTGATGTACTTTATGATTTCTTGTTACTCCTAGCTTAGGAACTTGAGTTGTATTTATTTATTTTCTTTTTAATTTTTAAATTTTTTAAAAAGATTTTATTTATTTATTTGACAGACAGAGATCACAAGTAGGCAGAGAGGCAGGCAGAGAGAGAGGAGGAGGCAGTCTCCCTGCTGAGCAGAGAGCCCGATGCAGGGCTCGATCCGAGGATCCTGGGATCATGACCTGAGCCGAAGGCAGAGGCTACCCGGGCGCCCCTTGAGTTGTATTTATACATACAAAAATAAAAGGAATTATTTTATATTATGCAGTTCTTAGCTTTTTCAAGTCATACACCTCTTTGAGAATTGATAAGCTCTTTCTCTATATAGTTTGACTTTCATGAAAAAATTATAAGTCATGATAAAAGGCAAGGAAAAAACCGCAATCTGAAAAAACAAACTAATCATCGGATCCAGATGCAGATAGAACACGGATGTTGGCATTATTAGGCAAAACATTTTACATAACTATAGTTAATAAAGGATTTAATGGAAAAAGTATACAACATGGAAGAACAGCTAGGTAATGTAAGAAGAGATGGAAACTCTTAGAATCAAAAGAAAATGGTAGAAATAAAAACACTGTAGAAGAATTGAAGAATGTCTCTCATAGGTTCAGCAGTAGACTGGAAACAGCTGAGGAAAGAATCAGTAAGACTGATAGAAGATAGGACAGCAGAAGTTTTAGGACTGTTCTGGCTGTGCGAAAAATGCTGTTGGTAGTTTGATAGGGATTACATTAAATGTGTAGATTGCTCTGGGTAGTATAGACATTTTAACAGTATTTGTTTTTCTGATCCATAAGGATGGAATATCTTTCCATTTGTATGGAACCACAGAAGACCCTGAATAGTGTAAGCAACCTTGAAGTAGAAAAAGAAGCTAGAGGCATCACAATTCCAGACTTCACGTTGTATTACAAAGCTCTAGTGATCAAAACAGTAGGTATGGCACAAAAATAGACACAGAGATCAATGGAACAGAAAAGAAAATTCAGAAATGAACCCACAACTCTATGGCCAATTAATTTTTGGCAAAGCAGGAAAGAATATCCAATGGGAAAAAGACAGTCTCTTCAACAAATGGTGTTGGGAAAACTGGACAGTAACATGCAAAAGAATGAAACTGGACCCCTTTCTTTCACCATGCACAAAAATAAACTCAAAATGGATGAAAGACCTAAATGTGAGACATGAAACCATTAAAATCTTAGAGGAGGACACCTCTTTGACATGTGCTATAGCAACTTTTTTACTAGATAGGTCTCCTGAGGCAAGAGAAACAAAAGCAAAAATAAACTACTGGGACATCATCAACATAAAAAGCTTCTGCACAGTGAAGGAAGCAATCAACAAAACTAAAAGGCAACGTACAGAATGGGAGAAGATATCTGTAAATGACATATCTGATAAAGCTATTAACCAAACATACAAAGAACTTATAAAACACAACACCCAAAAAATGAATAACCCAACTGAAAATTGGGAAGAAGACACGGACAGACAGTTTTCCAGAGAAGACAAACAGATAGCCAACAGACACATGAAAAGATGCCCAACATCTCTCATTATCAGGGAAATACAAATCAGAAGTACAATGAAATATCACCTCACACTTGTCAGAATGGCTAAAATTAACAGGCACCTGGATGGCTCAGTCACTTAAGAGTCTGAATCTTAATTTCAGCTCAGGTCATGATCTCAGGGTTCTTTGATTAAGCCCGGCATTGGGCTCTGGGCTCAGCAGTGAGTCAGCTTGAGGATTCTCTCCTCACCCCTCTCTCTGTCCCCACCCATGCTCATGTGCACGTGTGTGCTCTCCTTAAAATAAATACATAAATCTTTTAAAAATTATAAAAACGAAAATAAAATTAACAACACAAGAAACAATAGGCGTTGGTGAGAATGTGGAGAAAGGGGAACCCTCTTAATGCTGTTGGTGGGAATGCAAACTGGTGTAGCCAGTCTGGAAAACAGCCTGGATGTTCCTCAAAAAGTTGAAAATAGAGCTACCTTATGATCCAGAAATTACATGATTAGGTGTCTACCCAGAGAATACAAAAACAATAATTCAAAGGGATACATGCATCCCAATGTTTATAGCAGTATTGTAATAATACCCAAATTATGGAAACGGCCCAAATGTCCATCAGCTGATAAATGGATAAAGAAGTGATATATATATATGTATGTATATAGATAGATATATAATGAAGTATTACTCATCCATCAAAAAGAATGAAATCTTGGCATTTGCAATGACATGGACATGGAAGGAGCTAGAGGGTACAATGCTAAGTGAAATAAATCAGTCAGAGAAAAACAAATACCATATGATTTCACTCATATGTGGGATTTGAGAAACAAAACAAATGATCACAGCAGGGAGAAAGAGAAAAGCAAATCAAGAAACAGACTCTTCACTCTAGAGAGCAAACTGATGGTTATGGGGTAGGGTAGGGTGGGTGGAGGGATGTGTGAAATCTGTGATGAGGATTAAGGAGATCACTTGTGATAAGCAGTAGGTATTCTATGGAAGGAAGTGTTGAAACACTAAATTGTACACTAGTATTACATTCTTAACTAACTGGAATTTAAATAAAAACTTAAAAAATAAAAAAAAATTGAAAAAAGATAGGTTAATAGAGACGTTCTAAATTGAAATGCAAGGGGACAATATAATGAAAAAAAAGGGAACAGAATTTTGAGACAATTACAAAGATATAATAAATTTCTCATTGGAATACTGGGAAGTGATTGACCTGAACATCTATGAGGCTCGCATTTCCCAAATACCAAAATGGGATAAAGACATTACAGGGAAGGAAAGCTAAAGACGAATATTTCTTATAGATGTAAAACAAACAAAATATTAGCAAAACAAATCAGCAATGCATGAAAGTAATTATATATCACAAATCAGCGGGATTTATTCCACATACGCAAAGCTGGCTCAAAATCAAAATCAGTCATGTAATCCACCACATCAGTAGGCTCAGGAAGATAAAGTATAGGATCCTATCAATTGAAGCAGAAAGAGCATTTGAAAAAAATCCAACACCATTCATTGAAAATTTTTCAGCACACTAAGAATAGAAGGGAACTTTACCAAACTTGATAAAGGACATCCTCAAAAAAATATCTGCACTCACTTAATGATGAGAAATTGGGTTCTTTCCCTTGATACTAAGAGTAAGGCAACTGTGTCCTCTCTCACTACTCCTATTCAACATAATACCGGTAATCCTGGCTATTGCAATAATACAAGAAAAGGAGATTAAATATATACAGATTGGAAACAAAGAAACTGTTTTTATTTGCAGATGGCACAATTGTTTATGTAGAAAATCCCAAAGAATTGACAAAAAATCTCCTCAAACTAAGAAATAAGTACAGGGAGGTTGTAGGATCCAAGGTTAACATATACAGAAGTGAGTTGCTTTCCTATATACCAACAGAGAACAGTTTTGGAATTTGAGATTAAAAACAATATGCTTTGCAATAGCACCACCTAAAATGAAATACTTAGATATAAATCTGGCAAAGTACGTACAGTGTGTGTGTGTGTGTGTGTGTGTGTGTGTGTGGGGTATTTACAAAACTCTGATGAAAAAATTAAAGAACATCTAAGTAAATGGAAAGATATCCTGAGTTTATGGACTGGGAGAATCAGATTGTTAAAATGTCAGTACTTCTGAAGTGGATGAAGAGATTCAGTGCAATCCTAATCCAAATCCCAGTAAGCTCTTTGGCAGGTATTGTCAAACTTACTCTAAAGTTTACATGGAAAGTCAGAAGATCTAGACTAACCAGCACACTACAGAAGAAAACAGAACAAAGATGGAGGACTCACAAGACCCAATTTCAAGACTTGCTATAAAGCAACAGTAAGCAAGACAGTGCGGTGTTGATAAAATAGGAGATCAATGAAACCCAAGCGATCTCTGGTCAAGGGACAAAGGTATCTTAATGGAGGAAGGACAGAACTTGTAATGAAAAATTGCACATCCAAGAAAAAAATAAGCCTAGACATAGACCTTAATATTTATCCAAAATTAAGTGAAGTCATATCATAGACCTAAATTTGAAAAGCAAGACTTTAAAGCTTTAACAAGGGCATAAGAGAAAGTCTACCTGACCTTGCATCTTGTGATTGTTTTTTGATACATTGCCCAAAGCATGATCCATGGGAGAAAGAAAAACTGACCTGTTAGACTTCATTAAAACAAATCTTTTGTCTGTGAGAGAAACTATTAAGAGAATGAGAAGACAAGACAGAGACTGGGAGAAAATATTTGCAAATCACACATCTGATAAAGGGCTTGCATCCAAAAGACAGAAAGAACACTTATATTTGAACAATAAGAAAACAACCTGATCAAAAAATGAGCAAATGATCTGAAAAGACATCTCACCAAAGAGAATAAATGAATGGAAATTAGGCTTGCGAAAAGATACTAAAAATAATTTTTCATTTGCAAATTACAGATTCAAGTAACAATGAGATACCAGTACATACCTCCTTAATATGGCTAGATTCCAAAGAACTGACTATAGGGGTTACTGATGAGGTGTGGAGCAGTAGCGACAAACACCCGTTGCTTGTAGGAAGGCAAAGTGGTACAGACACCCTGGAAGAAAGAGTCTGGCAGTTTTGTGAGAAGGTAAACATGGTCTTACCGTAAGATCCAGTGATCGTGCGCCTAAGTATTTGTCTAAATGACAGGAAAACCCAAGTCCTCACAAAAATCTGCACATGGATTCTTGTAGCAGCTTAATTCATAATTGACAATACCTGGAAATGAAGATACACCTTGATAAGTGGGTGGATAAACAAATTGTGGTATGCCCATGCAGTGCATATTTTCCATTGAGAAAAAGAAACGAGCTATTAAGCCGTGAAAAGACTTGAGTAAGCCTTAAATGGCTATTGCTCAGTGAAAAAAGCTGGTTGGAAAGGCTACACAGGCTGTATAATTCTAATTATATGATATTTTGTATAAGAACCATAAAGATAATGAAAAGCTGCGTGGTTGCCTCAGGTTCATGGGAGAGTGGGTGAGGATTGAGCAGGCGAAGTGTAGGGTTTCCTTTTGGTTTGTTTCTGGGGTGGTAACAGTTCTGTAGGATACTTTAATTGTGGTTATAGGATGCTATTCATTTGGCAAAACTCAGAACTTACTAGCACAGAGAGTGAACCTTAGAGCAGGTAAATTTTACAAAATCATTTTGGAAGTTGGGGGATCTCAGAATAAAATGCAAACTGTGAGATAATCTACTATTACAAATGTATTAAACTGTCTTACTGAAGGGATGGGAAGAAAGGTACTGAGCAAAGGAACTTTGGAAATGAACAGAGTCTGTAAGAGTTGATAAAGTTGGTTCGTGTGGTGTGCAGGGCTTAACAATTCAGATACTGGTATGTGTCTATACTGGAGATGAACCATGAAGTAACTAGATGAAGAATTATGCGTGTTGTCATCACTGGGCCAAATGGTCATTATTCTTGCTTAGATTCCTGCACTGTTTTCTAACAAGTTTCCTGAGCCACATAAACTTTCACAAACTCTAGGCATTCTTGATTTTATAGCTTGTCATCTTTATTCTTATCTTACTCAGCCATATTGAAATACTCCTACATCTCACATTAAAAATAATATTTTTGCTTTGGGTATAGTTTTTTAAATTTGCCTATGAAATTATTTGGTGACACAATTTTATTTAATATATAACCAGTTAAGATTTTTTAAAAAATCATAGTTATTTATTAGAAATTATCCCATTATATGACTTCTTATAAATGAAAATAATCTAAGTCCCCAATTTTTAAAAAAAATTTAATGGTATCTTTATGAATTTTATATTTGAAAATAAATAATTTTAATAGGTTTTTGACTAAACGTTTATTAATTTTGTTGCTGTGGTATTCTTTCTCAATGCCTTATAAGCCTAATACTATTTTTCAATTGAAAAAACCAGACACGGGACGCCTGGGTGGTTCAGTTGGTTAAGCGGCTGCTTTTGGCTCAGGTCATGATCCCAGCGTCCTGGGATCGAGTCCCACATTGGGCTCCTTGCTCGGCGGGGAGCCTGCTTCTCCCTCTGCCTTTGCTGCCACTCTGCCTGCCTGTGCTCGCTCGCTCGCTCTCTGGCAAATAAATAAATAAAATCTTAAAAAAAAAAAAAAAAGAAAAAAACCAGACACATACCTCTCTTAAGATAGTATAGCTAAGTAACAGAGCCAGAATTTGAAGAACGTCACTGTTAGTCATTATCCACTTCTGAATGCTCTAGGAACATTTTCATCCTGGTTTGTGCACAATTCTGTGGTTCATTCTCCCTTGTGAACCTATGTTGGTTAACTGGATGATCCTGCCCAAGCATATTAAATGGAAGACCAGAGAACTCTGCCCATATACAAAGCATACCAGCTCTATGACATTTCACATAACCTTTAGATCGACAAGACAAGCAGAAGTGTTATTCATTAATGGTGTCTTGTCTTCAGAGGGCATTTAAGAGCAACTGTCCTTTCAATAAATTGTTTTAAGTTTTTGAATCAGCAGAAGTTGCATACCAGACTTGTTATTTCAAAGTCAGTATCTTGCCAGGGTGACCCCTGATTACGGCTCCTCTCCCCTCCCTTGGATTGGCACACAGCGTGACAGTTCAGATGGTAAGATGCCCGACTGTAAGTCATTCATCAGTGCTGTTGCTGCATTTGGTGAAACATATTTCTTCCTTCTTTATTAGCAAATGCTTCAGGTTTCGAGTTACTTGGTGTTTTGACTCTGGTCACGGTAGAGAATTTTACCCTGGGATGATTGCCAGCAACCATTCACCGACTAGTTCATGCAACATAGATGCTATTTTTACTACTACTGGCCCACATCGTGATAATCTTTGGCTTTGAGGTCATGCATAGCATTCTTCTTGCCTGTTACATTTATAACATTTTGGAGTCCACTTTCAAGAAAAAATGTTTATTAAGAAGGCATCTGTCATGTTTCAGTGAGGCTGTTTTAGTGAGAGCAGAATAATGTGACCAAAACGTGTTCATGCTGATAAGCCGTCAGAACTTAATAAGGCACTTACTTACATTTTACTTACTTATTTTTATGATATTGTCAAATTAAAAGCAACAGGGATGAAGCTTTGCAAAATTTAGTAAATTCTAAATGTTAAAAATAATTTCAATGTAAAGATAGATTAAATGTCTCTAAAGCTTCTGATGATATGGACAGGAAGGAGAAATGCTATTATCTGTGGGATAATATAAAATTGTAGTTCTTACTAGGTTTTATCCATCCTCCTATCTATTACTGTTCTCACTGGTAAATAAAATTCTCTATAAAGCATGAGAAAACTCAAACAGCTCGGTTACTAAAATCAGTAGAGACATCAGGCACTCATACTGGATGGAGAGATAATTCATGACAGGTTCTTTGAGTTCAGGAAATAAATGAAATAGTACTTCTTAATTTTCATGAAGGGGGATCAGGAGAATGGGCTCATGGCAGAAATATGTATAAATCAATCCTTTAAGTTGCATCCAAGAGTGATTTGGTAAAGACTGTTCATATTGGACTATGTGTTACTATACATTTTGTTTGGGGAGTATTCTTTTTTTCTTTTTAATATTTTATTTTATTTATTTGACAGAGAGAGAGATCACAAGTAGGCAGAGAAGCCCGCAGAGAGAGAGGGGGAAGCAGGTTCCCTGCTGAGCAGAGCGCCTGATGCGGGGCTCGATCCCAGGACCCTGGGATCATGACCTGAGCTGAAGGCAGAGGCTTAACCCACTGAGCTGCCCAGTGCCCAGTATGGGGAGTATTCTTAAAACTCACTGAATATGGTGGGTAAGAAATCACCTAATTCTTAATAATATGGTCAACCAACCTTCATAAACTCTTAATGAGGACTTGCAGAAATGAGAACTAAGAATCCTTTCTAGATTGAAAATGTAATATAATGAAATAAATTTCATTTCTCTGGAAACCATAGAGTAGGAATTTTTATATGTTCACTTCACTGTGATTTCAGTTTTTACATTTCCTGTGTTCATAAGAGAAAGAAATAAATGCATATTAAGTTTAATCAAGAAAGTGACTTTCATCATGTATATCCTAAGAGAAGTATAGAGGAAATTTAGTTGCCTATATCTCCTAAGCAGGGTATATTCTACAATGACATTTAATATATTGTATTTCAGTTGATATTTTTGAGTGCCTACTATTTTAATTTGATTTATTTGAGTGTCTAAGTCCTTTCTAAGCTGGAAAGGAAGTGATGGGTAAGATTTGTACTCCTATTGCTTTTAGTGGCACACACAAACAGATGATGGAGGGACCCTGTGCCATGTGCTCTCAGACATTGAAAGGATTGCTGGCCATGTGAACAGAGATGGCAGAAGAATTCTGATTATCAGAGGAAATCAGGAAAATCCTCACTATAGATTTGTATTATGAGTAAGAGCTTTGAAAGATGAGTAAGAAATATACAAATAGAAAGAAGGATTTTTTTTTTAAAGGAATAGCCTAGAGGAAAAAATTAATTCTGGATCTTAGAAGGTCCACTGGGCTCTGAAGCAGTGGTGGGAGCTTTCCTGTGATAGGATGGAAAGCAGAACATCATCCTAAAGGTTAATTCTGGGCTCTAAATGGAAGCATCTTTTGGTTTGGCCGTTTTTACAGTTTTATACAGTGCTTTTTAACCTTCAGCAACTGGCCATCCAACAGCCCAGAGTTAGCAGTGAAAAATATTTGTTGTATTCCTTTCCAATCTTTGTTTGGTGATTTTTTTTTCCTTTTAAATAGGAGGTATAAACTTAGATGCTAACGAGGAGACAGGTCATGAAAACTACTGGAGTAGATGCAGGGAAAATATTAGGCTTCCCTCTCTGGTATAAGAAGAAAGAGCAGGTGTGATGGGAGGTGACAGCTGCAGGGGCGGGGACATGGCTGCAGGGGTCACTTGGCGGTCTGACCTCATCCCCCAGTGTCAGGGGCCACTGGCCACTCAACTCCGCAGCTCCTGCCCCACGGCTCGGGGCTCCAGCGTGGCCCTGTCTCATTTTGCAGATGAAGCCAGAAATCAGGATTTTTATGTGCTGTCTCCCCATTTTACAATTTTGGCAAAGTCTCCACATTTTGAAAAACACTGTGTGGGCCAAGTTGAAGACACGGCCAAGCGGTAAGGGCCGAGCGCTTATTGGACTGTGGGCGGCCAGTTCCCTGTTGCTGGTTTATGTCGTGGAAATCACACGCAGCACTCAACATTCTGCTTTTTTTTCTGTAAGATTAAAGTGCAGTTGGACCGTTGGAAATTCAACATCGCTTTTTATTTTAGTACAAAAATATGTAAATATGCAGACAATTAGAGTACACCTACATGTATTTATCATTCATATTTAACAATTATTAATCCTTAATTTTGTTTACGTCAGTCTTTTTAAAAATAATAATTCACTGGTTAGATGCAACCTCCTCTGTACCTCCTCTCCATTAAATGTTAAGCTCTCTTTGCCAGAATAACTTTTCTGAAGTTAGTATTCTTCACATTTTTATTTTAGTACTGTTAATAATTTCTATCCCTAAATAAGAATTATCATTTGAAGTTTCATAAATTTGAATAAAGGTATTATACGCTACATCACATAAAGATCAGTTTACTGATTTTCATAGCTAAATGTAGTAGCATTGTATAAATATGTGTGTGTTTATTGTCTCATTGATAACACATTTAGTTTTTTCCCAGTGTTTCCCAGGAAAATCATGCTGCATAGGGCATCTGAATAGAGGCTTCCTTAAACACATGCTTAAGGTTCTCTAGTGTTTTTACTAGAAGCAGGATTTCTGAGTCCTAGGGGATATGTGTCTTCAGCTTTACTGGATGCAAACTTTAAAACTGTAATTAAGAATATTAAAGGGGCACCTGGGTGCCTCACTCGTTAAGCATCTGCCTTCAGCTCAGGTCATGATCCTAGGGTCCTCAGATGGAGCCCTGTGTCAGGCTCCGCACTCCTCCAGGAGTCTGCTTTTCCCTCTGCCCCTGCCCTCTGTAGATAAATACATAAAATCTTTAAAAAGAAAAAAAAAGAAGATTCAAAATTGACCTCGCAAAGTAGTTGTATGAATTCACACTTGGCCCATGAGTTGTTTCTCCCCTTCTTTGCCAGGATGTAGTATCATCTAATTTAAAAATTTTAACAATTAGATAATTGAAAAATAAGGTAAGATTGTGCTTTTAATTTGAATTTCTCCCACAACTAGTGAGTTTGAACATCTTTGAATATGTTTGTTGGTCATTTGGGTTTCCTCTTCTATGAATTTCCTATTTATATCCTTTGGCCATTTCCTTCTACATTGATATTTTTAAAATTAAATTCTGGGATTTTTCACAATTCTAGTTATCAGTCTATTGTCAGCCACACATACAACAATTAAAAAAAAATCAGGAGTCCCTGGGTGGCTCAGGCAATTAGGCATCTGACTTTTGATCACAGACCTCTCTGATCTTGATGTCAGGGTCATGAGTTCAGGCCCCACTTTGGGATCCATGCTGGCCATAGAGCCTACTGAAAACAAACCAAAACCCAAGAAACTTACCAGTTTTGCTTTTTTTGTTCAGGCTAGCATTTCATCTAATAAATCTTTTTCTGGAAGTCATGATAATATGCTTCTACATTTTATTTAAAAGATTTAACATTCTGTCTTACACAGGTATCTTCAGTTTGCCCACTGTGTATAGTGTGCTATAGGGCTATGATTTCTTTATTATTAATAATCAGTAGTTGTTTCAGCCTAATCAGCCTAACCCTGTTTCCTGCCTAATCTCATTTCTCATCCTACCATTTGCTCCCATTCTGGAATATGTATTGTATCTTCTTTCAATCCCCCTAACAACTTGAACAGCAGACAGTACCAAACATACAGGTGCCAAGCCACCCAGTCCACAATATTCTCTAGTTTTAGCTCATGCACCCCGGTATGCTCACAAGTGGGCACTAAGGTACAGGGGTAAGAAACAAAAGGAAACTTTAGTGGAACAACCCTTAAGGCACAGCAGTTAGAAGTTTCGGGTTTCATTTTGTTAACTACACTGGAATTAAAATAAACTTTGCAAAAAAGGAAATACACTAATCAAAAAAAGAGTTTAAGGTTTCAGTCAATTAAACATTTGTTTCAGCTATTTGATCCTAGGTACTAAATCTAAAATTAATTATCCTTCCCACTAACAAAGAGGGAGACAGTTTTTATGGGTTTCGCCTATGCTGACAGCTCCATAATACGTCAAGATCTACGCCATGAAAAAAACCTGGTAAAATATTTTTATTACAATTACTGTATCCATTGCCTCTTCTCCAAGACTTCATGGAACAGGAAGAACTATTGAAGTGTGTAGGTATTGCCTCCCATGAGGTGAGACTGCCCCCATGCAAAGCCACAGGTCAACCTGTAGTGTAGCCCTTTAAGAAACAAGTAGTTGAAAATGGATTTAAAATTACTAAAGACACAAGAAACATCTACCTTTAGAACTCTAAACCTCAAGAATTCTCTCAATTATGAAATATTGCAGTGTGGTTTTCTTTCCTTCCCCAAACTCTAAAAATGCCAGGATTCCCTTTTCCATTTCAGACCTTTCTCACTCATTGACCGTGAATCACCATCTGCTCTATCTGCAACTGACCAGTTGACACACTTTGTTCATCATCTCAGAGAGATCATGCATGTGGAGACTATTGAAATGATAGAAACAGAGACTGTTGCCCCATCCTTCCCAGCTTCCGAAGTCCATATGAAGCCATTTGAACTCCACTCAACTGAACTCAGATTCTCCTTTCTCGATCAGCGTCAAAACGCTATGTCCATTCTTATGGGCTTGGAATCATTTGATCAATAAAGCGAAAACTGTTTTAAGTATTTTAATTAACACCTTCCCCAAGGAAGCTTGATTGTAAGTTTGCAGGTTTCAAAAATTACATTAACAACTCTACTGTCATCTTCACAAAAAGTGTCATGAGGATGCCCTTTCTCCTGTGTCTCTTTGCTTGTTTCTCCTTCTCTTAAAATGTCCCCACTACCCCTTGGCAACAGCAGGGGGCATTTTTAAAGAAATGCTTTCTCACTTGAGGTCACTCAAGTATTTCGGCTTCCCAAGTTCTGCTCTGCTTCTCAAAAGAGCCCCACAGGAGTGTAGACAGTGTGGGTGAACTTGCAATTTTTTGAGGATTCCGGAAAAATTTTAGGAAACTGATGGGATTTTCCTGCATCAAGGACCACTGAAGACATGGATGAGAGTAACTCGGAGCGGAGGAGCCTGTGGTGTTGGCCCATGGGTTTTCTTTCCACTTGGCTGAGCAGCCCAACTTTGTCCCATAGTCTCTGCACTCTCCTTTTGGGCTCATTATTACATGTGCCTGGTAGGTGGGTGGTTTTAAATCTGAGGCCACGTGAGATTTTTGACCTTGGCAAGTGGCTGCAGCTTATGACTGCTTTGTCCACAGGAAAGTTGCTGTTTTTATAGACAAGAGAGTGCAGAAATCAAACCTTCATGGTACAAAGCCTTGGGGAGGTTTTAGTTTTAAATCACTAGTGCCCAGCTTAGGTGAGAGATGCCTGAGATGCCCAAGCCCATTCTGCATACAGGGTCAAGGAGGGAGTGGTGAAGAAGCAACACTGGCTTTCAGTGGCTAGACAGTGGCTTCCAAGGTGGGCCCCACTGTGCAGTCTCAAAGAGGGCAAATTGTATGTAAGGGAGGAATCACCCCACAGCCTGCTTCTTTGGTGATAGCAGTAACAGCGAGAGACAATGCAAAGGACCCCTGTGGGATGGGTCTGAAGAACATCCTAGCTGGAATGTAGATGCCGATACCGTGGGGGGCCAGAAACACCAGACTTTGAGGGAAAGGGGAATGAAGCTGGTTTATAATGAAATGGACAGAAAAGAAAGGCACCTTGAGTAAGACGGGACTGCGCTGACTCTTTTGCAAGTGTCTAAACCTTTCTTGAGGGCTGCAGTACCTCACTTCTCTGTGGGAGGGAAGGCAGTAAACCCATGTCGGTCTTAAGCACTGAGATGGGAACGGGAGATGGTCAAAACTTGCCTCTTACTCAGATTCCTTCCAACACACAAACAAGTCCACAGACCATGGATTCTAGGCGGTGGACCTAGAATGACTGGCCTCCTTGGAAAGCTGGAGCTGAGGTTTTTCTCCAGATACCTTTCCTTATGCCAACCCCAGAGTGCTCTTGGCTCGAGTCCGTGCCTATAATAACTGCAGGATTCTGCAGTGCCTTCATCGGCAAATCTTCCTGGGTTCTGGGAGTGTATTTTTTTGCCTTGGATAATTGTTTTTGAGCCTGAAGACTATCTTATGTTCTAAATTTAATGGGTGTGAGGTGATAGCTATGATAATCTTATGGATGATCCTGTGAGTCCAGAACCACTTTGGATTCTTTACAAGTAGGTCTCGGGAGAATCTTGAAACTGAACAGTACTACAGCTTTGGAGGCCGAGAAAGAATGCCGTGTGTTGTGAGGCTTCCCAGGCTATATTTACTGAAGAAATGCCAGCTTCCTTTAGAATCCTCTGGCTGAGACAGAGCAGGATAAAATGTTGGAAGAGATGATTTCAGGCTTTTTTTTTTTTCCTGCTATGTACTTGAAAAGTACATATCTTGAAAAGTAATTTTGTGCATTGACTTAAATTTCTTCTCCAGAATTTCATAATTGGGGGAAAGTTTATATTCAAATTCCAGGCATATCCAAATTACTGTCATTTAATGAGATGGCAGAAGTTGACCAGACTGTCCCAGTGGGCCTGGGATTATTCTTGTTCTAAAGCAGAATGTCCCACATCTCAGAAATGCCTCTGTCTGGGGCAAACTGGGTTGATGGGTCACCCTTTCTAATAGGCTTGATGTACTTTGGGATGTGACATAGAAGAAAGTGTGGGCTTTCGCTTTGTGAATAGATGGGCTAGGAAGTAGATTTTGTTGTTGTTGTTGTTGTTATGTTCAGTTAGCCAACATAGAGTACATTGTCAGTTTTTGATGTAGTGTTCAATGATTCATTAGTAGTGTATAACACCCAGTGCTTATCACCACATGTGCCCTCCTGAATACCCATCACCCGGTCACCCCATCCTCCCAGACCCCTCACTTCTGTAACCCTCAGTTTGGTTTCCGGAATCCATAGTCTCTCATGGTTTGTCTCCTTCTCTGATTTCTCCCCATTCAGTTGTCCCTCCCTTCCCCTGGTCCTCTGCACTATTCCTCATGTTCCACCCGTGAGTGAAACCATATGATAATCGTCTTTCTCTGCTTGCCCTATTTCTCTTAGCATAATCCCCTCCAGTTCTATCCATGTTTGATGCAAATGGTAGGTACCGATCTTCTCTGATGGCTGAGTAATACTCCATTGTATATATGGAACACACCTTTGTATGCATTTACTTGTTGAAGGGCATCTCAGCTTTTTTCACAATTTGGCTATTGTGGATGTTGAACACTGGGGTGCAGGTGCCCTTTCTTTTCACTACGTCTGTATCTTGGGGCTAAATACCCGGTAGTGCAGTTGCTGGCTTGTAGTGATATGAAGTAGATTTAATTGACATACTGCTCTGACCCACTTAAGAGTTTTCTCTGGGTCAAATGTCGAATTCCTCCCAGGGGCTCCTGGAGGGCATTCAGGAGAGCAGTAATAGTGTCAAGAAGGCCACTTGATGCGGGATACCCTGCTGGATGGCTGTCCCCGTCCCATGAGGGTGGTGTCCAGCCTCAGGGTAGCTATGGGCTCAGTGGCAAAGCCCAAAGACTTAAGGGAACAAAAAGCTAGATGATATCGAAGAACGTTCCCTTCCACATTTTGTTGTTCTCTTTCACAAAGAAGAGCTGCATTAGTAGTACACTTCTAGCCTTTCTCCCTGCTCTCACCAGCTTACCTCATGTGCAGTCCAGTCCCACCCCATCACCCATGCTTCCTGGCTTCCTGTTCACATCACAGCTGCTAGCTTAAAGCAAATGCTCTGGACTAGTTCTCCTCAAGAGTGTCTGCCGACAACGGCATTAGCATTATCAAATTTTGATATACATTTGGGGACACCATCCCAAACTGCTGAATCAGAACATTTGGGGTTGGGGAATCGAATGCTTCCAGAAGTTCTAATTGCCGGTGGTGGTTCTTATCCTGGCTTAGGTTTCAGGTGCTGCAAGTTTAGTGTTAGGAAGGTCTCTTCCTAAATAAATATATAGATAGATTTTACCTTTGTTATGGGATGCAGGTACATTACCAGAAACTGTTCTTTTTAGGTCTTCCTTTTATAATATTTTAGGTTGGGTGAGGACAGTGGTTAGTCTTAGGTGAATCATTTTCTACTACAGAGGCAAGACCCCTCTGAGTACACTTACCTGAAGCCCCAGGAGTTTGTTTCTACACTGGCTGCTGGGAAGGGGAACTGTTTCCAGGGGTGAGGTCTGGGGATGGTTGCCTCTAATTTTGTAGGATGATTCTTCCCATGGATTCGGTAAGTTTCCTTACATACATGAGCTGTTCAAGATGTCCCCCTCTCTGGTACTCAGCCCTGAAAACACGTGCTGCCATGGCTCCTGGACTCTGAGCTGTGTCATCTCAGATCGGGGAGATGCTGGCTGGGCCTGGGACTCCAACCCTCATGGTGGCCTAGAGACCTGCTCAGAGAGGTGAGCCAGGAAACCACAGTGCTCACGCATCCCCAGCGTTCAGGAGTCATTGCTTTGTTGCCTGATGTCTTGAAAAAATATTATTCCAGATACTTTGTCTTTTTAGTTGTGTGAGGCAGGAAGTGAAATCTGGTTTCTGTTACTCCTTCTTGACCTGAAGTGGAACAAGTCTTACACTATTTTAACGATGGTGGTAATGTACTCTTTTTATAGAGACTTTTATTTGTATTTTTATTTTCCCATAGTAAATTTCAGATCACGTCATTATATTCCTCTTCAGTATCCTCCAGGGATTTTTGTTTGAACAGCATTGCGCTTTCAGAATTAGAAGATGAATATCTGTAATGCTGTTGTGAGCACAATCAGGAAGTATATGTAGCACAACTCTAGGGGATGCTGTTCAGAGCGTAGGCTGTCGGAGTGGCCCCAGCTGGGGAAGGGCAATAAAATGGCACAACACTGTGACCTTCTGTGTTTTTTAAAAAGAAATTTAACATTTCCCCCCCAAAAAAACTATATGCATTTTTTTATTTTTTATATTTTATATATTTTTTATATTTGCCAGTGAGGGTTCCCATGCGTGGGCGGGGGCTGGCTTCATCAGAATCTCCTGCCAGGAACCAAAGGACACAGCACCAGGGCGTTCTTACTGGCTTGCCCAGAGGTGGGGCTCCCATGGAAGAGGTAGGGGTTAGGCATAAATGTTGTTAGGTGTCATATCAAAACAATGGAGTCAGACTCTTTCTTACACTACTAAATCTGGAAGTTTATCTGTTGAGAAACTCAGATGAGTCTCATGGGATTTCTTTTTCTTTTTTTTTTTTAAAAGATTTTATGTATTTATGTGAGAGAGAGAAGGAGAGAGAGAGACAGCATGAGAGGGAGAAGGTCAGAGGCAGAAGCAGACTCCCTGCTGATCAGGGAGCCCGATGTGGGACCTGATCTTGGGACTCTAGATCATGACCTGAGCTGAAGGCAGTCACTTAACCAACTGAGCCACCTGAGCGCCCTCATGGGATTTCGTTAGTAATGACTAGGTCATCATGAAATCAAGACAATTTAATCTTCTGTGCAAATCAAATTGTATTTCTATCCTTTTTCCTTCGTTCTCAGCCATTTTCTAAGAGTCTCAGTAATGTCTTGAGCAATAGCAGTGACAACTAGTATTTCTAGCTTGATGTTAAGGAAAAATAATTTTAAGATTTTTATTTATTTGGGAGAGAGAGAATGTGAGCACAGGCAAGGAGAAGGTCAGAGGGAGACAGAGAGAGAAGAGAATCTCAAGCAGACTCCCTGCAGAGGATGGAGGTAGTGTGGGGCCGATCTCGCGACCTCGAGGTCATGACCTGAGCCAAAATCGAGAGTCGACGCTCACCCACTAAGCGACCCAGGTACCCTCGGAAAAATAATTTTCACAATTTCCATTAGATGTGGTGACATCTTGTAATTTATTTTGCGAATAGTCTACAATAAGTAAAGAAAGTTCTTTTCTGTTTCTATTTTTGTTAGAATGTTTGTCATAAGTAGATGCTGAATTAAAATTCAAATGCGCTTTTCCTTCAATGATTTAGGTGGCTAACATAGTCGTGTTCACTTAGTCAATCATATGGGGAATCACATTGATTCATTTTCTGCTACAAAGTTATTTTTGTTTCCTAGTAAGAAATTCTAAGTGGATGTATTCCACTTAAAAATGTTACTTAAACTGCGTACCTAAGAATTTATTTAGGATTTCGAGTCCATATACATGAGCTGTATTATGTATTTTGTGTGTTGGTGTACTGTCTGTACCTGGGTTGGTTATTATGGTTATATGAGCTTTATTTATTGATATAGGGAAGTTTTTTCCCTCCATATTCTTTATTTCTATAAATTAAGGATTATTTGCTCTTTGAAATTAGAACTCACCAATGAAAACTCTGGCCTTAGAGTTCTTTAGGGGTGTGTGTGCAAAAGGCTGAGTGTTTTATTTTCATCTCCGTTTCCTTAATACTCCCTTTGATTCAGCTTTTTCTAGTTTTTTTTTTTTCTTTTTCTATTCCTTTCTTTCTTTTTTAAAAATTCTCAACATTTAAAAAAATCTTTCAGAAATACATTCATTTTATCTGGACTTACTTATTTACATAGAGTTATGCACAAGAACTTTTTATCACTGGAAAAATCTGTCATTTATTCCATTCCATTTAAATTTTTCTTTCCTTCTTTTGTTTTTCTCTCCCTAAAGATTTATCTTAGCATTTTGTTTTTGAAGATCCAGCCTTTTGTCTTGCCATTGTTCTGTAGCGATTTTCTCATTCCTTTTTGCTTTCTCTGCTCCCCCCTTCTGCCCATCCCTCCCTTCGTTCCTGAACCCCAGGTGGAAGAGTTAGGTTAATCACGTTTCTGGGGCCAGTGCATGTCTGAGCACCAAGGCACACAAATCTTTGCTCGTCTACCTGCGTGAGCCAGCTTTTCCAGAAAACAGGGCCTGAGGAAGTGGCATCTGCACTAACATGTTATGAGGATTTGCAATCTCGCCAGATGGAAGTGGGGAGACAGCAGAAGGAGCTGGGGCAGAAGGAAGATCTGGCAGGAGGCATCGCAGAAGGTTGACTCTTTGATCTTGTAGAACATATCAGCTCGAGCTGTACAGACCATTAGTTCCCAGAACATTCTATGTGGGGAAGAAAGGAAAGAAGTGATGCCAGTTCACAACTCCTGCTAGTCAAAGTGGGTGGTGTTATACCCTTGCTCAGGTTGGGGGGGCTATAACATTTTCTACAGCCACGTGTTCGCGGCGCAGCCCCAGGGCTGGGGCTGAGGGTGTGGATCATGGACATGGCATCAGGGGCCATCCTGCTGTCCTACAGGGGTCGGTCCATCTCACGAGGCTGAACTCTGCAGCCCCCACAGGGGTAGAGCAAAGTGGCCCCAAATAGGTACAGCTGAGAAGTCCTGGAGTAACACTCAGGCATGAAAGTGGACAGAAACCCTCTCTCTCTCTCTCATCTTTCTGTCCCCTCCTTTCTGTCCTCGTGAAGTCACTGTCTCTATCCCGCTCATGACAGTCAGGTTCTGGTGGGATAGTGAGGGGGTTGTGGCCTGCCATTCAGCACCCGGGGCTTTTGTGAGCAAATGCCTGACACATGCCTCAGTTTCCCCAGAAATACCAGACCACCGCCACCACAAGCCAGTCTCTCTGCCATGTTACTTCCAGGTCTCACCTAATACATGTGTCTGGCTGAAGTCAGGTCCCACACAGAAGGTGAGCTGTAATAAAAGTATAGAAGATGTAGTTTTTTTAGCTTTCTGACCTTGGTACTTCAAGTTTTCTACCAGAGCATAATTGAATGGGTGCAAAGTGAGTGAGCTTACAGGGCCTGCCATAAGTTTAGAAGCATCAATGAGCAAATTCTTTTCTGTTCCTAATTAAAGAACTTTTTAAGACTTATTTATGCCTATTGAGATTCATCAAGTGCTTTTTATGAGCCACAGTGCCCAAGTGTATTGTAGGACTCTGCTATCTGCTGAGTCTTTATACAAAAGAGAATGAGTTCACGTGCACAGAAGCAGGGGTTGGCTCATGACCCTGCTGGAGCTCAATTGCCTGGCTAAGCATGTAGTTTAGGTTCCAAACAGAGGGAAAGGGTTAGACAATCCATTTTCTGTAGGTACGTTCAGTCACAAAGCAAGTTAACCGGAATGAAAAAACAGTTTGTCGGAGTCACGTGATTATTCTCCAGTATGGTGAATTACAGGGAGAGCATTTCAAATGTTGAGGTGTCCTTACGTTCTGGAGGCAACCTCTGTTTAATAATGACGCAGTGTGCGTGCGTGTGCGCAAGTGTGCTTGTATTCTGACAGTCTTTTTAAATAATAATGTCTACTGCTTTTTCCCATGTTCTTACAAACTTTTCACAGACAACATTGTAAACAATTACATTTGATTATTTCTAGTTTTTGCTTCTATAAATAACACTTTAATGTATTTTGCCCCAAAGTAAAATGATTGGATGCCAAACTGTTTTTGAAAGAGTCATACCAAACCACTCCTACCAGCAATGTAGAAGTTTGGCCGCTCATGCTTAACAGTACTGGGTATTTCATTAAAAATGTGAATAAAAATCCTTGCTAATTGTAAAGGCAAGAACAGGAATCTAGTAGTTTGAATTTTCCCTTTGATTACTAATGAGATTAGAGACCTTTCTACATGTTGGAAAGCCAGTATTATTTTTTCTTTCTTTTTAAGAAAAGTATTATTAAAATCTCACCTACATACAGAGAAGTACTCAGAGTTCATATACATCTCTATACAGAACACTATACCTAATAACAGCAGAATAGACATTCTTCTCAAGTGCACATGAAACATTTTCTGAGATCAGTAATATGTTAGGTCATGAGATAGCCTCAAACAATTAGAGTATTAATCTCAGGAAATGACACTTATATCACTTATTCTTTAAAATTGACATATTTCTTCACTACCCCTTTAGAATTTATTTATATTATAGAAATGAGTTCTTTTTTACTGGGAAGATAGCTTCTATCTTATTTTAAAACCAAAATGTCAGTTTAATGACAATGTCACCTAGCTGAGAATACTAAAATTCGGCTTGATTCTCTGGGACTAGTTTTATGAGCTGATTTTTCTTACGAGCAATCAGGAGGTATTTTAAAGGTCATTTCCTCTTTGACATACAGCTTTTCACTGAGTAGGACCAAATATAATCTCTGAAATCTATATTATTTAGTGATCAGGAGCTACTTAGGGGAAGTCCTTGTCTTGCATCCTGAGTGTTTGCAAATGCCATCCAATTAAGAAGGCACACCTAAAACCAAGGCACAATCAAGTGACTGATCTCCTTCCCGCCTTCACCATGACTAAGAGGGAGTGTTTTCATCTTCACAATAAGAGGAAATCTCATTTCTTTGCAAAAGATTTCCAATGTTATCTTTGCTCACATTTCTTAGGGAGACATTAGAATAGCAAATTTTGTTTGAAAAATACGGATGAAAAAAAAATAAGGATGAGTTGATGTTACCAAAAAAAATTATTAAAAAAAATATTTCTGAGTCCATGTTAAGGGCTAATTTATTTCAAAATAGCCATGTAATAAGCAAAGCCTGAGAAGTTATCCTCATTGTGTCCATGGAGGGCTTATCAAGACCATTTCAAGTCTCATCTTCATGCCCAACTGCAGAGTTACAATTTGTGAATAATTACTTTCCCTATCTGAGTTTTCTTTTCTTTCTTTCTTTTTCTTCCTTTCAGTTTCAAAGCAGTTTGATTACTTTTGGTCTCTCTCAAGACTTAGAAGAAAAAGTATATTCAGATGCTCGATGTTTTATAAGTAGGGTATTTTCTTGTGATGAACTGAATTAATAGGTTGAAGAAACTACAATAACAGAGAAGCAATTTCTCAGTTGGGTTACTTTAATGCCAAAGTGGTAATACCTAATGGTTCCCTTTAAATAATATGTGTGATTTTTTTTTTTTTTTTCAGAATGGGTCACAGACAGACACCCATTATTGACATATTCATATAAAAAAACAAATATTTTTTGCCTATTTGGTCTTTGTGAAATTTTTCAAGTAGAGGAAGTTCTATATATTGTTATAACTAGGGTTATATCTTGTGGGGGGGGGGGGTTAAAACAGGAAGAGAGAAATGGTGTAGACAAGCAGAGATAAGGTCAACCCCAGAAAGAGTAATACAGTGAAAAAAGTAATTCAACATTTGAAAGTAGTGATAACTTATCCTGTGTATGATGACCAGGAGAGAAATATATGGGAACACAAGTAATTCCACTCTTAGATTAGATATAACAAGAAGACTTTGTGTTATGTGAGTAACATGAGGGAAATAGTCACTTTCAAACAGTTGGGTTACCATTGTGGAAACAGCCCACCTCTTGCTGTTATGTTTGATTAAAGAAGAAGATGGACCCAGGTACATGGACAGACTGTACTTTATTTCTTCCCTTTTATGTAAGTCTTTTCACTTTCCTTTCAGTTTCCTTATTTCACAAATACTACAAAAAAAGGGGGAAAGTGAAAGGGTTTAGAAGAAAGAAAAAGTACACCTTCTTTATTTTTTATTAAGGAAGATTTTATTTATCAGAGATGAAGGGAGGGAACAAGCAGGGAGAGCAGCAGGCAGAGAGAGAAGCAGGCTCCCCACTGAACAAGGAGCCCAATGCTGGACTCGATCCCAGGACACACGGACCGTGACCTGAGCCAAAGGCAGATGCTTAACCAACTGTGCCACCCAGGTATCACAGAACACCTTCTTTAGAAGGAATTTCCTGTATTACTTAATTTCTACCTTCAAATTTTTCTACAAACTTCTTTGTTCTCTCATTATTTCTTTGTAACTCCCATGCTCAAGGAGGTTAAAAAATTGAGTCTTGGTTAGTTTCCTTGAAGAAACAGGGTTAGCAATGCCACACACAGAGGTAAAGTGATACTTATGTCCCTCATGGCATTGTGTTTCCCCAGTTAGAAAGCCTGCTGAAACCAATACTTCTTTCTGTCCTGTTGGTAAGTACTCAGAAGTTTATTTAATTTTTATTTAATAGGTAGTCATGGAGGTCAACACTTCATAAAGGCAACATAGGTTTAATGGGAAGTCCCGGAGTGAGAACATATGAGTTCTGACCCTGGCTCTCCTCCTGGGTGTCTGCTAGACCCGTGATTCCAGATGTCTGCCATGAGGCTTCCTTCATTCCTCTGAATGCAGGTGGCCTCACAGGGCTTCAGTGGGATGAAATTTGATAATATATGTTGAGCATGTGCTTGGAAAACTGACCCCATAAAAAGATAGGGTGTTGCATTCAACAAAAATTCTGGTTATCTCATTGTTACTTTGGGATTTCCAGATTGTTTCTTCTTGTTTCAGCATTTCCCTTGAAGACTACCCAAGACCAATATCATTATGAAGTTTAGAGGTTTGTGTGTATAAATCATTGAGTTTGAAAGTCCAGTGGGATGTAGATTTAATTAAAAAAAGAAGAAGAAGATAAAAGCTGAGTGCTTAAGAGCAACAGTAAATTATAACTCTCCAGCAGTCTGAGCTCTTTTTACCTTTCTTCTGGTTATTCAACTAAAGGTAACTGCTGTGAATTAGAAAAAGTAATAGTAAAAATAATGAAAATTCTTGTCATAATTACCATTTATTCAGTGCTTCTTCTGTGCCAGATGTTTTCCGTGTCTCTCACGTGTGTTACCTCATTTCACTCCTACACGGTCCCATGCAATACTCACTATTCATGCTCCTGCTTCCTAGAATGCAAGGAGCTTCTCCATATGAATAAGTACTTGACCCTGCCTCAAGGCAACAAGCATTAAACCAGGAAATTTTAGGAGCTATAAGAGATTAATCATTGTTTTTGATTTCTTTCCCTTATTTATTGTTTTAATTTTCCAGGTGTTCCCTTTTGAATGGGAGAGTTATACATCAGCCTTGGATCCCCAGCAATGCACCCTACTTGTACAAGTAAGGTCCGACTCAAACTGATACGGCAGCTGGTAGGGTTGTTCTTTGTACTGGTTAACAGTTGCAGAATAATATTTGGTTGCCCAATAGAGCTAGTTAAGCTAAAGATAATTTTCCCTATTGGAATTAATAACTGGTAAGTGTAGGAATTTAAGAAAAATGTAATCTTGATTCCTTTTGCATGAGGCACCAGGACTTCTTAATGGCAGTTCTACAGCAAAACTAAAATAAGTGCAAAAAATAAAATAAGGGTAACTAGTATAAAGTAAAAGAAAATCAAATACCACCCACACTTTTAAAGCTTAAAAGGAGGTATATTTGTAACACTTTTTTTTCCTGCAAGCGGTATAAGACAATGTTATTTAATTCATTTCTAATAACACTGAAATCTAAAACTCTGTGAACTTCAACATAAACGTTCTTTAAGAATATTGGTGATGCTGATCATTTTAAAGCTTGACATTTGACAAATGGACAGATTGAAAGGAAACACATTACTTCATTACTTTGCGGTACCTGTATAAGAAATAGCAGAAAAAATGTTTTTCAGGGTCATTCACATTCAAAAGTAATAATTCAAAATGCAAAAAGAAATAATTATGTTTGTATCATGAGATATTTCTACATAACATTCTATTTACATCCTTTTAAAAAAGATTTATTTATTTATTTATTTGAGGGGGTGGGGTAGGGAAGCGAGGAGGGGCAGAGAGAGAATCTCAAGCAGAGTCCTTGCTGAGCACAGCAAGCAGGGCTCGATCTCACAACCCTGAGATCATGACCTGAGCTGAAATCAAGAGTTGGATGCTTGACCAACTGAGCTACCCAAGCACCCCTCCATTGATATTCTTTCTTTCTTTTTTCTTTTTTTTTTAAAGATTTTATTTATTTGAGGGAGAGACAGAGAGAGAACATGAGTGGAGAGAAGGAGAAGGAGAAGCAGGCTCCCCACTGACCAGGGAGCCTGATGTGGGGCTCGATCCCAGGACCATGAGCTCATGACCGGAACTGAAGGCAGACGCTTAATGACTGAGCCACCCAGGTGTCCCTCCATTGACATTCATATATATTTTGGTTCCTGAACTGAAAGAACTTTTAAGTATTCACCTCTGACTTCACTATACTGAAATTTTTGTAGTATTTTTTACCCTTTAAAAGTTTAAAATGGGGGGGAGGAGTCAAGATGGCAGAGAAGTAGCAGGCTGAGACTACTTCAGGTAGCAGGAGATGAGCTAGATAGCTTATCTAAAGATTGCAAACACCTACAAATTGAACGGGAGATCGAAGAGAAGAAGAACAGCAATTCTAGAAACAGAAAATCAACCACTTTCTGAAAGGTAGGACTGGCGGAGAAGTGAATCCAAAGCAACGGGAAGATAGACCATAGGGGGAGGGGCAGGCTCCCGGCAAGCGGCGGAGCAACAGAGCACAAAATCAGGACTTTTAAAAGTCTGTTCCACTGAGGGACATCACTCCAGAGGCTTAACCGGGGTGAAGCCCATGCGGGGTCAGCGTGGCCTCAGGTCCCACAGGGTCACAGAAGGATCGGGGGTGTCTGAGTGTCACAGAGCTCACAGGTATTACAACAGGGAAGCCAGCTACAGAGACGGAGCCGAGGAGTGAGCTCTCAGCTCGGGATTACCTTGAACCGGTAGCAGGCTCGGTGAGCTCGGAGCGCGGCCGGAGGCCAGGGTGACGGGAGTAATTGGGCGCTGTTCTCTGAGGGCACACTGAGGAGTGGGGCCCCGGGCTCTCAGCTCCTCGGGGCCAGAGACTGGGAGGCCGCCATCTTCATTCCCACCGTCCGGAACTTTACAGAAAGTGCTCAGGGAACAAAAGCTCCCGAAAGCAAACAAGAGTGGATTACTCAGCCCGGCCCCTGGTAAGGGCGGTGCGACTCCACCTGGGGTAAAGACACTTGAGAATCACTACAACAGGCCTCTCCCCCTGAAGATCAACAAGAAATCCAGCCAGGACCAAGTTCACCTTCGAAGGAGTGCAGTTTCAATACCAAGGAGAGCAGTGGAATTCCAGAGGAGGAGAAAGCAAAGCACAGAACTCAGGCTTTCTCCCCATGATTCTTTAGCCTTGCAGTTAATTTAATTTTTTTTTTCAATTTTTTTTCTATTCTTCTGCTAAATTTTTTTTAACTTTTACCCTTTTCTTTTTTAACGTTTTTTTAACTAGTTTATCTAATATATATATATTATATATTATATATATATATTATATATATATTCCCTTTTTATATTTTTTCTTTATTCGTTTTCTTCTTTTAATTGTTTCTTTTCTTTTTTTTTTTTTTTTCCTTTCTGACTTCTTCTTATCCCCTTTCTCCCCCCTCACGATTTGGGATCTCTTCTGATTTGGTTAAAGCATATTTTCCTGGGGTTGTTGCCACCCTTTTAGTATTTTACTTGCTCCTTCATATACTCTTATCTGGACAAAATGACAAGGCAGGAAAATTCACCACAAAAAAAAAAGAACGAGAGGCAGTACCAAAGGCTAGGGACCTAATCAATACAGACATTGGTAATATGTCAGATCTAGAGTTCAGAATGACGATTCTCAAGGTTCTAGCTGGGCTCGAAAAAGGCATGGAAGATATTAGAGAAACCCTGTTGGGAGATATAAAAGCCCTTTCTGGAGAAATAAAAGAACCAAAATCTAACCAAGTTGAAATAAAAAAAAGCTATTAATGAGGTGCAATAAAAAATGGAGGTTCTCACTGCTAGGATAAATGAGGCAGAAGAAAGAATTTGCGATATAGAAGACCAAATGACAGAGAATAAAGAAGCTGAGCAAAAGAGGGACAAACAGCTACTGGACCACGAGGGGAGAATTCGAGAGATAAGTGACACTGTAAGACGAAACAACATTAGAATAATTGGGATTCCAGAAGAAGAAGAAAGAGGGTAGCAGAAGGTATATTGGAGAGAATTATTGGAGAGAATTTCCCCAATATGGCAAAGGGAACAAGCATCAAAATCCAGGAGGTTCAGAGAACCCCCCCTCAGAATCAGTAAGAATGGGTCCACACCCCGTCACCTAATAGTAAAATTTACAAGTCTTAGTGACAAAGAGAAAATCCTGAAAGCAGCCTAGGAAAAGAAGTCTGTAACATACAATGGTAAAAATATTAGATTGGCAGCAGACTTATCCACAGAGACCTGGCAGGCCAGAAAGAGCTGGCATGATATATTCGGAGCACTAAACGAGAAAAACATGCAACCAAGAATACTATATCCAGCTAGGCTATCAGTGAAAATAGAAGGAGAGATTAAAAGCTTCCAGGACAGGGGCGCCTGGGTGGCTCAGTGGGTTAAGGCCTCTGCCTTCGGCTCAGGTCATGATCTCAGAGTCCTGGGATCGAGCCCCACATCGGGCTCTCTGCTCAGCAGGGAGCCTGCTTCCTCCTCTCTCTCTGCCTGCCTCTCTGCCTGCTTGTAATCTCTGTCTGTCAAATAAATAAATAAAATCTTAAAAAAAAAAAAAAAAAAAGCTTCCAGGACAAACAAAAACTGAGAGAATTTGCAAACACCAAACCAGCTCTACAGGAAATATTGAAAGGGGTCCTCTAAGCAAAGAGAGAGCCTAAAAGTAGTAGATGAGAAAGGAACAGAGACAATATACAATAACAGTCAGCTTACAGGCAATACAATGGCACTAAATTCATATCTCTCAGTAGTTACCCTGAATGTTAATGGGCTAAATGCCCCAATCAAAAGACACAGGGTATCAGAATGGATAAAAAACCAAAACCCATCTATATGTTGCCTACAAGAAACTCATTTTAAACCCGAAGACACCTCCAGATTTAAAGTGAGGGGGTGGAAAAGAATTTACCATGCTAATGGACATCAGAAGGAAGCAGGAGTGGCAATCCTTATATCAGATCAATTAGATTTTAAGCCAAAGACTATAATAAGAGATGAGGAAGGACACTATATCATACTCAAAGGATCTGTCCAACAAGAAGATCTAACAATTTTAAATATCTATGCCCCTAACGTGGGAGCAGCCAACTATATAAACCAATTAATAACAAAGTCAAAGAAACACATCGACAATCATACAATAATAGTAGGGGACGTTAACACTCCCCTCACTGAAATGGACAGATCATCCAAGCAAAAGATCAACAAGGAAATAAAGGCCTTAAATGACACACTGGACCAGATGGATATCACAGATATATTCAGAACATTTCATCCCAAAGCAACAGAATACACATTCTTCTCTACTGCCCATGGAACATTCTCCAGAATAGATTACATCCTCGGTCCTAAATCAGGTCTCAGCCGGTATCAAAAGATTGGGATCATTCCCTGCATATTTTCAGACCACAATGCTCTGAAGCTAGAACTCAATCACAAGAGGAAATTTGGAAAGAACCCAAATACATGGAGACTAAACAGCATCCTTCTAAAGAATGAATGGGTCAACCAGGAAATTAAAGAAGAATTGAAAAAATTCATGGAGACAAGTGATAATGAAAACACAACGGTTCAAAATCTGTGGGACACAACAAAGGCAGTCCTGAGAGGAAAATGTATAGCGGTACAAGCCTTTCTCAAGAAACAAGAAAGGTCTCAGGTACACAACCTAACCCTACACCTAAAGGAGCTGGAGAAAGAACAAGAAAGAAAGCCTAAACCCAGCAGGAGAAGAGAAATCATAAAGATCAGAGCAGAAATCAATGAAATAGAAACCAAAAAAACAATAGAACAAATCAACGAAACTAGGAGCTGGTTCTTTGAAAGAATTAATAAGATTGATAAACCCCTGGCCAGACTTCTCAAAAAGAAAAGAGAAAGGACCCAAATAAATAAAATCATGAATGAAAGAGGAGAGATCACAACTAACACCCAAGAAACACAGACAATTATAAGAACATACTATGAGCAACTCTACGCCAACAAATTTGACAATCTGGAGGAAATGGATGCATTCCTAGAGACATATAAACTACCACAACTGAACCAGGAAGAAATAGAAAGCCTGAACAGACCCATAACCACTAAGGAGATTGAAACAGTCATCAAAAATCTCCAAACAAACAAAAGCCCAGGGCCAGACGGCTTCCCGGGGGAATTCTACCAAACATTTAAAGAAGAACTAATTCCTATACTCCTGAAACTGTTCCAAAAAATAGAAATGGAAGGAAATCTTCCAAACTCCTTTAATGAGGCCAGCATCACCTTGATCCCAAAACCAGACAAGGATCCCATCAAAAAAGAGAACTACAGACCAATATCCTTGATGAACACAGATGCAAAAATTCTCACCAAAATACTAGCCAATAGGATTCAACAGTACATTAAAAGGATTATTCACCACGACCAAGTGGGATTTATTCCAGGGCTGCAAGTTTGGTTCAACATCCGCAAATCCATCAATATGATACAACACATTAATAAAAGAAAGAACAAGAACCATATGATCCTCTCCATAGATGCTGAAAGAGCATTTGACAAGGTACAGCATCCCTTCCTGATCAAAACTCTTCAAAGGGTAGGGATAGAGGGCACATACTTCAATATTATCAAAGCCATCTGTGAAAAACCCACCGCAAATATCATTCTCAATGGAGAAAAACTGAAAGCTTTTCCGCTAAGGTCAGGAACATGGCAGGGATGTCCATTATCACCACTGCTATTCAACATAGTACTAGAAGTCCTAGCCTCAGCAATCAGACAACAAAAGGAAATTAAAGGCATCCATATCAGCAAAGAAGAAGTCAAACTATCACTCTCCGCAGATGATATGATACTATATGTGGAAAACCCAAAAGACTCCACTCCAAAACTGCTAGAACTGGTACAGGAATTCAGTAAAGTGTCAGGATATAAAATCAATGCACAGAAATCAGTTGCATTTCTCTACACCAACAACAAGACAGAAGAAAGAGAAGTTAAGGAGTCCATCCCATTTACAATTGCACCCAAAACTATAAGATACCTAGGAGTAAACCTAACCAAAGAGGCTAAGAATCTATACACAGAAAACTATAAAGTACTCATGAAAGAAATTGAGGAAGACACAAAGAAATGGAAAAATGTTCCATGCTCCTGGATTGGAAGAATAAATATTGTGGAAATGTCTATGCTACCTAAAGCAATCTACATATTTAATGCAATTCCTATCAAAGTACCATCCATTTTTTTCAAAGAAATGGAACAAATAATCCTAAAATTTATATGGAACCAGAAAAGACCTCAAATAGCCAATGGAATATTGAAAAAGAAAACCAAAGTTGGTGGCATCAGAATTCCAGACTTCAAGCTCTATTACAAAACTGTCATCATCAAGACAGCATGGTACTGGCACAAAAACAGACACATAGATCAATGGAACAGAATAGAGAGCCCAGAAATAGACCCTCAACTCTATGGTCAACTAATCTTTGACAAAGCAGGAAAGAATATCCAGTGGAAAAATGACAGCCTCTTCAACAAATGGTGTTGGGATAATTGGACGGCCACATGCAGAAAAATGAAATTGGACCATTTCCTTACACCACACACGAACATAGACTCAAAATGGATGAAGGACCTCAATGTGAGAAAGGAATCCATCAAAATCCTTGAGGAGAACACAGGCAGCAACTCTTCGACCTCAGCCGCAGCAACATCTTCCTAGGAACATCGCCAAAGGCAAGGGAAGCAAAGGCAAAAATGAACTATTGGGATTTTATCAAGATCAAAAGCTTTTGCACAGCAAACGAAACAGTTAACAAAACCAAAAGACAACTGACAGAATGGGAGAAGCTATTTGCAAATGACATATCAGATAAAGGGCTAGTGTCCAGAATCTATAAAGAACTTAGCAAACTCAACACCCAAAGAACAAATAATCCAATCAAGAAATGGGCAGAGGACATGAACAGACATTTCTGCAAAGAAGACATCCAGAGGGCCAACAGACACATGAAAAAGTGCTCCATATCACTCGGCATCAGGGAAATACAAATCCAAACCACAATGAGATACCACCTCACACCAGTCAGAATGCCTAAAATTAACAAGTCAGGAAATGACAGATGCTGGCGAGGATGCGGAGAAAGGGGAACCCTCCTACACTGTTGGTGGGAATGCAAGCTGGTGCAACCACTCTGGAAAACAGCATGGAGGTTCCTCAAAATGTTGAAAATAGAACTACCCTATGACCCAGCAATTGCACTGCAGGGTATTTACCCTAAAGATACAAACGTAGTGATCCGAAGGGGCACGTGCACCCGAATGTTTATAGCAGCAATGTCTACAATAGCCAAGCTATGGAAAAAACCTAGATGTCCATCAATAGATGAATGGATAAAGATGAAGTGGTATATGTACACAATGGAATACTGTGCAGCCATCAAAAGAAATGACATCTTGCCATTTGCGACGATGTGGATGGAACTAGAGGGTATCATGCTTAGCGAAATAAGTCAGTTGGAGAAAGACAACTATCATATGATCTCCCTGATATGAGGGAGAGGAGATGCAACATGGGGGTTAAGGGGGTAGGAGAAGAGTAAATGAAACAAGATGGGATTGGGAGGGAGACAAACCATAAGTAACTCTTAATCTCACAAAACAAATTGAAGGTTGATGGGGGTGTGGTGGTTGGGGGGGCGGGTGGGGTTATGGACATTGGGGAGGGTATGTACTGTGGTGAGTGCTGTGAAATGTGTAAACCTGGTGATTCACAGACCTGTACCCCTGGGGATAAAAATATATGTTTAAAAAAATAATAATAAATTAATTAATTAATAAATATGTGCTCTCTGCTCCTAAAAAAAAAAAAAAAAAGTTTAACATGGTTTCACTGTATGCCATAGTAGGAAGGATAAAGTACCCTTTTAATTTTTAATTTTGTTTGTTTTTCAGACAATATTTTCTGGAGTTGCTCATAAATATTTATCATAAATTAAGTGTTCATAACATGAGGCATATGACAATTATGTACAATTATTCTTTTAGTCACTGAAGAAAATCTTGTTGATGGCATTAAAGCTAGATAAACCATACTGTAATATAGTCAGTAATTTTTATATATACTCAGAGGACCAGGAAATGAAGCAAATCTGTAGAGATGGGGCTTTAGGATTTTATTAGTGTTGAAAAGCAAGGTTCTTGTGTTTGGTTGGAAAGGATGGGACCCCTTTATTTCTACTCCTTGTTTACTATAATATTGTTACATAATTTCTTTATTTTGCTATCCTATTCGATAGGTGGGAGGACTTGCCATTTGAGGTGGAAAGTAGGAATAAGGGCTTTCATCCCCATCTGTAGATAAACCTGAGGCAGGGAGTTCAGTATCATGCATCACAGGAGAACAGTTCTTCTGCAGGGTGTCGGACTATAGTTTCTAAGGTTTGGAATGAAGGGAATTGGATTAGCATGTGTGGCACCAAACAGAAGGAATTCTTTAACGACCTCACTGTGTGAGGCTTGCTGCTTTCCTGACTGGCTGGCTGCTCTGGGCACTAAAAGTTTGATCACAACTTTTGCTGGGATCCAAACATCGATCCCTAAGCATATTAACTCTTAAAGTCAGCACCCGAAAAAACAGCAAGAATGAGAGAGATGGAATGTACTAGGTACAGTCACATACTCTGGGGCTCCTGGGTGGCTCAGTCAGTTAAGCGCCCACTCTTGATTTCTGCTCAAGTCATGATCTCCGGATCCTGAGGTCTCGTCCCTCTCTCTGTCCCCTAACCCTGTTGTGCTCTCTCTAAAAACAAACAAACAAGCAAAAAACACATACTCTGGAGCCAGATTACCTACATCCCAGATCTACATCCCAGCTGGGGGATTTTAGGCCCTTTGCTTATCATTTCTGGACCTCATTCTTCCCTTTGCAAATGGGGACAGTCAAGCATTTACCTCAGAGACTTACTTTAAGGAATATGTATGTGTATACACATTATTCTACATAATATTAAATAACTATATTAATATATAATGCTACTATAATAATATGGGTTAAATATACACTAATTATTTTAACCCTTAAAATTACTTTGTGAGATAAATATATATATTACAAATAGAATATAATAGTATAGATGGTAGAATATATATATTAGGATCTAAAACATATGTTGGAATAGTATGTGGTTCATATCATTATTACTATTTTTGTGCCCTTGAGTTCAAATTGATAACCTGAATTTTCCAATGTAATAAATCTACATTCAGCCTTTGTTCCTTTGCCTTATATGATGCCTTTTCAATTCTCAAAATGATTAGAATCTCCAAGCTTACTTTCACTTTTTTTTCCCGAAAGAAATCATTTATAGGACAAAAATCTCTTCTTAATTATTCAAGCTAACTTGCTGGAATATGTTCTTACTTGGTGGAAACAATGGGAGTCTTTTAGAAAAGTCTCACATTTTCAGTGTGTTTTATGAGAAAGGGTCACAGGATAGTTAAAATAACACATGCCTCCATAATTTCTTTCCACAGTAGTCTTTTTTCCCCCTCAAAATCTTAACGATCTTATCCTTTTTTTTTTTTTCATATTTATCCACCTCAAGACCAGCAACACGTAATTTTGCTGTTCCTATAACTTTACTCCTGTTGATATATATAAATTTATTTTGGTAGAATGTTCTTGAGTTTTGAAGCTGCTGTGCCATTTCCTTGGCTTTCTTTGTTTAGGTTTTGATATCTGATCTCTTAAAATTTTAGATGATAGAGTATCTTATTTTATGTTTTATAGTTTCAGTACTCACTCATGTCACTTTTCTTCTATTAAGATTTCCCACAGAGTGAAATAAATTCCTGTCCGCTGAACCTCTGTTCAAGTGTGCTATTACATTAATTTACGGTACAGCACCATATGTGGTTATTTAACACATAAACATGTATAAAACTGCATCATGCATGCCTTTGCTCTGTCTTTCCAATTAGATAATACATGTTTGAAGGGAGGAGCCATGCTTATAATTCCTTGCATTCTCCTGGCATATCCGGCACTGGGCTCAGCACAAAGTAGTTGTTGAGGAAATCCTTGCTGAGTTGAATCAAAATCCTTCTGTAGCAGAGCTTTACAGAACTTGCCTGGGACTGCTTTCTCAGTGTGTAAGTATAAATGAGAGTTTAAGTGACTGTGGAAGAAATGATCTTACTTTAAAAGCCAACTAAAAAGACCCATAACTTTCTCATCTTGTGCAGTAGTTTTGAAGAAAAAATAGACTTGCCCCACCCTCAGGTGCTAAGTTGTCACACAAAAACATATCTGAATTAAATCATGAGGCATTGTGGTTAACATATTTATGTTTTGCATGAAATCCAGTAACTTGAGTTTTGGAAATGGCTTAAGTGGGCTAGAGTGACTATCCTTCGAGAACAACCAAGCATGAATATGGTTAGAAAAATATGCCATGTGGAAGTGTCAATATTTTATCCTGACACATCCTTTTCCGATAGAATTTTTGTACAATGTTCTCCGTTTCTGAAGGCATCAGCTGAAGATCAAAGCCTGAGATCGAAAACCGTCAGCTCAGACATTTGGTGTTCTAATACCTCCATCTAACAGTTGACTGGCAACTACTCCAGGAAAACCCAGTCCTCTCCTGTGAGTAGCATTATTTATGCTTAATCAGCGAACTGGGTTAGTGATAGCATGGTGCCAGTTTTTGCTGTCCTCCTGTATCTCCACATGGTAGCAAGACTTTTTTTTTTCATTTTGTATGTGACAAAAAAATCACTTGGAGTGTCTAGAGCCTTTGATTCTACTATATAATTTGTTTTACCTAACACTGTATTTCTAGGAGCCAAATCCTTCTGATTAATTAAGGTCACATGAAATAAAAGATACTCCAATCAAATGGAACCCTTTTGAGTTTTCTTGTTTGGTTTCCAACTCAGGCAGGTGTGAATTCCCCCACCCCACCTGTGTTTCTATTTCCTAATTACTTGTACTTCCATTCTAGCTCTTTCCTTCCTTAGGAAAGAGATCTTCTTAATGGGATTAAGTCAGCTTTTGAGTGGGGTGATTGTAGCTAGTCCCATCATGGAAGGAGCAAGACACACAGACGTTATATAAATGTATGCCTTTGGGCCATGTGTTGGAGTCTCATAAAACTGTGTAATATTTTAATTATTCTTTAGTCCATATTTTTCCCTTTGTGTATTTTTGAAAAACAAAGACAGTAAATCTTTTTCTCCTGTAATTTGTAGGTAAGCGTTTTCAAAATAACATGCTTTGTCAGGTTGTTCCATAGTAGAAACCACTTCCTATCTAAATAACATAACCCCAACTTTGGTCTTCCTAAAGCCTAGCACAGCACAAAAAATTAGTGTAGAATGAAGCTTAGTGAGTAAAAACCGTAATACATTCTATCTTGCTCAGTAATTTGTTTTGTCAGGGGCTATGGTAGGTAAATGAATATACTTTTCCTTCGTCTGGACTTCAAAACTATTTTGCACTAGATTTGATCTCAAAACGAGATAATAGATCATTGAATCAAAGCCAGGAATTCAGTCAGGCTAATCTCAATACCAGACCTGAAATAATTAAATCTCCCCATTGTATAGGAGCTCATATTTGGCTGATAAATTGATATTAATCTTTTTCATACCTTATTTGTATTATACCTTTGATTAGGGCTATCTGGGCAGTAATACATGGCTTCATTAAATAAACAGCTAATTAAATAACTACCTAGATGCAAATAAACAGCTGAACATAGAAACCAAAGATGTTGAACAGAATTAAATAAAGGTAGAGTTGAGCATCATTGTTTCCAGTTTCTTGCCAAGCATTAATTACCTCTTTTATATACCCAACTGACATTATTATTTAGCCACTTTAAGATTGGGGAAAAAATTAGCAGAAATATTGAATGGTCAACATATTGGCAAAGCCATCATAAGTGACTGACATTTATACCGAATCTATCCTGAAACCATGTTCTAGTTTCTTCTTTAACTTAAGTACCATTTCACTTTTTGGAATTACCCATAAATTTTCAATTGCATCTGCTGGGCTACTGGTTAGTAACACATTACTATGTTTCTAAGAACTGGGATGCGTTGTTAAGTTAATTTCTTCCTACAGCTGCCCCTCACCCCCAGACTCCTCTCTGGGAACAACAGAGTGTGTATTTCTGACTGCAGTCTCAAGGCTAAATCCTTAGCGTGGTTTCTGCCTCAAGTAGGATGCACATTATTCTTTATTTACTCATTTTCTTAGTAATTAGGTTAATGCACAAATATATTGAAGTGGTAGTGAGAGAGCAGGGGTTACAGGTAAAGAAATCCATGTCCTCAAAGACCTTCTGATTTGTGGGAAGCCATTAATAGTGAAAAGGCAATATACGTACAATGCTAGGGACGAGTGTTCAAACTCAGATTGCATGTCTAAACTCAGTTCGGTGGGGCATGGTTGCAGGTCTCAGTCTCTGAAAAAGTGGCACCCTAAGATATATTTTGAAAGAGTTAATACTCAGTCCAGAGAAGGGGTGTGGGGGTAAAAAATTGTTGCTGATACTGTAGAAGAAAGGAGAAATCAGATAATGGACGGACTCTCATGCCCATCCCTGCGGGTGAATTTCATACTGGAAATTAGTTCAGAGATTGGGAAGCATAGTCTACAGGATTTTCAATAACAGCATTACCAGATTTGAATTCTAGAATGGTTTGAAAACCTGTTACACGAATATTAGTGGATTAATTCTAAGATTAACTGACAGGTGGACTTGCCCACTTCTTGACTGCTCCGAGAGCACCCTCGTGCTGGTATTCTAGATCTCTGCACCTTGTCTCTCCTCGTCAAGGATGCCATCTCCCAGCACCACCTCATGTGTTTCCAGGTTAATTCCCAGGACCTGAATGAACCCAAAAGAAACTTTGATTTCTGTTAACAGCTCTATGATGCATTGATCCTACCAGCTTTTTATCGTCCCTCACTATGCTGGTCTTCTCACTTCTCTCTCTGCTCAGTTTATGTTATATGATAAAGCCATTCTGTCCCCTCTCCTCAGCTGAGCTAATTTCACACCTGCTAAAATCCTCCTCTCTCATGTTTGCATCCAGGCTGTTAAAGAAAAATATCTAGCTCTGCCGGCCGGCCGGCCTCACTCAGTGTAGATGATCCTTAGTGCTGCCTAGCAAGTCTGCTTCATCTCCCCAAAATACCAAAACAATCAGAGAAGAACCTCCACGGTCCCCCACCTCCTCCACCAATCTACTTGCCATCTGTTGTCACTCCTATTTTTTGGTGGACGAGTTGTCTTCCCCTAAGGCCAACCCCTTCCTTGGGCAATGCATTGCATTGCTTCCTTCAAAATCCAGGTGATTGTTTCAGAAATCCCTGCCCCACACCCTCTCTCTGCAATAGGATTTCCCTCTGCAGGATCATTTCTGCGAGCATACAAACATCCCCATACTGTCCTCCATATTCAAAAGTATTCTTTGTTGGTTTTGACTTCAGCTCTAGCTGTAAGTTCTGCCTTTTACTGAGATTCCCCACAATAGTCCTCTGTATTTGTTTCTCCTTCTTCTTTCCTCCTTTTGTCTTGAGAACCCACTCCAATTACTATTTTTAATTACCCTCCTTTGCCATTAAAACAGCCCTTGTCAGTGACCTCTAGATTGTTAAGTCCATAGGTCAAATTCTGCATCTTTATCTACTCAACCCAGGCCTTTCTCTTGGAAGAGTTGTTCACGCCTTCTTTTGTCAAACACTTTAGTTAGTGGAAAGGTTGAGTGAGCATTGACTGAAGCATAGAGGGCTAGGAGGTGACGGAGTAGTTTTGTTTTAAATATGTTCATTAGGTAAAAATATCATAGTTATATAATATTTTATTATTTTCAAAGGTCACCTAGAGATGACAAGATGCATTCTTGACTAATCAAAGTCAAATTTGACTTGTATTTTTACCCCTATTGTGGACAAGGTAAGGTGTCTTTGATTTCATTTAACTCCTTCCAAATTACATACTTTTGTTTATTAATGGTTTTTAATGATATGTACTTAAAACCTTAGAACATGTTACAGTTACTGTTTTCTATAATCAGTATTCAGTTGGATTTACTGTGTAATTATCTTTTGAATTGCTCGGCATTCCTTACATTTCCTTGTTTGCAGCTGTGGACTTTTCTTTCGATCAAGTCCCTTTAGTATTCTTTAGTGCCCTTCAACTGGTGGTAAATTGTTTTTATTTACCTGAACATGTCTTTTCTTTCATGCTCATTCTTGAAGGACATCTTCACTGGCAAAAGTATAGGCTGGCATAATTGAATTTTAGCACTACGTTTTTGCCTGGCTTCCATTGTGTCTTCTAAGAAATCAGTTTTTCTTCAATTTTTTTACTCCTTTGAAGAAAAATTGCATTTTATTCTTTAGCTGCTTTTAATGTTTTAATTTTGTATTTGGTTTTGAAAGGTGTTAGTATGATATTTCCATGTGTCCATTTAAAAATATTTATCCTACCTGTGTATCCTGCCTCAATTTATTTTTTAAAAAATTCCAGTTAGTTAACATACAGCATAATATTGGTTTCAGGTGCGCAATGTAATGATTCACCACTTCAGTACAACACCTGGTGCTCATCACAACAAGTACACTCCTTAATCCGCATCACCTATATCACCCATCCCTATCTCCCCAGCCTCCATTCTGGTAAATGTCGGTGTGTTCTCCCATAGTTGAGAGTCTGTTTCTTGGTTTGCCTCTCTCTCTCTTTCTCCTTTTTTTCCCTTTGCTCATTTGTTTTGTTTCTCAGATCCCACATATGAGTTAAATCATATGGTATTTGGCTTTCTCTGACTGACTTGTTTCGCTTAGCATAATACTCCCTAGCTCCATCCATGTTGTTGCGAATGCAAGATTTCATTTTTTTTTTTATGGCTGAGTAATACTCCCTGGTATGTATGTGTGTATATGTATATTCCACATCATTTTTATCCATTCATCCATTGACAGGCAGTTTTGCTGCTTCCACAGTTTGGCTGTTATTGGTAATGCTGCTATAAACATTGGGGTGGGTGTGTTTCCCAGATTAGTATTTTTTTATTTTGGGGGTTAATACCTAATAGTGCAATTGTTGGATTGTAGAGTAGCTCTATTCTTAACTTTCTGAGGAACCTCCGTACTGTTTTCCACAATGGCTATACCAGTTTGCATTCCCACCAACAGTGCCAGAGGGTTCCTCCTTCTGCACAGCAAAGGAAACAATCAAAAAAACTAAAAGGCAGTGTAGGGAATGGGAGAAGAGATTAGCAAATGATATATCCAATAAAAGGTTAGTATCCAAAATATGTAAAGGACTTAAAAACTCAACACCCCAAAAATGAATAATCCAATTAAGAAATGGGCAGAAGTAGGGCGCCTGAGTGGCTCAGTCGGTCAAACATCTGACTCTTTTTTTTTTTTTTAAGATTTCATGTATCTATTTGACAGACAGAGATCACAAGTAGGCAGAGAGGCAGGCAGAGAGAGAAGGGGAAACAATTCTGAGCAGAGAGCCGGATGTGGGGCTCGATTCCAGGACCCTGGGATCATGACCTGAGCCGAAGGCAGAGGCTTCAACCCACTGAGCCCCCCAGGTGCCCCAAACATCTGACTTTTGATTTTGGTTCAGGTCATGATATCTCAGGGTTGTGAGCACCTGCTTAAGATTGTCTCTCTCCTTCTCCCTCTGCCCCTTCCCACTCAAGCTCTTTCTCTCTCTCAAAAAAAAAAAAAAAAAGCAGAAGACATAAATAGACATTTCTCTAAAGAAGACATCCAGATGGCCAACAGACACAGGGCAACAGACACGGGACAACAGACACAGGATGGTCAGCATCTCTGATCATCAGAGAAATGCAGATCAAAACTAAAATGTGGTATCACCTCACACCTGTTAGAATTCAATTTATTTTTATGTTTTGATAGTTTTGGAATTCTTGGGCTTTTTACTTTCAAATTTTTTTCTGCTATATGTTGTGTCTGTTTGTTAGACCTGCTCTCTGTGTTCCCTGTGTCTGCCACCTTCTCTTCCATATTGCAACCTTGAGTGTCTTTGTCCTACTGGAAACTTTCTTCTGACCTGTCGTTCAGTTCACTAATTCTAGTTCTAGCTGATCTGCCATTAAACCCACCTGTTGTTGGTTTCTTTGTTTTGCTGTTAGTGGTCTTTTTTTCAACTCTGCCTTATCTTTTTATATTTTCTACTCATCTGTCCTGTTTCTCTATCCTGTCTTTTATTTACTGGAACCCAAGAAGCTTAATTATTTTCAGTTCATTGTCACAGCCTCGGTGGATCTGTTTCTACTGTCATTTAATTCTGCTATTTAGAAAAATGTTGTCTTCTCATCTGCCAGGCTATTTTTTATTGTGAGCCAAATACAGTATTAGAAATTACAGCAATAAATTGAGAGAAGCCCTAGAAATTGAGAAGATTCCCTGTGGGAGTTCATTGGAACTTAGCATATAGCTCAGTACACTGAACTGCCCACAGGTTCACTGGTTCCTGGCTCCCATGTGGAGGGCATTGGGCTCCGGATGCTGTTTTATGAGACCTGTGAAAATTCTGACAGTATTCTGCTTCCCAACCTCTCTGCCACCTTCTCCAGAATCAGCCATGCCCATAGTAAAAGAGGTCATAGATTCTGAGCTTATCATTTGGTGTTTTTTCTCTTCCTAGATCATAGCTTAGTAATTAAAAAAAAAAATCAAACATTCAGAATTAGAAGGGAAAAATATCTTGCAGATTAAAACAATTTCTGCTTTCTTTTTAGCTATCTAATGTGTTTAAGTAGGTAGTTTTTACTTTTATCTAGATCTTGGTCTCGTTTCTCTCAAAGGTAGGCTTGGCCTCATAGCCACACTTAGTCTTACATTGCTGGAGCTAGAGAGCCTTACGCCTTGGGACACTTTCTTCTGTTGGATTCCAGAACAGCACTTGACCCCTTTAAAACCTCTTCCTGAGGAAAAAAGAAAACAAGACAAAATCAGAGAGGGAGACAAACCGTAAGAGGCTCTAATCATGGGAAACAAACTGAGGGTTGCTGGAGGAGAGGGGGGTTGGAGGATGGGGTAACTGGGTGTTGGACATTAAGGAGGGCACATGATGTAAAGAGCACTGGGGGTTATATAAGACTGATGAATCACTGACCTCTATGTCTGAAATAAATAATACAGTATATGTTAATTAATTAAAATTAAATAAAAAATAAAACAAAAAGTAAAGCCTCTTCCCTTCCTCACACATGTCTCTCCCCCTCTCTGCAGCCTCTCCTTATCTTGCCAGCCTGCAAACCGAGCTCTTCCCTTGGCCTTCTCTGTCTCTGTCCACACCACTCCTTCAAGATGTTTGTGTCTAGCTCACAGCTTCAAAGGGCTTCTACTTGCTCATAACTTCAACTGTGTGCACCCAGCCCACTTTTCTCTTCCAGCCTTCTGGCTGATGGACCAGACCAGCTATTCAGCATATTTATTTAGATGCCAAATAAACATTTCATGCTTAATATGCTCCGAAATGGGTTGTAATTCTCCACCCCAAACGAGTCCCTTCTGCAGCTTTTCCCATCTGAGCAAGAGGTGACTCCTTTAGGTGACAGAGTTAAAGAGCCTGCTGTCATCTTTGACTTCTCATTTTCTCTTAGACTCTACATCCAAACTATCCGTAATTTTATTGGTATTACCTTCAAACTGTACTCCAAATACTCAGGCCATTTCTTCAAACATCTTTTATGATACTCTGGATTGTTGTAGCAAACCCCTAACTGTTTTCTTTCCTTTTCACATTACACCGCCCCTACTCCCCTAATTGGTTCCCACTCAGCAGCCAGAACAATCATTTAAACAGTCGATAATATAACTGCTAACTTCTTTTTAGTACTTCTAGGCACTATTCTAAGTACTTTAAATTTGTTAACTTTTTTAAAACTTCACACAACCCTATCCAGTGATATCCTCACAACTCCTCATATAACAGATGAAGAATTTAAGTGCAGAGATTAAGTAACTTCCCAAGGTCATAAACTGGAAGTAGCAGAGCTGGGATCTGAACTTGACAATCACCTTTCCATCTCAGAGTAAATCAACATCACCGCCCCGTCTCTGTGGTCTCGATTATCTTCCTCTGGCCCCTTTCCAGTCCTATCTCCTACCACTCCCTTCTTAGGTCACTCAGGTTCTTAAACAGGCCGAGTACACTTCCATCTCAGGGCTTGTGTGTGCTTGCTTTTCCTATACCTGGAGTGCCCTTCCTTTCAATATCCAGCTGGATTGCATAGAATCCTAGCCCCTTCCCGATTCCCAGTCTCCCCTTATGGATTTATATTTCTCACCACCTGACCTATTTCATTTGTCCTCACAGATGGCAGAGACAGACTGGTAGCTCCTGACTGTATCTCCTGAACCTGCAACAGTGTCAGGTATAAGAAGCCATTCAGGTATTTTTGACTGCATGAATGAATGGGTAACTGCTTAGCTACTTAATGATGGTTGCTTGTACAGCACAGAGCAGAAGATGTAGCCCCTCTTTGCTGGCAACTTTCTGTGATGGAGTAAATGGAAGCAGGGCCAGGTCAGAAGAAACATTGAAATAAAATAAGGCCTAACCCCTGCTTTGTCATCAGTGAGTTGTGTCATCTTGGTTAATTGAATTCATTACCTTGAATCTCCATTTCCTTATCTTCAAAATGATGTATTGAAAGAAATGCTCACTTAGGAGCAAAATACATTTTAAAATAGGGCAGGATTTATATGATTATGGATACCCCTGTCAGTGGTAGAAAAATCAGCTTAGTATACAGCATTAAGTTCTCAACCAGAGGTAATTTTGCACCCTGCACCTCCCAGGGGAACTTTGGCAGTATCTGTAGTCACTTTTGGTTGTCACAGCTGGGGGATGAGCCAGGCATTTAGTGGATGGAGGCTAGGGATGCTGATAAATGTTCTACAGGGTATGGGATAGTCACCACTACCCCTAACAAAGAATTATCTAACTTAAAATGTCAAAAACTGTGCAGCAGAGACACCCTGGTATAGAGCAGACTGAACTGGTGAGGTGTTGGGGTGAAGCCAAGGAAGAAGAGCACAGCTAAAAAGGCGGGGGCCACCAACATGAAGTAGAAATATGTTCTATTCACATACTGGAACAAAGATTACGATCTTCAGGAACACTGATAACAGCAGTATCAACACAGCAGGGATGGGGGGGTCCGAAGGGGGGATGGCATCATGTGTGAACTTGGAAGACAATGACCACAGATGGATGAGAGCTTATCTGAGTGTGCCTAAACTAGCTTCCCTAGAGCATTTCGTGATTACGCACATCCCGGCCCATTTGTTTCTAATTGCAGTGAAGACCGTGCCCTGTTCTATCACTAAGGTGAATATCATCAGGTTTTAGAGGAAATAAATTCACAAGATGCTCCATAAAAGTAAGCTCTACTTTTTGGCATCTAAACCCATCAAGCATGGATGAGGCAAGCAGGAAACCTAATGAAAATAATACAAGGAAATCTTTTCATCAACACCCATCCCTTAATGTCTCAGCTATCAGGTCATTGTTTTTGCTTCCCTAGGTGGAATATGCCATCCGCAGCCAACGTCGGAAACTCTGATCTTAAACAAGGCTAAGTGGTAATTTTTACATGACCTGAGTCAGGCAAGTGGTGCCAACCCTGCCTCAATTAAGATGTAGTGATTTTTAAGTGTGTTTATATTATAGCTTCTTTCTCAAGCACAAGCACACACACACACAGACACCAGAACAGGGGCCTTCAGTGGTTGTAATATGGCCATCTACTTTTCTTTCCCGAAAGGAACATGCACGGAAAGTTTATATTGGTTTAAATATGCTTGGTTTATTGGCAAAGATAGAAATGGAATTAATCTGATGTTTTACAATGGCTCCCCCTTTCTCTTGGGTAAAAATGATCACTTTATAACATTATAATAATCTTATTTTATCTATAAAGAGCATTAAAAATGAGATTGACTCTTTATTCTTTCATCTAAAATATCCTGGTGAAGAAGTTTGGAGACCCCAAGATAAAGGATGAACCTTAGGGACATAAGTCCCATGAGGGTGTATTTACTGAGGTAAGCAGAGTTGAGTGATGGGCGTGTAAAGGTGGAGATGGGGGGATAGGGCAGGGACAGGAAATCCTCTTCATCAAACATACATTGCTTTCCTCATCATTAACGTAACAGAGTTACACAGATTGTCCTGGCTCAAACACTTAGAGGACCAGAAACTGAACCCACCCTTCCATGAGGTTCAAAGTGAAATGATCATCAAGGAAACTTGTAATGTCCTGTCTAGGGAATGTGGCCAGATAATGAGGATTTAAAAGATGGCTGTGACTAGGTTAAACTACTTCTGCAAGGTGCAAAGGAAACATAAATGACCCCAGTGCTGGAAGAACACAAAGCTTAACAGGATTGTTTATACTAGAATGGACTCATTCTTTTCTAACTCTTGATGTGGCATTTCCATCCTTCTTCCTTGGGTAGAACAGCAAGAATAGGCAGAGATTACCTCACAATATGCATTTTACTGGTACTTTGGTGCCTGGTAGGAGTTCAATAAATTATTAAAAAGGATATCACCAAGTAAGCACCTATTTTATGCAAGACACTGGGTAAGAGATATAAAAATACGAACAAAATAAGAGTACAGTTTCTGAACTCCAGGAATTTAAAATGGAGTTGGAGCCTATAGATCCACTAACTATAGTTTACAGTGGGTTGGCAAATTATGGCCTATGGCCAAAGCTGGCCCACTGCCTATTTTTGTTAATAAAGTTTTATTGGAAAACAGCCATGCCCATTCACTTATGTATTATTTATGGCTATTCTCACACTACAGCAGCAGAATCAAATAGTTGCCATAGAGACCATATGGCTGTTAAGTCTAAAATATTTACTTTCTTTTCTTTACATAAAGTTATAATGCCTAATTATCAGAAATACCAGGCAAAGAGAGAAAAATCTGTACCAGAATTTAAGAAAGAAAATTTCAAATTGAAAGAAATCAAGGTGTCAAAAAATATGAATACTTTCAAAAACTAATATTTACCCCTCACTATACCCCTGTGAAGTTGGTAGGTATTATTATTATCACAGTATCACAGATGGGAAACTAAGACATGGAGATGCTAACCAACCTTCCAAGCATTTTATATGTAGACACTCATTTAATCCTTAAAACAATCCTTTGAAGTAGGTACTATGATTATCCCAAGTTAGCAGATGATAAAGTAGGGCAGAGAAAAATTTAAAAACGTACCCAACATCACACAGGTAATAAGCATTACAAATGAGTCTTTAACCAAGGTGCTCCGACTCTGAAGGAATATATGTAACTATTAAGCCATAACTGCCAGATGGAACAAAATGAAGATTCACAACCAAACACAAATGGAACTTTTACATCTCATGGTAATACAGAAAAAGAAAATAGTTATGAAGTAATATCTTCAGACTATACAATATTAAGCTAGATTACTAGATTGGTTTTATTTAGCCAGCCAATAACTCAGTGATGAATTTAGGACTTTTGCTTCCAACCATGATGGAGTATTTGGTATAGGAATTGCTGTATCACCATAAACAACTAGAAAAAATGGGGGGGGAGAGAAAAAAAAATCCTGTTTTTAGAAGTTAGAGAATGAACAGGATAGGATTGTGATCCTGAGAAAAGAGGAACAAATGAGGTAAGCCCTACAATTCTGTTGTCTTTCTGCTGAAGAGCACTTACACTGTTGGTGAAACAAAACTCAGCACTCTTTAAAGGAAGACAAAAATATTCCAAGCATCAATATTATTTTATTAACAATACCTACCATCCAATCAAAAATTTTTAGACATACAAAGCAGAAGGAAAATATAAACCATAACTAAGAAAAACCAATCAATAGAAACAGGTCCAGAGATGACACAGATAATAGAAGCTGAAGTCAAGGACTCTTAAGTAGTTACTGTACACATGCTCTGGGATTTAGAGAACATCATGATCCATATAATAAGAAAAATGAAAGATATATTTAAAAAAAATAAGTGGAATTTCCAGAGAAGAAGAATACAATGTTTAACATGAAAAATTAACTGGATGGACTTATTAGATGATTAAGCATTGCGGGGGGAAAAGACCAATAAAACTAATTATGTGAAAGAGAAAAATTCCAAAATATAGTACAGACAGAAAAAGTGAAAAAAATTTTAACTGAGCCTCAGTTAGCTGTGTCACAATATAAAGGTGATAAGATGCAGAGATCCAGAAAAGGGGGATTGGCAGAAATTGAAGAAATAATGACCAGAAGTTCCCACATGCAAAAAGCTAAATAATACTAAACACAATAAACAACATCAAATCCTATCATAATCAAATCACGAAAACTAGGGAGAAGAGAAGGATTTAGAGAAGCCAGAAAGACAGACAGACATGTTACCTACAGGGAAGCAAAGGTAAAAAGGACAACAGACTTTTAAGAGCAATAGTGGAAGCCAGAATCTAATAAATTAGTCATGTTAAGTGCTGAAATTAAAAAAAGTCAATATAGAATTTTTTTTTTTTTAAGATTTTATTTACTTATTTGACAGAGACAGAGCAAGCGAGGGAACACAAGCAGGAGGGGTGGGAGAGAGAGAAGCAGGCTTCCCTCTGAGCAGGGAGCCCAGTGCCAGGCTGGAGCCTAGTGCCGGGCTCGATCCCAGGACCCTGGGACCATGACCTGACTGAAGGCAGATGCTTAACGACTGAGCCACCCAGGCACCCTCAATGTAGAATTCTGTATCTGATGAAAATGTGTTTTAGAAATTGAGGAGGAAGAAAGAAATTATTTTTTAGACCAAAAAAGCTGAGAGAATGTGTTGTTCATAAATGTATAGCACAAAAAATAGTAAAGGAATTCTCTCAGGAGAAAGAATAATGATAACAAATGGAAACTTGGAAAACCAACATAAAAAGTCAGTATGTGGATGAGTATTTAAATGTCTTTAAAGATAAATGGTTAAATAAAACAAAGCATATTGAATTTTATAATGGAGGTAGAAGCAAAAGCATGACGACACTAGCACAAACGATGAATTATGGACATTGGATTTCTATTGTTTCATAGTTTTTTATTGTAGATGAAATTATGTGATATTATTTGAATGCTGTCAGTTACAACCTGAAGATGTTTATAAACTCTGGAACAACCATTAAAAAACTTAGAATTGCCAGTAATTCATCAGTGAATAAAAAGTATAATATCCCAAAATAGTCACTCCCCCAAAAAAGGAGCAGGGGAAAAAAAAAAAAAGAAATAGCATGACAAACAACACAAATTTATAGCAAGATGGTAGACTATGTCCAACCACGCTGAAAAAGAATTAAATGGTCTAAATACTGTGCTTAAAAAGCTGATTTGGAGTTGCCTCAGGCTGTCATACTTCCCAGAACATCCGGGAATCACATCCACTTTGTTTTCCTTACTCTTCCCTCTCCTTCCTGGGACCTGCGGTTTAGGTGCCTTGATCTCGTTTGGATGCAACAGCTGCACCAAGAGGAGGAGCCACAAGCAGCCTGGCTTGAGAGAATTCTAGAAACAGGCCACAGAGTCCTACCTACTGGAAAGCCCAGGGTAAGGGAGGAATGGGGGGGCCACCAGTTCTCACCACACCAGCAGCACCACAGGGGTGGGGAGGAAAAGAGTGGCGAGTGCAAAGAGGATGGCGAAGGAGACCCACGTGCTGTTCCGTAGACACAGGATAAGAATGGGACAAACAACTAATGCGTCTCTTTATGGTGGAGAAGAAATGAAATGGACCTGAAAGGCCAAAAACCAGACCAGGACCAAAGAATAATCTAGGGCAGGGATAAGCAAACTAGGTTCAATGGGCAAAATCTTGCCCCTAAAACCAAAAATATTTACTGTCTGACCCTTTATGGAAAACGTTGCCACTCTCTGTTCTAGGGCGGTCAGGCAGAAGTTGCTTCAAGGACACCTCTGACCAGCTCCTCCTGCAGGACTAGTGGTGGCCCCATGTTTGAAATCTCACAATGAGCATCTCCTGGGCTCCTGCGGGGTCCTGACCTCCTTGACTCCTCTCAGCAGCCTGCCCATAAGTCCCTCGGGCCTGATCTGCCTTTTTGGGTGGTCATTTGCCTCTTGTTTGGAGGTCTGGCCCCTCTCTATCCCTCGTTAATGAAGACATGGTTCTAATAGAAAGGAAATACAGAAGTTGTCAGACTGGGGAAATAAAAACCATGTTTTCTGTTCAAAAAAACCTATTTACATATGAAGAAATAGATGAGTTACATACAAAAAAGGTAAAAACAGATACAGCAGGCAAATACTATTCATGAAGAAGCAAAAGTGGGGAGCGGCTGTATTAGTAGGAGAAAAAGTAGACTTCAGGACAAGCAATATTACTGGATATAAAGAGGGACATTTCGTGGTGATCGAGGGGTGAGCTCATTAAGAGAGGGTACCAAACCTCAAAGGATATGCACCTAAAAACAGAGCTTCAAAACACATAAATAAAATAGAAAAAAAAATAACTAGAGATTTTAACAATCCTCTTTCAATAAATCACAGAACAAGTAGACAAGAAAAGTCAGTAAGAATATAGAATGCTTAAAATATCAACCAACTTGCCATAACTGATATTTCTAGAGCAACTCATTCAGCAATACAGAACGCATTCTTTCCAGGAGCACATGGTAAATTCTCCATAAACCAAGTCTCCATAGTTAAAAAGGTTAATTATTGCAGAATATGTTCTCTGAGAACAGTGAAATTAATTAGAAATAAATACTAGAAAGATATTAGTAAAATCCCCAAATACTTGCAAATTAAATGACATGTTTCTAAATAGTGAATGGCTTGAAGAAGCAATCACAAGGCAAGTCAAAATATTTTGAGGTGAAAGAAAGACACAGTGTGACAGAATTTGGGGACTACAGCTTAAATAGTGCTTAAGAGATAATTTAGAAGTTTTTTTTTTTTTTTTAAGATTCATTTATTTATTTTAGAGAAAAAAGGAGTGTGTGAGTGGAGGGTAGGGGCAGGGAGAGGGAGAGAATCCAAGCAGACTCCCCCTGAGCCTGTGGAGCAAACGCGGGGCTTGATCTCACAACTCTGAGATCATGGGCTGAACCTAAATCAGGAGTCAGACGCTCAGGCACCCCAGGGGGCTCAGTCAATTAAGCATCTGCCTTCGGCTCAGGTCATGATCCCAGGGTCCTGGGATTGAGCACAGCATCAGGCTCCCTGCTCAGCAGGGTTGGGGAAAGCTGCCGCTTCTCCCTTTCCCTCTGCTGTTCCCCTGCTGTGCTCTCTGTCAAATAAATAAATAATTTTTTTTTTAAAGGGATGCTCAACTGACTTAGCCACCCAGGCCCCCCAGGAAATTTAGAGTTTTAAATGTGTCTATTTGAAAAAGAAGAAAATTCTAAAATCAGTGATGGAAACTTTCACCTTAAAGAGTGAGAAAGGAGAGAACTACAAAGAAAGTAAAAGGAAGAAAATAACAGAAATGAGTGAAATAGAAAACAGATGACTAATCAAGAAACTTAGAGCCAAAAAGTGGTTCTCTGAAAATATCAATAAAATTACAAAAACCTTTACTAGACCAATGAAGGAATAAACAATAAAAAGAATATGAGGGCACAAATTACAAATACCGAGAATGATGCATCTTGAGTAATAAATAGTTATCAGCCAGCCTCTGAGATTGCCCCAACCATCCCCACCTCCTGGTGGTCCTACTTCAGTAGGAATTTTACGTTAATAGAGCTCGCAAGCATGACGAAAAGATATCATAAAACTCACCAAGTGTGACTCCCAAGGCCAGGCCTCAAAGACATTGTGTCATCCACCTTGTTTGGCATTGAATCCCCCACTCTGGGAGCAGCCAGCTGTCAAGTTGTGACCACGGATAAGAAGCCTAGTGGCAGGGTTCACATGATAAGGACCTCCTGCCAGCAACCAATCCTAATCTGTCCAACTCATGTGTGAGCTGCCCTGATGACCAATTCTGCATTCCTGGTCAACCCTTCCAACGGCTACGGCCTCCCCCAAACATCTGACGGCATGCAGCTTCATGAAAGCCCCTGGGCCAGGGCCACCCAACTACCACACTTTGGAATTCCTGACCCAGAACCTAGGAACCTGTGTGAAATCTTTAAATATTTGTTTTAAGCTTCTAAGTGTTTGTCTATGCAGCGGTAGATAATACCAATTCTAGAGAAGGAGAACAAGGGAATATTATAAACAACTTCATGTCAACAAACCTGACTACTTCAAAGAAATGGACGGATTCTTTGAAAAACAAAAATTACCAAAATTGTGGCAGGAAGAAATGGGAAATCAGATGAACCATACATACCCTTTTAAATACATTGAATTTAGTAATAAAGACATTTCCACAGTGAAACTTCACACCACAATACCTTCACTAGTGAATTCTATCAAACATGTTAGGAGAAAACGGTCCCCATCCTACACAAAATCTTAGGGAAAACAGGGAAAGGGAACCTTGACCAATTCATCAAGCCAGTGTAATTCTGATTTCAAAACCTGATTAAAACATTACAAGAAAAAGACCAGTATTCTTCATGAGCATAGATGCAAACATCCTTAACTAAATAAATAAATAAGTTGAATCCTAGCTTGATATGATTATATCATATGGTGAGGTTTTAAAAAGTCCGAGTATGTACATCATCAAACCCTAAGTAAAAGAAAATTTAAGTTGATAGGCTTGGAAACATGATTGCAAATTATAACAGATTATCTAACACTTAGAAGCTTTCTTCGTAGAGCATTGTGATTATCTCATCGTGGGATTAATTTAACTAGTGAGGTTATAGCAGGACAGCAGGTAGACATCTGACTGGTTCTTCAGAACTTTCCACCACACTTTGGATCAAGTCTGATCTGCTACTGGGAAGGGATCTGGCTTTGGAACTCCTCTGAGTTTAAATAATGTGTCCTGATATGATGGTACACTACATCTACACTCAAGATTGCTGTAGTTTCAGTGACAGTATATAATATGATATCATCAAAACAACTGCCCTAAAGAAATTTTGAGGATAAAAACTCTAAAAGTAAACTCAATTGAAATGAAATACAAGTAAGCAAAATTGAATTTTAATAGTAATTAGACTTGGCTTTCTGCAAGATTAAATTTATGTGAGTCGATTATTAAGTTAATCTGAAGGTTACATTACTGAGCTAGGGGCTGGAGTGTCTTACCTCTGGGTTCGCATCACAGTGGAGGTGAAAAGTCTTTGCTTAGCCTGCGAGTGATAACAAGGGGCTGTCCTCTGTGTCCCAAGGGAAATAGTCACTCTCATATTCAGGCCTATTATGGTTTAAAACGCAATGTTCCAATAAGATGCTTTTTAAAAACGTGTGGGAAGGGAGTTGAGATAATCTAATCCTTTTACTTCGTTTATTTTCTCCATTTTTCAAAGGGTGATATGTTAGTATTCACTTTAATAGTCACTTAACTGTTGGCTTTGATTTTCAATAAAAGCATGTGGTTTTAATCCCCTATTCTGTACACAGTCATAGGCTCATGGGTTGACTGTGCGCAGACAAGGGGTAGAATGTACAATGCATTCTGTCCTGCCACCCTGCAGCCTCTCCCTGACCCGGGGCCTCCAGTCCTTCTGGTAGATCTGTCTTAATGGCCGAAGGCACTGTTTTCCAAAGGCCAAATGAAAAACAAATATAGAACTTGAGGCATAGAACATGTTAAGTAATAATCCTCTCCAGTTCTCTGAATACAGAGTCTGAATGTTCTCAGAGGAGGAAAGAGGAAAATGACTGCACCTTCCCTATGCTCTCCCAACAACCAGGGGCTGGTGTGTGCATACACATGGGCATGGAGGGGATGTCTGCAGGACAGCAAGAGGTGATGATAAAAGTCAGAGTTTCTGCACTCACAAGTTTCCCACCACCTTCAAATTGTGTCCAACATGCTTCCTCCATTCTTTGCAGGAACCATGTGAAGTTTACCTTTTCCAGGAAGTTCTTGATTTAATATGTCTGACCCTGTTTTGTTTTCAGTGGTACTTACAGATTTGACTTTTTTGTGATTTGAGTGTATTTCTGGGAGTTGCTTCTTTGTAAAACTTGCCTCTCAACTAGATTAAGAACTCCCCAGAGTGCATGAATCATTACCTTTTTAATTAAATTCCCAAAGAGCATCAACCATGAATTCTATATTTAAAAATAAAATGCTACATATAATACCTAGAGCAATCACTAGCAAATTCTCTTTTGCCATTAACACATTTTTCTCCTTCCCTCATTAAAACACCATATGTCTTCTTTTGTCTTCCTCCTTTATTCTTTATTTGTATTTATATTCTTTATATCCTTACTCTTCAGAAGGGAATATCTGAGGAATTTTTTTAAAGATTTTATTTATTTATTTGAGAAAGAAAGTGAGCATGAGCAGGGGAGGGCCAGAGAGAGAAGCAGACTCCTCACTGAGCCGGGAGTGCGACATGGGGCTCCATCTGAGGACTCTGAGATCATGACCAGAGCCAAAAACAGACACTTAACCTACTGAGCCACCCCAGGAACCCCAAATTTTTGAGAAATTCTGGCCAGCATCCTGCTTCTCCTTTTTCCCCGGTGTCTACCCATGTTTGAGGCATGAGGCCATGCATGAGGCATGACACCTTCCTAGCTGTCTTCTTGAATGCAAGACACAGAAAAAAGAGTCAAAAAGCAAGATTATCCTAGGCTTAGTAGAGGCAACAAGAAGGCCCGGAGGTGTACAAAGTAAGAACTGTTCTGTCACCAGGGATAGGCGCTACTGATGGAGGACATCAGAAAGAAACAGCACTTTTCACTGAGGGCTAGTGGGAAGTCACACAGGGTCCTTCAGCCGTGTGCTTGCGTGTCTCTGTGTGTGGATTTCCACGTGTTACAAATCATCCTCAGGGTCTAGTACTAGCAAACTGTTAATTCCAGGGAGATTTTTTATAAATTCCAGTGATAAAGTTTCTCTCACACATGAGGAGAGAATTGGTTTAGCATCACCCACAAGCCTCCTTAAAGGTATAGATTAAAAGACTGGGAGCACGAAACCTATATGGAGTCTTTTTTTAGTCATTCATTAATTTTGCATTATTGTTATTATTTTTAATCTGAGATTGTTTCACAGAAAGCATTGTAAGCCTCTTGTCCATCTGGTATGCATCCAATAATATCTGTAAATCCCCATAACCAGGTACAAACGGCATGCTGTATATTGAGAATGGACAAAGAAAGCGTGTTTCCCTGTCAACACCCCCACTTTGTGGAACTCTTATCTCCCACAGACCCAGTGAGGACACCAGTGTCAGAGTATTAAAGATCAGTAAGCAGGTAAGGACTTAAAATGCAAACAGAATAGCTGCTTGGACCTGTAGATGTATCCTCTCATTCCAGTTTTGGGGAAAAGTGGGAAATCCAAGTTGAGGCAAAATTAGAAACCTCTCTCCTGGTTTGTGGTACATACGTCCCACTGTCCTCTCTCCGCTTGGCCCTTTAGTGGCCAGGACCCTCACTTTGTCCCATGATTGTCCCCTTGAGCTGCTCTGTACTTCAGTATTACTCTTTCTTCTAAAAGTTTCTGTCTCTTAAGTCGGTAAGGAAGGAAGACACATATGACCTTCAGAAAATTTCCCTGGGACAGTTGCATGTTGTTTCTTCAGATCTTCGAGAATTGAACTCTAAAATGGGTTGGGGAGGAGCTCTTTTGGTGGAAAGGGACCCTTTTACATTAACTGAAGATTGAAGTACCTTATAATTGCCCATTTTCCCCTCTGTCCTCTTGGAAGCTGAGACACCTGCCACCCTCGAATCGTCAGCAGAGGGGTCAGGTAAGACACAACTCCTACCACTTAGGACGGTCAGCATTATTTCAGACCTACTCATTGCCTGCTTCTTCTTAACCCTGACAATCAAGAATAAACACTTCGACTTTGGGCTCTTTCGTAGGGATCGCTCCCACCGGAAAGAAAGACAAGAACTCATCACTCGCTGCTTCTGCACTACTAATCTGATAATTCTCTTCCTCGCTTCAGATCTGCTTCTCATGTAGGCAATGGCACCTGTCCTAGAGGTAGACCATAGACAATGGAAAGTTTTTTCTCTCTCTTTTTTAAAATTTTTTAAATTTATTTCCAGCGTAACAGTATTCATTGTTTTTGCACCACACCCAGTGCTCCATGCAATCCATGCCCTCTCCAATACCCACCACCTGGTTCCCCCAACCTCCCACCCCCCGCCCCTTCAAAACCCTCAGATTGTTTTTCAGAGTCCATAGTCTCTCATGGTTCACCTCCCCTTCCAATTTCCCTCAACTCCCTTCTCTCTAACTCCCCTTGTCCTCCATGCTATTTGTTATGCTCCACAAATAAGTGAAACCATATGATAATTGACTCTCTCTGCTTGACTTTTTTCACTCAGCATAATCTCTTCCAGTCCCGTCCATGTTAATACAAAAGTTGGGTATTCATCCTTTCTGATGGAGGCATAATACACCATAGTGTATATGGACCACATCTTCCTTATCCATTTGTGCGTTGAAGGGCATCTTGGTTCTTTCCACAGTTTGGCGACCATGGCCATTGCTGCTATAAACATTGGGGGTACAGATGGCCCTTCTTTTCACTCCATCTGTATCTTTGGGGTAAATACCCAGTAGTGCAATTGCAGGGTCATAGGGAAGTTCTATTTTTAATTTCTTGAGGAATCTCCACACTGTTCTCCAAAGTGGCTGCACCAACTTACATTCCCACCAACAGTGTAAGTGGCTTCCCCTTTCTCCACATCCCCTCCAACACATGTTGTTTCCTGTCTTGCTAATTTTGGCCATTCTAACTGGTGTAAGGTGATATCTCAATGTGGTTTTAATTTGAATCTCCCTGATGGCTAGTGATGATGAACATTTTTTCATGTGTCTGATAGCCACTTGTATGTCTTCATTGGAGAAGTGTCTGTTCATATCCTCTGCCCATTTTTTGATATGATTGTCTGTTTTGTGTGTGTTTAGTTTGAGGAATCCATCAGAATCTTAGAGGAGAATATAGGCAGTAACCTCTTCGATATCAGCCACAGCAACTTCTTTTAAGATAGTCTCCAAAGGCAAAGGAAACAAAAGCAAAAATGAACTTTTGGGACTTCATCAAAATCAAAAGCTTCTGCACAGCAAAGGAAACAGTCAACAAAACAAAGAGGCAACCCACGGAATAGGAGAAGATATTTGCAAATGACAGTACAGACAAAAGGTTGATATCCAGGATCTATAAAGAACTCCTCAAACTCAACACACATGTTTTTTCTCTTTTTAAGAAAATCTAACAGATATGTCTAGCACTCTTTCTAAGATTATATATGAGCTTGATCTATTTTCTTCAGCGGCACTTCTAAGACAGGAAAAGTCTCACGTAATACCTATTACACCAATTCTTTGTGGGGCTTCTTGTCTCCATCTATTTTGCATTAAATGCTGGGATGCTTCAAGGATAGTCACACTTTCTAACGGTATTTTAAACTACAATTTTGTGTCAGAATTGGTTAATATTAGAGAATTCTGTATAATTCTAGTTATTTGCTTATGAATTTTTTGCAGCTTTTTTGACCTTCCTAGAATTCCCTCTTTTACTCTGAAGATGATGTAATGTGTCAGCCCCATGGACTCAACATGAATTATGTATTTTAATATCACTACAAGAATCATGGTGAAGAGAGGAATTCCCTTAGTGATCACACAACAGACTTGATGTAAAAAGTTCTGATTCCTCTATTGCATGAAATCATATTAATGATTAGAAACCTTAGATTTCTAATTCACAGAGACCTGGCAACTAATTATGCTGTCCATTATTCTGATGATATAATTTTATCATCACAAACCCAGACAGAGCACAAAATAAAATTGGTCTTAGTATCTAAATGTTGTAAAAATATAAAAATATTAATAATTTTATAACTCTAATGCCTTCTTTCTCAAATATTCTCCAAAGCTGAATTCATTCATGTCAAGCCAAGTCATTTTTTTTTTTAACAATTTCCTCAGTAATAGGAACAAAGAAAATATGGGTGAACAGAATAAGTATTATTGCCCTCATGGGTCTTTAAGTCCAAAAAAAAAGAAATAAAAATGGAGTATCACCAGAGCATTGATGTAAATAGAATAAACATCATTTATGCATTGATGCCAAAATACAAAGTAGAAACCCTGAAATTAGGTTTGTGAAAGGGAATATCCAGGGAGATCCCAGAAACAATGTTACCAAAGGATATTGAATCTGAAGTTTTAAAGCGGTTTCATGTGAATACTCTGTGACTCAAAACCACTATCTAACAATTTCCTGGCTCAAAATAATTGTGGCCGTCTTGTGTGCTGAAGAATTGAGGAGATTCTGGAATCCCCCTCCCTACCCCACCCCCCATCACTGAGTTCTCTTAGTATTTCCTGGGGAAATTTCTGGCTTTGTCTTTAGATATCCTTATGCCTCTATCACTATGGAAGGTCATTGTTCTCACTCTGCCATGCTGAAAGCTGGTTAGCCATCCAGTTTACTGAGGTCCACCAGTTTCCCATCCTAGATGAGCCTAAGTCAATAATAATTTAGGATTCACAATAGTGAAAATTTATGGGGCACTTAACCTGTCCCAAGAGCAAATGTTTTAAATAGTAGCTCATTTCATTGTCGAAACAATCCCGTAAGATGGCACTACCATTATTTTCTCTATTTTTAACGACTGATTTATTTATTTGAGAATGAGAGAGAGGGAGAGAGACAGAGTAGGAAGGGGAGAGGGAGAGAGAGAATCTCTAGCAGACGCGGCTCTAAGCATGGAGTCTGATACAGGGCTCCATCTCACAGCCCTGAGATTGTGACCTTAGCTGAAGTCAGATGTTTTACTGACTGCACCACCCAGGCGCCCCAACTTTTATTTCCATTTTACAGATGAGGAAACTGAGGTACCATGATGTTAAGTAACTTTCCAAAGGCCACTCAGGTGTTTACTGGCATCACCCCTTCATGACTTCAGGCACTGGTATTCCAAAGTGCACACCCTGATAGACTGTTTCAGTGCATAGATGCACAGAAACTGGGGGGGCAAATCCATAAGCTGACTAGAATTACCTCTCATTTTATTTTATTTTTTTTTTCTCATTGATCTTCAGCTTGCATAGTGTGTTGTTATTTAACAAGCATGTGTTGTCTTGGATGACAAGCACGTGATGTTAAAGGAAGCAGGGAGTGGAGTGGAAAGAGCAGCTCGCAGAGCTATCCACTGAGTTAAAAAGTAAGTTAATAGATGCAGTTCAACATTTAAAAATCTCAGTCCCTCCAGTACATCGGAGGCCTCAAGTTAAATCAAAAGTTTTATTCTTTGCGAACACCAAACATGGAACCATCGGCAGCATTTAGGTTCAAAAGCTATTTTATGTGGTAGTACTTGAAAATGAGATGAGATGATGAAATGTGTCTACGAAAAGTCTGTTCTAAAAGTCACCAGGACTTTCCCTAAACACATTCCCTGAGTCTGGTTTTTATTACATCAGAGAAAGCACAGTTTTCATTCCCAATCATTGCCGCAAGGTAGATTGTAAAGGATCACAGTGCAGTACAAGTTTTTAAACATTTGTGTTCTCATAGTTATTATTTGATGCTTGTTAGATGTGTGAGCTGTTCAGACCCCACATTTTCCGAGGGCTTATTATCCCATAAGGAGATCATGATGACTCTTGGTTGCTTTTCTGTATGTGGTTCACGTTTTGTGTTTTTCTCTTGTGGGATGGGCTCTCTGAAGAATCTCCACCTTGAACTCTGAAATGGTTCCACTAGATTTGTGTGGATCATCTGATGGCTAAATGGCAGATCACATGGATTATATGTGTCGGTTGGTTAGAATTGGCAGAAAATTAGCCAAAAAACGATGTATGCACAAGGCATTGCAGTATTATTTGTAATTGCAAAGTACAAGACACACTGCAAATATCCATCACTACGGGACTGGTTGAATAAAGGATGACATGTCCACATGGTGATATGTGTGTAGCTGTAAAATGGAAAACAGAATATCTATATATGGCTACGCATAATCCCAGGATGTATTATTAAATGAAAAAAGCAGGGTTCAGAAGAGTGTTGATGATATGATCATTAGTTTTGATGATATGATCATTGTGTGTGCATGTATGTGTGTGCACACACGTGTGTGTATGCTTGCTTATATTTTCAGAAAGAAACAATGGAAAGTTAGTCCAAAAACTAATGAGCATCTCCACCTATATGATGAGAGAGGAGGTAGGGGGAGGAGCAGCAGTGGGAACGATTGTTCTCCGAACATTTTTATGTTACTTTGACTTTGGAATTATGCAATGTCTTACAAAGCAATAAAACCCCAAAGTAAGCAAACCAACCTAATCTTCTGCCTCAGGGAAAATCTAAAACTAATTTTAAAAACGTTGGTGGGTTGGAAAAAAAAATTTTTTTGTTTGGTTGGAAAAAAAAAAAAATCCTAAGAACGATGGGGCAAAGTGCTAAACAATGTGGCTGTCAGATAAGATGAGTCAGTTTATTGTTATTGAGAAGAACTATCAGGAGAAGAAGGTAGCCTTTTCTTATGTGTCATTAGATTCTAAATTAATTACTGAGGTCTTGGTATTTGCCATGAACAAGATCTCAAGTTACAAAATGACTTCTTGTTCTCTGGGCAGAGAAAGGAAGTAAACAGTGTGCAAAGATTAGACAAAAATATTTACAGGATGATCAAAGTGGAGAAGGGAGGGATCCCTGTTCTTGCTTGCCTTTGTTCTACTGACTTTTCAAGTTCCTTGCTTGTCAGGATTATAAACCATGTCGTGTCATCAGAGTTCATGGCTGGTAATAAGGATGACCCCAGAGGGCTTCCCCTTTGTCCGATGGCCCCGGCTGTCACACACTAGTAGGTGGAGGTCCTCGTTCACTTCCAGATGTAGTGATAAACACTCTCCAACTTGCTGACCTTCTTGGGATTTGGAAGGTCATTCCTGACTGCCCAGAAGTTTCCTCCAGACGTAGCCTGCCTTGTAGAAATCACATCAGCACTAATATTCTAAAAATGGCTTTGTCATTTTAAAGACTACAGATTGCTCAAGTGAATGCCAAAATAAAGAATGAAAAGTACTATAACTATGTGCTCGAAACAGAACAGAGGACAATTCCAACATCATAAATGGTGTGGATTGCGTGGTTGGTGAAATGCTGGTGAGTTGACAGGATGTGAAGACATCAAAGAAGCTTGCGTCAGAGAAAAACATGGCACCTACGATGATCAGCCGGTAGGTTACAGCTTGGAGAACCCATCACCTCAGTGTATAAACCTAGCTCTCTTTTACTGGTTTAGTCAAAGTGGACTGCAGGGCCAAAAAGTTTCTTGGAAGATTTCTGAATGAAATTGACGAGAAACTGGACTGTTCCATTATGGAAATACAGCTGCTGCCATATTTTAAAATTTTTTTACTTGATTTTTTCCCAAAATAAACAATAACTGTTTTTTTGACACATTATCTTTCCTATAATGAGGAGACTTTGATTCTGGTTATACTTAGAAAATGGCCACAAAAGGTAAAATATCTACACTGTTGTTCTTTTCTCCTAACCATGGAAACTTTTAGAATTTGTTTTAAAAAGTCAAAAGTAAAAGAATTGCCAGGTTTTAATAAGTTCCTTTGGTCTGAAAGTGGGAATAAATCAAAAACATTTGGAACCAACAGGATGCTGATAGTGTTTGTTATTTTAAAATGCTTCAAGGCATCCCTACAAAAAGGTTTGAAATTTGAAAACCCCTGGGGCCTCCCAAAATGTTTACACATTTTGTTATCAGAATGTAGAAGTAGGTTAGTGAATAGCATCCCATGCATTTCAAGTTAAACAGGATTTCTCAAAAACCCAACATCCAACTCTGTTTTTCAGCATAGTGCAAGTAATATAATCACGGAAAAAATTAATAAATGTTATGAGCCTCTGACTCCTGAGGTACGTTATCTGTGATAGTCTGCTTTTTATGCGCAATAGTTCAAAAAATTTTGTATCACGCCATTACTTCTAGTACCAATTATCTTCCTTTGAATGTGGGGATTTGGAATGCTTATCATTTCCCATAAATCTCTTAATCCAGTTCTAATCACGTAGATTTATCCATAAGAAATAAATAGCAACTTGATAAATATTCCATGCCTCTTATCATAAAAATGGAATGGCCCCAGATAACAGTCGTATGCATCCTAAGAGCGCTGAATGCAGTCAGTCTTCTATGATTCTTTGGTTAATTTTGTAGTATCACAGAACAGGGAGACCTAATACGTAACATGTTTAAAAAGGAAAAAACAACGAAAACCAACTAAAAGAGAGTAGATGTTGGTCACCTTGGGAAACATACACAGAACATAGATCATAAGGACCAAGGGGGAGGTCCGTTCCTATGCATCAAGCTGTACAGGTGCCATAGGTCACAGGGCTGACTTTCAGTCACAGAGATGCTAGTCTGTGGCCATGACTCATGGAAACAGTGCTAGAGATCTGGAAAGTATAAGAACCATACTGCGATGTTTGACATGTAAAGAATCGGTTGCAGAAGCTTTTGATCTCGATGAAGTTTCAAAAGTTCATTTCCCCTTTTGTTTCCTTTGCCTTTGGAGCCATATTTTGAAAGAAGTTGCTGTGGCTGATATCGAAGAGGTTACTGCCTATGTTCTCCTCTATGATTCTGATGGATTCCTGTCCCACATTGAGGTCTTTTATCCATTTCGAGTTTATCTTTGTGTACATCATCAAGATCAAAAGCTCCTGCACAATTGCAGGGTCATAAGGAAGTTCTATTTTTAATTTCTTGAGGAATCTCCACACTGTTCTCCAAAGAGGCTGCACCAACTTGCATTCCCACCAGTAGTGTAAGAGGGTTCCCCTTTCTCCACATCCCCTCCAACACATGTTGTTTCCTGTCTTGCTAATTTTGGCCATTCTAACTGGTGTAAGGTGGTATCTCAATGTGGTTTTGATTTGAATCTCCCTGATGGCTAGTGATGATGAACATTTTTTCATGTATCTGATAGCCATTTGTATGTCTTCATTGGAGAAGTGTCTGTTCATATCTTCTGCCCATTTTTTGATATGATTGTCTGTTTTTTGTGTGTTTAGTTTGAGGAATCCGTCAGAATCTTAGAGGAGAATATAGGCAATAACCTCTTCGATATCAGCCACAACATCTTCTTTCAAGATATGTCTCCAAAGGCAAAGGAAACAAAAGCAAAAATGAACTTTTGGGACTTCATCAAAATCAAAAGCTTCTGCACACCAAAGGAAACAGTCAACAAAACAAAGAGGCAACCCACGGAATAGGAGAAGATATTTGCAAATGACAGTACAGATAAAAGGCTGTTATCCAGGCTCTATAAAGAACTCCTCAAACTCAACACACACAAAACAGATAATCATATCAAAAAATGGGCAGAAGATATGAACAGACACTTCTCCAATGAAGACATACAAGTGGCTATCAGACACATGAAAAAGTGTTCATCATCACTAGCCATCAGGGAGATTCAAATCAAAACCACATTGAGAAACCACCTGACACCAAATAGAATGGCCAAAATTAGCAAGACAGGAAACAACGTGTGTTGCAGAGGATGTGGAGAAAGGGGAACCCACTTACACTGTTGGTAGGAATGCACGTTTGTGCAGCCTCTTTGGAGAACAGTGTGGAGATTCCTCAAGAAATTAAAAATAGAACTTCCCTATGACCCTGTAATTGCACTACTGGGTATTTACCCCAAAGATACAGATGTAGTGAAAAGAAGGGCCATCTGTACGCCAATGTTTGTAGCAGCAATGGCCATGGTCGCCAAACTGTGGAAAGAACCAAGATGCCCTTCAACGCACAAATGGATAAGGAAGATGTGGTCCATATACACTATGGAGTATTATGCCTCCATCAGAAAGGATGAATACCCAACTTTTGTATTAACATGGACGGGACTGGAAGAGATTATGCTGAGTGAAATAAGTCAAGGAGAGAGAGCCAATTATCATATGGTTTCACTTATTTGTGGAGCATAAGAAATAACATGGAGGACATGAGGAGATGGAGAGGAGAAGGGAGTTGAGGGAAATTGGAGGGGGAGATGAACCATGAGAGACTATGGACTCTGAAACACAATCAGTTTTGAAGGGGCGGAGGGTGGGAGGTTGGGGGAGCCTGGTGGTGGGTATTATGGAGGGCACGTATTGCATGGTGCACTGGGTGTGGTGCATAAACAATGAATTCTGTTACACTGAAAAGAAATTAAAAAAGAATAGGTTGCAAAATCTATGGTTCTATACTTCTGTTAGCAGCGTAGGCCAGAGATGATGATCACATGAGGCTTTGAAGACAGCCTGCCCCCAGAGGGCTCTTTCCTGCTATGTGAACTAGCCCCTCATCTCCTTGTTTTCCTCATCTATAAACTGGGCACAGTAAAAGTCCCTCCTTTCCAGGATGATTGGGAGGATTTAGTGATTTAAATCACGTGTGCATTTTAGAACAGTGTCTGGGACACAGTAAACTTCCAAAAAATATTGTCTAATTTTGTTTTGTGTCAGGAAAGGGACAAGAAATGCGGCATATACTGAATGTTATGAACAATAATATAGGTTCATGACAAAGGTGGTCTTTATCATTATTTTATAAATATGTTTTCATAATGGGTGAGGAGAGACATGATAATCTGCAAGAAATGTGCATACACAGATGTTATTCTATCAATAAAGGCTGAAAAATAGAACCATGATTTTATAGTCTTATGAAGACATTAAAAAGGATTTAAATCAGATTTTCAGGAGGTGATCTGGTTAAGAGTCTTAATCCAAGATAACTTTACCAATGGTGGTTTATGTATTGTACTAGAAGCTATGGGAGCCCCTATCCATGTTCCCAAGCTTCACCTTCTGAGGAATGAGCTTTCCTTCCAGAGTCTCATGGAGATCTCTGCCTGAGGGCTTTTTCTGGCATGCCCACACTTGAGAAGTTGATGCCTCTAGAGCAGCCTATGGGCCATGATGGATAGGAGTTGGGGGATAAATTAGCTGACTTCTTCACCTCTTAGGGAGAAGTACTTCTATGTGTGTCCGCACATCTCCCCAGAGGCACTCAGCAGTAACCTGCTCCTTAACATGCCCTGGGTTAACACCTTCCCCTTTCTGCCTCACTTCTCTGAGCCCTGCGATCCCTTCCTTAGATCACATCGCAGGTCTACAATGATCCCTACATTGGCATCTGTTTCTAGCAAACTCCCAAACCCCAAACTCCCCTCTGCTCCAGAGCCCTAAGGAAATGATATGTGACGATGTTTTCAAAACGACTCGTGGGCCGTTGTCTCAGGGCAAGGAAGACAGACAACATAGCACTGAAAACCACCTGATGAGATGACATTCTATTTCCAAATATAGCAATCTGTGTTCACACACGTTTTAATGGGAATTTCTCTTCCCTGTTAGACGGGACTCCAAGGATAAAAGAAAAGGCAGTATGGCTGGCATCCAAACCTGCAGCTTCTCCATCAGCTTCCCTTTGTCATTTAGGTGCGGAAAAAAGATAGAAGAGAAACCACAACCCAAGTATGCGGTTGACTGTTGTCAGTGTTTGGCTTCAAGGCCTCAGTGTTGAGTACTCAGCCTCCGTGAGCTGGGCTGTGCTGGCTCTGTCCTCTCCATTCTCATCTTATTCCTGAGGAGGAAAGGCAAGGATTTCAATTGTTCCCATTGCAGGTGCTCAGCGAAGCCAGCGCTCTGAGGGGGAGTGTGTCGTCTGTGAAGGAAACACGGCCTCTTCATTTGTCCTTTGGGCAGGTGGGCTTTGCATTTCATTGTTGTAGTGAGTTCTGAGAGGCTGGTTCGAGCTTTGGGAGAAAAAGAGCAGGCAGGAGAACCTCCTTGTTTCAGGAATATTTAGACCTAACTAGTATAGGAAAAATAAAATACTTCCATATGATTCAACTTTACTCACTGGGCTTCTACTCAGGCATAAAATCCTAGTTAATAAGAGAGTACCGTGTTTCTTATGTTGCCACAATTGTACATTTAGGGCCTTTTGAGAAGGAAGCGTGGCCAGCCAAGGCAGGAATCAGGGGATTTCAGTGTTCTTGGAGTCCCATCTTAATGCAACTCCTGCATAAGATCAATCTCTCATTTGCTGGAAACATAAGAGCTGGGGTGACTTCATTTGTATAGACTAGACAGATTAAGGGAGTCTAGGCTAAAAATAGGCCTTATTTACTCATTCCTTTTTATCCACATCCAAACCCTGGCCACTAATAGGCCACTCAGATCACAAGAGGCAAAGGAAAATAAACCTAACAGAAACTACACCGAGGGAAAGAGATTATTTTATGCTCTACAATCCAGAGCATGGCAGGTGTGGGCTGGGATTGTCCATTCATAGGCATCTCTGAGTGCTACAGGGAAGATTTCTCAAAGAGTCGTCTTTCTCATTCATTGCACATATGCTTATTGAGTATTTATGGAACACTAGAGACTTCATGGTGCAAAAAATGATAAAATTAAGTGCTGCCTTGATAGAGCTTACGCTAACCTGGCCTCCTTGTAGTAACACAGTAAAGAATCCAGAGAGGAAAGAGAGTTGTTTCAAATATAAAAGATGTCTTTTAAGTAGAATCCAAAATAATGAATGCACATTGAAGAATTAACTCATTCGCATGGCAAAAGGACATGAGGAAATTCTGTTGGATCTAGGCTTTGGCTCGAGTTCTTCTCCGTTCATGACACAGAGCCAAGGAAAGCCACTCTCTTCTCCCACATGACCTGCATTGATTGCTACTGGCAAACTTCCTAGGGCCTTGAGGTGAAATAGCCTTAAGATGAATCCAGCACTGTGCAGAGTAGAGAGAAGAAACAAATAATCGGAGGCCTGATTGCCATCTCTGTTTTGTGGGGTTAAACTATTCTGAAGCCTACACTCCTTATGGATGCCCTCTTTTACAAGATCCTACAGAAGTTGCACTAGTGTTGTAGGGGTTTTTGCTTTTGCCAGATACAAATATGTGAATGGACTTAGAAATTGATATTAGGGTTGTAGTCAGGAGTCCCCCAGGAACTGGAAGTTGTTTGGCAGGGGCTTATTTGGTCATCCAGTGTTGAAGGCAGTGGCGTCTACACAGTTACGGGAATGTGGCTGTCCATGGCGCACAGTGGTAAACAGCTTAATCAACTGTCATCTGAGGTACGCATCAAAGGTGAGGCTATGAGGGGCCGAGTTGCCACTGCTAAGAAACAGCATTCGTGCCATGCTTTTTTATCGACACTGAAAAGATTAAGATTAAAGAAAGAGAATGATGAGCTCAAGTTTTCAAATTCATAAGTCAATGTATAAACTAAATCTCAGGGGCTTCCTCCAATGGCTGAATGAATCTCTCATCTTTCCATGAGCATAGAAATAGCTGAAAAGCAAATGTGCCATGTGTTTCTGCAGTTGTAGATTTCCACACCAGTGTGCCTTACAACTACTGAAGAAACCTGATGAGACAGCAAGGCCATGGTTCGTAGGAAGAGAACTACTAGCACTAGTGTGGGGTTATCTGGGATGGATTTAGCAGATGAAGGAATTCAGGCATCGAACTTCAACAAACTTTCCATACCAGGTGAAGTCACTCCTTTCTACTTCCTAAGAGCTTGTTACTGCCTTGTTTAAACACTTAGAATCTCATGGGATGGAGGGAATTGTGTTTCAATGGGAAGCCAGCTAACTTCATCATCATGCTGTGTCATATCTAAATCTACAACTACATTAGATCCCATCACACTGGGGGCAGAGGATGGTGAGGAGGGATTATATAGTCAAGACCAGTAGGATGGGATTTACCCACCCCAAGAGCTGGAGTAATTTCCTAATTCATATCGGGAAGAATCTGGGGAACGGGTCTATGCATGCTTGAACAAGGGAGGAAACATAGTTTCAGATTGGGCTGGATTTATCCATAGGAGTGCCAGAATTCTGATGTCAGTGTGGCTTTAACCACTGGCAGTAATGATTATGATTTGGTTGAGTAACAAAAATAAAGTCTCAGGTGACTCTTACTAAGTCAAACTGAGAAGGCAGAAAATGTTTGGAATGAAATAAGCAAAGAAGTCCAAAGGTATTGGGAGAGAAAATATGTTAGAGTAGAACGTGTGTGGCTAACGTCTCCCTACCTTGCTTTGACCAGAGAAGACTCTGAAGACAGAGCATCTCTCAATGAGAGCTGATCTGCAGACCAGAGAGCCAGCAGGCTAGCAATTGTTGAAGGAAGACATGGCAATTGAAATGACTCCCTGATTTCAATGGGTAAGGTAATTTCCTGGGGTGATGGAGGCTGTGTTGTCACACTTCATCCCCCAAAGTAAGATGGATGTGCTTACCATAATAGGCATCAGGCACTGTGTGGTTGGTCATCAGTCTGAAGTTCTGTGGGGGTGGCTGGATAATCTGAGATTGTGAGGATGGAAACAGATGATGAACCCATTAAGGGCCAACTTGATTTGTATATCTGAGCAAGGACAGGTCAGATGAGAAAAGCTCTGGCTTGGACAGGATCATAACATCAACTCTTTCTTTGATTCCACATTCAGCGTCCTTTGATTGATGGAGAAGCCAAGAGTGCACAAGAATATCTGTGCAATAGCAACTCAGTAATGTTTTTCGAATCTCCTGATTAGCCTTCCTCAAACGACTCTATGGTTATTTTAAGAATAACAGGAAGAAGGAAAAGGGAGATACCTCTCTCTTTACCATCAACCTAGCACTGATTCCTTGTGGGCTAGTCTCCTGTAAATCTCCCTGGATATTGCTTTAGCCACATATGTACAGTAATCAAGGCTGGGAGTATGAGGAAGTGGTCTCAGGCTACACATTCTAGACCCCAGGCCCCTGATCATACGAGGGTAGGAACTTGGAGGTCAATTCTCTGCTTTGTTTTACTACCATAACTACAAGGCTTGAACACAAGCCTTCGATCTTGCCAGAGGAGAGGCTGGTACTTTTCCAGTCATGGAACTTAAAAGTCTCAAAGTCTGAAAGGGTACCTTTCTTAATATCATTTGTTGGGTCTTATAAGATCTCTCTGTGCTGTTCAACAATTCATGGGCCACAGAAGATCATACACTTGCTGTTGCTTTCACCCTGAGAGATTCTCCAGTAAATGGTGTGTCTGAAGACCTAGTGTATATAGTCTTAGATCCTTCTCCCTTACTGTACACACACACACACACACACACACACACTTAGGAGCGATGATTCAGTATTCATTAATGCAGTGTTATTATCATTGTTAGGAATAGCTAAGTGGGAGCTTCTAGAATCTTTCCCACTCACAATGGGAATAAATCAAAGGCATTACCACAGGCCTGGTGAAATTACAAATATTTGCAGTATCATTTAAGACTTGGAAGATGTGGGAGTGGAGATCCTCATCACTTTTGTAGTTGGCTGTCTAGTTCAGCTAGTGAAAAAGAGAGATGGAGCACAGAGAATGACTATAGATTATCAGAAGTTTAATCAAGTGGGAATTCAATATTGCAATTTTGTACAAGATGTGGATTCTTCATCGAAACAAATCAATATGGCCCTTCCTAAGCACTCATTGATTTGACAAATGCTTTTTTCTCTAACTCCAAAAGCAGTAAACAGCAGAAGTTTGTTTTCATGTGATAAAGACAGCTGTACATCTTCACTGCCTTGTCACAGGGTTATATCACCTTTCTGGTTCTGTGTCCCAAGTCATTCTGCAAGGATAAGTAATTACCCCATCAGTGCTCAGGACATCATCATGGCCAGCACCCTACTGATATATAGAAAACCTGGCAGGGTCCCTATTACCTTGTAAGATACATGAGTACCCAGCTTGAAAAATAAATGCCACAGAAGTGCAAGGATCTATCACTTCCACAGGGCTGCTATAATCTAAGTAGTTTCTCTTTGATTTTGAAAGAAAAATAAATCATAAATCTGTGGGCAGCACCGACCCATATACAGTTGCCCTAAACAATTGCTAGCTTGACCCAAGAATGCTCCCCTAACTGGTGCAGACCACAATGCAAGCCCCCCTTACGTCTGGCCCTTGTGACTCCTTGGGTCCTCTAGATGCTGCATAGACCCTGTGCTGAGAGCAAGAGGGAGCTCTGGTGATTTTGGAGACACATCATGCCTTTGCTGTAAATAAATTAGCTCTTGACTTGCCTCCAAGCCCTACTACATGGGGAAGGCCTGACTGTACCATCTCATGTGACCGTTAGATCTTGGCTGTCCAATATCAACTGAACGTTCTCTGACTCACCATGTCATAAATTTTGGTATTCATAGTGGTTGAGTTTTATGCTTAATAAATATGTGAACTTGGGCAAGTTTCCTTTTGTGCTTTGGTTTCCACATTAGCCAGAAGTTGATGATAGTAAGTACTCTACAGTGTTTTGATGGGATTAAATGGTTTGACACCTGTAGATCACAAACAATAGTGTCTGGCACATAGTAATGGCTTATTAAATGTTAACTTTTATGGTTATTGTTCTCCTTTGAGGAAGAGGACCTGTAATACCATAGAGCTCAGATTGGCAAGTATGGGTCATTAGAAATCGTTATGGTTCAGTCTTGCACCCAAACCAGTGTGCTCTTTATTGAGGGGTCCACAGCCCCATATAAAGGTTATGTAACCTGTCCTGGAAGAGGGGATCCCATCCTCACAGAGCGTTGCTCTCCAGCTGGTGCTGCCGTGCCTCTGGATGTTAATTCCAGTGCTTGTGGAGCCCCTTCCTCATCAATGTCTTGCTTACCCCACGTACAGGCAGAGCAGTATTCCCAGGTATGTAATATGGTGCCTCCAAAATGAGGACACCTACCAAGGGCTATGATTTGTTCCAAATGGTAGGAATCCAAATTCTAACAGTTTGCCTTCTCCTATGAAGGGAACATCCTGGCATGTCCTTGACCATGGGAGCCCTCCAATCTTTACTGGAGAGACAGGTCTCTGAATGTTCGCAGGAGCACTCTCCTGTCTTCCTCTGGAACATAAGTGTCTCCACAAGCCCCACCCGCACCCCGCTTATCCTGCCAGATTGCCCTAATATCACTGATCAGATGGATCCATGTGATATTTTGTGGAATATCCAAAAAGTCTAGATCTCTCTAGACCATATTATGGTGGGGTGGGATTATCAAAAAGCCTTGGAGAAAACTGTAAATGTGCAACTTTACTTTTTCCAAGGGAAATCTAATGGTTCCTGCTCTTCTTTGTTGATTGGGAAAGAAAGTATGTTATAGTTAAGTCACTAGCTACTTGTCATGTGGCTGAGGCCACAGTCATCTGTTGTAGCAATGCTGTTACCACTATCAGGGCAGCTGGTCAGCCTACTACTTGAAGTCTAAGATCCTTTTCCAGGATCCATCCATTTCTTGCAGGAGGCAGCCTGACAAATGAATGGAGCTGTAGTTGACATTGGGACCTCCCTGGCTTTAGATCTAGAAGGGTGGCACTATTCTGTTACCTTCCTGGTATATACTTTCCATTTACTATCTTGACTGGGATGGGGGGCAAAGTCAGAGATTTCCCCACTATCATAGCTCTTACTACACAGGCCAAGAACCCATCGTGAAGGTTACTTTATTTCCAAGCAAAGTCAAATGTATTTATGTACTTGGGAACTTTAGAAAAGACCTTTGGGTAGATTTATAGACCCAGAGCCTCACTTTAGATTGCATTAATTCTGGGAGTCCACTAATTACCTGGGCACCATAGGCTCCCATGACAACAAGGGGGCCAAATGGATAATTTAGTGCTCTGGGTATCCATATCAACTCAGACCTGTGTCTAGTAGTCCTTGAAATGCCTGAGTATTGCTCTATTCTCAGTGAACAGTTATGAGAGTATATTGTTTCAGGTTCATCTGGGGAACGAGTGGAGGTATGGTTACAGCATGTGTTTGCCAAGTTGTTTTAGGGTCTTGCTTCCTGTGGACACAGCTACCTCTTCAGTTAATGGCTCTCGACTTTGAAAACTGCCTCTGGATTGTGGCTTTTTATAGGGAGAGACAGCCTCCTGCCTCTTGCTGATCCATTCTTGCTTTCTTTTGATTATATGTGAAATAACACCCTCACACATGTATTTTTTTGCTAAAGATTCCATGTTACGTTCATCATCTGCATACCTCCCCATGAAGCAAACCCCACCAGCTGCCACTCTGATCTGGATGGTTGTTATGATCGTTGAGAATCCCCGCCTCTCAGATTCTGGTATTTAAAAGCCACTGGCTTCACTGCTTTAGGCCTGAGTGTCTCTGTGGCTTTCAATGAGGCAAGTTCTGTTACAGCTTCTCCTCTCTCAGGCCTGGCCTGCATAGGGCAGTCACTATTGACTCTTAGTGAAGCTGATACCAGTGATGGGCAATCTCCTGCGAGAGCTGTTGCAGATCTTCAGGGCAGCAGGTCTGCACTTTCTTCCTCCACGGGGGTGTGGAGAGGTCTTGACAGGGAGGAGAGGCTCACTGCTGTAGGCTTGGAGGGCTCTGAAGAATCTGGATGTTGAGGAGAGGAGGCTGTGCATACAAGGGAACATTCTGTACTTTCCACTCAGTTTTGCTGTGAACCTAAAAGTGCTCCAAAAATGAAGTTTAAGAATTAAAATAAAGAGTCTTAGGAACCCAAATCTCAAGGGACATCTACCCAGATATCCTCATCTTGTGTGTCAGGATTCCAGGTCCACCTAGCCAGGGCCCCAAGCTTGCTAGGAAAGACTTGCTTCAGCTGAGGCTTCAACTGCTTTGAAGATGAGTGACTATCATGGAAATCCTTGGTTTTGTCATAGGCCTTCTCCATTCTCCCAAGAGAGAAAATTGGCTTCTTTTAGGCTACCAACAAGGATGCGGGTCTTTACACTTGATTCTCAGTTATTTGTTGAGTAGTGTCAGCTTTTCATTGGGAAGGACATTGTACTGACTTAAGGGCCACCAACCATTCCACCATTCTTCTGTACACTGTTTCCTGTTCTGTTAGATCTGCCAGTCATGGCATTTCCTTCTGTAAGAATAGTCTATGCAGTCACATCAATGGCTCTTTAGCAATTGGGCTGCCTCTTTGTGCCAGAGTCTGTTCATGGCTCACACACCACTGGGATGGTGTCCTCATCATCAGATGGGGGGTTGGCCAGCCAGTCTTGGAACCACACCTTTCCTGCCAGCTGTCTTGGGCTACTCTTGGAGTCTGTTGGGTTCTTAGGAAGTAGACACTGGGATGGAAACAGAAGGCTTTTGTGAGAGGAAAAGAGAGGAAACAAGGTTGTCCTGGAGGAGCTCTCGGACCCTGATGGGCCTGACAGATCTCAGCGCTGCCAGTGTGGAGGTCCAGAGCCAGGTCTGCCTGCTAGACTGGTTGCCAGTTGGGCGGAAATGGTGAGGGCTTTGTACCTCAGCCTTGTTCTGTTTTCAGCCATCCTCTGGGATGATCCTGAAAAGAGTGTCACTTGGTGTAAATGCTGTCTGCTAACCACACTCCTCCCATATTAAAAAGGATCTGAGGGACTCAGCCCCACTTCTTCCACACATGCTCCAAATGAATTCAGGTAGTGAAATGTGGGGACAAGATTGATCTGCAGTTTGTATAATGGAGACAGGACATTGCTTCTCCAGCGTGAGAGCTTCCCAGTATAGTGGCTTCAAAATAATAAATCATTTTAGCATCCGTTTCTGTCTGAGGGACAAAGGACAGTGTGCCTCCATGTTAACTGTGACACGTCAGGGTCATCATTGTTTCATTTCATCTTATTTATTCATCATACAATTGAGATCAAATTATGGATCTAATCTAGAAAGTATTTGCAGTAACCTTGAATATCATGATGGTGCTTTTCGTGTGTACTTTCAAAGTGCTTAGATAACCATCATCTCATCTGGTCCACAGAATAACCCTATCAAGTAGACAGAGCAGTGTCAGAAATTCTCATGGTCAATTTTTATGGGTGTCCCATAGTTTCTAAAGATATTTTCATGACACCAGAAAAAATTTAAAAAAGATTTCCACATGATCATAGGGGCCCTTAGCTACTCTAGAAGTGATCCAGGGACTACTAAAACTGAGGTACGAGCACATTCTTTTTATCTTTTATTGGAATATAGTTGACATGCAATGTTATACTGGTTTCAGGCAGACCACACATAGTGATTTGATAAGTCTATACATTAAGCTATGCTCACCAGCATATTCTCAGTGACATTACTCTCACTTTTTTAAGTTTTTGTCACGACTCTAAGTTCATGTGAATTTGATGAATTTAAAGGTAAATGATATTATTTGTTGGCACTTGAATTTTAACCTTAATATATGAAATACAAAACATAAGGAAATTTGATAAGCGATAAAATTCACCAGTGATAACACAGATTTTAAGTTTCTCTTATCATCCAGTCTTTATTTAGGTACATTTTTACATTACTGCAAATATGTGTATATATAATTTTCTACTTTGCTTTTTTAAAAACTTTACACCATTAAAGCATTTCCAAGACCCATAATTCTATAGTCATCAGTACTATAATTTTCTTTTTAAGGTTGCATTTATTTATTTTAGAGAGAGAGAGAGTTGAGAGAGGCAGGGTGGGGGAGAGGAAGAAAGAATCTGAAGCAGACTCCTATGGAGTGCAGAGACCCCCCCCCCCCACACTCCACCCCCGCCTGGGCTTGATCTCATGACTCAAGATCATGACCTGAGCTGAAACTAAGAGTTGGACATTTAACTAACCAAGCCACCCAGGTACCCCCATTACTATAATTTTAAAAGACTGTCTACTATTATATCTAGTGTTTTAAAATGTTTTAAACATGGTTTAAATGGCATTTTAAAAATGAATCTCATGGCAGATAAACATCTGGGGACATATACAGTGAAAAAGACATTTTAAAATAGTATATTCCCATTTTTAAAAAACTGTACCAAAAACATGTGGTTAAAAATCATTTGTAATGTAGTTGTTCCTGTGAGACTTTAGCATTCTCATTGACCTTTCAGCCTGAATCTAAAAATAGAAGACTTTATCAGAGGTTTAGCCTGTAGACCTATTTTTAGATGTATAGCGTCATGACCTAAACTTAATAAAAATCAAACACAAAGAGTTGAAAGTGGGAAGCTTCTTTGTAGAAATTCCTTTGGGGCTATATCCTGCCTAAATTCTACAAGAAGAATTCCCACAGAAATCAGTAGGAGATTAAAATAAATATCAATGGCAGGATACAGTCCAAATTATGAACAAAAACTTTAAACTTGACAGGTTAATTGTTTTTCAGAATGATTGGAATTTGGGGGCAGTATTTTCATGAGGGAAAACCAGCATTTTGGCCATAGATGAATTTGTACACAGCGTTTTGTATAGTAGAGCCTTATCTATGGGAATAATGCCCACCAGTTGTTTTAAGACATTGGTTTCTACCATTTTTAAAAACATTCTTAAACAGTTTTTGAAATTATGTTATGTTAGTCACCATACAGTGCATTATTAGATTTTGATGTCGTCTTCCATGATTCATTGTTTGCGTATAACCTCCAGTGCGCCATGCAATATGTGCCCTCCTTAAAAATTTTTTTTTATTTGAGAGAGAGAGAGAGAGAGCTTGAGTGCATAGGGGAGGGGAGGGGGCACAGGGATCTCTATGTGGGGCTCCATCCCAGGACCCTGGGATCACCACTTGGGCCAGAGGCAGATACCCAACCAACTGAACCACCCAAGTGCCCCGGTTTCTACCATTTTGAAGGGAAGTGTCTAGATGAGGCGGCATTCTGATTTTTCATTAGTGGGTCAAATTTCCAATATGCTTTTATTTTAAGTAGGACAGACAATATACAAAGTGAAAAAATTCATTTCTAACCCTCCTTGCTTAACCACATTACTTGAAAATTATTAAGAAAAAATTATACCACAAGTGAAAGATTCAAAGACGAGATTGGGCAGTGTGAGGCTTGAAGCCCTTTCTCTGCAAGATGTTGCAACTAGTACGAATATATACAGAGTGTTTGGTTGCCTAACTTACCATCTGGAGCACTTGACTAGAGGTTGTATACAAGTCAGGTTTTGCATTCATTATTAAACTTTGCCCCAATATGTCACATAACAAATGCACAGCCTTAGACATGTTAACCTCTCTGAGTCACTTTTTCCTTTTTTGAGAAAAGAGGGTAACAATGCCTTTTTGTGAAATGAGGATGAGATTCAAGAAAGAGCAACATAAGCATGGAAGGGTTTCCTTTTCTAACAATTAGAAGCCAGGAGTTAAGCAATCAGGGACAATGACTCAGCATTTCAGGGATGACAGGCTAGCTGTCCTGGGCGTCTGGTGTCCTTTCCTTACTGTGATTAGGTGGCTGCCTAATTGCGTCTCTGTTCCAGATATCGTGTCTTTGTTCAAGGCTGATTGTGGGGGAGAGGAATGATGTCACTGATGCCCATCCCTTTTATCAAAAAATTAAATGAATAGATGAATGATTTCCCAGAAGCTTCCTTGCATCTGTCAACATGTGTCCTGCCTAGAACTATACCGTATGACCAGTCCTAGCTACAAAGGAGATTGGGGATTAGAGTGGAGCATTTTTGGCACAAGCACAATTGGATTGTGTGACCCCTTATATAAATTATGTTAATGATCTTAAAGGTACTTATTAAAAATTGCAATAATATTTTGGATAAAGATGGGCACAGAGCAGATGCCCACTGACCTCCATGAGATCAATAACGAGGCTTGTTCAGTGTACTGTAAACTCCACTGTGAGAGTTTTCACTTTACTGGAGCACTGTCATATAAGCCGGTGGTGGGCACATAATATGTGCAGGAAATACAAGGGGCTGAATCAGTAATATTCATTTCAATGAAGGTATTCAATTCAAACAACATTAAGTAAGTGCCTATTATATTCAAATTATGTTCCAGCGGCTGTAAGAAGTATAGTGATTCTAATGACATACCGAAAAGGACTATATTCTGATAGGCAGGTAAACTTGAGTCCAGACAACCCAAGCATACGCACAAGGAACATAACCAGAGATTTAAATGAAGACTCTAGAAATATAAAGCAATAGCAATTATTTTCCACTAGAAGTTAAGTGGAGAGTCAACTGGATGATTGGTGAGGAACACAGGCAGGGGAGGATCTAAGAGGAAAGGACCAACTTCTGCAGTGGCCAGGATGTCAATGACAGCGGTAAGACCTCACAAAGTAATTTGTTTTTATTTGGAAGTGAAAGAACAGACTCATGAATGAGTCTTTGGAAAGTGGTGACAAGAGTGGTTTTGATTATTTAACAATTTGAAAGTAAGAACATAAACAGGACTTCTTTTATGAAGTTAAAAGATTCTATCTAGTATGATGATACCACAGAAGAATATGGAAATTAAATGAGGTTATCTAGTCCAATGAGAAAGAGTACTTGGTTGAAATGGAAACAATTTGTTGTTTTCTGTGAGACCCAAGATCTTGAACAGTAAAACATAAGAAAAAAAATTTAAGTACCAGTGGGAAAATGATACTCCCTCTGATTAACTTTAGAAGCTGGGCACAGATTGAATTTGTTATCAAGGAAGCTGTTAAGAGAGCCCCAAATAAATCAGTTTGGTTCCAAATTTACCTTAGGTTGAAAATGGTCTGATCAAAATGTTTTCCATACTGCATGGAAGGAAAACCTCTATCTAAAGCATGTTGGCATTGCTATATTAGTTTCTTTTAATACCAGTTTCAGCAAATATTTTAAGACAATTGAGGCATGAAAATCTGTTTGAGATTAAAAAACTGCTGTTAGCCCAAGGAATGTAATAGCAAATGAAATTCAGGAAAAATTCAGTGTACATGTTTGAGCTTGTAGAACAACCATGTTCAAAGGAAATTAAACTGAAAAAAAAAATTGTTTCAATATGGCCAATTCATGACTAGATTAGATAGTTTATAAAAACCTCTTGTTCAGTGGCTACATTATAAAACTGTTCCTGTGTAAGTATACATTCCCTTTCTCTGATGCTAAGAGCTAATGTTTATTGAGCATTTACTATATTCCAGCTACTGTGCTAATTACATTACACTCTTTGTCATTTAATCTTCTCAGCAACCTAATGAGGTAGAAACTATTTTTAATTCTCCTTTAGCGATGAGAAAACTGCAAAGTGGTAGTGTGTCTGTGGTCCCACTGTTATTAAGCAGAAACATAAGACTGGGCCCTTTCTGGACTCTTTCTCACCGGTAACCATACTCTCATGTACTATTTCTGTTGTTTGGATTCACTAGGTATGTTTCAAAAAAAGTTGGGGGTAGAGAGGAGAACTTAGGTGATTGATATACCCTTGATACTAATACCCATGATTCTAGCTTATTCAAGTTATTAAATTAAGTTTAAACTAAAGTATTCTCAGCTCTATAAAGAAAGTCTTCCATTAAACATTAGACATAAATCTACACCCATTTTTCACCATTGAGTAAGTTTACCTCTGGAAAGGACTAGTTTTCAGTAGGTGAGATGATTTTGTGTATTCAGCTAGGGAAATAAAAAATGTTCTATGGTATGATAACTATATGAGTTTAAGAAATACATTATGGTTCTAGGACTCAGGTATGTTCCCTTTTATATATTCTCTTTAATGTTTAATGAGGAAATATCTTGTTTGATTTCCCTTCTTTGAAAGGGAACATTCATTTCTGAAAGTTATAAATCTGACTGCTGTTGTATTCCATGTAACAAAAGATTTTGAAATGAAAAAAATACAAACACAAATAAGAGAACTCCGCAAAAATGGTGTCTAGGCTTGAATACTGTTATTTGTCATTTTTGATGGCATTATGGTACAATTATATTGATAGAAATATGACCTTCTTTCATTAAATGACTGCCTTTATGGTTTCCATGAGCCATTCTTCCTTCTCACAGAGCATGGTCCTGGGGAGCTCTGTAAAAAGGACCTGTCTTGAGAGTGGTTCGTGTTGCCAGAGGATTTGGGGCACAGAACGAAGAGAAGTGGAGACCTGCGGGGAGAAGGAGAATAAGCTAAAAGCTAGGAAATGTCTGAAAATTTAAGTCTATAAAATCAGACAGTGCAAACACAGGAGCCCAAGTAAAGTATGTTACAGAGCATCTATGAGCCAATTTGGAACGTTGAGCCCAGAAGATTCCCCTTGGTCACAAGATAGGAGGTAAGGATTCTCTTACAGGTTGGCAGCAGTAGATCTAGATGCTGGGAAAGAGATCAATTTTAGACACTTAAAGTTATTAAAGTCTCATTTTCACAATGGAGTCTCTCAATGGTGGACAGTTCAGCTAACAGGATAATTTAACCAAGAAAGGAATTTATCCAAAATATTCCTGAAGGACTGATATAAGAAACTTTTTACTGAGGCAAAAACCCAGAATTTATTAAATTGTACCATGGACATTCTACAAGCAAATCTAATATTAAAAGTATTAGAAGTCCCCCCCCACACAGGGACTTTTATTCCTTGACCTAACTTTGCCCCTGGATCCAAAATTCATACAAATTAAGTGGTGAAATGTTTGAATTACCTTAAAATGACACGTTATGAATTTAAAGCAGAAGGAGGGAAGATGAACTAACGTTTGCCTAAAGTAACAGATTCACTAATTGCAAGCTTAACAGAGAAAGTGTTCATGAGAATAAAAATACCATAAGGAAATCACAATTCAGGAAATTTCTTTATGATGTAAAAGTGTTATAGGTAAAAAAAAACCATATATATATATATAAAATATTAATATATATGTGAGATTTTGCCCTAATGAATTATTATACAGTCAAATAGAAAAGACTTTAGGACCCACAAATCACCATTCCTGTGTACTAGACGCTTGCTGCACGTCAGATACTGCCTTCGTGCTTGACCTGTTGAGGGCTGTCTCCTCTGGGCTTCACATCAAACCCCCAGAGTAGCTGCGACTCCTCCCTGCACAGATAAAGATGCAGGTGCAGGTAAGAAACAGGCTCCTGGAAGGTTCCATGATTTGCCAGATGTGGGATTAGAAGTCTTTCATGCCTGTCTCCAAAACTTGACTTTTGAGGATAGATATGCCTATTAATTCTACTTTTCCCCATGTTATTCGTTGTTACATAAACAAGGGAGGTATATGTTCCAAGGGGGCATCCTAGGAACCCTTGAATCGTATATTATTAGATTGTGCTAAAAGCATACAATTGAAAGGAAATTTTGTATCATCACCTTTGAACATTTCAGGGTAAATCTTTTCAATGACTTGAATTTATTTTATAATTTATTTTTATTTTTTTAATAAACATATAATGTATTGTTAGCCCCAGGGGTACAGGTCTGTGAATCACCAGGTTTACAGACTTCACAGCACTCACCATAGCACATACCCTCCCCAATGTCCATAACCCCCCCGACCCCCCTGACCCCCTGCAACCCTCAGTTTGTTTTGTGAGATTAAGAGTCTTTTATGGTTTGTCTCCCTCCCGATCCCATCTTGTTTCATTTATTCTTTTCCTACCCCCCAAACCCCCACGTTGCATTTCCACATCCTCATATCAGGGAAATCATATGATAGTTGAATGACTTGAATTTTGATGAAAGCGTTGGTTTCCCTTCTATAACTGCCTTTTTTCTTGTCCAGGCTTTAAACAAATTGACAGATAAGATGAAGAGTAATGTATAAAGAAAATTAAAATATTGCTAGCCACACCCTCCAACCAGCAAAAAAAAAAAACAAAACAAAACCTCCCAACAACTAACAAGGGTTAAGTTTTCAAGGGCTCAATAAGCCTGGTAAATGAACCCAGAATTAGACTTACCCACCCAGTCAAGGCATCAGGGACCAACGGTTTTAGGAGAAAGCTGGCCCCCCAGACCAATAGAGAAACTGTACAGTTGGGAGCCAATAGCTCTCAAGAGGGAAAATGGGCTGGCTTTGCACGCCCAGTTCTTTCTTTTGAAATTTATCTATCAGATCAACCACTCCATCTCCATACGGCAGAGTAAAGGGGCAGACAAGAGGTAGGTTTTATAGTAATAGAATCACCTTCAGAGAAGGAAAACACAGGGTTCCCTTGAACATTTTTGTTTGGTTTCTTCTTCTTCACTGGCTAAGCTCCTCAGCCCTTGCATGCGTGATTGGTGGTGGTGATGGTGGTGGGGTCCTCTCTCTAGGAGATGACCATTCTAACACATTCTAGCTGCTGCCACACACACAAGGCCATTCCTCACCCTCTCTCAGAGACCAATCACTGCTCCCTTAGTCTCCTCTTGGCACCACTTCTGGGAAAGATACATTTTGCCCTGAGAAGGCTCTGAAGTGAGTTTGCTACTTCATTAATTAACCCACTCCAGGGCTACTCTAGGTTAGCATTGACAATTTACTCGCTACTTCTATTTTCCATCCCAAGTTATGTCCAACTGTGCTTTCCAACATAACCTGTCACTGGTTCTACAAGGTTTAATGACATTATTGAGAATTAAATATATAAATGTTACAATAATAAGATTCCAGAAAAGCTCAGTAGAAGCCCTCTTCTGCTGTCACATTCACAGAGAGGAAGGCCACACTTACTAAGCTTTAAAGAAAGTAATGCTTAAAATTTAATTTTCTTGATAATATGAGTTAAAAGTTAGAATTTAAAATAATGCCCAATTTTTAATTCTGCTAGTGGTTTTTCTTAATTGGATACATGAGAATGGGGTATATTTCTTCAGGACCTCATATATTTTATTAATTTAACACAGTGTCTAACATGTCTCTCTCTCTAGAGTCCAAAGAATTAATAGAGCATGAAGGCGTGTAACTATACTGTGCCTGTAGATACCAACTTTACGAAAAATGGGCAACCCTTGGGTCCTAGAATGTTTTCCCAGGTAAAAAATCCCTTGAACTCATGTAATATTAACAGAAACTATAGTAAAAGCTCAGTTATTTCTAAATGAAAGAAGGCATATTAGTTTGTCTGTTGCTATATGATAAATCACCCCAAAACGTAGTAGCTTATAACAACAAACATATCATCCCATGGTTCCTGTGGTTCAGGAATCCAAGAGCACTCTTTCTGGTTGGGTCTTACTCAGAGGGTGTGTCCCGCTGCCCTCCAGGTCAGCATTTCCAAACTCACTCACGTGGGACCTTCTCACCAGACATTGGCCATACACCTCAATTTTGACCATGGGATCCCCTCCAAAGGCTGTCAGAGTTCCTCAGAACATGGGAGTTGGGTTCCCCCAGAGCCAGTGGTCTGGCAGAGAGAAAGAGGAAGAGTGATATGGCGCTGTCATTTAGTCCTAAGTCCTGAGTCATGCACCGTGTCTTCTGTCTTACTCTGTTCCTTAGAAATGAGTCACTTGGGACGCCTGGGTGGTTCCATTGGTTGAATGTCTGACTCTTGATTTCGGTTCAGGTCATGATCTCAGGGGTCATGGGATGGAGCCCCTCCTTGGCTCTATACTCAGTGGGGAGTCTGCTTGAGATTCTCTCTTCCTCTGCCCCTCTCCCATGCATATGGTTTCTCTTTCTCTCTCAGATAAATAAATCTTAAAAAAAAAAAAAAAGAGTCACTCAGTATAATAATAACTTCAACAGAGAATATTATACAAAGGTTTTAATACTAGGAGGTAGGGAACATTGGAGGCCATCTTGGGGACTGGCTCCCTAAAACAGGTGATAGAAATAAAAAAATCTTAATTTTTATTCTCACCAAGATGCCACTGGTGAGTCGATACAAGGTAAGCAGAATCTATGATTTGTTCATTTAAATTTAATAAGGGTAAATCTCCAGTAAAAAGGTTTAGTACAATGCACCTACCATTTCTAGCAAAGAAATCTGCGCAGGGTTCTTAATTTCCATTTCCTCTTTGAGTGCTGTGTTCTTGGCACCTCAGTGCTATGTAGACAATGAACTCTGGTCATATAGCTACTATGTATCTTGTAACAATAATTTTTAATCCTCTGCCACAGTGGCTAATGTTTCTGCCTCTTGTGATAGAGCTGCTTCAGCCCAAGAAATTTGCTTTTAGTGATGGCTTTCATCTTGTCCCCATATTTATTTCAACCAGAAAAATACTAGCAACATTTTCTTGTGATGGAACTCCTGTGGATGCTTCCAAAGCCTGTGCCACTTGGGCTCTGCCATACGCTCCTCAAGACACTGTCTTTCCTCTGCTTGTTTCTTAGTCAGATCCCCACATAATAGAGTGAGACCATTGAAAGCCCCCTACAGTGACTATATCCCCTTGATACCTATCCTCTGTTTTTCCGAGTAGTTTCCATTTGAGCCTGTGGAGATCCTCATAAATCCATGGTCCTTTCCATGGTCCTGACTAGAGAGACTAATTCTAGGCAATTGATCATTGATCTATTGCTGCTCACCAAACCTGCCACCAACAAGGTAAAGATAGACCCCCAGAATACTCCATGGCACATGTGAAACTCAGCTGCCTGGTAGTTTAAAAGCAATTGTATCAGGGGTTCCTGGGTGGTCCCGTTGGTTAAGTGTCCACATCTTGATTTCAGCTCAAGACATGATCTCAGGGTCTTAGGATCAATCAAGCCCTGCATCGGGCTCCACACTGGGCATGGAGCCTCCCCCTGAGGTTCTCTCTTTCCCTCTGCCCTCTCTCCTGTGCTCTCTCTCTCTCAGAAATATATAATCTTAAAAAAAATAAAGCAACAATATCAGAGTCTACAAATTTATGGAAAAACTCCGGTTGTCTCTAGAACTTCCTGGAGTTCTGAGGTCTCTGTAGCGGCTGGCATCTGTTGTGGTTTTGCATGTGTATGTTATATGCGAGTGTATTTCAAGGTCAAGAAGCAATAAATTTGGTTCTAAACTGCTGATGCCTTTTGCTGATGCCTTTTGTTGCCTTGTACATCTTTGTCGAGGTCGCGCTAGACTTACCTCCATAGAAAGGTGCTTCGGTGAGGTGTGTGAGTCGGTAAAGGGGGCAGAAACAAGCTATCAGGGGGTTCACGAATGGAATACCCTCCAGAGGAAGAAAGCATAGAAGTTTTCTCTTTTAAGAAGAACAATTCAGGCTCTCTCTCGGGCTGAAAGGAGAAAAACACCTCTCTTAGACTCCTCATGTGTTGAATGTTCTTCTAAAAGTGTAGCTATTGCTTTGTAACACTATTATTTCCACTGTGGGATTTGAGGAAGAGATGAGCACAGACACCAGAAAAGAATCCGTTTTTCAAGAGAAAGCTCTCCCACTTGCCCCCTGTCCTGCTCTGCACCTCACCGTGTGCCCGGTGCCCGATGCCTGCCTCCCACCGGCCACCTTCTCAGATGTCAATGGGGATCTCCCAAATGCCAAATGCAACAAACACCCCACACTCCCCCTCCAACGGGCTCTCTCTTTGATATTCGAGACTCAGCTTTTTGAAATGATGTGTTTTATTTTTGGGGATCACTTTTTCAAAATTCTCATCTGCCTAGACTTCCTTAACCATGCATTCTCCAAAGTGTTGGCTGCATCTCTGAAAGCTCTTTTCCTCTCTCTCCAGACTCATCACCTGTCCTGAGTCCTTAAAGAAGGGATCCCAGGCGTCTGTCCCCAGGGCTGGTGTCTTCTAATCACATGCTCTGCAGTGAGATTGCGCTCTGCCCTGGCTTCGAAGACAGTCTGCAGGAGGGACACTCAGGGCGCTGTAGCCTTAGCCCTAACCTGAACTTCTGGCTTCCGACTGAATAGAGCAGTATTTTCATTTTTCAGGGTAATCATGTAAATGTGTGCAAAAACTAAGATCTGTCTATAGATCGATAGATATAGATCTACCTATAGATAGATCGATATATAGATACAGATATATCTGTATATCAACACTAAGATTGATTGATTGATTTTCTACCAGAAACCAATTTCCTCCATATATTCCTTATCCCAGCCAATCTGGTCCCCATTCTTGAAGTCACTGATGCCAGGAACAACACGATCATCGTCTGTTGCCACTTGCTCATTTCCCGTGGTCACCCAGGCAAGTTGGAGGGTGTGTATTGCAAGGGTTTGTCCGGCTCTGGACTCAGACTGGGGTTCAGTCCCAGCTCTACCATTTCTTCACTACGTGACCTTGAACAAACTCCTTAACCTCCCTGAACCTCAATTCTCCCAGCTGGAAAACAGGGATACTAAGCAGAAAGCAGCTCCCAGGGCTGTTTGGAAGACTGAACGGACAAGAGTGCCGGTGTCCTTACTCCAGTAAGGGGCACAGAGAAGTCAGCCTGTGTCTGTTTCAGGCGCATCGCTGTGCTGGTTCTAACCCTGGACTGTCTTTGGATTGTGCGCTCCGCCTTTATTTCCATGGCCACTGCCTTAGTTGATTTCCTTTGGTTTTCCCATGTGGATTATTGCATTTGACTGGCCGCCTTGTTTATATTTTCTTGCCCTTTAAATCCATCATTCGTTCTGTCACACGCTTTCTCTTACAAAAGCCTGAAAATGTTCATGCCACACTCTGCTACTCTCAATGCTCCCGTGGCTTCCCATTTGCTATAAGATCATGTCTGGTCCCTAGCACGGGATCCAAGTCCTCGATAATCTGCATACAACTTGCTGTCCTCATCACATGCTTAGGCTGCAGTCACACCGGACTCTTCAGTGCTCCCGAGGACACTTTTCCTAAACCCATGACTTTTCTGAAGAAAGAAAGAAAAAATCCCTCAGCCTGAAGTTCTCTATGCCGTTGCAGATATAAGCTAAAATTCCTTTCCTTTCTGCCTAATTAGCAGATTTTCCTCTTACTGTCCTCACCATTTTTTAACCTCATTGTCGTGATTTATAGGTTCATTTCTGCAACAACTTTGTAAGCTCCCTGAGAGCAGAAACCTTGTTCGAGTCTTTGGACACAGTCCTAACAGCAAACAGATGATGAGGAGGCATTTATGTACGTGAATCTGTAACTCTCAACCGTTCTAGGTTGGGAGCTTTAAACTGTGGATTCTACTCTGTTGCCAAATTAATATGTTTATGTTTTTATAATTATGTGCCTCTTTTCTACTTGGAGGACACTGTGCAAGGAAACGCATGGCCCGTTCCTGGCAGCGTGCCATGTGAGCCCGCCTGTGAAGAACAGAGGGAAAGTGGGAGGCAGGACATTCGCAGTAGCACAGTGAAGATGTTAAAAATTAAATCTGAAATACAATAAGTAAACAAATCAATGTAAAACTCTGTAATTAAAAGAACAAAACAGTATCAGCAAGAATCCAGATGGAAGGTGTTTTCTGAAATTAACATCAGTCTCTCATACCCTAAGAGTCATTGGTTCTAACTTTACTTAGAAACAGGTACTGTTAAAAGAAATTCAACTTTATTTAGTGCCACATCATCGACAGTACACTTTCCAGTGTTCACGCAGTTTTATTTCGGAGTCTCGTTTATTTCTTGGTTTTATTGAAGTTCTACGCCAAATGTGAGCCCTGTGGAGTTAATGAGCAGAAGCATCCTTTTCTACCCCTATTAAAACTTGACTGTTGGCTATATAACACTGAACACACCTCAGCTTCTTAAACAAGGTGCCAATATAGGCTGCCCTACTTAAAAAGAAAATTAAGAAAGGCACCTTGGTGTCATGTATTGGAACCGTTCCAAATCCCTGAATGCCTGCTAATGTACCTCATTTTCAAAATAAATGAAATCTCCAGTCTCTTGGTTGAAACACAATTTGTTTGTTTAAACCTCTGTTTTCAAACATTTATCACACCTCGTAATTCCTCCTGTGATACCAGTATCCTAATTTCAAGACATATCTTCAAATGTAAAGCTAGTAAACATAGAAACTTCTTTTTTGTCTCTACTTAATTTAAGATTTTGATTATTTTCTAAGCGTAAAATCTATATGTGTTATAGAAAAACAGAGAAAAGCAAACAATTTTATTTTATATCCAGATGTATCTACTCTTTCTATTGTAACATTTCTGGATCTTTTCCTATGTGTTTTACAACCTCTTATATACTTGTGTTCTGCTACAGAGTCTTCTAAAGTTGTGTCCTTATTTTGTCATTTAACATTATAACACGTTTTCCCACATTAGTAAAACTCTTTGCATGCAAATTTTAATGGTCTTATGCATACCGCTGACCCTTTACCAACTGCATGGGTCCATTTACATATGGAATTTTTAAATATAGTACAGTACTGTAAATATATTTTCTCTTCCTTATGGTTGTTTTTTTTTTTTTAAGATTTTATTTATTTATTTGTCAGACAGAGACTGAGAGGGATAGAGAGAGAGCCCACAAGTAGGGGGAACAGCAGACAGAGCAAGAAACAGACTCCCCACCGAGCAAGGAGCATGATTTAGGACTCAATCCGAGGGATCATGACCCAGGTGGAAAGCAGACACTTAAACAACTGAAGCACCCAGGTGTTCCTTCTTTATGGTTTTCTTAATAACATTTTCTTTTATGTAGCTTACTTTATTATAAGATTACAGTATATACTACACATAACATACAAAATATGTGTTGATCAACTCTTTATGTTATTGGTAAGGCCTTTCATTCAACAATAGGCTATTAGTGATTAAGTTTAGGAGGGAGTCAAAAGTTCTATGCAGATTTTTGAGTGCACAGATGTCGGTGCCCCTAATCTCTCTACATTGTTCAAAGGTCAGCTATATATCACCATTTATTAACCATTCCCTTATTACTAGGTGTTTTAGTGTATTTTAAGGTTTTAGACATTACAGTGATGCCCTAAGCAATTCTGTTGTCATAAAACTTGTCTTCAAGAGTGGAATAGACAGAAAATCTGTTGGCTTTTCTTCTTTTTTCAGCTTACAGGTCTTCCCACTCTCATAGAAACAGAAGCCCATTTTTAATGGGGAATCCATTTCATTACATCTTTGAAATTGCTGTCAGCCTTGCAATGAGCACATATTAGCATGAATTTCAGAGCACTGGTGACCTCATTTTCCTGGAAACTGTGGCTGGTTCAGGGAAGGACACATGATACAAGTCATGGCAATCAGAGAATTTTTCAGGTGGAGCTTTTCATTCAGGATGCTAAAGTGATAGGCAACTTTACTCATTGTTAGGAGTGAACCTGCTTGAATGGTGGAGAAAAGGACAGAGCTTTGAACTATACTATTTAAGCCTTGCCTTACTTAAAAAGCTCTATGCCACTCATTTTTGGTTATTTGCAGTTGTTATTATTTTAACTTCAATACCACTGTAAGCCTGAAATAATCCTGATTAATTAAAATTAGATCTTTGCGGGAAGTTGGAAGGATGGCTGATAAGAAGCCCCAGACTCTCTCTTTTACAGAGACACCAGTTCAGCAACAATACCACCATTCCCTTTGTGAGAAGTCCAGAAATCCAGACATGAAACTACTAAGAAACGACAATAGTAAGTCCTTTTTCATCAGTAATTTCTCTAAATATAAATGGATTAAACTCCTCAGTCAAAAGATACAGAGTGGCTGAAAGAATAAAAAGAAAAATCCAGCTATATACACTGTCTTCATGTGACTCACTTTAGAATGAAGTACACATGTAGGCTGAAGGTAAAAAATGGGATAAGATTTTCTATGCAAATGGTGACCAAAAGAGAGCAGGGGTGGCCTGAGTTATATTAAGCAAAATAGACTTTAGGTAAAGACTGTCAGAAGAGACAAAACAATTACATTATATATTGATAAAAGGGCTAATTTACTAGGAAGATATAAAAATTATATATGCAACCAATACACAGCACCTAAATATATGAAAGAAGGACTGTCAGAACTGAAGGGAGAAGTAGATAGCATTACAATGAGAGTGGGCAATTTCAATACACTGTCAATATGGATAAAACATTCAGACAGAAGATCAAAGAAAAAGAAGATTTAAAAACTATACATAAATGGGCCTTACAGACATATATGGAATGTCCCATCCAGTAGCAGTAGAACACACATTCTTCTCAAGTGCATGCAGGACATTCTCCAGGATAGAGCATGTTATATTACCCAATAAGTCTTGACAAATTTAAGAATATTACGATTATATTGAGTATATATATATATCTCCACCATGGAATGAATCCGGAAATCAACAGGAAAGGAAAACTGGAAAAGTCACAAATATGTAGGAATTATATAACACTGTTGAATAACCAGTGGCTCAAAGAAGAAATGAAAAGGGAAATTTGAATATATCTTGAGACAAACAAATGAAAACATAACATGCCCAAACTTACGGAAACAAAATATGTAACAAAAGCAGTACTGAAAGGACGGTGTACAGCCCTAAGCATCTAGATTAAAAAAGAAGAAATATCTCAAATAAACAATGTAACTCTCCATACCAAGGACCTCTAGAAGAAGAGAAGGCCACAGTGGTCCCATGAGTTCCCCAATTCTTTGAGAGCAAATTTCCTATGTTGCAAAGAGCTTGAAACTGAGGAGAGAATGATGTTCTCCAATGAAATGGAGAGGCAGAGATCAGGGTGTAAGGCATCTAAAGCAGCTTAAATCTATGGAGTGGGACATTGGGAGATATGCAGAGAGGCAAATCCTAAAGATTGTGTGGAGCCATGTCACAGGCCTATGAATGGAGGATGGACTGTGTATGTGGAGATCGAAGGTACTAAGGATTAAGAGTAGAAGAGAGATACTAGAAGAGATGCTGCTCATGCTGGGGAAGAGAAGTCCTTTAGAGTGACCTCAGTATCTACCTTCTTGATACTCTGCACTTAGCTAAGACAACAGCAACAATTTCATAGCACCAGTCAGATCCCATAAAACCTCCCCATATAAAGACTAATCCCTCAAGTAATATCTTTACTAACCCTCAAGTAATATGGTAAAGCCACCTTAATAAAGCCTAAAATCAACCCTTGGAAAGATCTGCAGAGAAAACAGTTTGGAGATTGACTCCCATTAAATTACAGGAATTGAGTGACTCTTGAGCTTTATGCAAATCTACACGAACAAAGCAAAAATTCAAGTCCGCACAAGTTTATCATAAGAGTCTGTAATTGAGCTACCTATTGAAATAAGAATGAATCCATTTCAGAAGGATATTTTTAAAATACCAGTTTCTATGGTACATTAATCAATAAACCTACTATATTAAACCTACTATATTAAAAAAAAATCACAAGACATTTGAAGAAACAGAATTTGAACCATAGTCAAGGAAAAAAGTAATAAGAAAACAAATCTGAGATGGATCAGTTGTTGAATTTAAGCAGAGAAAGACTTTTAAATAACTACTATAAGTTTCTCTTTAAAAAGTAAATATAGTTTTGTTGAGCAAAAGGGTAGGGTATCTCAGTGGAAAAATGAAAACTATAATCCACTCGAAATACTAGAATGGAAAAGTGCAATAGTAGAAATAAAAATTTTACTAATGGGCTTAAAGAGCAGATTCAAGATGAGGAAAAAAGAGTCCATAAACTTGATGACAGGTAAAAAGAAATTATTTCAGCAACAGAGAGATAAAATATTAAAGAAAAATAGACAAATCCTCAGGGATGGAATGGAATCTTATGGGAAAAATATGTTAATAGTCTAATTTTATTTTACTTGGTGTCTCAGAAGAATAGACTGGGATTGGGAAAGAAAACTGTACTTGAAGAAATAATGTCCAAGAACTTTTTAAATTTGAAACACCAACTTGCTTACAAATACAAAAAGCTTCCAAGCAGGATAAATATCAGAACCAGGCTGAGACACATCACTGTCACACTACTGAAACAAAGAGAACAAGAAAATCTTGAAAAGAGCCACAATGAAAAGGGAAATTTTGTATAAGGGAATGAGGATAATAAAGGTTGCTGATTTCTTCTCAGAAACAATGCAGGCTGGAAGACAATGGGATGGCATATTTATCTTTTTTAAAGAGTTTATTTATTTGAGAAAGAGAGAGGAGGGGGTGGGAGAGGGAGAAAGAATCTGAATCAGACTCTGCACTCAGTGCAGAGCCCGATGCTAGGCTCAGTCCCACCATTGTGAGATCATGACCTGAGTGGAAACCAAGAGTCTGAGGCTTAACTGACCGAGCCACCCAGGTGCCCTGGAATGACACACTTAAAGTGCCAAAAGAAAAAAATAAGACTGTCAGCCAAAGTTTCATATCCAATGAAAAAATTCTTCAAAAATGAGGATGAAATAAAATCATTTTCAGGTATGCAAAAAAGAAAGGAGAAAAGGAAGGCAAGAAGGGAAGGAGGGAGGGAGAGAAAAAGAAAGAAGAGGTAAAATTCACCACCAATAGACTTGGATTACAAAAAATATTAGAAGATGTCCCTTAAGTCAAAAGAAAATTTTACAGCTGGATATTAAAATCTACAAAGAATAATTAAGAGAACTAAAAATGACAGATTAGTAGGTAAATAGAGATGACTGTGTTTTCTTTCTTCACAAAACTTTAAAGAAAAAAGAGTAACACTTTAGACTCAGATATATAATACATGTAGAAGTAGAAGATAAAGGCAGCTGAGAAAGGGCAGGGGTGGGCAAATAGAATTATACGTTGTAAGGTAAGTGCGTTTGCCAAGTGGGAAGCTGGAAGTGGGAAGCCAGAGCAGGAAGTAGGCAGTGGTAAGTCTGTGTTGAATGCTAGGAGGGAAATGGTGAAGGAGTTGTAAAGTTCAAAGTGTGAAGGATAAGGAGGGATAATACTGTCTGTCCCTAAATAAGATTGGTAAGATGAATATTGTTAGTTATAGGTCAGTGATTAAAGTGATGAATGCCATTAGCCCTAGGGCAACAACTAAAAGATAATAGGTAGCTAAGAAGAGAGCAGAAAAAATAAAACAGACACTAAAAACATTTGATCAATTGTAAAGAAGGGTAGAAGGGAACCCAAAACTTAAGGGACAGATGGAAAATAAGTAGTAACGTTATAATCTTAAACTCAACCACAGCAATTACGAAAAAGACTTGTATAGAACCATTCTGACAGTTTTATTCATAATAGTCCCAAACTGGAAACAACTTAATTATCTACCAACTGATGAATAGATTAAAAGAGTGTGGTATATACATATAACGGACTACTACTCCACAATAAAAAGGAAAAAAATGCAACAATATGGTTATTTGTAAAAAGGTTACGTTGAGCAAAAAAGCCAGAGTAAAATGTATGCATACCTTATGATTCCATTTATAGGATATTCTAGAACAGACAGAACAAATCTGTACAGACTAATCAGAAAGTGGCTGGCTGCGGCAGGAAATGGAGTAGATTGATTGCAAAGTGGCACAGGGAAACTTCTGGCCATGATGCAAATGTTCTGTATCTTGAACAAGATAATGATTACAAGGTTATTGGTCAAAAGCCATCAACAGTTACATATAATGTGTCCGTTGTATTGTGTATAATTTATGTCTCAGTCATGTTTATTTTAAAAATTAAAAAACTATTAAAATGATATGTGTTGTGGGTTTGTGTTGAATTTAGAAAATTGGAAATATTTGGAGGTTTTGAATGACATCAAAGGAAGGTGTGGAATTTCTGTGTTTGTTGAACGAGTGCTAGATCAAAAGAAAAACAGTGCTTTTAGATGAAGGAAATTTGAGAGAAGCCTGTTTCTTCATTTTGGTATACTCCTAACCCTAGCAGGGTGGCCAACTGAAAGTTATTGCTCAATAAATTTTGGTTAAATTTAATTCATGTTAATTTTCAGAAAATCAATTACCTCAAAATGTCAAATGACTGCCTTTCATATTTTAATATGTTCTTGTGCATCTTGAAATTAAAGACATAGTTTTCTAAGTGAAAGATCCTTATTTTTAATAACTAATGAATCCTTGTTCTTGTCCAGTGCTGTGCAGGACATGTCATACATGGCTTGGTGTTTCCAACACCTCAAGAATATTGGCTTTTGATCTACCCTTTCTTTTAAGCCAAGTTCTTTTAGGAAATTTGTTCAAAATTGTACCATGTGAGAGATGGGTGAGAGTAATTTTTTGTCAGAGAGGTATGTTAAACATTATGATTGTTTTTTGTGGAGGGCTATACTTTGCCATGTGTGGATTTCTACCCCCACCCCCACCAGCTTGGTTGAGATATAATTAACATACAACACTGTGTAACTTTAAGGTATATAATGTGATTGTTTGATACACAGACATATTGCTCATTGTTTACCACAATAAGATTAGTTGAAACATCCTTCAACTCAGATAATTATAATTTATTTTTTGGTAAGGACATTTAAGATTTACATCTCTTAGCAACTTTCAAGTATGCGATATAGTGAATATCTTTTAAAAAGTGGATTTATTCTTGTCAAAGATAATTGCTCTGTAAAAATGAGATCAGGGCAAATAATAGGAATTTAAGTTTACTAGGGAAGTTTTGAGTTTGGATGAGGTTGTGAAGTACCATTATAATCCAGTGCACTTGAAAACTGTCAAGCTTGTGAACTGCCAAACACCCTTTGAAAGGAGGGGCCACAGACAGACTTTGAATTTGAGCCATTTACTGTCATATAAATACAAAGACCTAGTTCTTTAAAGGATATATCTTCTTTTAAACTCTGGAGTGTCAGAAGATCATTAATGATTTTAAGTGTTAATCTTGTACTAAATGTCTGTTTTAAAGTTTAGCTCTTCTGTTTCCTTTTTCTTTCTTTCTTTTCTTTTCTTTTTTTTTTTTCCCCCAGAATGCATTCTTGGAGCTCATTATGTCCCTGCATATTTATCCTGGATAAAAAAATGGGATCTCATTTGGTTTTTATTATAAAGCTGTTTGAGGCTATTTTGCTTCAGTATAATTTGATTAATTATTTTCTTTTCATACTTACTAATGGATATTGATATTTGTATTTGAAAAAATAAATGAATATGGAACTAATTTGGGGAAGACGTTTAGTGATAGTGGACTATTTCGCAGTAAAAATTATTTAATGAGCTTGGAAACATACTTCCAAGTATTCTATTGATTATTGTAAAATTATCCTATACAAATAACTCTATAAAGGCCAAGTTACTTACCAGGTAGTCTTTAGTGAAACCTGTGCTGTACTGATGACAGATCAGGAACTGACATCTAACTATGGATATAAAGTGACTGTAGTGAAGCAATAAATCATGGTCTGATTAGCCCTTCACTCATGAAATGAAGACGTGGGAGCCCAGTTATGTGACGTCACTGATTTTCCTGTTCTGAGTTACTGTCTCTCCCTCTCTTGATGTCCCTCCCCCTTCATAATCAAAGTAAGCCTACAACAAGCAGGTTTTATCTGAAGGTCAGTTTGAAGCCAGTGCTCTTAGGAACTCCACATCAAATCTTGTGGAAACTTCCGAACAAGGGAGATATATATTTTTTCTTTTATTTTATTTCCAAGCCAGGGGCTATGTTTTTAAGGTAGTTTGAAGTGACTAAGAGAATACACCCACAAGAATTCAGTTGCCTGTCAAGGTCCAACACAGGGAGTGGGAATGCGGTATTCACTGAGTCCCACACTTGTGTAGATAAAACTACAACATGTTTTTGTCCAATCCTAACCCAGACATTTAGCTTGGTAGAGGATAAGATTGACACAGTAGACATCAGAAAGTTCCAGGCCACTGGGATCACCTAAGTAAATAAATATTGTATAACCCTGCCTGCAAACGGGGTTGGAGAAGGCAGTTGGAGGAATCCTGAGGACCCTGTGTTTCAGGGTGCCCAAAGGGAGAGACGTGATCTTCTGCGTATGAGGGGAGACATATAAGTTTTATAGATATCTCTATAAATATATATATATATATATATACACACACATATACACACATATAATAGAGATATATGTAAAAGGATATCTATAAAACTTTTAATCATTGGTCTTACTACTCTATAGTTGCTTTCTGGCTATTGAATTATGATTCTCAGTTTCTAAAATAAATATCATTGATATGCTTTGTGTTCAAGAAAATAACCTTTTGAAAATTCTTTCATAACTAGAGTGTATTCCCAATATGCCTTGCAATCAAGAAACATTAAAAATAGATTAAAAATCTCTACTCCAAGTACTTTTATAGGATACAAATCCTAAATGTTAATATTTTCCCCCCACGAGTTTTCCTTAATGACATCAGAAGGATAATAACATGAATGTGAAAATGCTAAACTTATTCATCATAAAATCACTAACTTTATCTTTTCATTCTTCAGGTTGTTTGGTATCGATAAATTAAAGCTCCGTGGTGCTTGTTTGCGGAGACACTTGTGGATTCCACTGGTGATTATAGCATATTTTCCTGTACTGCTAAAAAAATGGCATGGGAAACATATCTTCATTTCAGATGTGTGTTTTTATTTGCAGTTATAGGATGTAGGTGATAAATAAATAATAGAGCCCACATGTTCTGGCCACAGTGGGTCCAGGTCCGAGACTAAGAAGTGGTGATAGTTTTGTGCTTGACAAGATATAAGGTGCAAACAGCTGTACTTTTCTTTCTGCTGATGTGAATTTCCAGTGTTAAAAGATGAAATGCAATGTACGTGTGCTTTTTAAGACTCTTTCAATCAATATTATTATTACTCCTAAACCAAATGTCTTGTGTAGTGTCTTACAAATGTAGACAGATAGGTCATCTTTGCTGACCATCATCTGGTTAGTCTTTGTTACAGTGGATAATTTACTGCCCAGAGTCATGGTACTTTGCAATATAAAATTCCATACAATATTTACTTTATACTAACCTATAACAAATATGTTTTCACTTTTTTATGTCTTTACTTTCATGAGGGTTTAGGCAAATATCTTGAGACTGGATGACACCGAATGTGTTCTGCTGAACTTGTCACTTTGGGATTGTTCATGCCCTGGAGACATCTCTCCTCTCATTTCTGATACATTCCTTGTTTTAAGAAACAATGAAGAATTCTGGAAGTTCCTGTAACTGGCTGGGAAATGATGAATAGTGTGATAGATTTTCTTATCCCCCAAGTAGCAACAGCTCTGTGCTGGTTTGTTATTTAGACGTGAAAGAAAACAAAATAAAGCATTTCAAAGAATCTCCAATGAGTATTATCAGAAGTTTAGGTGTGTGGCCCTTACATTCTCTACCACTTCACACACATTTTTTTTAATTTTTAAAGATTTTATTTATTTATTTGACACACAGAGAAAGATCACAAGTAGGCAGAGAGGCAGGCAGAGAGAGAGGGGGAAGCAGGCTCCCTGCTGAGCAGAGAGCCCGATGTGGGGCTCGATCCCAGGACCTGGGATCATGACCTGAGCCAAAGGCAGAGGCTTAACCCACTGAGGCACCCAGGCGCTCCTTTACACCATTTTTATTTGCCCCAAATATGTATCCTTTTAAATTAGGAATCAATGAAGAAAGAAGGAACTGTTTTTAATGAAATGATATTGAGGCCAAAGTGAGTGAGGACTTTGGTATTTTCACTATTTCTGTGGCACTTCAAAGTATGACTTTAGAACAAAATTCACTTTGGTACAGTTTTCAAGATGACCAGGTGCTTAGAATTGCTTATACATTCGATCCAGAAACACTTATTTATGGTTTATGAACACTTACTATCTACACTGTGCTGGATACTGGACTATAAAATGACTAAGAAACCATTCTCTCTTGAAGGGCTTCCTGCTCGACTGGTAGAGAGAGACACATAACATAGATGCAACTCAGTGTTATATGTGTAGGGAGCACAGAAGAGGGGATGGGATTGGAAGTAGTCAATGAAGCTCGTGAAGGAGTTTACAAGAAAGATGACATTTGATCTTTGTCTTTAAAGTTTGTTGAAGTTTGCTATGCAGATGGGTGTGGAGAGAAAAGAACATTCTATTAGAGTTGGAAATAGGAACAGAGAGACAGAGAAAGGAAATGACTCTTGAGGATGGTTGAATGCTGGTTCTTGGTAACCGGAGAGTAGTGAGGCAAAAAAAAGAAATCAGCATATCTTGTAGAAGTCTATAGTGGATCCTAAATAAAATATTTTATATATTTGTTAAAATCTTACTTAGTTTTTAGTAAAAGAAATGCTTCCATTTTAAATGGGAGAGTTCAGATTTTGCACTTTGAACCCTTAATTAGAGTAAATGTAACAGAAATTACAAGAATCATAGTTGCTAACAATTATGCAGTATTAATCTATTAATATATGTGACCTTTTGTTCAAAGAGCAAGCGATAATGGTTGCCTGAAGTAAAGAGAGAAAAATCTTTTATTGGTGAAGAAAACAAAAACCAGGGGATTCACATTGCTTTCATAAAAGCATATTTTCACCTGAAAATCCCCTGGTGTGCTTGTTAAAAATACCAAATGGCTAACAGACACATGGAAAAATGCTTAACATCACTAGCCATCAGGGAGATTCAAATCAAAACCACAATGAGAAACCACCTCACACCAGTCAGAATGGCAAAAATTAACAAAACAGGAAACAACAAATGTTGGCGAGGATGTGGAGAAACAGGAACCCTCTTACACTGTTGGTGGGAATGCAAACTGTTCCAGCCACTCTGGAAAACAGTATGGAGGTTCCTGAAGAAATTAAAAATAGAGCTACCCTATGACCCAGCAACTGCACTACTGGGTATTTACCCTAAAGATACAGATGTAGTGAAAAGAAGGGCACATGCACCCCAATGTTCATAGCAGCAATGTCCACAATAGCCAAAGTGTGGAAGGAGCCGAGATGCCCTTCAGCAGATGAATGGGATAAAGAAGATGTGGTTCATGTGTACAATGGAACATCACTCAGCCCTCAGAAAGGATGAACACCCCCCATTTGCATCGACCTGGATGGAACTGGAGGGGATGATGCTAAGTGAAGTAAGTCAAGCAGAAAAGACAATTATCACACAGCTGCACTCATATGTTCCATTATCCATTATCATATTATTATATGGTTGCACTGATAGCATTGAGGACCTTAGGGGAAGGGAGGGAAAATGGAAGGGGAAGAGATCAGGGAGGTACACAAACCATGAGAGACTGTGGACCACAGGAAACAAAGTGAGGGTAACATGGTGATGGGTATTAAGGAGGGCAGGTGTTGTGATGAGCATTGGGTGTTCTATGCAAGTGATGAATCATTGAACACTACATCGAAAACTAACTGAACATAATAAAAAAAGAAGAAAAAAAAACTTTGTGGGCTTGCAGGTCTGATGTCCAGATTTAGACTTCTGAAGGATGGGAAATGGAGAGATAAGAAATGTGACTTTCATTCTTTCATCCCTGTGAATTCCCACTATTCTTTTCCATTTTGCCTTCTTTGTTTCCTCCTCAGTCTGATCCTTGATTACACCACTTCTCATCATTCTCTTGGTCTCAGTTAGCACAGGGAGCAGCAGGACAAATGAAACTGAGATTCTCCTTAGTGATGGTTTTCCTGCTTCATGACCTGATTATTTTCCAGAATTAGTTTATGATGTATGGCTCAAAGTTCATTTTCATATTCTGATTACTAAAATAAATAGTCCTTGGGCCTTTTATTTTCCATTTTATAATTAAATGGCGATCATGGATATTTAATGTACGTGATATGTGTTGTTTAATTTATATGTTTAAAATTGCACCTAGAAATAAAAGTGTCATTTGCTCTCCACTGAAAATTAATTAATACTGTTGTTTGTATTTTAGTTGCCAGATTGGGCAAACCACAACATGATGAGAAATTACTTTTTCTACTTTCCTCATCTCAGGTATTGATGACATATGGTAATTTTCTTTTAGGGGGATTCTTCAGAAACACCACAAATCCCCACAAATTCCAATTTATCAAACTGCAAGTTTTAAAGCCCCAAATGGATGGGAGGGTTTTTCACAGTTGTTGTTTTGGTCCTTTTGAAAAGATTCTGTGTAGTATTAGAAACAGATCAGAAGTCCTTGAACTTAACATAAGACTAGAACACACTAGATGGTGCTGTTATCCCAGTTGCGATCGCCCTGGAAACCATGCAAGAGTGAAGTCAGAATAAAGCTAGAATAAAGGAAAGAATGCTCAGGGTGCATACTGGATTTTGTCTTCCAGCAGAAGATCCGCTCCTATCAGATCATATCGTTCACCTTCACCGCATTGCTTTTGCATTTTCCTCAGAAATGCCTTGTTGAGGTTTTGCACTAACACAGTCTTGTTTTTAATACACATGTGTGGGTGTGTACACATGAACACGTGTGTGAGATTGGGACCGGCCAGGTAGTCTGTTTTATCTGACTTTATTTCTGTTTTTATTGCTCATGACTTCATCAGAGGAGCCCTCAGTTCCAATCGGCTTCACTGGACATGGCTTACCTCCCGCCACCTCCTGGTTTCCCACTGTTTCCCTCCATGTGGGCTGTCTCTCCATCAACTCTTTCCCTGGATATTTTGCCTGTTTTGCAGGACCAATTTCAAAGGCTATGCCTTCCATTAAGACCTTCCTCATTGCTTCAGTCGTGGTTCCTTTACACTGAAGTCCTGTAACCCCTCCATACTGAGTTTATGGCTGTCACTCTCTGCCTGGCAATCTTCATGTACTTTTCTAATTATCTTTAAAACTCCCTGAGAACACGGGTAATTACTTACGCAGTTCCTCCTCCGCCTTCTGATATCAGCCTTTACATGAACTACTACTTCTTAAATGTAATTGGTGCTTACAAATGTGCTTGCCGAGGAAGAATGAAAGAATCAACAAGTGAATTACTATTAGAAAGACATTTGTTTGGATACCCTGTTTGCTCTCCACCCTTCACCACACTGCTCTGGACCGGAGATACTGATCTCTATTGACTACATCAATCACTTTCCTCTGGCTTCCAGTTGGCATGGCCAATAGGAAGTACAACAAGAAATGGAAAAGGAAGAGAAAAGTAGAGGCATTTATTCTCCAATCTCCCTCTGGGCCAAGTCATGTGTTGGCCATGGCTCCGTTTCTCCCCATAGGGCCACAGCTCTTGACAGGTATCTGGTAATCCCTCCCTTCCTTTTCCCCTTCAAGCCAAGGGGTGGTAGCTTTGATGCTTCCCTGTTCCTCGTTTGCCTTAACTTTGCCTCCTTAAAAATTTTTTTCCAGGGGCTCCTGGGTGGTTAAGCAACTGCCTTCTGCTCAGTCATGATCCTGGAGTCTGGGATTGAGTCCCACAACAGGCTCTCTGATCGCCAGAAAGTCTGTTTCTCCCACTGACCTCTCTCCTCTCATTCTTTCTCTCTCAAATAAATAAAATCTTTAAAAAAATTTTTTTTCCAGTTTTACTGAGAAACAGTTGACATACATCATTTCATAATTAACTGTCTCTATTAATCTCTTTGCAATCAGTTGATTGAAATGCGACATCTATGACCCATATACAAACTATGACCTATAGAAGGTCCTTAGAAAATGAGTTATCTCATATAAGACTTTATTCTTTCTGATAATGTGACCAAGGCATCACATCTTAAAGGGTTGTTTATATAACTGAGATTTGATTTTCCCTTACTCTCAGGTCAGAAGACAGCTTACTCTGACACACACAAATGCTTACTCTCATTTGCTAAGGTATTCAAAATAAGCATATTAATTATTGGAGGATATTTATTATTGCATAGAAAAGAGATTATCTGCAGTGATATTAATGGTAGCTTCCCTTATATGTGGGCTAATTGCTAATTATATATTTTTTATTTTATTTTTTTAAAGATTTTTATTTATTTATTTGACACAGAGACAGAGAGATCACAAGCAGGCAGAGAGGCAGGCAGAGAGAGGAGGAAGCAACGACCCTGGGATCATGACCTGAGCCGAAGGTAGAGGCTTTAACCCACTGAGCCAGCCAGGCACCCCTATTTTCTTATTTTAAAACATTCCATTTATTATTTTTCTGCTAATATACAGAATCACTGACTCAAAGAACTAAAACAATGGTTTTCAAACCATTGTCTGAGAGACCTAGGGTTTCCCAAATTAAATTCTTGTTTCAACATAAAAAACAAAATGCATGTGATTTTTAAGCTTTTAGCAAATATATGATCAAGGTGGCCATCAAGGTATTAGACGGTATAAGAAGGCATCTTGAAATGACACTATTAATATCTCATGTGATAGGATTCAGATGAAAATCTTTTCTGCCTACCAAAGTAATGACTTCAACCGGTTGAGAAATCTGTTCACTGATTCCCTTGCCACACAGATAATAGCCACGTGAAACTTTTTACTCAGCTGTGATATAGCAGTAATTGATGTAACTCGAAGAGGTTTTAAGATGATTAAATGGCATCACAATACATACATCATCCTACTCAGGGCTAGTAAAATGTGCTCCATATATACTAATTTTCTTGTTTTTCTTGGAGTTGTACAGTCACTCACCAGACAATCACATCAAAACTCATTGCCTCCTGATTTCAAATACAAGGTTAGTTATGCCTTTCCGATGCTGCCCCAATTTGCCTTTATGTACATTAATTTCCTTTTTCAGTTGTAATTTTCTCATTGCACATATGTAGAACATAGCAGCAGATCAGGAAAATCTAGGTTACAATATGGATTTTAGTCAGCATGAGAAGTCACCAGTATTGTGTTGTCTGTCAGTGTGTATAATCATTATCTTAGACAACTGTTCATTTCCCTGCTGATACTTACAAGCTCGGATATAAGAAAAACATGGCCTTTGTGATTAGAGCATTTGATTTTTCATTCATAATTTGCTATCATTTTTGAGATTGTGAATTAAATGACCCCTTAGACCATGTGTTTCTGGCTTATGCCCTGCAGACACTGTCTACCCACTTCCTGCTATTGGACACCTGAGCTCTGGAAGAATGGCATGAGGCCCATGTGCCTCTGTCTTCTGCCAACAGGATTCCACTCTCTTCTAATGTGACCCATTCTTTGGCTGACGAGGTCATAGGCCTGACAATGGGAGATAAGGCAATTCTGGGGGAGATGAGTTTTTTAATTCATTTTGAATGTAGGAATTCGAGTCAAAGCCTATCTCTGATGAAAGGAAATGTGTAGTTTTTGAGTTAGAAATTTGTAGTTCTGGGATAGTTCTTCAATCTGCTTTAGTTGAAGCCTGTTTGATATTTTCACTCTTTTAGATATCCAGGAAAGGAGAGCTACATGGAATCAATGGGTAAAGGTGAAAACACTGCGTTAAATCTTCAGAGAACTGTACCCCTGGGGCAACTAACATATTATGTGTTAATAAAAATAATGAATAAAAAACAATCTTCAGAGATAGGAAACAGCTGAATTCCAGTCCCTGGATAATAGAACATAGCCCTTAATTTCCTTTAAAAATGTTAGTTCCTTCTGAATTTTGCCTTTCTCTATCAATCAGGCATCAAGTACGTATAGTCTCATGCCTGTATGTGTTTGCAACTGTGAGAACATATTTTACATGTGGGAATATGTGTATGTAGAGATAGAAATATTTTAAGATCATTCTTATACTTTCTAGACCCGATGTCTGGATTTTCATGGAGAATCAAGATTTGTCTTGCTGATGAGGCTGCCTTGGTTGACACTGGCGTAGGCAGTACATGAAGGACAATGACTTTTCAACACAGAAGCCCACAAAAGCATATTCCATCGGTATGTAAATTACTTCCCAGAAGAGCTGTTACTTACAGAGTGAGTCATAAGGCACAAGCCCTCTGCCCCTGGTGCGTCAAGTACAGCTGTGGGGTGTGCGTACTTGCACACAGAAGGGCTGGGAGTGACATCCTGCAGTCCTCTATGTCCTCAGAGCCCTGCTCAGGGCCCAAGTTACTTCAAATGAGAGAGATCTAAGAAAGAGGGTGTTCTCATCATCTTCCACTTTTATCCTACCAAAGTCCCTGGAGGAAAATCAGGAAAACCCCACTCAACACAGAGAAAAGGAATCCCATAAAATGGAACACCAGGAAAAAGGGGCAGGAATTGAAATTAAAGAGAATGCTATTGCCACACACAGTACCAATATGATTTTTTTTACTTATATATGGAGGATTATTATACATACTAAGAAAAATTTGAGATGAGATGGTTGGGTTTTTTTTTTTTTTCCCCCCGAAAGGGACCATGTTTTATTCTTCAGTGATAAATCAACATATTTGGCAGACATTTGTCTCAGAATATGCAAATTGTCTTGAAAATAGTAATTGCTAACATTTTTGAGAACTTACCATGTGCTAAGTGTTTTATATTTTTGCCTAACACTCACCACCATCCCATGACATATTTTCTTTCCTCCGTTTTACTAAGAGGGCCTAAGGAGATTAGGACAATACCCAGATCAAATATGTTGTTAATGGTTCCCAGAATATGCATGGCTGTCCAGTAACTGTGCATAATCCTAACAAGAAAGAATGAGGGAATGATCAGTAACAAGGATGCTTTTCATTTATAACTCAAAATACTCATGAGATAGAAGAATGATTCTCAAAGAAACCAGAAATATTTATCAACGTGATCTCTCCATGCCTGTTGGCCACAAGGTGGATATAGGAAGGCCCCACCTGAGCATATGAAATAGCAATGGCTAATTTTGATTTCTGTTAATTAACACATTTTGTTCTTATTGAAACAAAAATGACCTCAACCCTGGTCTCTAGAGGACAATAAACATGAGGATAGCATTCCCTAAATGATGCTTCTTACTTGGTTTTGCACACTTGGGAGCTAAGAACCTGATTGTGATAATCACTGTTAGCTGAGTGATCTTTACAGCAGCAAGTGAGGAGCAAACATTAAACACAATCGAACGCCATCTAAGTATTGACATAGGACAGATAGGAAGAGTATGAAAAGAATTCAGAATAAAGAAATAGATTCATTAAATCCGATCTAGTTATGCAGCGACTCATATGAGAAGATTACAGATTCAAATCAGACTTGAAAACTGGGTGCTGTTTTGCTAGCACCCAAAGTCAAAGTCTTCAAGATAGCCATGTAAGAGGCACAAACTCTGAGTCCCTGTCGGCCCTGGGCTGATGGAAGAGGCTCGGCTCATTATTGAAGGTCATACAAAAATTGGATGTATGCACTTCTAAACTCTTCCACTCCTAAACTCTCACGTGAGAAAGAAAGAAAACTGTATCTTGTTCAAGCATAGGTATTTTAAATAGCTTTATTGAAATATAATTCAATATACTGTAAAGTTCACCTATTTTAACTGTATAATACTTATAGAATTGTGCAATCAAGACCATAACTTAATTTTAGAACATTTCACCACCCCCAAGCCCTCAGCTGTACCTTTCTGTCCTAGACCTACTTTCTGTCTCTATAGATTTGCCTATTCTAGACATTTATATAAGTGATATTATATAGTATGTGAACTTCTGTGACTAACTTTCATTCAGCATCGTGTTCTTGGGGTGCATTCATTTTGCAACGTGTATCAGTACTTCATTCTGTGTCATGGCCAAGAATTATTCCCTTGTATGGATACACCATAGTTTGTTTTTCCATTTATCAGTTGGTGGACATTTAGGTAGTTTCCACTTTTGGGCTAGCATGAACCATGGACATTAGTTGACAAGTTTTCAGACATATTTTTTTTTATTCTTGGGTATATATTGATATTATATGTAGAGAGAGGAATAGCATTACTGTTGTATAGTAACTCTATGGTTAACATTTTGAGGAACTGCCAAACTATTTCCAAAGTGACTGTATCATTTTTTATGTTCCCACCAGTAATATAAATATATTATATATATATATATATACACAGAATAAATTATTACATAAATTATATGCTGGAATAAAGAAATCAGGGACAAATGATTTATGAGAATATTCAGAACATGAATCTAAGAGACAGAGAGACAATGTTAGCTTGTTGAAATATATTCTAAGAACAGTTTGCTGCCCAAAGAATGTTTTACTTTACATATAATGGGAGTTATATATGTAATGTTTATTTATAATTATATCTAATATATATAATTTATAAATATATTTGTATATAATTATAATTATATATATTATAATGTTTCTTGAAGTATCTTTTGTATACAATTGAACTTCTACCCTTGAGTGCTGATCAAAATGTTGAAAAACTAATGCAGCATAGGGAACAACCAGTGCTGTGCTGAAGTCTACTAAAACTGGATCTTGAGAACCAATTGTTAAATATTTAGGAATTTTATCAGCCAGTCATTAAGTCTTTGGTACTTGAAATAACCCGTTGGTGAGTATTTACACCACAAAAATTGGCAAATGCTACAAATCAGGAGCTTTCTGTTTTGGAAAACTGGTTTACCACACCACTGGAACCAAACAGTCAGAATGGATGCTAATACCATAGGACTAGAGGCCAATTGTAAAGAATGGCTTCTGCATCAGTGAATTCTAGTTGAATATCAACTCTGTTTATTCCCTAATTAATACATTGGACATATGGTTTAACTCCAGCCAGCTCTAAGTATAGAAGTAGTAAAATAAATTCAAAGCATTCATAATTTTGTTTTAAGTTTAGACATCATCTTAGTTTATGTGATATTTGAGTATTCGTAACAGATTTTGGCATTTTAGAGAATGTAGGAGATTTGACTTGAGTTTTAATTTATAATATGAGAATTGACTTAGACTTGTGACTTTAAGTTAGAAAGCATGAGAAAATTATTGTTCATAAACAATGTTAAAAATTTAGAATGACTTGGGACTCACTGTATTTGTAAGTCCAATTTATTAGATTTATAAGGATGCTTAAGTACTTAAAAGGTTTTGTTTTATAAGAGGCATTTTTAATATTTCAAAAGAAAAATACAATAAGCTGATAGATCCAATTAAACGTGGTTACCGAAATGCTTCTCTTGATTAAATTTTGCAGATTACTGAATAGAATAAAATGATTTACTAGTCGTGACTTCAAGGATTTAGGAAAATATAAGTTTTTAAATTTGATTTTAATAAATCCTATATTACTTTTTAAAAAAATCAAATTCAAATCTGTCATAGTTACTAAAGGAGCTCTCAAGGACATAAAGGACACTCGGTGACATGGAGATTCTATCTGGGCAGGTATTTCTAGGTTCCTGACTCAAAGGACTACAAGAAAATATGTAAAAAGGTTTACTGAGAAAGACTCCCCTTTGCCCTAGAAAGAGAACCAGACGTATACACCATGTGATTCTGATAACGGTCTGTATTTCCTCTTCACTGGGAACTTGTGGTAATAGTTTGTCATCATGATTAAGGGATGACCCTACCCTGGACCCAGTGGCCTCTTCCATTCTGACTCTTGTCTGTGCTCCACAACCAATATTTTAATCTCCTCACATCTAGGGTGCTTACAGCTGTTTTCAGATTCTCCATCTCTGTTGATGCAGTTTCAGTTTGCCTCAGATATTAAACATTTATTAATAACCTTTCATGCAAATTTAAAGTGCTCTGGAGAGTGCTGGTTGCCAAATGGAGAACGTTATCATGGGAATGGCTGTATTCCAAGGTCTCTGCCTCTGGGAGCTTTGTTCTCTGCTCTCCGTGTCTTCCTGCCTCCCTACAGCAAAGAGAATGCTGTACTCCACATTTCTCATGAGAAGAGTTCCCTCTTGGCTTGAAGTGCAATTTATAAAGTCTAAATCCAACCATATCATGATTCTTTTTCTTTTGCACAATTTAACATCCCTCCTGGTAGCAACGGTTGAGAGAAATCCCTGTTTATATTTTTACTTTTTTTTTTTTCCTGAATGGTTTGCTCATTATAGTAAGGGTTACCATTCTACCCTAAGCCAACCCTAGGTCTCACACAAGCTATGAAGAGCCTTTGGCTGTGGGACCTGACTCATTCAGCACAGTCTGTTAATTCTTCAAGGTTTAAATGTACAGGGTTGTCGTTGTTGTTGTTGTCATAAGCAGTTTCCCACCTCATGTCCACAGGAGGACATTTGCAAGAAAGCTCACTCTGGTTTTTATCCTATCCATACTTCAGTGTATAAATGTTTACATTCCTCTGGAGAAAAATCCCTAAGATTCAATATACTCTGACTATTATCAAAATTCTTTGAGAGATTATCAGAATCTATTATAGACCAATATTCTGTGCTCAAGAAGAGAATATAATTTTAAGAGCTTATTTATTCACTAAAGAAGCCAATCCTAAGGTTGGTTTTTGTCACAAGAAAAACCAGACCCAAATTCATCATGAAAGTGCGTCAAAATCCTGTTTAAATAAGTGAAGACGTCGAAAGACACATCATGGATTCCAAATACCTTGTTCGCTGGGTGCTTGAGATACAGGGATCGATTATTTCCCACATAACCGAAGGCCTACCAATACTGAACACATTGCATCCATTAAATGATGGCATAGTTTTGACAGACCAAGTCCTAGCTAAAGCATTTCTGGGAGTGGTTCTGTTGGGTTGGCAAATACAATTATAAACTAGTATTGCATGGCAAGACAAGACTATTCAAGCATCACTGAAGGGCTTCCTTGTCCTGGGCTCCTTGGCCTGACAGGACACCTGCAGAAGAGGAAGGGAAACAGGTGTTTCTAATGCACTGCTGTGTGATGAGAAGTGGAATGATCACAAGCAGGGTATGGAGAAGAAATGTTACCCAGTTCCCCTAAAATACAACCTCAACAACACTGAGTGGGGGCAGAAACTAAAAGAGAACAGTAGCGTGTAACAGTCAACTTGCAACGAAGACCTCAGGGACAGATGACTTACAGGCATATTTAGCCCATGATTCTAAGAGAGACAAACACTGTTAGCCTGTTGAAAAGTATTCTGAGAGCCAGTCGCAGACCGAGGAGTGTATCACTTCGCATGTAGCGGAAAACACCATCCTCTTTTCTTCTGGAACCGCACGCATACACAGTGACGTGCTCGACTAGGAGGATTGTTCCGTATTAAGGATCTACATCATTGTCTTGGATACTTTACTCCACGGAGGAAAAGCAGATTTTCATGAAACTGTGTAATCAGGTTTTTGAAGTAAATTAATTCCCCTTGGATCTGTTACTTCCACTTTACATCCTCAACTCAAAACTCTTGGCTTTTTGCTTTGTTTTAAACGAACGGCTTGTTTCTTCTGGAGGCGCACCGCTCTACCTTCCTTACCCCTCTCTACCCTGACAGCCTGTTCTAAAAGCTGTTGTCTTCATTTTCCTAGCCTTCCGTTCTGTACAAACTGATGATAATGGGGAAAAAAAAACCAAAAACCTTGTAGTTAAATTAGCATGTGAATAAAATTCTAAGTGATTCAATATTCTATATATCACAGGGGTCTGTGAATCCACCATGTTGGAATGAGAGAAATGGCACCTTTCGTTTGCAAGTCGAGACGGTTTGCTATGCTGAGGTTAAGAGAACCTGGAGAAAGAGAAGTGCTTGCTGCTAAGATGTTTACAGATGAATACATTCAGAGATTGGCCTTTTTAAGGATGCGTGTGTTAGCCTCCTGGAGGCCCTGTGCCACCCGCATAGACGACAGGGGAAGGAAATACAGTAGGTTAAGGATGTTGACTCATCTTGTATCTCTCTCTCGTACTCGTACTTGCTTTCTCTCTCCCCAGTGCCCTCCCCCGCACTCTCACTATCTTTTGCTTAAGTCTGAGCCTTAACATTATTGCAATAACGCAGTTTGCTTCTACCAATAACTTTCTTGTCAGGAGACATCTGTTCTGTTATGAAAAGTCTCTCCTAGTAAAGCATCAATCATGTCTCCCTTGTAAAGCAAAACACATTTTTTTTGGGTCCCCAGATAGCAAAATACTGCTGAGAAAACAAACCGTGCAGAAATAGTAGCGTGGCACAAGAATCCATGTATTCTGAGCACGCTTTGTTTGCCTGCCGTTGGTGCTGTGTGGTTCCAACAGTGTGGACTGCTGACCGCTGAAGTCTGAGACCGCAGAGGGCTTGTCAGTGTCCTTGCTAAAAGTGTGATGATAGGCTGATGGCTATAGAGATCCACATGATGAGAATCTGAGGCGGGATTTCAGGCTCTTTGCTCTCATCTGCTAAAATAAGTCCTGACACTATTGCAACTGTCAGAGTCCCTTCCAGACCCATGGACCCAGAATGTCAAGCTACCTGGGAAGTCCTAGATGATCATCTAGGGGTTTGCAAACACTTAGATGCTCGGCATCATGGACATAAAACATCTGGTGGATGGAGCAAAACTTCTTCTTGACATCCTGATGCCTTTGGATTTTACTGACATGCTCACTCTGTACATTTATAGAATAGGATTCTCTGCTTTGAGACCCACGTTATTACTTCCTAAGTTTCATCAATCTCATGTATTATAGCATGTGTTGAATGAAACGGGAATTTGCCTACGTCAAGGCTTGAAGTTGGGTGTAAAAGAGAAATGAACGTAGTTTGGGTAAATACTTCCACACCAAAAAACTGGATGTTGTTAGAGCTAAAAGCAATGTGTCAGGCATCGTCCAGTCAGGGAGACAAAACCATGCTAAGTATTTCAAGTAGAGGGGGTTGGATACAAAGGATGTGTAGGGACTGGAAAAGTAAAAGGGAGAGAGAAGAGGGTGCCGAGAGAATTGCCACGGAAGGAGTGAGGTGCAGAGATTGGGAATCTGCTTGTGCTCCCGAGTCAAATCCCCTGAACCGCCACCTGCAGCTTTCTCTAGAGATCCTGCCTCTGTCAGAGCTGCAGACCCCAGGAGAGACTGCTGCCACCAGCCTGTCCTTTCCATCCCAATGGTGACGACCAGCCCCTGCCAGCAATGTCCCCTGCTGTGGGGCCCAGAGCAGAAACTTCTCTCTTCCTCCTGCTTTCTGATCTCCTGACCACGCTTTCACAGGACAGACCTGAGCAGGAAGCCAGCCGGGAAGGGCACGTGGGGCATGTGGTTTGCAGACTATGGAGGGGCGAATACGGAACCAGACATGGCCGGTGAGTGAGCAGGTAGAGGCGATGGTGTGTTGGGGGGTTAACATCTTACACACAGGAAATTAGATTATAATTAACACCAAAACCAAGAGCAAATGTTGGGAAGAAAGGGAAGTACAGAAAGGGGAAGGTTGTTCTGAAACACAGCAAGTGGTCTGTGGAGAATACGAAAGTGGGGAAGACATTTTCCTGTATCATCTGTTGACCTTTTTATTGTCAACTAAACCATGAGAGGTTTTAAAAATCATTACTTTCAAGTTTCTCAAGTAACACATGAATAAATTCTCCTTGTAAGACATTAAAATTTATTGATGCAGGTTAGTCTTCCTTTGATTACCAGGACAATCCTAGTCCCTTCCCAGAAATAACTGTCGGTTTGATGCATACCCAAAGAGGCTGAACTGGATCCTTGAGTGGGAAAAATGATGAAGTCAAATGTAGCATCGTTATACTAGGGAATATTGATGCTGTTTTGTAAGAGAACAGAATAGTTTTTTATGGGTAACAAGGGGAAATTGAATTTGCAGGAACATATGTAGTGTGTTCCATTTATGAGTTGTGTAAAAAAACACAAAAGGAAGTCTTGTTTTAGCTCTAGTGTTTGCTTCTAATACGATCTCTGCCGCCACTCCCCCCAGTGCATGTCTGGGCCGTCCCTCAGAGTGTCTCTGCCTCCAGCCCTTTCCCTCTGTTCAGCCCTAATTCTCTGCTATGTTTCCCCCCACACAGGTGACCAAAAGAAAATGAGAAGACAGAAGGGTAAGTGGAAAAAAAAAAAAAAAAGCAGAGTTATAAGTTAACAAGTTAACGCCTTAGAATTGTGTTATTGCGAAAATGTAATCATAAGAAATGGTTTCTCAAAAACGGCATGGATTCTCAGTTCTGTGAAAGGGCTAAACTTGTTTTGACCCTTCCTTCCTTCCTTCCTTCCTTCCTTCCTTCCTTCCTTCCTTCCTTCCTTCCTTCCTTCCTTCCTTCTTTCTCTCCCTGCCCCTGCTGTTCTTTTGTCAATGCTTAGATCTAATTCCATGTGAATAGTGAAGTCCTCAAAGGAGAAACTGCCTAAAAGATGGTAAATAATCTTTGAATGACATCTTTTCTAGATTCCTAGAATTCTGTGTCCGGGGAGGGATCATTGAGAAAAATGCAAGAAGAAAAAAAAAAATCAGTTGCATTGAACATCAGTAAGCAGCTCAGGAGATGAGGAAGCGTTCACATTGTTACAATCTGGCTCTCCCCCAAAGCAGACCTGAGATCATGCTTGTTGGCAGGGCGTTTATCGAGAGTGTGCTTCCCGGGAGCAGAAGTGAGGGACAGATGGAGGGAATGTCAGTACAAGATGTGTTGGGTTGGTCCTCACTCTCTGTGACAGACGCACATTTCACCGTGACTTTCTGAGAACCTTTATGGAATGCATCTCGGCACTGGTTATCTAAAGGAGGACAAAGGAAAACACTTGCTGTCAGTGTCTCTCCTCCATCCTTTGAGGATGGTCTCACAGGTCGTTAGCCCTTCTGTGGGCTTCCCCTGCCACAAGGTCGGAAAAGACTCTGGGAAGGACAGGCCCAGAGCTTGTCACCGTAGCTGTAGCTGGATGTGAGGCCAGGAGAACTTGGACACAGGAGGTGTCAGACCCATAATTCTTGAAAACTGTCGCCGTTAATCACCCATGTCACATAGTGGCAGGTGAATGTGAGTGCTGTGTGATATTTAATATGTCTTCCATCTGCCTTTCCCCTAGTGCCTGTCATTACACGGTGAAGGGCTTCTAAATGGACATAGGTTTTTACAGGTCCCACAATTTACAAATATATTTGAATATACAAAGCTCACTCCTTGAGAGCAGGTACCATGTTTTACTTATTTTACCGCTTCTGTACCTAGTAGAGGGACAGGCAATCAAAGGAACTCAACAAATATTTAATCATGGGGGTAAATGAAAACGACCTTCAAAGATATTGAACGGTAAGGTGACTCCAATCCAATCACTCCCTTCAATGCCCAACAGTTTGAGGGGGGAAGCCTTCTCTGTCCATTACCCACCAGCCTCTGCTTCTGCTAAGTGTAAAGGCAGAAAGGGTAGGTAGGATATCGTGGTAGAGGAGGAGGCAATGAAATACTTTGTCAAAATATACTAGATACTCCGGAAGCCATGTGTCCTGACCCCAGCGTATGGGATTAGCTCATGTCCAGGCTTTGTTTCCCCCCATCTTCCTGTCTCCTTATCCCCACTGCCTGCCGGAGCGCTCTCGGTCATTTGTGGTTTTCATGTCCACACTGGTCAGCTCCTATTTGAAATCATAGCGTGAGGAGTTGTCCGTTGCAGAGGGACAGAATTAGAAGCTCCTGAGGACTGTCTGGAGCTTGCTGTGGGCCACCCTGAGTCTATTGTTATTCCTGCCACCAGCTTGTCCACAAATGGGCCAGATTTCAAAAAAGTAATCCCTTAAATGAGAACAGCCTGAAACAATTCCAAATCAGCGAATACCGCATCTCTGCTTGTCCACAGGGCCCCATCCGAGAAGGATGCTGGCTTTTCCTGCTGTTGGTCTGTTTACACCAAGCTGACTTGATATTTTTATCTGTTTACAAAGTGGTGCAAAATGTTTATATAGTAGTGACCTGGTTTCTGGGTCTGGAAGTGCTGTTTGCAGTAGAATGTTTTCTAATCTTGCATGAAGCTCTAATCGTGTGCGTTTAGCGAGGACGCAGTTCCAGTTGGTGAGAGCTGTTCAGAGAAGGGGTCCAGCTCAGGGCCGACCTTGTTTTCTTTGTCTTCTGGAGGGTGGGTTCGGAAGCACGCCCATGTCCCAGACTGCTTGTCTTTTACTGTAGATTTGATTCAAGCTAAACACTTTGGGGTTCTGAAAATGTGTATTTTTAGCCATGGAACTTTTGGGAGTCTGTCTGTATGGTACAATAGCAGAAAAGAGGCTAATGGAACCTCTGGTTTGCTATAATTCTCTTAGAACCAGTTTACACTGACATGTATGTACCCGGTCTTTGGTCTACGTGAATTATTCCTGGATCTGTCCCTGGAAAGCACAACTAAGCTTCTTTACATTTTTTTTTAAGTTTATTTTTTATAAACATATATTTTTTCCCCAGGGGTACAGGTCTGTGAATCTCCAGGTTTACACACTTCACAGCACTCACCATAGCACATACCCTTCCCAATGTCCATAATAACCCCACCCCCTCAACCCCCCTCCCCCCAGCAACCCTCAGTTTGTTTTGTGAGATTAAGAGTCACTTATGGTTTATCTCCCTCCCAATCCCATCTTGCTTCATTTACTCTTCTCCTACCCCCTTAACCCCCATGTTGCATCTCCTCTCCCTCATATCAGGGAGATCATATGATAGTTGTCTTTCTCCAATTGACTTATTTCGCTAAGCGTGATACCCTCTAGTTCCATCCACGTCATCGCAGATGGCAAGATTTCATTTCTTTTGATGGCTGCATAGTATTCCATTGTGTATATATACCACATCTTCTTTATCCATTCGTCTGTGGATGGACATCTAGGTTCTTTCCATAGTTTGGCCATTGTAGACATTGCTGCTATAAACATTCGGGTGCACGTGCCCCTTCGGATCACTACGTTTGTATCTTTAGGGTAAATACCCAGCAGTGCAATTGCTGGGTCATAGGGTAGTTCTATTTTCAACATTTTGAGGAACCTCCATGCTGTTTTCCAGAGTGGTTGCACCAGCTTGCATTCCCACCAACAGTGTAGGAGGGTTCCCCTTTCTCCGCATCCTCGCCAGCATCTGTCATTTCCTGACTTGTTAATTTTAGGCATTCTGACTGGTGTGAGGTGGTATCTCATTGTGGTTTTGATTTGTATTTCCCTGATGCCAAGTGATATGGAGCACTTTTTCATGTGTCTGTTGGCCATCTGGATGTCTTCTTTGCAGAAATGTCTGTTCATGTCTTCTGCCCATTTCTTGATTGGATTATTTGTTCTTTGGGTGTTGAGTTTGCTAAGTTCTTTATAGATTCTGGACACTAGCCCTTTATCTGATATGTCGTTTGCAAATATCTTCTCCCATTCTGTCAGTTGTCTTTTGGTTTTGTTAACTGTTTCCTTTGCTGTGCAAAAGCTTTTGATCTTGATAAAATCCCAATAGTTCATTTTTGCCCTTGCTTCCCTTGCCTTTGGCGATGTTCCTAGGAAGATGTTGCTGTGGCTGAGGTCGAAGAGGTTGCTGCCTGTGTTCTCCTCAAGGATTTTGATGGATTCCTTTCTCACATTGAGGTCCTTCATCCATTTTGAGTCTATTTTCGTGTGTGGAGTAAGGAAATGGTCCAATTTCATTTTTCTGCATGTGGCTATCCAATTTTCCCAACACCACTTATTGAAGAGACTGTCTTTTTTCTATTGGACATTCTTTCCTGCTTTGTCGAAGATTAGTTGACCACAGAGTTGAGGGTCTATTTCTGGGCTCTCTATTCTGTTCCATTGATCTATGTGTCTGTTTTTGTGCCAGTACCATGCTGTCTTGATGATGACAGCTTTGTAGTAGAGCTTGAAGTCCGGAATTGTGATGCCACCAACTTTGGCTTTCTTTTTCAATATTCCTTTGGCTATTCGAGGTCTTTTCTGGTTCCATATAAATTTTAGGATTATTTGTTCCATTTCTTTGAAAAAAATGGACGGTACTTTGATAGGAATTGCATTAAATGTGTAGATTGCTTTAGGTAGCATAGACATTTTCACAATATTTATTCTTCCAATCCATGAGCATGGAACATTTTTCCATTTCTTTGTGTCTTCCTCAATTTCTTTCATGAGTAGTTTATAGTTTTCTGAGTATAGATTCTTAGTCTCTTTGGTTAGGTTTATTCCTAGGTATCTTATAGTTTTGGGTGCAATTGTAAATGGGATGGACTCCTTAATTTCTCTTTCTTCTGTCTTGTTGTTGGTGTAGAGAAATGCAACTGATTTCTGTGCATTGATTTTATATCCTGACACTTTACTGAATTCCTGTACCAGTTCTAGCAGTTTTGGAGTGGAGTCTTTTGGGTTTTCCACGTATAGTATCATATCATCTGCGAAGAGTGATAGTTTGACTTCTTCTTTGCCGATATGGATGCCTTTAATTTCTTTTTGTTGTCTGATTGCTGAGGCTAGGACTTCTAGTACTATGTTGAATAGCAGTGGTGATAACAGACATCCCTGCCGTGTTCCTGACCTTAGCGGAAAAGCTTTCAGTTTTTCTCCATTGAGAATGATATTTGCAATGGGTTTTTCATAGATGGCTTTGATAATATTGAGGTATGTGCCCTCTATCCCTACACTTTGAAGAGTTTTGATCAGGAAAGGATGCTGTACTTTGTCAAATGCTTTTTCAGCATCTATGGAGAGTATCATATGGTTCTTGTTCTTTCTTTTATTAATGTGTTGCATCACATTGATTGATTTGCGGATGTTGAACCAAACTTGCAGCCCTGGAATAAATCCCACTTGGTCGTGGTGAATAGTCCTTTTAATGTACTGTTGAATCCTATTGGCTAGTATTTTGGTGAGAATTTTTGCATCTGTGTTCATCAAGGATATTGGTCTGTAGTTCTCTTTTTTGATGGGATCCTTGTCTGGTTTGGGGATCAAGGTGATGCTGGCCTCATAAAAGGTGTTTGGAAGTTTTCCTTCCATTTCTATTTTTTGGAACAGTTTCAGGAGAATAAGAATTAGTTCTTCTTTAAATGTTTGGTAGAATTCCCCCCGGGAAGCCGTCTGGCCCTGGGCTTTTGTTTGTTTGGAGATTTTTGATGACTGTTTCAATCTCCTTACTGGATATGGGTCTGTTCAGGCTTTCTATTTCTTCCTGGTTCAGTTGTGGTAGTTTATATGTCTCTAGGAATGCATCCATTTCTTCCAGATTGTCAAATTTATTGGCATAGAGTTGCTCATAATATGTTCTTATAATTGTCTGTATTTCTTGGGTGTTAGTTGTGATCTCTCCTCTTTCATTCATGATTTTATTTATTTGGGTCCTTTCTCTTTTCTTTTTGAGAAGTCTGGCCAGCGGTTTATCAATCTTATTAATTCTTTCAAAGAACCAGCTCCTAGTTTCGTTGATTTGTTCTATTGCTTTTTGGTTTCTATTTCATTGATTTCTGCTCTGATCTTTACGATTTCTCTTCTCCTGCTGGGTTTAGGCTTTCTTTCTTGTTCTTTCTCCAGCTCCTTTAGGTGTAGGGTTAGGTTGTATACCTGAGACCTTTCTTGTTTCTTGAGAAAGGCTTGTACCGCTATATATTTTCCTCTCAGGACTGCCTTTGTTGTGTCCCACAGATTTTGAACCGTTGTATTTTCATTATCATTTGTTTCCATGAATTTTTTCAACTCTTCTTTAATTTTCTGGTTGACCCATTCATTCTTTAGAAGGTTGCTGTTTAGTCTCCATGTATTTGGGTTCTTTCCAAATTTCCTCTTGTGATTGAGTTCTAGCTTCAGAGCATTGTGGTCTGAAAATATGCAGGGAATGATCCCAATCTTTTGATACCGGCTGAGACCTGATTTAGGACCGAGGATGTGATCTATTCTGGAGAATGTTCCATGGGCACTAGAGATGAATGTGTATTCTGTTGCTTTGGGATGAAATGTTCTGAATATATCTGTGATATCCATCTGGTCCAGTGTGTCATCTAAGGCCTTTATTTCCTTGTTGATCTTTTGCTTGGATGATCTGTCCATTTCAGTGAGGGGAGTGTTAACGTCCCCTACTATTATTGTATGATTGTCGATGTGTTTCTTTGATTTTGTTATTAATTGGTTTATATAGTTGGCTGCTCCCACGTTAGGGGCATAGATATTTAAAATTGTTAGATCTTCTTGTTGGACAGATCCTTTGAGTATGATATAGTGTCCTTCCTCATCTCTTATTATAGTCTTTGGCTTAAAATCTAATTGATCTGATATAAGGATTGCCACTCCTGCTTTCTTCTGATGTCCATTAGCGTGGTAAATTCTTTTCCACCCCCTCACTTTATCTGAAGGTGTCTTCGGGTTTAAAATGAGTTTCTTGTAGGCAACATACAGATGGGTTTTGTTTTTTTATCCATTCTGATGCCCTGTGTCTTTTGATTGGGGCATTTAGCCCATTAACATTCAGGGTAACTATTGAGAGATATGAATTTAGTGTCATTGTATTGCCTGTAAGGTGACTGTTATTGTATATTGTGTCTGTTCCTTTCTGATCTACTACTTTTAGGCTCTCTCTTTGCTTAGAGGACCCCTTTCAATATTTCCTGTAGAGCTGGTTTGGTGTTTGCAAATTCTTTCAGTTTTTGTTTGTCCTGGAAGCTTTTAATCTCTCCTTCTATTTTCAATGATAGCCTAGCTGGATATAGTATTCTTGGCTGCATGTTTTTCTCATTTAGTACTCTGAATATATCATGCCAGCTCTTTCTGGCCTGCCAGGTCTCTGTGGATAAGTCTGCTGCCAATCTAATATTTTTACCATTGTATGTTACAGACTTCTTCTCCCGGGCTGCTTTCAGGATTTTCTCTTTGTCACTAAGACTTGTAAATTTGACTATTAGGTGACGGGGTGTGGACCTATTCTTATTGATTTTGAGGGGGGTTCTCTGAACCTCCTGGATTTTGATGCTTGTTCCCTTTGCCATATTGGGGAAATTCTCTCCAATAATTCTCTCCAATATACCTTCTGCTCCCCTCCCTCTTTCTTCTTCTTCTGGAATCCCAATTATTCTAAGGTTGTTTCATCTTATGGTGTCACTTATCTCTCGAATTCTGCCCTCGTGGTCCAGTAGCTGTTTGTCCCTCTTTTGCTCAGCTTCTTTATTCTCTGTCATTTGGTCTTCTATATCGCTAATTCTTTCTTCTGCCTCATTTATCCTAGCAGTGAGAGCCTCCGGTTTTGATTGCATCTAATTAATAGCTTTTTTTATTTCAACTTGATTAGATTTTAGTTCTTTTATTTCTCCAGAAAGGGCTTTTATATCTCCCGAGAGGGTTTCTCTAATATCTTCCATGCCTTTTTCGAGCCCGGCTAGAACCTTGAGAATCGTCATTCTGAACTCTAGATCTGACATATTACCAATGTCTTTATTGATTAGGTCCCTAGCCTTTGGTACTGCCTCTTGTTCTTTTTTTTTGTGGTGAATTTTTCCGCCTTGTCATTTTGTCCAGATAAAAGTATATGAAGGAACAAGTAAAATATTAAAAGGGTGGCAACAACCCCAGGAAAATATGCTTTAGCCAAATCAGAAGAGATCCCAAATCGTGAGGGGGAGGAAAGGGGATATAAAGAGGTTCAGAAAGAAAAAAAAGAAAAAAGAAAAAAGAAAAAAGAAACAAATAAAAAAGAAAACCAGTAATGAAAAAATAAAAAAGGAAAAAAATATATATATATAGATAAACTAGTTAAAAAAGTTAAAAAAGAAAAGTTAAAAAAATTTAGCAGAAGAAGAGAAAAAAAAATTGAAAAAGAAAATAGAATTACATTAACTGCAAGGCTAAAGAATCATGGGGAGAAAGCCATGAGTTCCGTGCTTTGCTTTCTCCTCCTCTGGAATTCCGCTGCTCTCCTTGGTATTGAAACCGCACTCCTCGTAAGTGAACTTGGTCCTGGCTGGGTTTCTTGTTCATCTTCTGGGGGAGGGGCCTGTCGTAGTGATTCTCAAGTGTCTTTGCCCCAGGCGGAGTCACACCGCCCTTACCAGGGGCCGGGCTGAGTAATCCGCTCGGGTTCGCTTTCGGGAGCTTTTGTTCCCTGAGCGCTTTCCGTAGAGTCCGGAGGGCGGGAATGAAGATGGCGGCCGCCCAGTCTCCGGCCCGGAGGAGCCGAGAGCCCAGCGCCCCACTCCTCAGTGCGCCCTCAGAGAACAGCGCCCAATTGCTCCCGTCACCCTGGCCTCCGGCCGCGCTCCGAGCTCACCGAGCCTGCGACCGGTTCAAGGTAACCCCGAGCTTAGAGCTCACTCCTCGGCTCCGTCTCTGTAGCCGGCTTCCCCGTTCTAATACCTGCAAGCTCTGCGACACTCAGACATCCCCGATCCTTCTGTGACCCTGCGGGACCTGAGGCCACGCTGACCCCGCGTGCGCTTCACCCCGGTTAAGCCTCTGGAGCGATGTCCCTCAGCGGAACAGACTTTTAAAAGTCCCGATTTTGTGCTCCGTTGCTCCGCCGCTTGCCGGGAGCCGGCCCCTCCCCCCGCCGTCTATCTTCCCGTCCCTTTGGATTCACTTCTCCGCCAGTCCTACCTTTCAGAAAGTGGTTGATTTTCTGTTTCTAGAATTGCTGTTCTTCTTCTCTTCGATCTCCCGTTGGATTTGTAGGTGTTTGCAATCTTTAGATAAGCTATCTAGCTGATCTCCCGCAACCTGAAGTCATCTCAGCCGCTACTTCTCCGCCATCTTCTCTCTCTCTACCCTGCTTATTTATTTTGAATTTTCAAATGTATTGTTAATAAAGTTTTTCTGTAGTATCCATATGGATGCAAGAGGATACTTTTATCTCCTCAAACAGTACACTAGACATCTCTGGGACACCTGGGTGTATCAGTCAGTTAAGTGTCTGCCTCCAGCTCAGGCCACAATCCCAAGATCCTGGGATGGATCAGCTTCTTTACGTTTTAATGAGGCATCATCTCCCAGGGACAGGGAACTTTTCACTTAGGGCTAGGTTGTAATTCTCTGCAGAAGGAATCAAGGATGGCCTGACTCACCTTGGAGGGCAGATGGGGCTGTCAAACGCGATAATGGATACGACCGCCTTTTACAAGCAGCATGAAACTCAGTGTGGATCAGGTTACTCTCCAGGTACATTTCATTTGGTTCCAACCGTGAACTCCATCCCTTGGCTTAAATTCATCAGCAGGAAGTAGAATGTAGGGGAGGCTCTGAAGTGCAAGTCACAAGCCCTATGTTTTCAACCCTTCTGAGGATAGAAATAATATTTGGTAAGTTACATATCTTCTCTGGGCCTCAGAATCCTCGCTAAAATTAAGTAAAATTAAGTGGCTGAGTTAAGAGATATCTAAATTCCTTTCAGCACTGTAATTCTTTGTAGCTATATAGTACATATTCCTGATGAGATCGGAAAGCCCGACGGGGCACCTGCAGGGCTCAGTCTGAGAGCTTGACTCCTGATTTTAGCTCAGGTAGTGATCTCGGGGTCCAGGGATGGAGCCCCGCATCAGGCTCTGAGCTCAGCAGGAAGTCTGCTTGAGATTCTCTGTCCTTCTGTCCCTCCCGGGGCTTGTGTGCATTCTCTACTCTAAAATAAATTAATTAATTAATCTTAAAAAAAAGAAAAGAAAGAAAGAAAAAGTAAAGCCTGATGTCCTACTACCTAATTATGACATAGGACCCTTCAGCTTCTTCTTTGCTTTATTTTCAGATGATTGGTCTGGATGAAAACCCTTTGAAGTGACTTTAAGACACTTCCCTTTGCCTACTAATCTTTATAGCAAAATAATGGTATCATTTTTGTTCTTTGAAATGTTATGAAAAAGGGATATCAAAAATTTTTTTAAGTGTAGAATACTTTCTGCTGTGATTAAGCAAATTTAGGTTAACCGATTCTGAATAAATATGGGATTTATTTCAAATTCCTGGAATTGCTATATGAACCCACCTCCCCAGCCATGCCTCCCAGACCAGCACCCACCAAGCCCATGGAACAGGGGAGGAATGGTGGCTGGGAAAGGGAGCAAAGTTCGGATGCTTCGTAAACAACCTTTCTACGCCGTGTTCCCCAAAGCTTGTGGCATAGAATCTTAGTTTCACAAGCCATTATAGATAAGGCATGAACAAGGTTCTGTTAAATGAGTTTGTGAAACATTGTATTTAACAAATAGAACAGATTTTCTCCCTACAAAACTTTCTCTAAGCCTTTACTGTGCTAACATATATTCTCCATCTCCGAAAGAAAGGTATGACATGCGTGTTGTATATAGGTGAGTGACCATGAGACTTTTATGTGAGGAAGTCTCGTAGGACAAGTTTCCTTGGAACAAACTTTAAGACATTTGTTTTTAAAGAGCCAGAATCCAGTGAAACAATTAAAGGTCTGCTGAGACGCTAGAGAAAGGGAACACTTATGGCCGTGGGACTCACTGGGTGTGCTCCCGCGAAGACAGACTTGCATCACACTGAGTGGTATCAAGTATGAGCTGTTGGTTTTATATTTACCTGAAACACATTTCCTCAGTTGCGTTCGATTGCCTTGTGTGGTGCTTAATGTACCACCAAGGGTGTGCAGACATTTCATAAATGCTGCTGATCCTGAAGTCAAACAATTTTTAGACTGTGTGTTGTAGCTTGTTCATAAAAATTGTATTCCTTACCACTTGTCTTCCTTCCTTCAACAAACATTTGGAGAATGCTTAGTCTTCGGTACTTTTCCAAGCTGTAGTGCTATGTTATTGACCACTAAGACTCAGATCCTTCCAAACAAACCATGATTTATTAGAAACAAATGTGTATTTTAAAACTAGAATAGACTGTAACAAACATGCCATTTAAACCAAGTACAGAGCAACAAGGCGATGAGGAGGAAAGACGGCAATTAATTTTCAAAGAATGCAAAGGAATGTTTTCTAGAAAGACACCTGAGTCTTAAAAGCAGAATAGAAGTTTTCTAGATGGAACATACCAGTTGATTCTAGCACCAAGAAGAAAATTTTCAAAAGCAAGGAGTTGGGAAACAATTTCACGAGTGTGGGAGGATGTAAGCAGTTGGTATTGTTGGAACATGAAGTAGAAGGAGCCAAGTTGAAAGATATAAGGATTAAGAACTTGGCAAGGCTCAGATTAGTAAAACTTTGTGTCCTTTGCAAAATGACTCCAGAGTCTGGTCCAGGCAGTGGTTTAGGCAGTGGAGAAGGTTTCAGAAAGGAGAGAGCCATGATAAGGCAAACGCTTAAAACCTGACCTTTGGAGCAGTGTAGAGAGGCCAGAGGTAGGGAAATCAATTAATAGCTATTACAATGACCTAAATGAGAAATGATAGGAACCTAAACCAAGGCACTAACAGTGGCATGTTTTGATAGGAAATATTGAAGGCACTGAAGGTGTGAATTTAATAATACTTGTCACTGATTGGGTTGTAAGGAGTGATAGTGAATGAAGTCAGACTCCCAGGTGTATGGTTTCTTGCTTGGAGAATTGGTTGGATAGTGATGTCTGTAATGAGATAGGATGTGTGGAAAAGTGGACATTTTTTGTAAGTGTAAAAATATATATATCTTATATATGTATCTTTTCATATATAAAATTTGAAGTGCCTTAGGATATGCAGGATGAGACCCTAACAGATGATTGCTTATATGTGCTCTGAGTCTCATAGAAAGCTTTGCTTATAGTTATGAATTCACAAACCACCAGCTTTTGGGTGGTAGATACAATATACTTGAAATAGAAGATACAGCCTTGGAAGAGAAAACTATAAGATACAGAAGAATAAAGATAATCCTTGTGCCAAAAAGAAGATGCAGAATCATTAAAAGGAGAATGAAAATGTTCTCAAACCAAAACCTAGAAATGTAAGGTATGACAAGACATAGCATAGTAAGAGAATTTTAAAGAGGGAGATCTCAGAGAGAGAGAGAGAGGGTGAGGGAGAGAGTGAGAGAGAACAAAAGCTAAGTGCCTGAGAGAAGTATTCTGAGCTAAAGCTGAGACTTGTTTTAGGATTTGGCAACACTGAGTCATCAGTGACCTTTGTTAGAATGATTTCAGTGAAGCCAGATTGCCTTAAGTGGTGGATATATAAGCAAGTGATATTGATGTGTTTTAGTCTTTTTTTTTTTTTCAAAAATATTTGGCTGAAAAAAAACGAAGAGAAAGATAAGCAAAGTTAGAGGGGAATGAAGGGTGAAGGAGGAATGTGTTTAAAATATAGTTATGTGTGTATGTGTGTGAGAGAGAAAATAAGGAAGGACGGAAAGAGGAAGGAAGGAAGGATAGAAGGAAGGACTGAGGGAAGGCAGGGAGAGTAAATACGTCCATAGGCTACAAGATATAACAATTTTGACACTGTCCTGGGCCAGGTAACACTGTCTTGTGTGCAGGTGTGGTGGGGGTGGGGGTGGAAGGTTCTGTGCATTGTAGGATGTTTAACCACATCCATGGCCTCTACTGGTGGATGCCAGTGGATGCCACCATGATGATCATGCATGTCCCCAGACATTGCCTGGTGAGGGAGGTGAAATTATTCCTTGTTGAGAACCACTGGGTTAGAAGAGAAGGCAGTGGAGAAGATTGACCATCTAATGGAGAGAAGTGAGAAAAAATAATGCAGAATCCACTGACATAGAAGGAGGCTCTGGGCTTTAGAACATAGATAAAGGTGTGTCCTTTGTACAGAAGAGACACATTTTCCTCTGATGCAAATGAAGGAGAAAAAGAGCACAAAGATGCAAGGAATTTGCATTCAGGGAAGGAATGCTGGTCAGGAAATGAAGTGATGACTCCATTTCCTTTGTGAGTTAAGGAGACAAGGTCATCCAGTAAAAATGAAGAAGCCACAGTCTGAGTAGGAGGCCTAAGGAAGTGGAAATCATTCAGGATATAAAGCTGAAGTGAATGTAAGAGGGAAAGTGCAAAAAGAAAAAAAAAATCCTGAAGAGTGTAATCAAGGTCACAGATTTGGAAAGCAGCAATCTGAATGAGCCTCAATCCTAACTGTGACAATTTTCCCTCCAGCCACGTCCTCCCCGTGGTTAAAGAACCAAAGATCGGTGCTTATGTGATGGCAATAGTGTTGGGTGTTTGTAGAGCAGGCATGGAAAATGGCGGAGTAGAGTTGGTTGGATCAGACAGACAAAGCCTAGCCACACCTCACTTCTGAGATTAGTGGGTTTTAGGAATAGCTAATTCAGAGGTTTCCAACCTAGAGTCAATTAACAGAATTTCTTCTAAAACCAAAAGGACTCAGATGACACTGTTTAAATTCTTAACTCCAGAAGCGTTGTCTGAAATTTGAAGGAGATTGAGTGTAGTTCATATTTTAAAAACCATTTGTATAGTCTTTCCTGTGTACTGTATCTTTCTTATTAAATGCTTAAAATAACATAGTTATCTTTTACTTACTGATTTGTCACTCTCTTTACATGTTAAAGAAACCCTACAGGAATCTGGTTGTCTCAGTTGGTAGAGCACATGACTCTTGATCTCAGGGTTGGGTCGTGGGAATACTTAAATTGAAAAAAAAAAAAAGACTTTAAAAGGAACCTAATGTGGTAATAACCCTATGTGATAAGTATTGCCAATATTTATCTCGGTTTTCTATTTGTCTTCTGACTTTATCTGTGGCTTTATTCAGGCATTGCTTAATTATTATGTATCAAATGCAATCAGTCCGTCCTATAAAGCCAAAGAAGTTTTGTGTCTAACCTGGAAAAGGTTTCCCCATACAGATACAATAAAACTATTTTCTACATTGTCTTCTAAAATTTTATGTTTTTAAAAAATTGACATTTGTGGATCATTAGGAGATTTATTTTGACCTAATAAGTAAGCTGGGGTTGCAATTAAGTTATTTTTAAGAGAGTATTAATCACCCAAACATAATGTATTAAATATTGTCTTTACCCCATTGTTATGCCATACTAGTTTTTTCATAAAATAAATGTATGCATTTATTTGGGTCTCTTCATGTACCCTTTATTAAGGAACATCATTCCATTGATGTGTTTATTGTTTGATAGGCATGTATTTAACATCTCCCTGAGTAATACATATGATGACACGGTCACTGATTAGACTTAACTCTTTATTTTATGACAAAGCCCAGAGAATTTACGTGGCTTATCAGAGATCATCCAGGTAATTAGTGGGGAAGCTCACCAGAACCTGAGACTCATGCTTCTCAGTTGAGTGTGGGATACACTTACCGACTAATGAGTTACTCTGTTACATAGCCGTTGACTGACTAGATGTGAGATGAGTCAGTCACGTCACTTATGCTGAGTCATTATGGCGACCAGATGAGGGATTTCCACAGATGGCTGATGGGAAGAGAAACTGTTAGGAAAAAAGGAGTTCTCAGTAGTCATGAAAGTACCTGATTCTTCATCCCAATTTGCAAGGCAAAGGATTAACCATGAACTCATTTTTCAATGATTTGTGTAAAAGTGCTTCTTTACAAAAATTACACATTGGTGTCAGTCCACGGAGAACTTTTTCCTTTGTGCTAGTATGAAGACAGAAAAAAAGGAACATTCTGTTGATTAGTTGGGTTTTTTAGTTTTTACTTCAAAGGTGTGACATCAATTTGACTTTGCTTTTTTTTTTTTTTTCAATTTAGAATGTATTCATGTTATTCAACTGATAGACGTTGGACTATAACTCTTTGGAATAGTTTTTAAAATTCAAGGAGATGAGTGTGAACCATTTTACAACCTTAACAAAGTGCCGTAGAGATCTTTGAATATATGAAATCCTAGTTACGAGTCAACTATGTCAATCAAAGTAGGAGGTGAAGAAATGGCTGAAATCCCATAAAACCCTAAGCAAAGTTACTGGCTGATTCCTCACCAACATGTACAGATACAGGGAATAGTGGGAGAAAGAGTACCTGCATAGACTCCACCTTTCCAGGACAGGAACTATTACCGTTAAGATTTCAGTTAAATGCAGATTAAATTAGCCTCGTGTGGTGAGGTTTCTCAGGGGAGATTTTCTTAAGCCCGGATATTCTTTGTTCTCCTTACTCAACATAAGGCAACTGGAGTAAATAACTATAATGCAGAGACAGGACAAATGTTTCGAGCATGGAGTTCACCCATAGACCTGTGACACACATGGACTGATTTGAAATTTTAGCCAACTTACCAGTTTGATGTCCTCTGATTTGCACATTGCCTCAGTGCTTCCAAAATCAGTGTTGAGGAAATAACTGAAGGTGTGGAGTGAACTGTGTTCAAACCATGAGACCTTCCCTTATTTTAACTCTTTGCAGGAGTCAGGATTCAAACTAAATCCGAACGTAAGAAAAGCTAAATTTTCCTTGTGGATGATGAGTTTTCATCTAAGTACCACATTTTAGTTTCAGAGTCACCCTTTTTTTGGGCAAAGAGGACACTTTAATACTATGGATTAAGAGTTCCAAAACTGGAACTTGGAGTCCGAGCAAAAATTTAAAAATATTTGAATCAATGTATTGTCTAAGCCTGGGACTTCGCTATAAGTAAATCAGGATGTAATATGTAGTGAATATTATATATATAATAAAACACTTAAAGGATTGGATTCTTTTCCTTCCTTAAAGGATACTTTCTAGATTCCCACTTGGAATTCAGTTTAGTGATACCGGTGTGGATCCAACCAGTGTCAGAATGGCAGAGCCACATTAGCTACGTGTGTGAAGTTGTGAGCACAGTGACTCTTTGAACAAGGAAGGAAGACTTACTGACAAGGCTCTGCTTACAATATGGTAATGATGTGGTCAAGGCCTGGAATGCACCAGAATCTTTCCAGTCATCTCGAGTTTATGCCCTGGGGTCACACCTCTGGCTCGATGTAGTAGCTAGGTCTACAGCAGAAGTTCTTCACGTAAAAGTATACTCTCCTGGGGCACCTGGGTGGCCCAGTTAGTGGAGCGTCTGACTTTTGATTTCAGCTTGGGTCATGATCTCGGGGTGGTGAGATTAAGCCCTGAGTCAGGCTCCCAGCTAGATGTGGGGCCTGCGAAGAGTAAGTCTCTCTCTCTTGCTCTTCCTCTGACCCCTCCACCCTCTTGCTGTGTGTGCATGTCCTGGTTTCCTGGTTTCCCTTCCATGCGATATTCCCTACCCATATCAAAGACCCTAATCTCTCCCACATTCTTGACCATTTTGTATTAACACATGTCATTTGGAAGTACCTAAAACCAGCTATGTATAAGTTAACATGAAATTAATGAACGATTATTTCCAGGTTAGTTGCATTTAAAGTCCTTTTGAGGGGCCCCTGGGTGGCTCAATTGGTTAAGCGGCTGCCTTCAGCTCGGGTCATGATCTCAGCGTCCTGGGATCGAGCCCCACATCGGGCTCCCTGCTCAGCAGGGGAGCTTGCTTCTCCCTCTCCCTCTGCCTGCTGCTCTGCCTACTTGTGGTCTCTCTCCATCTCTCTAATAAATAAATAAAATCTTTAAAGTCCTTTTGAAATTACAGATTGAATGTATATTCCATCTTTAAACAATCTTCAATACTTATATGCCATAGTGGTACCTTTATGATTGGTTTTAGGACTCATGATTGATTTGGGGAGTTCTCAATAGTTTCTTGAAAACTTTATGAGTATGTGTTTATAATTTTGGTATATCAGATGTAGGTATGAAATATAATTCCCTTTATATTTGAACTCAAATGTACATCATACACACACACAAAAACACCTTTTGTGTGTAAGCTAAATATTTCCTCAAACAATTCTATGTGGAGATTTGTTATCCTTCTTTCTTTGGATGAAGATTGTGAGCCCAGATTAGGGCAAATCTAGGCCTAGATTCCAGTGTTTCCAATGGAGCTCATTTCTCATTTTGCATATGCATGGTTAGGCTAAAATTTCTAAGGAATTAACTGTTATGATTTCCATTAAAAATTATTTTCTTCTCTACACATTTGCTGAAAGGAGGTCCAGTCAGCAAATTAAGGTGCAGGGCCTTGGCAAATATTGTTAGAAAAACTCAACTGTGTTGAAATCTTGAGAATGCTTCCTTCACTTTCTCACGTACCCACAGCGTTTCAGGGATAACCGCAGAATGATGAATGTTGCAATGCCATTCTGGAAATACAGACTTATGTTGAAATCTTAGTCAGCAACTTTAAAAAAAGATAGTGGGATGTGGTGAAATCATGACTTATGAGGAAGGTCCCAGGCTAAAGTTATAGAATAATTTCAGATTGGGAGAAGAGGAAGGGAAGGGCAAGGAAAAGTCATTTCAGGTAGAAGGAACAGCATTACATAGGTAGACCAGGGGCATGAGAGACCCCAGAACTTTCAGAGAAGGGTAAGACTGCACACCCAACAGCGTGGATGGCATAGGTCAGTGGGTAAGATCTACTGCAAAATGTTATAAAAAGTTTTTGGTGTCCTGCTAGCAGTTTTGAACTATATGCTGTAGGAGAGAATACACTGTGATCAGAATCATGATTTTGATGGCATATGAAGTGGATGTGATGGAGAGAGCCATGGATTATACAGAAAGAGAAAGGATGTGGGTTTGAAAGAAAGCAGCAGCATTGGGATGAAAATCAGGGTATATCTGAGGAGAGTTTGGTGTACTTGACTAGGTTTAGTAGGAAATTGGGTGTGGGGATGGTAGTAGAAGAAGATGGAAGAACCACCAAGGATAATGTTGAGATCTGGTTCAGGAACTTACAGGGATTGAGAAATGACATTAACTATGTTTTAAATGTTAGAGGAAAGGGAGCTCTGGAAAAGTTGGGAGGGTGGGTCCCAGGGAGAGTGATACATTGGGTTTTGGACATATCAAGTGTGCCATTCCAATGAAGCACCCAGGTTCAAAAACAATCTGTGGAAAAAACAAACCTGGATTTCAGGAGAGAAGCAGAGCTCATTAAGATTGGAAGAAGCATCAGGATCCACTGGGATCCACTGGGAAGAAAACACTGGGGCAAAGAGTATTGGACAGAAAGAAGGAAAGTGAGAAGAGCAGAGGACTGCACATGAAATCCTGGGAAGCCCTCAGATTAATTGACTGAGCAGTGGAGACATGGTTAGGGAAAGAGGAGAAGGTAAAACAAAACTGGTGTCAGAAACCAAAGGCAGGTCATTGGAAGGATGAAGGAATGGCCATCAGCTTCAATCATCACCGTTCGTGTGGCCAAGAACTGAAAAGAGAATACTTGGTTTGGCAAGGAGGAAGGTGTTTGGGGCCTTCAGAGCCCTGGTGTTTGGGAGGTAAGGACAAAGTCAAGCAGTAGCGAGAAGAGGGAGATGAGAAAATAAGAACAATAAGTTTGGTTCTGTTTCATTTTTTCCCTCTCTTCCCCAATGATCCTCTGTCTTGTTTCTCAAATTCCACGTATCAGTGAGATCATCTGATAATTGTCTTTCTCTGATTGACTTATTTTGCTAAGCATAATACCCTCTATTCCATCCATGTCATTGCAAATGGCAAGATTTCATTTTTGATGGCTGCGTAATATTCCACTGTAGATATATACCACATCTTCTTTATCTATTCATCTGTTGATGGACATCTAGGCTCTTTCCATAGTTTGGCTATTGTGGACATTGCTGCTGTAAACCCTGGGGTGCACATGCCTCTTTGTTGGACCACTACATTTGTACCTTTGGGTAAATACCTGGTAGTGCAATTGCTGGGTCATAAGGAAACAAACCATATGAGACTCTTAATCTCAGGAAACAAATTGAGGATTGCTGGAGTGGAGGAGGTTGGATAGGAGGGTTGGGGTGGTTGGGTGATGGACACTGTGGAGGGTATGTTCTATGGTGAGTATATGAACTGCATAAGACTGATGAATCACAGACCTGTGCCCCTGAAACAAATTATATATTAAATGTTAATACAAAAAAATAATGGACAAAAAAAGTTTGGTTCTGAAATCTTCTGGTGAGCACATTGCATGTATACTTAAAACTATACTTTGATGGGGCGCCTGGGTTGCTCAGTGGGTTAAGCCTCTGCCTTCAGCTCAGGTCATGATCTCAGGGTCCTGGGATCGAGCCCTGCATCAGGCTTTCTGCTCAGCAGGGAGCCTGCTTCCCCCCCGCCCCCCGCCTGCCTCTCTGCCTACTTGTGATCTCCATCTGTCAAATAAATAAGTAAAATCTTAAAAAAACAACAACAACTATACTTTGACATTTATCAAACATGTTCTCTGTGCCACGTATTGTTACAGGGGCTGGAACCATAAAGAAGAGTAAGACACAATCCCTGCCCTTAGTATATTCGTTTTCTATTTGAAATGGCCTCATCACCAATGAGGCCATTTCAAACGCTGTCTGCCTCAGTGGACCTGATGTAGTCACTTGTAAAGACCCACTGAACCACTTAGGAAGACACAGAGAATTCATAATATCAAACAACTAAGAATCACAATCAAACTATTTTTAGAATCGTGAAAGTTTTTCAGTCAACTATAAACTCAGTAGAGCTTATTAGTCAGTAAGACTGGAGGGCCGCAGTGCTTTCTCTTGCAGTACTGTGAGCTCTCTAGACTGAAAAACAAAAATGCTTAGCAAAACCATCCATTGATCTACTACTGTCTGCACCCTGAGGTCTGTAGCAATTAGAGAACTTCAGACACTCGTCCCTCATTCAGACAGTGCCCCTTGCCGCACTCCCCTGCACCTCTTTTAAAAGAACATTTGGCACATGCAGTCGCCAAAACACAGCTGGAGAAAGGGCTGATTGGTTGTGGTTTATCCCACACAAGAGCTAGAGTCTGTGTAAGGATTACGCTCTGTTTGGGGTTGGTGGCAACGGTGCAGGCTTGTAATTTTTCAAGACTCCATCAGCTTATAGAGTGTCTGAAACAGACAGCAGTGAAGGTTTCACCTGTGTCCAGAGGATGGACAGATTTCCTCTCATTTGAGATTGAGCAAAGGGAAACGAGACACCAGCGCAATAAGAAGTATTATGTTGTGGTAGAAGTTGAACAGCACCCTGAGTCTCCAGGGTAAAGGCAGCTTCTGAGACAAAGGCATCACCCAGAGAAGGGTCTGGAACTGTCAAGAGACTACAAGAACACAGGGCTTCCATGAAAAGAATCACATTTCAGACCAAGCAGACTTCAGCCCCAAAGGAATTTAAATAGGACGAAGAGGATTTCAATGTGAGTGTTAATAAAACGGCGCCTTTTTGTGATCTCCTCAAATAGACACATAACTACTTTTCTAAAAATAAATAAGAAAGAGAAAACATGAAACATAACTTTGCCCTTATTCAGTCTCTTGTAAAGAAATTACGTCCCCAAGAGCCTGAAGATTCCCTCCATCAAAAGCTTCCGTGGGTGCCTGCGTGGTGAGCTGGTTAAGCATCCAACTTGATCTCAGGGTTGTGAGTTCAAGCCCTATGTTGGGTTCCATGCTAGGCAGGAGCCTGCTTTAAAAACAAACAAACAAAACCAAACTTCCTTGTCATGGTAACCGTCTGCATAGTTTTCCTCTCCTCAAATATTCAATACCCAGTTCTCCATTCTCCCGCTCCCCTCCCCTCTCCAGGAAATATCAGGTGCCCATCTGACTCGTCTCTCCTGTCCACGTTTTTCCTCTCCAATTAGTTTTTTAGCTCTTCCGCAAATCAGTTTACTCCTTTGGCTTCTTTCAGTTCTCTGCTTTATGTACTAACCTTTCACAACAAATCTCTCAGAAACAAGGACATAGGAACACAAGTGTCTCAAAAAGGAGGCAGAGAAACAGAGTACTCACACGCCGGTAAGTTTTATTCCAGTGACACACAGGTGCAGTGCAGAGCTGAGGGACAAGACCAAGGTGTCATACTTACGTGTCATTCAATCCCCTGTTACACGTTTGGAGAATTCTGTGACTCCTGCTGGAGGCAGGGTCCATCAGCCCCTACAGAAGCTGAAGCAGTGAGAGCAACTTTTCCCTTCTCCCTGGTGACCAGAACAGGGGGATCAAGACACAAAGTGAAGAGTAAGAGTGAAACCAGAGCTGTGTGTGTCCGAGATCACCGTATCGACCAGCTGCTCAGGTGGTTCTCTTGGCTTTGTGTGTTGCCCGAGTTAATGTCAGTTCCTGTGGCTGATTTCCCAGGTTCTATAACTGTCCGATATGATGGCAGTAAGCAACTTCTTGCTTAAATTAGCCAGAGTCATTTCTTTTGCTTCGTAACAAGAATTCTGCTTAATAAACCAGTACCAGAGGAGTAATGTGGAGGTGGTGGCGGGAGGTTGACATGTCCGCAGGAGATGGAGGTGATCCGCTGAGGCTGAGGGACCACAAAAATGCTGTCGTTAGGGGAGGGAATGTCGCAACCCAAGGCACGCCAAGATAAAAGCACCAGTTACATTACCCCCTGGAAGGAGGTGCTGGTTTTAAGCAAGTTTCTGGGGAAGTTCTTTCCTCTGTCATAGAGAACATGAGGGACATGCAGAATTCCAGTCCTTGAGTTAGAGCGGCTGCTTCTGCTGGCAGAGGGCATTAAAGAAGAAAAATGGATAGCTTGAATTTCTAAGTTCTCAATTCAAAAAGCAGGTCATACCCCAGGGAAATTCAAAGGCCATGCTAATAAATTACCTTGTAAGTGCTACCAAAAGGCTGATCAAGCCAAAAATCAAAACACAGCTTTTGATCCTGTGGGTCATCAAATTACAGTATCTGTTGGGTTAATAGCCAGATCTCTTAAGTGAATGTCTGAGCACATTGGGTGAGGGGTAGTATTTACATATTTCAATTTTTTTCCCTCCCCTCCCCCCAAATCCCTCCACTACTGTATGAGATCTACAGTTTTGTCTGTGGAAAACTATCAAAACAAGAAGGCAGTGGAATTTGGGGAGGAATTGGCGTTACTCAGGTGTTCAGCGGGAAAAGATAAACTGAGGCCTATTAAAAATTTTGGAAGTTTATTTGAACAAAAATCAATTTGAATTGAGCAACATCCAGTCTAACAGATGGAAGGGAGCTTGAGGAGGTGTACAAGATTGAATAGTTTTAATGGGAGAACGGAATGGGAACAGGAGAGTTAGAGTAGGCAAGAGAGCGGGTTGGTTACTGTAAATGTCCTTCCTTCCAGGGATGGCAGGGCTCCGGTAGGAAGGTGACCTGACTGGTGCTGATCAGGAGATTCCTGATTGGCTGGTTTAAGATTCCATTTTGGGGACAGCCAGAACCGTAATTAAGTTGTTTCGGTTTGGTGACGTGGGGCTTAGCATACACAACTCCATTTGGGGCTGGTTTTCTTGTTTTTTTTTTTTTTATAACACCCAGTTGTTCCAAATCTATCAGATATAGTAACTCCTAACTTTGGGATCTGTTTCTCTATGAAAGGACAAAAATGTGGTTTTGGTTTTAGTGTAAGGTATAGTTGTGTTCTTGGTAGGGACTATCTTTTCGAGTACAAATACAGGATAAATTACATATGTGGAGATTGAGCTGTCAAAAAGAAAGGGTAGTAGACATTTGCCATTCTCATTCTGTGCTACATCCTCCTCATTTTGGGGTCCCCCCCGGATTGTGAACCTCGGTGAGAAGTATCTTCCACAGAGAGCAATGTAGACAGACCCACCCTTCCTCTCTCCCTCTCTCTTGGCAGCCATAGAAGACGTGGCTCTTGTTGACCTTGATTCCTGAAGGATGACCTTGGCAATTTGACAAAATATGGAAGGCATGAGTACAGGTTTCACAAGAGGAGTGGCAGCAGAAAAACAAATATTATTTGGAATAAGTTATATTCTTGGTTTTATCTCTATATTTTTAATCTTGCAATTATTTCTTAATCTGTCTTATTTGGATTTCATTTCTTTTTGTTCTTTTCAGAAAACCAATTAATTCTGTCATTCATCTTATTCCATTTTATTGTTTTCTTTTTCTGTACTGCTTCCTTTCCTCTGTTGTTTATTTTCTTGCCTGTTTAACTTCTTGAGTTCAAGCTTAGTTCATTTGTTTTTGATATATTTTTCTTCCTGATACGTGTGCACGTATGTATGTATGCACACAGACACACACACACACGCACATAAACACAGACACACAAATATCCGTGACAGATGTCACAGCAATTTGAGGGAGAGTAGGCTCTTCTAGAAGGTCCTCCCCAAGGTGAGCCCTACCGCTATGGCATCTGGTCCTCTCTCTTTATAGGATGCTGTTTCTCTTTTCTTGCTTAGACATGAGCGAACGTGAAATGAAAGGCCCATTAACCACTGATGCTTTCTTAAGATTTTATTTATTTATTTGACTGAGAGAGAGAAAGGGAGCACAAGCAGGGGGAGCAGGAGGCAGAGCGAAAGGGAGATGCGGGCTCCTCTCTAAGCAGGGAGCCCGATACGGGACTCCATCACAAGACCCTGGGATCAGGACCTGAACCAAAGGCAGACACTTAACCGACTGAGCCACCCAGACGCCTGACACTTACGCTTTCAAGAAAGAAGCATGGCGCGGTAAGCGCCCTCCTGAGAGCAGGTCTCTGTGTTTGGTTACTGCCTGACAGATTCGATGTCTCAGCTGTCAGTTCAGATTAAGCTGTTTAAGGCATACTTACAGCACTTCAGAATGACAAAATGTCAGGAAAAGTTAATATGTTGGAAGATCAGCTTGGTGAAATAATGGGTCACATTCCGAATTAGGCAATTTAGGTCATAATGAAACTAGTTACTGGTTATTGAGTACTTCCTGTTTATTGGGCACTGAACTAATTCATTCTAAGTCATTAAGTCATTGCCTTCTAACAACCACTCTCTGAGATCAACACTAGTCAGTGATAGATTGTGGCCAACGAGATAACTAATTCAACTTAATATGTCTTAATTGAGGACCAATACAAAAAATTATGTAGAGAAGAATGTGGCATTACTTTGTACGAAACAGTTCTTTTGTGTCTGGACAACTGTGATTATCAAACATTGCGGGCATGGAGGACCGCACTCGGCACATTAGTAGGAAAATGAACAGTCTGGAAGTCAGGCCATCCTGGGCCTCCGTTGGTGGAATCGTTATGTTGCAGTAAGATTACATGTATTCTCATGTTTCCAGAGCAGAACTGGGAAGAGAAATAGAAGTTGTTGGGAAGAAAGTTTTGACTCCTTATAAGGATGTTTTTTCAATAAGTAGTATGGTCTAGCCATGGGATGATCTACAGTGAGGGAGTCCCACAGCAGCAGCCAGATGCTACAAGAAAGTTGTAGTAAAGATTCCCACAATGGGATGATGTTGGGTTGAATAATGTCTCAGATTCTGTTGACTCATAGGCTCTGTTTCTGTATGTTTCTGGCATTAGGTGCAAGTAAGAAAAGGTGGCAGTGACATAGGGAGGCTGGAGATGTAACACCTTTTGAAAGACCCAAGTTCATTTCGTGGTTTCACAGGGTCGCTCATTAATCCTTCAGCAAGTCAGGTGAATTAGTGAGAAAACTGTCATAACCATCTGATTTAATATAGACATAGTCTTAGCAAAGCATGAGTTGAGAGCTGACAAGGTAGAACCTGTTTAGAGCCAACGGTAGGCTATGGGGCCAGATTGACTGGGTTCAAGCTGTGTGACTAGGGAAGTTACTTATCTTCTCTGTGCCTCTGGTTGGTTCCCTAATCTGGAAGTCGAGAGTGGTCATAGGACCTCATAGCATTGTTAGGAAGATTGAGTGAGTCACTCACGTAAAGAGCACTGTGATTTGTACACAAAATAAATATTATTACTCAAATATACACTGAATAAGAAAGCAGAAACATGTAATTCCTTAGAGTTAACATTTAGGGGAAAGACTTATTACATCCCAGGCATTGTTGTACGTGCCATAAAAAGCACATTTTGTACTTAGATGAACATGCCATGCTCTAGTGCATGTACAAGAAGATTTCAGGCGTCTCTTCAAACCATGAAAGACAGACGACAGCAGAGATTAGTGTTTTGTTTTGTTTTGTTTTTTCCCCTCTTGGATTTGAACGTAACTGGTAAACCCACTTAAGAGATTCACTAATACACTGAAGTGAAGGAAAATCCTGACATGATGCTCATTCTGTCAGGTGAAAAGAGGGAAAATTTGTGAAATGGAAAGAGCAGTTGGCAGTGCAGAGCTCAGTTTCTGCTCTGTATTTCCCTGTGGCTGTTGGCACATGTAAATGTGCTTGAACTAAGGTGAACAGAGAAACGGTGTGTCGCTTTCAGGAAGCAGCGTCCGTCTCTTGTCACCAGGCAGTGTCACCACACTCCGGTTTTCCTTACTCCTTTTGGAGTTTTCAGAAGAGCAGGGGTGTTTGACACAGGGCAAAGAATGACAAGAGAGAGGGGGGAAAAGGACATTGTTCCCCACCTGTTCCCTGCATCAAGCTGAATTGGTGGGAGTGGGGGTGGGGCGAGGTCGAGAAGCTAGAGGAGTAGGATGGGGGAGAAATTTCTAGGTGTGACACGAAACTCTGAGACTTAACATTTTAATATGTAATACTAAATACTGTTCTTTAATATGCAAAAGGACACAACATGCTGGGGCATCTCTTTTAGTTAAGCTCTAGGGACCAGCAGAGGAAAGCCTTCAGATTGAATGAAAAAGGCAGCAGGAAGGAAGGAGTGTTTCTTGCGATCTTGAATTCCTATGGAATCCTGACATCAGAGCTCATCATTCCGTGCTACTTGAGCTCATCATTCCGTGCTATTTTAGCTAGGCACAGAATTCTCAGTTCAAAATTATTTTCCCTCAGAATGTTGAAAGCATTTCTCCAATATCTTTAAGTATTTGGGACCATTGAAAAGAATCCGAAAGCCAATGCAATTATTACCCTTTTGTAGTTTTATTTTTTTTCTCTTTGGAATCTTCTAGGATCTTTATCCTTGGTGTGTTAAGACTATCGCAGAGATGTTCGTTTTTTCACTCACTGGAATAAAAACTCCATAAAGTCAGGGACTTCACTTTCTTAGCTCCTGCCTCTTGGCCCCTTGCACCATTGCCATGCCTGACACAAGCCCGTAAATGTTGTCGAATAGGAATGAGGTTATTCTGGGGAACACCTAGATGGTGCATTTAGTCTGAAGACTCTGTCCTTCTTCACTGAAAAAAATTCCAAAGTTCATTTGCATAAGCTCACTTCTCTTTCACTAACTGTCGTGGACGGCAATGATGGGGTGAATTCTCTACTTGTTGAGATCCTATGGGAGTTTCAACAATCCAGATAACTGAAATAGCATCTCTCCACTTCATTCTTTCTGTCTTTTCCTTTCTGTCAACTGGCTTCTTTCCATCAAATAAACAACCTTTTGTAATTATTCATTCTGAATAACTGAGTGGTTCTTAGTGCAGCTATCATTTGGGGGCCACTAACCTGCTTTGTTATTGTTTTTTTTTGAAAGACTTATTTATTTATTTGAGGGGGGGAGAGAGAGCACGAGAGCTCATGTGGGAGAGGGGCAGAGGGAGATAGAGAGAATCTCAGGCAGACTGTCCACTGAGTGTGAAGCACAGAGCCCAACTCGGGGTTCAGCCCCATGACCCTGAGATCATGACCTGAGCTAAAATCAAGAACTGGGCACTTAACTGACTGAGCCACATAGGTGCCTTTAATCTGTATTATTATATTAACCATGAAAGCTCTTGCTGGAGGAAAGCATGACAATTTTTTTTTTTTCTAATGAATGGAAGTGGCTACTTTAGCAAGGGTGCGAAGGAAATCAACTCACTTATGAGAGCCATGCGATTTTCCGAATTTCAAAAATAAATTTTCACCTTCAAAAAATTTATGAGACCATATAATTTCTCAGCTTCTATTTTTCTAGGACATGTTGTTTTAGAATGCTACTACAATCTGAGATTGCCATGAATTCTCTTAAAATATTACATTTCAACACCTTAAACTTAGAACATAATCAACAAAGAAGGGTTAATCATAACATTAAAAGTATTTGTATTTTTCATATATTCCTATTTATATATTTGTTCATTATTTAATTGAACTAGCCATTCATTCAGTTATTTCATTTCATGAAATCTTTTCTTGTGAACAAGACAGGTCTATGGGATCACTGACTTTAATAAACAAACACAAACAAACAAACAAAAAATTGCTCCCGGTGATTAAGGTCAGAATTTTGTGGCTTGTTCTAGTCTCCATTTATAGTCTTTTACTGCCATTCAACCTTAAGAGAAGTAAAATACATGCACATTTTCAGGAGATTATTTTCATGATGACTCTATTAAGTATGAACAGTAATCCAAGACATGGAAACAGAATCAAGCATGACATTTTTCCTACCTTTGTTTTAAAAGACTCCCTATTTCTTGGCTAAAGAAGAGAAATAGGCAAAGTCCCGTGGAGAGTCATGAAAACAAAGTGGGGATCCATCTGATCCTTCTGGGATATTTTTCAAGAACATTTTATCCTCTTTAAAATGTTACTCTTGTCCCATTGCCAAGGTCAGTGACAAGTTGGATAATCCTAGGTATGGACTAACTGCTTAAATGTGACCTGGCAAGTAATGTGTCCATTCTGTGATCTCTCACTTGAAAGTATTTACAACATTTCTCATTCATGATAAGTTAAACTATCTTTTACCACACTTGCTCATTTTTTCCTATTCTTTTTTTTTTTTCCTAGAAAAAGAGAGTAGATATATTTTCTCTTCAGAACTGGAATAGCACAAATGTAGTGTGTACATGGCTCGGAGGAGGAAGTTTCCATGTAACTTGTCCAAAATGTAGATAGGCAAGTGGGTGGATTTAAAATGTTTCTCCAGCAAAGAAAAAGTAATGGCATTTTCAGAAATAGAAGAAAGAAAGAAAGAAAGAAAGAAAGAAAGAAAGAAAGAAAGAAAGAAAGAAAGAAAGAAAGAAAGATTATGAAAGAAAGAAAGATTATGAAAGAAAGAAATTATGAAAAAAGATGCAAATGAAGTTAAAGAACTCCTCATTTGAAAAAGAGCCCTTAAGAAGAGGCAAATTCTTGGCGTGGACACTAATGCAAGCGATTGTCCATCTTGTGTAGTGACCGGCCGGAGTAGCAAAGGGTTTTTACGTCAGCTTTGGGAAGTTTCTGAATCCCACTTGATCTGTTGTCTTTAATTAAGCAGATTTATTGAATTTATCACCTCTTCAATCCCACCCATCCTCCTCTGTGCTTCAGTAGATAAAAAAGAATGGCCACAAGATCAAATCGTGGATACAGCATTATGTCCCGGGGCCATTACACGACTCCAACTGTATACCCCCAAAGCAAATGCCCTTACTGTGAGGGGTATGTGCGGCAACCTTTGATCCCTGCCTCAGTGAATGGTATTTCCCCTTTAATCTCTTGGAGATCCCCTCATCTTCTTTTGTGGGAGAAGATCATCACCACTGGTTCCGCCATCAGCCACCACTGCCTCCCCCTTCCTTCCTGTTCTGCTTAGGCAACCAACCCGATCACAGCAGAGCCTTTGAGCAGCTTCCAGCCATGCATTCCCAGAGGAAACACGGCACAGGGCTGGGTATCGTGAGGCCACCGAGGTGTGAGTGGGTATGAGTCTGACACGGCGGCCATCTTTCTGCTTGCTTGGGAGAGGCCCGTGTGAGTCCAGCTGACCCTATGCTCTCCAGATTACAGTCGCCAACATCTCTGGGGTTTCTATCCCCTGTGTTTCTTTGAGGTTAACTTCCTCCTGAAGGAAACGTTTCTATTCAGGTTGAAATTGGACAGAAGCACTGTCCTGTTGGCGTGAGTGCCCACTGAATCGTGTATCCTCCTCTGCCTGCCACTGGCCAACGAGCCAGTTCTTTGAGGAAACCCAAGAGAGACTGCTTGATGCTCAGCTCATTAAACCACAAACGCAAGATCCCAAGTGATCCAGCCTGATTCTGCCCGTTGCTAGTTGAGGGTTGTTATGGGTTGAATTCTGTCTCCCCAGAAGATAGGCTGACATCCTACCCTGTGATGTCACCGAATATGAATTCGTCTGAGAAAGGGGTCTTCTAGCTGTGATTAGTTAAGTTAGGATGAGGACATATTGAAGCAATATGGGCCCTTAGTCCACCGTGACTGGTGTCTGTACAAGAAGGATATTTTGCCACAGACAGGGAGGGAAGTCCACATCCAGACGGAGGCGTGGATTGGAGTGCTGTGGACACAAGCCAGGGATCCCTGGGACCACCCAAAGGTCGGAAGACACAAGGAAGGATCCTCCCTTACAGCCTTCAGACAGAGCATGGCCAGCACCTTGATTCTGGGCTTTTAGTCCCCGGAACAGTGGGGAAATAAATTTTTATCCTTCCAAGCCACCCAACTTGTGGTCCTATGTTATAATAGCTGTAGGAAATAAATACAGAAGTGTTTTAGATGAATTCAAGTTTAAAAAAAAAAAAGGAAACTAATAATCTTTTCCAAACTTTCAGTGTTCAAGGAACCTCTGAATCCAAGTATGGCTACTGCTTTTTACTTTGTTCTAGATAGTCCTTCTGGTGGGGTGGGGAGGACAGGTAAAATAAGACTATATACCTCCTGGCCCGGTTACTATACACATGGGTAAGCTTGAAAGTGGGTGACCTTTGAGGCTGCTCTCAGCAAGGAGCTCTTTTTCTTCTTTATTTTTTCTTCCCCTGAGTGGAAGGTCCTAGAATAATTATAAAACATGTCATGTTCACCTTCCAATAGGGAGCTCTTCTTTTATGGAGCTAGATGTGTATCTGTGCCTTACTCCAGTGTAACACCTGGAAGGACAGATCTCCATCTTAAAATGAAGAAGGATTTCCCCGTCTGTGAAAGAAAGAAGAGAGGGAAAACATCCCATATATTTAACAATATCTGTGTCTCTAGGTGGGAGTTACACATAATATAAGGTTGGTTATCCTACAGTTCTTGCTATGGGGCATCAATTACTCAAGCAGAGTGGCCTTCTGTGGATCAAGATGGACAAAACCTCATATAATTAGTACGTTCAGCACATTTCATTGCATTATAACTCACTGTTAAGAGGAAGTTCACATGAAAGAGATCGGCTACCCAAGTCTCCCAATAAAATAATTGATATTTCAAGAGGAAAGATTCACCAATACACTAACGTTTCTGAAGTAAACTTCACAATTACAACATTTCAAGAGACAACATCTATTTTCTTGTCCAACGTGGTTCTGTGGTCTCTTCATACCACACAGAGCAGCAGTGTGTCCCTGAATAAAGCTGGTCACTCAAAGCAGAGGCCATTTTCAGCTGTTTCTGGAATTCTCTTTTCTATAGAGATCCAAGTTGGGCCTGGGTTTAGGCTACTTTTTGGAGAGCACTGCCATTTGAATAATGTCTTTAAGTGGCAGAGACCTTCTACCTAACAACAAAAGACTCAAGATTGTCTGGGGTTGTATAAAAAGTCCACTTTCCTTCATCTCTACAGTTGAGGTCCTAAAATTATATCCTTGGTTTCAATCACAAGGGGGCTCCTTACCCAAAAGCTAAATGGCTATTACTCTTGGGAACATTATGTGATTTCTTCTCTTGGGATTGTTCAGTGCTTCCCCCCCAACCCCAACTCCCACCCCTAATGTATATTGTCTGCTATGTACTGTGCCCCCCACCCCAAGAATTACAGGAGAAATGGCCTGGATCAGGACTAGTTTTCTCCATTGAGGAGTTACAGGCTGTTTGGGGAGATAAGAAACAAACATAAATATCTAAGTGGCACATTAAATTGGTGTCTGGACTCTCCAGTCTCTGATAATTTAGACACATCAAGTTCATTTGGAGAGCCAGCGAGGCAGGCGTGCTAAGTGCCCGGAGACAGAATGCTTTGAGGCTGAAAGTGACCTCCAGCACTTAAACGTTCTGGCAATCTGAGAACAAGAGCCCCTCCTCTCTGCAGAGCCACTCCACATTGTATCCTGGTCGCAGTGTGCTGCATATTAACGTCGAAGCGTAAGTATTGCAGGGAACCATGGTCATTTTGGGAATTAAGTGGTATCAGGTAATTTCTCCTTACAGCCATAGTCAAAATTGCAGCACTAAGCAGAGTGACAGAAAGGTGAATGGCCCTTCCTAATTTCAAGAGGCGAGGAAGTGTGATTCTCTCCCGAGCTGGAAGCAGGACAGAGCCAGATGGCCGTGACCTATGGGAATGCCCACTACCCACAGTGAGCACAATTTTCTCACACTCCCTGTGTAGTTATCCTAACACGTTGTGTTTCTGTCCTTTGTTATTTTGAGAGGATCTTCTTAGGTACTTCTGTACCACGTTATTTTTGACCGTGTGATGGTCTTGTAGTTGATAAGTTTCTAAGAAATTTCGAGGCTTCTTATAACTAACTTGTTGAAGCAATAATTTCCATTCGCAGCTGCCCAATACCTCCAAGGCACTACTAGTCTGCTAGCAAATAAACATTAAAGCTTAAGAAGATACAAATTTGGACGGCAGTGTGCCCAAAGGCTGATTAATTTCTCATTCAGAGCAACCCTGGGTGTCCTCCCTTAACTCCCAGCTAACTTGGAAGAGGATGCCACTGATCACGTTGAGTAGCCGGGGGGCGGGGGGGGGGGGTGTCCATTCCCTTGGTCCTGAAGAACCACCGAACCACAGCTTAGCTTGGTAGCTTGCTTCTTATCAGTAGATGCCCTCAGGGCAAAAGCAGTTTTGTGTGCTGCATTCACCTCCCTGGAATATGCCCTTTGTTCAGATTTTGATCCCACGGCTCTTCACTGTCTTTTCACTGTTTTAGAAAATATCAGCTAATATTTCATTGGTTTATAAAATTTGTCCACAGTGGGAAGGTGAGCGAAACGATTTCACTTGTCCTGAAGCAGAAGCCCCTACATCAGTGTTTGTCAAGTTTTTCAGGCACCATTGACATTATGGAGTGGATGATTCTTTGCTGGAGGGAACTGTCCTGTATATCATAAGTTGCTCAAGCAGCATTTTTTTCTCTTGTTTTATTTTAAAGATTTTATTTATTTGAGATAGAGATAGAGAGAGAGCACTAGTGGAGTGAAAGGCCGTGGAAGAAACAGACTCCCCGCTGAGCAGGGGGCCCAACACCGACACCGGGGCTCGATTCTGGGACTCTGGGATCATGACCTGAGCCCAAGGCAGATGCTTAACCTAAGGCAGGCGCCCCTCAAGCAGTATTTCTAACTTCTACTAACCAGATGCCAGCAACAACATCCTCCCCTTTGTAAGGACAATCAAAAATGTCTCCAGACATTGGCAAATATTCCTCAGAGTGCTGAATTGTCCCTAGTTAAGAACCATTGTGCTACACTGTTGATATTTTAAAATGAAGATTTCTGCAATTGTTTGCAGTGTATTCTGAATTAAGAATAATTATATTTCGTGCATTTGCTTCGAACCTCAGCTTTGTGATATTGAAGAGGGCCTGGCAGATCCGGTGGGGCACGGCTGAACAGTGCGACGGAGTAAAAAGAACTTAAACTTTGGAGCCAGCTGGAATTGGATTCTAGACCTGCCTCAGCTCCTTGCTTTGACTGACTACTAATTGCATGGCCTCAGGCAAGTTACTTAACCTCTTCCCCCTTACTTTCTACTGCTGTAAATTATGATCCTCAAAGGGTTGTTTGTAATTTCCTTCTCATTTGGTTCCATTATTTAACCAGAGCACGTAGAACATGTAATGTCAACTTATTTTTTTCTTTTTTGGATATGTTCTAGGTAGTTTAAGTACAGATTTTACCCAAGTCTTTATTGCTAAGTTGGGAAAAAAAAAAAAAAAAAAAGAAAGCCCATTGAATTAAATATGTTAATACACAAAATACTTTATTTAACTTGGAATCTTAAAGTGTCTTCAAGGTGAGCCTCTGTTGTAATCTTACTTTAAAAACTTTTTATGCATGGGGGGGACGAAGGCGGAAACATTTTATACAATGTTTAGGCAATGTTTATACAATGTTTGTACAAGGATACAAATTGTGTTTCAAAAATGTGTACTTTTCTTCAGGTGTGTTTTTTACAATATTGTAGGCAGATCAAAAGGTTGCGGAATATGGATGTTTTCGAATATGGATGTTTTTGGTGTAAGATGAGTAATAAACACAATAGGGGTACAGGTCTGTGAATCATCAGGCTTACACACTTCCCAACACTCACCATAGCACATACCCTCCCCAATGTCCATAACTCAACCACCTTCTCCCTGCACCCCTCCTCCCGGCAACCTACAGTTTGTTTTGTGAGATTAAGAGTCTCTTATGGTTTGTTCCCTCCCAATCCCATCTAGTTTCATTTTTCCTTCCCTTTCCCCCAAACCCCCCACTTTGCCTCTTAAATTCATCATATCAGGGAGATCATATGAAAATTGTCTTTCTCTGATTGACTTATTTCGCTCAGCATGATACCCTCTAGTTCCATCCACGTTGTTGCAAAAGGCAAGATTTCATTTCTTTTGATGGCTGCATAGTATTCCATTGTGTATATATACCACATCTTCTTTATCCATTCATCTGTTGATGGACATCTAGGTTCTCTCCATAGTTTGGCTATTGTGGACATTGCTGCTATAAACATTCAGGTACACATGCCCCTTTGGATCACTACATTTGTATCTTTAGGGTAAATACCCAGTAGTATGATTGCTGGGTCATAGGGTAGCTCTATTTTCAACTTTTTGAGGAACCTCCATGCTGTTTTCCAGAGTGGTTGCACCAGCTTGCATTTCCACCAATGCAGAGGAGGGTTCCCCTTTCTCCATATCCTCGCCAGCATCTGTCATTTCCTGACTTGTTAATTTTAGCCATTGTGACTGGTGTGAGTTGGTATCTCATTGTGGTTTTGATTTGTATTTCCCTGATGCAGAGTGATGACAAACACAATTTTTATTCGTTTCCATGCCAGCTCGAATCAGAGAGGTCCATGCTTTCTTGGCAGCTCGACAAAGAAAATGTGGTGAGCGCCAATTACTGGGCACTGTGGGAAATGCTTTGTAAGTGCTCCCCTATTTCATTTTCCCAAGAAACACCTGAGGTTCTTGTTCCCACTTTGCAGATCCAGGAGGCTCAGGTGTAAGGAAGCTGTGTCTCCACATTCATCGAGCTAAGAGTAAAGAATCCCTCCAGCTCTGCTTTGTCCCAGAACCTGTGCTCTCAAATACAACATCCTGTGCCTCCAAAAACCAAATGCAAAGGGAGAAGTGATGATGTGTGGACACCAGAGGCTGGCGTTTACTGGAGGAAGCGTGAACTCCGAGAAACAGAATGGGAAGGGTTCTAGAGGAAAGGCAGTGGCTCAGGAAATGAAAAATATGAGACAGAAATAAGCAAGGGAAAAGGGATGGAGGGTGGAGCCAGAGGCACGGGTTTATAGAAAATTCCTAACATTTATCAGACCAAAGGAAACATCTTTATTTTTAGTTGAACAGAAACTCCCACAACATCTATTCAATTTGGTATGTTTAAATGGAGGATTATAAATGATACCCTCCTGCCCACCACGAGTTTACTTATGGGAAATGAACCTCCCTTTGACACGGAGACAAGCTTCTTAATCATTAGCTAATTCTAGCATGTGGACATTTTTGGAACCAGAGAATTATATTTCAAAGCTTCTACTGAGTGCACGAGTGCTCTGTGGGTATTTTGTCTCAGTAAGAAGCGGAGATGTTGGCCCATAGATCTTGGATAGAAAAGACCTTTGAGACTCTCAGGTGGATTTTCTTGCCAGGCCAGGAGCAGAGATGAATACTATTATACAGAGCCTCTAAAGGGCATACACTTCGGCAATAACTGCTTAGCAATGCCTAGTACTTGAGACCGTATCTGTCTGGCCAAGATTTAGTAGCTCCTAAGCCCTGCCAGAGTTCAGTTCCCACTGAGCCATCTGCCCTCCCTCTGTGTAAAGCAGATACTTTCTCACCAGAATGGTAATAAAAGTGGCAATTGGCAAGGAAAATTGTGACCATTTGTTTAGTTAGTGTAATTCTTCCTTCTCTGAGTCTATGTATTTCCAAGTGGTCTAGCTCCGTATTTACAACTGGTTTTGGGTGAAGGTCAACCTCAGACACGTGGAATTCCCATAAGGGCTTAATTTATAGTGTACGAAGGGGGATAGGAGTTTTTCGAGAGGAGCCTGAACTTGATACTTTGATGTGCTATTTCCCTAGTTTTCGTTATCTGCGACCACTCCAATCTTTGCATATACTGCCTGGTTCACATATGGTTATTCTGTGATCTGAGGAGATCTGAGGGCTGCTGAACTGGCCGCCTCTGAAGGCCAACAGACATTCCAGTCCCTGAGTTCACTGGGACATCCTGTCTGACTGCCCCGCAGGGGAAAGAGGAGAAGAAGGAATGAGATTCGGCAGCCATATTGTTTGGGGAATTAGTAGCTGTGTGTCTTTTGGACAGTTACTTACTGTTTCTTTTCTCTGTTTTGTTACTGGAAAAGCAGGGTAATGGGACCTGTCTCCCTGGGTTTTGGGAGGAATGAATAAGGCAGCGGGCTAACAATGTGTAGCTCCTGATACACTAACTGAATACCAGCTCCGTAGACATTTTAGTTCTTCAGCAGAGTCCAGAGAGGACCGGTTTATTCAGGGAGTGGTCCCATCTTGTTCTGTCAACTACAGTAATTTGGTAACTACGGAAGTTTTATGTAGAGAGGAAGAGCAGAACAGGATGGAAAAAAAAATATGGTGTGAGGATATGAAAGTTGGAAATCGTGAAGTACTGATTTGTGAATTAAGTCACTCTACCTGAATTCAAATATGTATTTGTTTTCCCATTCCCTGTTGCCCCAGTGATCCCAAATCTCTCAGCCGTGGCCATGGTACCCACCATCTTTGGGGGCGTGGGGATTGCTGGCTGCTACTTTAGAACCCCTGCTTGTCCCATCCTTGGCTTCACAGCATTTTCAGGCCCCTCTTCGCCGGGGTGGCACGCACTCCTTTACCCACCTCTGAGGCCTTTGTGCAGCACATGGAGAATGAGGACACAGAAAAGCGTCACCCAGGTGCTGCTGAAACTTTGGCGGTGACAGACTTTGAAGAAGCCGGTGCCCATCAAAGAGCATCACCTTCCTCTGTCTGGCCATTGTGTGGCTGTTTTGAAGGTTGCTGAGAACCCAGGATCTTTCTTTGTTCTTAGTTTTCTATGAGATGTGAAGAAACAGGAAGGGAAACCTGCTTCCGAGAGACACTTAATCCAAAAGAACGGGGGTGGGGGGGAAGAGGGGGACTTTTTTCCAAGGTAGGGTCAATGCTAGAAACCATAACTTGGGAGTGGAAAATGGAACAAAAGGTGAATGATGCTTTTTAAATGAGCCCATTGGTTTCATGAAACCTCAATACTTTAAGATAACATGAAAGCATGAATTTTTAAGCATATATTTTAAGAGAATAATGGATGTATATACATAGACACACCTACACATTTTACTGCCAAGTTACAAAATTCAGGCTATAGAACATCTAAACTTTCCTACATGGCTTGGCAAAAACCAAATCTCACATATAGGTACCACATCGAATCCAACTCTATTTCAGGAGGTGAAACAGATGGGTGCTGGAAGCCATTCAGCTGTAATTCTAATTAGTACCATGTTCAGTTTGTAGCAAAGCATGCAAATAGCTCATTTGCCTTTGAAAATGACACAATTTGAGATATTTTTCAAGGAGTTGTCCTGACGTGCTAAACTCACTCATGATTGTCCTCCTTGATTTGAATTCATCTTGTGCTAAATCACCTCCCGGATTTCCCCAAATTCTCTATTTTAGTGCTTTGTTCATACTGTTATATTTTAATATTTGCCAGGTCCTGTTAGGCTACCACGCATTGATTGGCTCACAGAATTTTATGTGAATTTCACTTTGTTGATTTTCGGCTTCCTGTGCCTAAGCTCCAGAATGTTCTTCACTGAAGTTCTGTCAGTTACAATGTGTTGGATATTGTGATGCACATGGGATTCCTGCTTCCTATGCAGAAGCCTGTGAGTAGCTTTCCAAAAACAGGTGACTATTATGAGCCAAAGGTAGGAAGTTGTTCTCAGCAGTCCTATAAGGTAAGCATTTCCTTATAAATGCAACTCTTGTATCCAGAATTAAACTGAGCAAACAGTGAAAAATCTGTATTTATCATGTAACGAGGGGCTTGAGGTTGTTTCTATAACAAATCTCTTTAATAACCTGGGAAGGAGTGTGGGAAGAGTTTATTGTTACATGTGATGGGAAAATTTCTAACTCTGAGACCCAGGAGATAGCAAAAAAGAGGAAAAAGCAGTTTCATTTGTAAGCTATCTGCATTTTCTAGACCTCAGTAAGTCATAATTCTAAGAAGTAAAATCTGGTGTGAACTTGAACTTGTACACTTAAGTTAAAAATCTAAGCCAGTGACACATTGCAGAAGATAAGACTGTCTTCCTCTTCCAAAACATATAATCACTCCTCTCCCCACTCCTTTGGCTGGTTTGCCCCATTTCGTGGTAGAGTCGAAATATTTCAAGCTAAGATAACAGAGTCAAATTCAAGGTCTTCCTAGCACAACTTGGGGAAATGCCAAACATAGCAGCATATTGTTCTTGACAGGTACAACTCCATCAGTTTCTTCAGGGAGAGAAAGATTTGCAGAACATCCCACAGGGAGATGGAGCCAATGCCTCATTGAGTTACAATCACTGAGTTATATTCCTTGACACACTGTATTTACATCTTTCATAGACCCACTGAAAAAAGACAATGGGACTGAAAATGAAAGCAAATCTTAGTAGAAAGGATTCTGTTCAGTCCGTCAATACTATGAAAAGTTGGAGAATTGTTGGGACTTACCTGAGAACAAACTATTTTCTTTGAGCTATTATTAGCACGCTGGACAAACACCACAGTAAACTGTGAATGTATATCATACCGCCTGACCTTTTCTTTTTGCCACTGACTGACCATGGGCTGTGCCAGTCGTCAGCACCTGTCCACAGAGGTACTTTCCACATGTATGTTCATTAGGTCTCTGTCAGACTTGATAGCTCATCCTATGATACGGGCCTATTATTTCTGAATAGGCAGTACAAAGTTTTAGTCTGTGTCTTTAGCAGGTAGAGGATGGGAGCTTCTCCAGGGATATAGCCTTAAACATTTGCCAGCCAAACCCGAAATTATGGGAGGTTTTTACAGTGACAGCTCACATTTAGAAAATCAGCTTTGCTTTCCCTTATTGTAGCTGCTTTATTTAGCCTTTGCTTTGTTAAGGGAAGAAAAACCGAATGGGGGAAAGATCAGTGTGTCCTGGTAGATTGTTTTTGCATATTTAAAACAGGAAATATGTTCGTGTTGCTTCTAGGCATTTAGGCAGCGCCTCGGCAACTGTGATGGGCAGATGGGAATCGCCACTATTTAGAAATATCTGCTGAGAAACATATATCACAGCTGCCCATTTAGCTAATGTAGACTATTTGTAATGTCATTTTTAATGCATTGGATATTATTTTGTGCACACAGTGCCCAAACACAAGCCCATCCTCCTAAGTACCTGTGATTTTCTGGGAAAAATATTTATAAACGATTATCCCTAGAGACTATTTTTAAACAGCCAAATGGCTATATACCCACGAACATTTGAACAGTGAAATATTTAGAATTATTGAAACAACGTACAGAATACGAATCCATTCTAGGAAAAATTGCACACAATGAAAATGGTGGGCACAGATGGGTAGCAGTGGTATTTGTAGATACCGTGCTTCATGCATGGGGCTTGGCTGAAGGGATATCGACGTTGGCTTCATGTTGCTAATCCAGACCTCATAGTCCTTGAGGCAGTGTGTGCAAGAAGTTACGCTGTTCCCACGTGGGAGGCCTTAAAGACATATGTGGGTAGGCTCAGATTTCCTGATTGTTTAGCTCGGTTCCTGTCTCTCCATTCACAAAAGCAAAATTCCAGAAGTAGAGAGAGCGATGGGGTGAATTTTAGCTATTGACAAACCTCTCTAAACTGTCCCAGGTGACTCCTGGTCCGTACCTATGTAAAGCTGGACTCTCGGCATTTCGTGACTTGGTCCTCTTCTTTCCCTGGTTAGTCTCTGATACAATTGGCTTGGATGTAGTTTACGTCAATCAGTTTGCCACGTAAGTGACCAGAACTATAAGTAAGTGCCTGGCATTTGTCGTTCCAACCGATCCATTTTTACCATCAAAAATAATCAATGCAGAGAGAAATCAGAAATACAAATCCATTTCTGCCCAAGCCCTACCTAATCCCATTTCACTGCCTACATACAATTCGTGCAGAAAAAGTACGACCCGACTAAAGCTCCCTGATCCCGACTGTGCTCTACACTTAAGATGATGTTTCATCTGGATTGGGAGCTTGGTTTTGGAGATGGAGGAACCCATTGGGCGTCAGTCCACATAGATGAGGTGACTGAGGAATACTGGAGACTTGGTTTAGAGGTCCAACAGATTTGGCTAGAAAAATCCTTTTTTCCGCTAACTTGCCTTATAGCCTTGGGCATGTCACCTCAGCAGTCAACCTCAGTGTCTTCACTGTAAATTAGTCTTTGTTTCCTCCTTTTCCTCCTGTAGTCATTTCAACTTGCGAAACTGACGTGGCTGTTAAAGAAGTGATGTGTCAATAGCACAGTGAGCTCTCCGACGGACAGTCGAGCGCATTAGGAAGGAACACAGATTCTAGAGCAGACATGTCTGAGTATGGACCCGGGATTTGCCCTTAGTATCTCCATCCTTAGTCTAAGTCACTTAACCTCCCTATGCTTCCGTTTGCTCTCCTACAGAAGAGGAATAATCGTAGTAACTAGCGTCATCATGGTGATTAAATTAGGATAAGTAAAGTACTTGGAACAGTATTTGACATGCAGTAAATAAATGATGTTTATTCAGTAACAATGACAAACATTTATTACTACACAATTACAATACTATCATTATTATATTTATTATTTATTATAGATTCCATGTCTTGTGTTCTGTCACTTGATGGTGATGGTGACTTTACACTTTTGGGTTCTTGCTGTGCCTCTAGTTACGTCTGTTCCCTTGCAGGCAGAATTCCAGCTCCAGAAGCACAAAGAGTCTGGTAGCAGCAAGAGTCCTGAGGACCTGCATCTTGGAATCACCCACAGTGTATTGTGGAGTCCCCCGTGTTGTGAATTTGGGCTCAACCAAAAGCTTAAAGGGCTCAACTGAAAAGCTTAAAGGTCAATGATATGCAGTGGAAACACAACTGTGAGGTTACTGGGAGATGGGGATGGTTAATTTTATGTGTCAAGTTGGCTGGCCACAGGGTGCCCACACATTTGGTCAAATGTCATGCTGGATATGTCTGTGTTTTCAGGCGACTTTAACATTGGACTTGGCAGGCTAAGTAAGAAAACTGCTAGACCGAATGGTAGGTGGGTGGGCCTCATCCTGTCAGCAAAGGCATGAATTGAACAAAAAGGATTCTCGGTAAGAGGGAATTCCTCTGGCCCGGCTGCCTTCCAACTGGACATAGGTTTCTCTTGCCTCCGGAGTGCAAGGACACCATCCACTCTCCAGGGTCTCAGGCCTTTGACCTTGAACTGTAACTAAACCACTTACTCTCCTGAGTCTCCAGATTACTGACTCATCCGAAAGATCTTGGGACTTATCAGCGTGTATTATGTAAAGTTTTTCCACGTTTTCACCCTTGCTTGTAGATTAATCTTGTAACAAAGATTTTATTTGACAAAAAAAAAGTGTATCTAACACATCAGTCCATTTATTCAGCAAAAACATGCATTTAAGGTCTATGATGTACTGGGCCCTACACTAGCCTCTGATACAGAACAGAGAATATGGTTGTTACTTTTGTGGAGATTTTAGTCTGGTAGAGAAGAGAGAAACATTGTACAAATAAATGAAATATTTTTATAGGTTATGTGAAAGACATGAAAAGGGTAGAGACTTTGAGGAGTTGCCAATCAAGCTGAAACCTGAAAGACGAGAATCTTTTAATCACATGGCAAGGAAGCAGGGAATTCTGGGCAGAGAGCCGGCCTGAAGACCCAGAGTGGGGAGGCTGACCTGCTGGGGGAATTAAGAAGAAGAGCTTTGCTGAATCCGTGAGCAGTCCATGGGATGAGCAGGGGTGAAGTCACACTATAGGTAGTACGGATACTGGACAGGGCTTTGAGGATCACAGCAAAGAGAATTAGCTAGAAACAAATGGGAAGCTGTGGAGGGTTATTAAGGGTTGGATGAACATGACTTAATTCACATTGATCATGTTTTTTAAAAATCTTTCCAAGCTTGGGACGCCTGGGTGGCTCAGTCCGTTAAGTGTCTGACTCTTGATTTGGGCTCAGGTTGTGATCTCAAGGTCATGAGATGGAGCCCCCTGTTGGGCTCTGTGTGGGAGCATGGAGCCTGCTTAAGATTCTCTCTCTCTCCCCTTCTGCCTCCTCTCCCATTTTCTCTCTCTCTCTCTTTCTCTCTTTTAACAACAACAACAAAATATTCCCAAGCTTACTGAGAAAAGAACTGATTAGCCTGGGCAGGATGGAAGTGGGAAGACCAGCGTCCTTGCTGGTGGTGTGGTGGTCAGCAGGGGATACTGTGTCCTGCGTGGGAGACAGACAGACAGACAGACAGAGGAGAAGCAGCAATAGGAAATGTGTCCTCTCTGATACTTGGCAGTGCTCATTCAGGTCTCACCGTGGGATCCCAGCGTCATTTCATCTCCTTAAGGATTCTTGTTCCTGCGCTGCCCAGAATGGATCAGGATCTACCTCGGCCTCCTTGCTGTCATGCTCACGACACCTCACAGTGTGATTCGTCAGAAACACCTAAGGGCAAGGGATTTTTCTGTTTTTCTTCTTTCAGAATTCTATGTCTGGGATCTAGCCGAGTGCCTGGCACTTCATTCTGATTCAATACATATTTGTTGAATGAGCAAAGGAAATGTGTACTATACACTCTGGTGGAAAGAGAAAAAGTCCCAATTTCCAGAGAGATTTTAGGAAATGAAAATGTAGAGAGTAAGAAACTCTGAATATGTTGTCCAAACTTGATTGAGACAGAAATTCTGGAAACATTGGGGAGGTAAAATCATCTGACACTTATCCCAGAAACCCTCCCCCAACCCTCCAAACTCCCACCTGTAGTCAGCAGGACAAAGCATCAGTGTTTTAACCAGTGAAACATTTTTCGACTCTGCACCACTTTGGGGATGTTAACATCTGCGAGGCTGGCAGGTGGTATCTTCTCAAAAGCTTTAGAGTCCTCGTGTCCTTCTCTGTGCAGGTCCCCATGCGACTATACCGACCAGCACCGTGCAGGTGTTTCTGCTCCAGATACCTCCAGGCCAGGAAAGGCCCCGGGAGGTACACTGTTCAGGAGTTTGGAGAGCATGTTGGAGAAGAAACACTGACAGCACAGCAGTGAAAATGCTACCGCTCAGGGCCCTGAAGCTCAGGAGCGACATTTGTTCTCTTTGTACAAGCTGCGTGTCCTTCACTTAGTCCCTGTTAGATGGGGAACTTAGTCTCTGTGCCACTGAGGAACAGGGGTCTTAAGGGATAGGAATCCAATTCACTACCAATGTCTTATCTGAAAATTAGAGAAAACGCTCGGATCTACCATTGTGAGGATTTATGGGGCTTCTGTGTGCACTGTTTGCACATATTGGACGGGTTAGTTTCAGTAACTTGTGTGATTTATTTGTCCGTGGAGCCAACCAGTAGTTTAAACTAGGCAAAATGGCTTGTCATATTTGGTGTTATATAAACAGAGACTATTTGTGGATTCAGCATCAATAGTCAGTGTGAAAAGATAGATCACTTGAGTTGAAATAAGTGTTTATAGAACTTGTATGGGAAAAAATATGTAAAGAGAATTCATGCCATCTCCCACTTCTGAAAAAAATGGGGAATCCCAACTTGGTAGAGGCATCCTGTAGACCGGGGGAGAAAAGCATGAGTAAAAGCTCAAATTTGGAAATGATCTACTGTCCTTCAACAGTAGAGTAGATAAATAAACTACAGTATGTTTCCATTCAAGAAGATTAGCAAAAAGCACTGAGTGGCATATGACATTAGGGATGAATCTTAGCAATAAAATGTTAAAGTAAAAAGTTAAAAACAGATTAAATGTTTTAAATATCCAGTTTTAGGAGTATAATATATTATAAGAATAAGGAATATATAGGAATCGATATAGGAATATAGGTAGGAGTATATAGGAATAAGGAAGATAATATCCAATATTAGAAATATATATATGAATATATAAATATATAAATAAATAAATAAATAAATATATATATATATATATATATATATATGATAAAGCTACATAGAAATGTGAGTGAAGGATTCAGGTTGCACCAGAGCAGAGTGAGAGAATGGGATGGGGTTGGAGGAACCACAAGTTTAGGTGTAGATTACTATGATCATTTTAGTTTGATTTGCATAGTAGAGACTATTTTTTTTAAATTTATTTATTTGACAGAGAGAGATCACAAGTGGGCAGAAAGGAAGGTAGAGAGAGAGGGAAGCAGGCTCCCTGCTGAGCAGAGAGCCCGATGTGGGACTCGATCCCAGGACCCTGAGACCATGACCTGAGCTGAAGGCAGAGGCTTAACCCACTGAGCCACCCAGGCGCCCCCTGATTTGCATAGTAGAGATTTGCAGGTGCTCCCTGCATCCTTAAGAAGAGGGGAAGAAAGAAAGGCAAGGAGAGAAGGGTGGAGAAAAGGCTTTGCATGTATCAATATGGAGAGTGGGTTGTCGAAAATATGATAAATTCAGTTTTAGGCCCCCAAGTGAAAAAAGAGACAGAGAGAGAGGGAGAACCCACAACAGTTTAACAACATTAGCCTTTTCTTGGAACACCAGGTAAAAAGTCTCTAAGATTATGTGGTTATGTGGGGTGTGTTGGGGACCGGAGCCCGAACAGGCAAATGGTTTTTCCTGATCCACCCCCCACCCCCGTCTGTTCTTTGGTGCATCCTTTTAAGCCACCGGATTTCAGAAAATTTTACAACTTCACACTCTTCTGTCACTCCATCTCCCTCATGCGCATCTAGTCCACATCCCACACATGCTGCCTTTTCAAGGTCTCCTGAAGTCACCATCGTTCTCCACCCCGTGGGTCAGTCGGCCACCCCCCAGCTGCCCGCCTTGTCCCCAGGGCTTCTATTGTGGAGCGGCCATCACTTTCCCTCTGACGCGATCTCTGCATGCTCTGCCCAGCTGCTTCCGTGGGAGAGTGAGGAGAAGCCCGAGCCCTAAGCACGGTGGGCAGGAGCTCCCGTCAGTGAGCGGGCTTTCAACTCCTGCCACAGCTGCTTGTTTACCCTGAGGGCCATGGCTGCTCTTGTTCTCCTTCTCTCTTCCACTTAGCGCGCTCTTCTCTTCCCCTCCCTCACCTGCTGGCCCCTCAAGGCCCCTCTGCATTTGAGGAAGGGTCTGCTTCTTGACATTCCTGCAGCGCTGTCCTCTCAGCCCCCTCCTGGCTCCGGAGCCCTCCCAGCCACGTGGTGGAAGGGGAAGCCTCTAGAAGCCCAGGCCCCTGCAGAGTGTCTGACAGCCAACAGGTGTGCAATCAGTGTGAGGGCAACAAGTGGACAGGTTAGAAACTGTGACCCTGTGCTTAATGTGCTTCGAGAATATGATGTCCTACTTCTTATTCCTTCTTTGGTTGCCTGCTCCTATTCAGAGTAGAATTCTGATAATCCCTCGCCTTTTCTCAAAATAAAAGTCAGCTGAAGTGAACAAAAGCTCAGAAAACTAGGATATTTTGGAAGGCAGAAGTAGATGGATGCATTGATACTACAGGCAAATTTTGTGTGAAATACATTATGTTACCACGCAGAAATGGTCTTTCCTCTCTTAAACATCTCTATTTATATCAAACTTCAATGATGGGTTTCAGTCATAGTGTTTAATTTAAAACAAAATAACAATACATATACTAACTAATTCTGGAGGGCCCACGGAGTTGGAAATAATGTATCCATAAGAATTACATTAAACAAATCCGTATTTAAAAACACTTCCCTTAAAGTTATAATGCAGTCAAGGCTTCAGTAGGAGCAACTGTAGCATGATTTAAGTTGTAGCTGTTCAACTATAAAGAGATACATCAAAATTACTTTTACCTATTTGTATTTATTGTTTTAATTTTTTTACAGAATTCCTTTTAAAGAGAGAAGACGGGGAGCTCTTCCGCTGTGGTTGTGGGGTTCAGGTTTGCTGCTGTGGAAGCCAAATCCAGCCTGAGTGTGACTGTGGGTCTCTGAGCTGTCCTGGGTGGAACTCCTCTTTCCCTGCGGGCCTGATGATCCACAGACAGCACCCCCCCCCCCCACTCCCATTCAGGCCTTTGTGGCTACAGGTGTAAGAGCAAGAGCAAAAGGACCACTGGCAAAGCTAGAAGTGAAGTCTGCTTTAGCCGCTATAACTGTTCCAACCTGGGGCTCGATCCCAGGACCCCAGGATCATGACCTGAGCCTCTTGGTGGACAGAGCTGCCATCAGACTTCCATGGGCTCTTTTCCCATAGAAGAGAATCTGGTTGTGACGGAAGAAAGCAGTTCTTTTCTGTTTTTTGTCCGCGTCTTCACCTGTTCCTGTATAAGGGGGGCTTCTGATGTGTTGGGGGCTGTCTCCATGCACTTGGGACATTCATTCTCTATTTCTAAGCAGCACATTTCCTCCTCTGCCCATGTCCATGGCATGCTTTTGGTGTAATTTAGGCAGAACTCGAAGTTTTAGCTGAATCTCTTCCAAGTTGTAGGTTTTCGGACTGCAAACACAGTTTTGAAGTTTTTTCTAATTTCTCCTGTAGGTTCCTCATTCATTCGATTTTCTTAAAATATGTTTTTGAGTATTTCTTATTTTTCTCCCTCAAGCCTTTTAAAAGAAGCATCTACCCATCAGCATCGATGACCAGATGACCTCCATTGCTGTAATCCACGCATCTGCTCTAAGGCCAGGTTGGGTCATTGAGGGAACCGTCTGGAAGGAGGCCTATCCACCTGACCGGCTTCAGCACCGTTTCCCTCAGAGATTTTAACGGGCTCTTCGGATCATTCACAGCCTGCGTTTTCAGGCGCGTTGTTGCGTTCCCTCAGCTGGATGTGCTCTTTGACTCCATGAAGCAGCTTCTTAGACGAGCAGTTCCAGACTTTGCTAAAGTCTAAATAAAGCAGCGTTTTCACTCAAACCGTGTAGTTTTCTGAGGTGGTTCTACATTCTCCTGAGAGGCTTTAAGATTCGTTTTGTTTGTGTTTTTCCGCATCTGTCACTTGGGACTGGAGGGTGTCAATGCCTCTTTCAGGGACCGTGTCTGTTCTTCAAGGTGACCCATCGGCCGCAGCCCCAGGAGTCCGTTCTCACCTGCTTTACTTCGGCCGCAGGCGGATCCCGGCGGCAGGTTCTGGGGCCCGAGGGCGGGCGGCGGCTAGAACACCTTGCAGGTGAGGCAGGCGGGGCCCAGCTGCACCCGGGGGCCTGATGCCCGGGATGCCCGGCACCTGGCCTCGTGCGTCTGCGTACACGGCGCAAGCTCCCAGCCAATCGCAGGTGGGGCCGAGCTCACCGGGAGGTCACCTGGAGGTCGCGGCTTCCCCGAGGCGGCCGCGGGCCATGCTCCTGGCGCTGGTCTTACGGCGGGGGACAAGCAGAGCTCCCCACCCACGGGCAGGTAGGCCAGGTCCGGCGGACCCGGTGAGGGTGGCGGTGGGGTGCCGGGAGGGGCGCCCGCCTGCCTGGCCGGGTGCCTGGTGGACGTGGGGGGCCTTGAGCGCCGGCTTGGGGACTGAGGACTTTCTCGCGGGGCCTTGGTGTCTCGGTCACTGGGCTCTCTGTGGGCCGCTCATTCCCGCCGACCAGCCGCTAGGTTTTGTGGGGGTGGAGGGGGGTTTCATGGCTGGCCCCGGGGGAGGGGAGCCTGGTCTGGCGGGCCAGGAATTTGGGTGCCGTGGGGCCTCCTCAGCGGGCCTGCTTGGGGACAGCATCTGGGGGTCCCCCCGGTAGGTGCTGGGAGGTGGGCGGCTGTGTGTGGGGGGGGGTGTCGGAAGGAGGCTTTCTGCGGCCCTGGCACCCACCCGCTCTGGGGATGCCGCGCCCCTGTCCTTGGAGCTTGGGGGGACGCAGGGGGCGGTGGCCACGAACACTGCTGTGTCCTCAGGGGCAGAGCCGTTAGGACTTTGGGCAGCGCAGCCAAACACAGCGTTTGTAACTTTAGAGGACTGAGTTCCCGGGCGGGTGACTTGGGGGCGGGGGTCCAACAGGCTTGTGAAATGGGTCCGGTGTTCTCATGAGCTCTAGGAAGTGCTAGCTCCGGCAGGTAAGGTTTCGGCCAGCTCTTTTTCTCTCTTTGAAGCATGTCGGCTCTTTATTATAAAAATGACCATAGCGGTGCGTACCAGGATCTGTCAGGGAGACCCAAAGACACCTGGGACGTGTCCCAAACATTGGAACAGCAGGAGAGCACCTGCCGCTGCCCCAGGGATGAGAGGGGATGACGATTTGGGGACAGCAGTCCCTCCCTGGCTCCAGAGGGCACCATGGTTGTACCTGGGGTGGCCAGTGTCCTGTGGGGCACAGCTGACCACGCACAACCCTGTGGAATGTGCTGTCTTTAAGAAAAACGAGTGGCCAGCAGGATTGCTCATGAGCTGGACTAGGGGAGGGGAGGTGTGGACAGCCAGGTTCTAGAAAAATGCTCTCACTCTGCTCTGCACACACTGCGTCCCCAGGAGGACTCCTAGGAGCCCCTTAGTCTGTCTTCTATCCTGAGTCAGAAAAAGGCCTTGGAGCGTCTGTGGGTAAGCGGTCACCCTCTCAGGTATCCCCTCTGGAGGGAACATGGCTGCCAGCGTCCGTGGTCACAAAACTCTACTGGGGGTGTTTCCTGCTCACACTGTTTGGACCTGCTGCCGATCAAAAAGGTGTCCCCAGAAAGGACGTGGTGCTGCCTGGGTAGACAAGAGGTTGCTCAGCAGGGCGAGGATCTTCCTCTTTGCCAGGGTTCCAGCAGCCAGCCCTCGGGGTGCCATGTAGTGTTGTGTTTGGGAACTGGCTTCCTGAGCGCTGGAGGAGGAAGGGGCCTGGACCATCAGAGCTGCTAGGCGGGGCCTCAGATCTCAAAGTCTGTTCCTCACATTTTTGAGGGGAACCATCTAGCCCGTGGTGTGGAGTTAATGATGACAGTGGGGGCCGGGAAGGCTGAAACCCATAGGGTGGGTGGCAGGCTGGAAATTCAGGTCCACGATGAAATGATAATCCCGAGTCTGGTCTCTGTAGAGCAAGCCACGCAGAATGGAGAGACAGGATGTCTATGTTATGGTCTTGAGACTCCGTTCCGTCTTCCTATTTTCATGTGTTGTATTACTTTAAATAGATTGGAAAGGAGGAAGACTTTACAGAGAGGACCAAGAACACACACTCCGAGAAACCACAGGCGGGAGCCATTTGGAGAACAAGAATCTGTTCTCAGGGATTGACAGAGATTTACAGATCAGAGGTAGCCCCCAAAATGCCGTGCAGAAAGAGAAAAGGAAGAGGAAGGCGCAGGTTAGGTCAGGGACGGCCTTCCTCTGCCCTGGGGTCAGCACACGAAGTCTCTGGATGTGGAGCTCTGCCTTGGGAAGGGGGAGAAAATGATAGAGGTTTCTAATCCTTGGTTTTCTCCCCAGGCTGGAGAAACAAAGCTTGCCATCTCCTTTGATTTGGGGCATAGCTGCTCCAGGTGGCAGGTTTTTTTTTTTTTTTTTTTTTTTTTTTTTTAAAAACTCTTTGAACTTGAGTGTGGGGGTTTCCCAGCACAGTGGAACTGTAACAAAGCTTCACTCTGACGCAGGACCTGTTGACCTGGTTGGCGCCAAGGTCGGCTTCTAGCAGATTTCCTGCAAGGAGTTGGGTCAAGGAAAGTTTTTCACTGATGCTTAATTTATTTTACACGATCACGTTGCCTTCTTCCTTCTTTGGGAGTGCCGTTAACAAAATACTCCTTAGCACTTGCCTGAATGACACTCACCGCCCCAGTGTGAGAATATTCTCGGTTTCTTTGTGTAGCCTTGGTTTGGTGAGGAGGATGTTTTGTTATTTCAGCAGCCTTCAAATAGGTAATAAATAAATTTCCACTGGGTTGGCACTTCCTCTCATTTCCTGAAGGAGGGGCTGATTGTTCTGACAGCTCCCTGGGGACACCTCAAGTTCTCCAGATGACTGAAGTGACCGTGGCGTCATTCCCTTATGCGCCTTGTCACATAGAAAACCCAGGGAAGGTCATTTGAAATATTAGCATCAAGAATGGGATTGCCTGCATTGGAGTCTCTCTGAAGTTAAAGCACCAGATGAAGTTACCGAAGAAAATGGTAGAGGAAGATTCTAGCCTTTTGAGACGCTCTTCTAGAATATGTGGGTTGCACAGTGTCATCTGATGATGTGATGATAAATGATAAAGGGGCGTGGTTAGCTTGGAAGAGCGGGAGGAGGATAGGACTTAGAATATGGAGTGCAGATAGCTGTGCGTGACCCAGGACAAGCAGCCATTGGTGGAGTAAGTCCTGCACAGGTGCTAGAGGTTCTGAAGGAGGACGCCTTCCCTTCAGTGCTGAGTTACAATCACCTGAGAACGTACGAACAAGAGAGCAAAGGTGCCTGAAATAAAAAATGTTCTTTAAAAGCATGGGGGTACAGGGGCGCCTGTGGCTCAGAGGGTTAAAGCCTCTGCCTTCGGCTCAAGTCATGATCCCAGGGTCCTGGATCGAGCCCCGCATCAGGCTCTCTCCTTGGGTGGGGACCCTGCTTCCTCCTCTCTCTCTCTACCTGCCTCCCTGCCTATTTGTGATCTCTCTCTACCAAATAAATAAATAAAATCTTAAAAAAAAAAAAAAAAAAAAGCAAGCATGGGGTACAGAACTCCATTGCTTCCAGGCCAGAAAAGAGGAGCTGTGGGCTGGTAGCTGGTTAAATTGACTTTTCTTACAGTTACAAGGCATTGCTCCTTTTGTAAATGAACCCCATGTGGTCAGTCCTGGAAACTCACTAAACTTTCCTGACACCCTCATTTTAGGGATTTGACCATATACTTAAAAAGTGATCAAGGAAACACCAAAAATTTAAATATAAATGATCTTGAGGGTTCATTGGATTTATCTAAAATGGGTATAAATTGTCAGAATTGTTACTAATCTGTGGTTGAGTGTTTCAGATCAATGTGCTCTTTTAAGCTTCTCTTTGAGGAGAGGAACGAAGGAAGAATAATGCTAGGAAAAGGGTCTCACTACTCCTTTCCTGTCCAAAATGTTAGCTGATTTCGTCAGTGAAATATAAGTCACTTAGAGAATTCTACCTTTTCCTCCTTTTTGGCTCTGAACCAAATGCTGTTTTGTTTCTTTTATATTACTCAATCATTCAAGGACATTCTAGAATATTTAGAAAATACAGATAAATTGTCCTGAAACTCAATGTTATCAAACTTTAATTTTCTCATGAAAATTACATCAAATTATACCAGTTACATCAAATTCTATAGGTACTCTTTACAATACAGCAGTGGCACATCCTTGGCCTATTTATCTGATGTGATACTATTGTCATGAATAACTGAAATATATAATTTATTCCAAATGTGGGGTTAGGAGTAAGACTGCCTGGGTCAGACTGTTTTCTCAGGGACACAAAGGTGTGACCTTCGGCAGATTACTTTTCTGTTCTCCAGTTTCTTCATCTGATAAAATGTAAATAACACACCTACTTCATAGGGTTATTATAAAGATTATATGAATTATAATTGAAAGCACTTAAAATGGTGCCGACTTTATACTAAGAAGTCAATACATTTAGCTTTATTGAGAGAGATAATAGTAATGTGCAAGAAGATACTTTTTTTTTTAAAGATACTTGGTTAAATTACTCAGTACCTGTAAAAAACTGACGTTCTAATTCTTGCCTTCAATAAGTGTATAGTGGTTAAGACACATAGATAAGTGAAAATAACATAAAGCTAAGAAACTTAGGAAAATTCCAAAGAGATTGATCTTATGTTAGGTTTAAGGAATCATCAATTCAACACAGCATCTGCTAATTCATTTCAATTTAATAAATAGAGGATATAATTTTTAAATGAATATATGCTAGTTAATGGCAATTAAATATTTAATATTTAAAAACTACTTAATGAGCCAGGATGGCCCTCAAATGATGATCTTTAATATAGATGACTCTCAGATATTTTAAAGTTGAAGGTTTATAGACTTCTTTCATTTATTATCTTTGTCTTCCTGATGTAGTTTTATGCCCAATTTTATATAATTCAACATGCTTCTTATAATCTTTTTCTGTATCAGTCAACTTGATGATATTGGTTGAAAGTCTCCTCTATGCTGATCATTATACATGTTCAAAGGTAGTGGATGTATTTTTAAATGTAAAAATGAGACCCCATTAGAGAAAAAAACAAAAATTTTGATTATGCAGTAAAACAACATCTCAGTAGCCAAAAACATATGTATTTAAAAAAATGGAGAAAATATTCAAAATATTTAAAAGAAGGCTAGAATCCAAATTATATTTTTAAAAGCCCTTTCAATTCAATAAGGAAAAAACATTCAGAGTGAAAAAAGTAGGATGAATATAGGACAGTTAGCAATTTTAGTGCCAGTTTAACTAAACTTGAATACATTTTTCATTAGTCACATTTGCAAATACTGATAACTAGTGTTGGTGACAGGGCTGATGAAACCATAAATTAATAAAACCCATTTAAAAACCACATTTCTTTGGAATGTTCCTATTAATATATCAATGTGTACAAATACTATCCATAAGAAAATACTTTGGAAGGGCGCCTGGGTGGCTCAGTGGGTTAAAGCCTCTGCCTTCGGCTTGGTCATGATCACAGGCTCCTGGGATGGAGCCCCACATCAGGCTCTCTGCTCAGTGGGGAGCCTGCTTCCTCCTCTCTCTCTCTCTGCCTACCTCTCTGACCACTTGTGATCTCTGTCAAATAAATAAAATCTTATAAAATTCTCCAAAGCATTTTCTTTTTTTTTTAATAGGGAAAATAGGTTTGTGGAGTAAATGAGGTACTTAAGAAATAAAATGAGATAAATATTTACTTGTACAGAAGGGTGCTCAGAGTGGTTCACATCCCACTTTTAGGGCGGAAACACTCAGTTTCCCAGGTGTTGCAGGAATGCTTTTTGGCCACTTATTAGTCACAGCTGAGTTCCTCCCCAGGAAGTGCCCTCCGTGGAAGTAACTGCCTCACCTAAGGGGACACACTCGCCTGGGGGTGGCTGGCGTCTTTGACTCATCATGATAAAAGTGGCATAAAAAGGCTCGGTTTCCTGCTTCAGTTCTGGGCCACTGGGTGGGACAGTCCCAAATCTAAAATTCCCGCTGGGCTTGTTGGAGACCTTTGATGAGAATGCGTGATGTTGCCACTTCCCCAGTGGCCCGTCCTGCTTCCTTCATTCCCTCAGGACCCCAGTAGACCTCCTGCTGCCAAACCTCCATCTCCGTCTGTTTCTTGAGGCTTCAACCTAAGACCATTGGTGCCAGAAGCAGGCTGAAGAGAAAACTAGCGATGTTCTGGCAAATGTTTAAGAACTGGCTTTCTGGGGCTACATGGGTGGGGTGGGGAGCAATTTAATTTGTAGCATTAGTCAACTTCCATGGTATAAATACTCCCACCTTGGAAGATTTCAAGCTACCGACTTGACCTTACTGGATGGAGAGTCCAGAGGAGAAGCACGTCGTCCCTTCCCAAGAGAGGGGGTGAGCCAGCTCCAGCACTCTGCTGGGAGCAGCAGCTTCCCAAATGGGCCTGGGATCTTGATGACTCACCATGAACAGGATGTGGGTGATGAAGACTCCATCCAGGTGGTAGGTGAAGTGCTCGTGGCTCCAGGCCTTTTGTGGCCCTGCAGTTACACGGCTCCCCCCCACCCCCACCCCCTCGGCCAGCTGTGATGGGCTGTGGGTGGAAAGCACAGCAGGGCACTATCCCAGGCACTATCCCAGGTGTTTGAATGATTGGGGCAAGCAGTGATTGTAAGAACAGTAGACTGTGTTGGCTACTCTTGAGTCCCATGGATGGACTGGAGAGAGAAAATGAGGAACTAAAGGGTATTAACCCCCAGTTTGAGTAGAAGTTTGATCAAGCACCTCCTTGTCTGCATATAAAGAGACCTTCACCTCCTCATCCTAAGCAGTGAAAGACCAAGTACAAGGCCAAGGACTGTTTATATTATGACTGTTCTATGGTGACCTTTGGGCTTCAGGGCAGAGATAAGCAGGCACAAAGAGGAGTCCCTATCCTGGCGAGGGCAGTTGAGCTGTTTACCAGGACACGTTAAGGCGGCTGCTGCACCACGTAGGCTCCCGGTGATCTGCTGGGTCATCTTTCCATGGTCATTTCCTTGCCTGCTTTTGATTGGACACAGAGAAGTGCTATACTCCTACCTGAGCAAGTCATGGAATTCAGAAGCAGAATTCCCTCAAGGATGAGGTTTAGGTCACCCCTCCAGATAAGCCACCTGGCCGAGTGCAGATGCTAGCCCAAGGTGCGAGAATCTAGAATGGGTAGTACAGAAGATGGTAGATGTCAGTACGGCCCTAGGTATAGCAGAAGGGGATGGAGTTTGTTCTACTAACCTTCTTCCTATTGATTTCCCCCCCAAAAGACCAATCAGATTCTAGGAGGAGTTCTTCCAAGGTGGGGTGCGCTTACTATAAGGAGTGAATGAATTTGGTTTGACCAGAGCATGCTGGATAGAGTCTGTGGTGGAAGGTCCAGATGCTGGAGTGCTAACCTTCATTCCCCCAAAAGCTGAAGGAATCAGAGTTGGCTGCTCATAACTCACAATGATTTCCTCCCCAGTAATGTGACCTTAGCAGAAGGGAACTGTCTTGCCCATATATGCTTCTTTCTTGGGGGCATTCTGCATGTAATAGCTGGTCAGTAGACAGTCATAGGGCTTAGCCCTCTTGCCTTAATCTGAGATAATTCTGTAGGGCCATTTTTGCTCTACAGCTGCCATGGTGTTGGTTGAATCTTTTCTTCCGAATGCATCACAGACCAGTCCTTCCCTCATTCCCTTCTAGTTGCCATCCTGAGAGCCCTCTCCAACAAACTTCCCACACTCAAATCTGCACCTCAAACTGTGGAACATGACTTAACACATGACTTAAGAAAATACAGTAAAATTTCTGGAATCATGCAGCCTAGGAAGTTCAACTGTTGAGGTAAATCTAAATTGGTTCTAAGACCTAAAAGAGGTAAGCTCAGTAGAGAACAGAAGCTGATAATGCATGGGCAGTAGAGGGAACCTTGTGGAAACACTCTAATGATTGCTTTTTATGTCCTGTGAGCTAGGGGGCTGAGCTGTACAGGTTGGAAGATGGAGGAGAAGGTATAAAATAGTTGTCTAGGAAACTGAGAGGTACATGTGTACAGATGTAGAATAGACTGTTGGGGGTAAGCAGGAGTGGGATTTTGTCAAGAGAACATATTGAGGGACAAGGGATTAATCATAATTTTCTTAGTTATGTCATGAAGCTCATTGTAAAATTCTGCTTTTGTGATAATTTGTACTAATTGAAATTTACATTGTCAAGATGGATGTAATCTTTCATGATAGCTGACTGGGTTAATGGATAGTGATGCTGAAACTGTACTGAGAATTCTGGAGGAAATAAACTGGAATGTTCTCAGTAGGATAAATCAAGTTGGGATTATCTAAGGATTAGAGACATGTATGATGACACAGCCAAGGAAATGACAGTGGGAGTGAGAAGATGGATGCAGTAAGATATTCGCTCTTCATTTAGTAATAAACATTTATTGTAGACAAGATCAAGGAACTGAGGAGACTGAGTATTAAATCTGCTTGAATACTGGGGTTGGATATAGTGTTAGAAAGAGTGAGAGGCAACCTAGAAATATAAAGACCTATAAATCTTTGAAGAAAGCTTTTCCTAGCTTTATCAAGATATATAATAGACATACAGCATCATTTAAGGTGTACAATGAGATGATGTCATATACATATATATTGTGAAATGATTCTCACAGTAATTTAATACATCCTCTCCCTTTTCTTTTTTTGTGGTGAAAACTTTTAAGACCTAGTCTCTTAGCAACTTTCAAGTATAAAATAGTGTCATTAACTATAGGCACCATGATCTACATTACACCTCCAGAACTTATTTTATAACTGGAGTTTTGTACCCTTTGTGGACCCATACCCATGTCCCCCACCTCCAGCAACCACCAGTGTCTTTGGTTTCTAGGGTTCGTTTTTAGATTCCACAAAGGATATCATATACTGTTTGTCTTGCTCTGCCTTGTTTGACTTAGTGTAACGTCCTGAAGTTGTTGCAAATGCAGGGTTTCTTTCTTTTTTATGACTGAATAATATTCCACTGTGTACGTGTACATCTTTATCCATTGATCCACCACTGGACACTTAAATTTTTTCCATGTCTTGGTTATTATAAAAAATACTGCAATGAACACTAAGATGCAGATATTTCCTTGAGATTATTTCATTCTCTTTGAATACACACACACACACACACACACACTCACAAATAGAGAACTGCTGGGCGTATGGTAGTTCTAGTTTTAATTATCTGAGAATCATCCATACTGTTTTCCATAAAGGTTTCTAATTTACATTCTCACCAATAGTGTACAACGGTTCCCTTTTCTCCACATCCTTACTAGTGTTTATCTCTTCTTCATAGTCCTTTTATTAGGTGTGAGCTGATACCACATTGTGGCTTTGATTGGCACATCCCTGATGATTAGTGACGTTGAGCATCTTTTTGTGTTACAGTTGGCTTTCTGTATGTCTTTGGAAAAATCCCTATTCAGGTCCTTCACACTTTTTAAGTGGGATTATTCATTTTTTGTTACTGAGTGGTATGGGTTTCTTTTATATTTTTGATATTAACCTTTGATATTTTCCCTTTTCATTGAATTGTTTCCTTTGTGCAAAGTGTTCAGAACGATGTAGTCCCACATGTTTATTTTTGGTTTTGTTGCTTGTGCCTTTGGTCCAAAAATTCATTGCCAAGTCCAGTTTCATGGAGCTTATTCCTTATGTTTTCATCTAGGAGTCTGACAATTCCAGATCTTACATTAAGTCTTCAGTCTATCTTAAGATAATTTATGTGATGTAAGGATAGTGGCTCAGTTTCACTCTTTTGTGTATGACTGTCTGGTTTTCCAAACACCACTTACTGAAGAAACTATCTTTTCTCCATTGAGTATTTAGTTGGCCATACATACGTGGGTTTCCTTCTGGGCTCTCTGTTCTATTCCATTGGTCTTTGTTTTTATGCCAGTAGTCTTGTTTTGATTACCACAGCTTTGCTGTACAGTTTGAAATCCGGAAGTGTAATACCTCTAGCTTTGTTATTTCTCAAGATTACTTTGGCTACTTGGGTTCTTTTGTGGTTCCATATACATTTAAGTTTTTCTTTCTATGTCTATGAAAAATGACTCATAATCTTGATTCAGATTGCATTGAATCTATAGATGGATTTGGGCAGTATGGATATTTTAAAAATTCTTCCAGCCTGTGACCCCAAGATATGTTGTCATTTATTTGTGTCGTCTTCAGTTTCTTTCACCAGCGTCTTAAAGTTTTGAGGGTACAGATTTTTTACCAGCTTGGTTAAGTTTATTTCTAACCACTTGTGACATCTATTAATGACCCTGAAATGTCAAGCTATGGCAAAAAGGCCTAAATCAATTGATATGAAATGTCTTAAGAGTGGAATTTTTCTTACAATTAGATTTGTGACTGTAAACAGGTAGTGAAAAAGCATGAGAACTTCTTGTTCATTGTTGAAATTATGTACTTGAAAGCATATACAATCTTGGTCAAGTTAGAGTCAAAGTTATACTTTTAGAAAATACTTGAGCTCCTTTAATATTATCTTTTTCCATTTCTGTTCCTGGTTTCCTCTTTAATGTGTCAGTGTGTTTTCATGTATTTTCATATATAGTGTATTCTGTACTAAAAGACCATCCTTAAATAAAGTTAAAATCAGGAAACAACCACATGATTGACTCTATAATATTTTTTCAGAATCTTGGCCTCAAGTACAAATAGCACAAAATATTGTTAGACCATGCCTTTTCAATGAGTTGCTCTTCTCATCATTGAGAATATTTTTGTTCTTTCGACTAATTATCTTCCAGTTTTCAACAGCTATTGCCTTTAAGATGTGATAACCTCCATGGATTAAAATTATTTTCTCATCTGGAATCCAGGTAGTTGTTTGAGTCTCTGTGCAAAGCTCATCATTTTCATTCCCCAAGGGCAGTTCTGCAAATGACTTGTACCTTGATAATTGGGTTGATATATTCTGATGATAATGATAATCACAAACTAAAAAAAACTGTGGGGAAAGTCACTTAGTTCAGGCACATGATGCAGAAGTATTCCTCCTATCAAAGGGCTTTCTCCTTTCCCATTAAAAAAGATGAACAAGAATGATCCTTTTGGAGTGTCTGCCAACAGTGTTCTGCTCTTCAAGTAAATTTTAGGTACTTGGAGATACACCAACATATGGAGTTACTCTACATGTTTAGCTTGCTTTTAGTCACAAGAATACTATGTAATCGTAGTTTCTACATGTAAATTTCCAATTGCGCTTTCTCATGTAAATTTTCCAATAGTAGTTTAAACTTGGGGCTAACAATGTGTTATAAAATCACTAATAATGTGAAGTTTTTTTGCTTATGCCTTTGAAACAGCGCCATTTAAAAAGCACACCGTAGGACTCTGCCTCTGGAAAGAAGCTGATCTACTTCTCCCTACTTCTCTCTGTAAGGATAACTAAAAATACATACATAACAAAACATACATACATACAAAACAAACTCGGAAAAGTGGAGAAAAGCTAGGAAACTTGGGGCCCAAGGATTAACACAGGAGTGTCTCCCTTGGGTTTTCTTTTAGTGTTCAATACCCCAGACTTGGAGATGGAAAAGCTGGCAACCACCAGCAGGTATGGACAAAACACCACCATCAGCTCAATGAAAGTCTCCTCTCTCTAGCCAAAGGACCAGGAAAGGGGCAGCCTAGCAAGAAACAAAAAAAATAAATAAATAAAAGTTATTTAGACAATAACTGCTCTACTCTAGCCAAAGACCACAGGAAAAGTTGTGACTCCACTCCCACTCTATGCCAATAAATTTTGAGCGGGCAGCCTACACCAGGAGGCGTCACGGTATTGGAGGCTCAGATTCAGTACTGGATTTCCTTTCCTTCTAACAATTTTGTGAACTACTTAGTGGGGTCTGGGGCCAGCTCAGGTCTCCTTAAGAAAGCGAGAAAGCCATGATACTCCTCTCTTTCCAACTTGGCATTCATAGCTACGGTACATTTGGCCGACGAAGAAAGAAAAAATAAAAATTCCAAATTTTATTTTAACTGTCTCCAAAACAAAATCTCAATAGTTACAGTACCTATACCTGAAATCACTATTACATATAAAAGAAGTCCAAAAATATATTTTTTCCCTAAAAAAATTGTTTCCAAGCCACATTAGGTGAAACAGAACAAAATGGCTGTTCATATATTCAGCAAATCCACTGGGGTTCAACAAGACACATTTCTTCTTGAGTCATCAGCCCATTTCTAAAGTGTATTTGAAGCTTTCCTTAAAAGGTCCTCATATATAAATCTTAATGTGGTTTCTCAAGCTGTTATGGAATATCTGACATGTCCTCATACATTATTTTCAAAAGATTCATGACAGTACTTGCTTGTAGATGCTCTCACACTAGCAATCTCAGAAAACCTTTTATTATTGGGAATTTCAATATAACCACAGATAAAATAATTGTTATACTTGTGTGTGCATGGAGATCTTATTAGTGATATTATATTAAACACAGCAGAAAAAAATACAGACTAAGAACTCATTCTAGTAACAGTGAAGTCAAGAGAAAAAGGTCGGTTGGGTGGGTTTCTTAGGCAAAAATTCATCATTAAAGTCTCTCTTTTTTCCCATCACTGACATTTTTTTTGCCCCTCTTTAGGAAAATGAACTGTATAAGTATATTATATATGCTGATCACATTTATGGGTAGTCGGAAACTTGAAATTTTATGCCACCAACTTTGCCTAAATTGCTCTGCATATTCCTTTATTTTCTATAAAATCTGATATAAGTCAATGGAAAATCTCATCACCATTGTTTATTATATGGGGGGCTTTATTTACTTATTTTTATTATGTTCAGTTGGCCAGCATACAGTACCTCATTAGTTTTTGATGTAGTGTCCAAGGATTCATTAGTTTTGTATAATACCCAGTGCTCTTCACAACATGTGCCCTTTTAAAGATTTTATTTATTTGACAGAGAGAGTACAAGCAGGGAGAGAGAGACTCCCTGGTGAGCAGGGAGCCCAACATGGGGCTCGATCCCAGGACCCTGGGACCATGACCTGATCCAAAGGCAGATACTTAACCGACTGAACCACCCAGGTGCCTCTTGGGGGGTCACTTTAAAGATGGTATCAGGGAACTCCACTGAGGTAATAAAATGCCTAAAATTTGGCCCCACAATTTTGCCTAGCAACGAGTATTTTCACACAGTTTCTCTAATTACTTTATTCCTCATCCTGAAAGTTGACTTGGGGGCATTCATTATGCATACTTTCTCTCTTTCACCTTCACACACTTACCAAACTTAGTCCTTTTTCAAGTCTTATCTTCTTAGATGAAGTTACATAGAAATATGTATAAAATCTGTACAAAAGGTTCCCAAAACATTACTCCTCCATAGCCTAACGAAATACTGAGCTTTCATGCTCTGTAATGTTCCTTCTTCCATGGCAGAGAAATCCACTCTTAAAAATTAATAAAATATTAGGGAAAAGCTTATAACTTACAGAATACCTCAAAGTGGTATTTTTTTCTTAGTCCTGTTGAATTTTCATTTAAAAGTAAATTTATGGGAGCTGCTGGGTGGCTCAGTCGTTAAGCATCTGCCTTTGGCTCAGGTCATGATCCCATGGTCCTGGGATCGAGCCCCACATCAGGCTCCCTGCTCGGCGGGGAGCCTGTTTCTCCCTCTCCCACTCCCCTTGCTTGTGTTTCCTCTCTTGCTGTCTCTCTGTCAAACAAATCTTTTTAAAAAAATTTAAAAATAAAAGATTTATGAATGACAGCCTTGGCACATATGAAGAACCATTTATCACTTTTAACAAGCTGCCCGAGGCCACACAGTATTCTGGAAAGAAAAGAAGAAGGTATCTGGGAATCTGTGTTTTAGTTGTGTCTCCCACAGTTGCCTGAGACTGATCACCATTAAGTCAACCTTTGTGCTTCCGTTTCCTGGTAAACTTGATAATGCACACTCTGCTAATCTCCTACAGATTTCAAACAAATCAGTGCCTCTTGGTATCATTGGCACCATTGTGAGTACTTGACATGTATGGCAGCATACAATTTTAAAGACTAATGTGCTCCTCACTTCTTGCATTTTTAGTTCCTGTCTCCTTTCCCTGCCTGCTTCTCAAATTCAGGGAGCGGGTGTGTGTGTGGTGATCTGTTCTTACTGCCTCAGGGTAGGATTCTTGTAGGAATACAAGGAATCTGAGGAGTTTTTGTTGTTTTAAAGCAGAGTTTTGAACCCTCAAGGTAAAGCACAAGTCATTGAGGAAAACCTTTACTTGGGCTTCCCCCACCGTCCAAGTTTTTACTTAAATTCCAGCGGGTTACCATACAAAGTGATACTAGTTTCAGGAGTAGAATTCAGCGATTCATCACCTACAACACCTGTGCACATCACAGCAAGTGCCCTCCCTAGTACCCATCACTGTTTGACCCATCCCCCACCCGCTTCCCCTCCAGTAGCCACCAGTTTGTTCTCTGGAGTTAAGAGCCTGTTTCTCGGTTTGCTTCTCTCTCCCCCCTTCCCATTCTCTCTTTCCCCTATATTCGTTGGTTTTGTTTCTTAAATTCCACATATGATTGAAATCATATGGTATTTGACTTTCTCCGACTTACTTAGCTCAGCATAGTACTGTCGAGCTCCATCCACATTGTTGCACATGGCAAGATTTTTATGACTAATGTTCTGTTATATATATATATAAATATACCATATTTCCTTTATCCACTCATCAGTCGGTGGGCATTTGGGCTCTTTCCATAGTTTGGCTGTTGATAATGCTGCTGTAAACATCAGTCAGTATTTTTGTGTTCTTTGGGTACATGCCTAGTAGTGAGTTTTAATCTGTATTTATTGAATCATAAGAGCCAAGGTTCCCGACCTAAACAATAAACAGCTTGCAGGAAGAGCTAGGTTGTGGCTAGGTTTTTCCCCTAATCACTGAGATCATGATTAAGAGTCTATGGGCTCCAAGAAGGAAGATAAATTGGAGATGGAAGAAATGCACATTGGGGCTCCTGGGTAGCTCAGCTGGTTAGGCATCTGACTCGATTTTGGCTCAGGTCATGAGCTCAGGATCCTGAGATCGAGCCCTGTGTCAGGTTCCATATTCAGCAGGGATTCTGCTTGAGATTCTCTCTCTCCCTTGCCCTTCGCCCCTCTTGACTCTCTGTCAAATAAATCTTTTAAAAGTGAACATTGAGTGTATCTATAGAGGAACCATTTATGTCCTTCACCTCCTCTCCAGATTAGCCTTTGATGGCTCAGCCTTGAGTTGAGCAGATACAAGCTTTTAACTTCACAGAAGTAAACAAGCAGAATGTGAGTATTCCTGACTTCTGCCCCTCTCTTGAAGTTTGGAAAGGGAGGCATCACTTGTTGAGAAAGAAAAAGCTTGATAAAATCCATTTCTTCTGTGTTTCATCAAATTCTTCATCTCTGTGTTTCTCAAATTTGGCTGGAAATAAGGTCCTGTAGAGTCAAAGTCAAGGAAGATGTAAATCATATTGACTAGCAGCCAGAAAATACTGGGAAGACTGGCATCTCGGCACTTGTCAGTATGTTTGGTTGATCACGTCCAAGGATTGGAAAACATAGTAATTCAGAGGTTTCAACGTGAACAGATGTCAATATCTGGGAACAGGTGTTCTCTCCTAATGCCAAGACGTTATGTAAATTCCTCATGTCTAAGATGTTACTTAGTTGAATTTAAAGTCTAGTGTGACTGAATTCCTCCATAGTTGGCCAATCTTTACTTTTGTCATCAGATACATATTGCCTCAAAAGATAAAATCATATAGAAAAATACTTCATTTTTTGCATTACTGAATAAATGGAATGAAATGCATGTCAATGACACATGCATTACTTTAATGTCTGCAATAGTTACAAAGAAAATCTTATTCCCACTTTTAAATTGAGAATCTGGGACACATTGGTTAAGAAACTTGCCCAAGTTCACATAAATCACATATGGCAAAACTGGGAATCAAAATTAGATATACCTAATTATGGAGACCTCTTATTCAAAAGAAATAATGAACATGGTATAATTTTCAAATAATATACTATAATATAATGTAAGTTAATCCCATACACTTATCACAAAGTTATTGAGGCAATCTGTGCCTCAAAGGACACCAGTAACAGGAGAAAGAGTAAACAGGGAACCTACAGTGTATTAGTTTATTGGCGGTGCTATAACAAAATACTGGATGGCTTAAATAACAGACGTCTATTTTCTCACAATCCTGGAGGCTAGAAGTCCAAGATCAAGGTGTTTGAAGGTTTGGTGTCTTCTAAGGCCTCTCCCTGTGGCTTCATATGGCTGCCTTCTCTGTATGTCCTCACATGATCTTTCAACTGTGTACTAATCTTCTCCTTTAAAAGGATACCAGTCCTGTCTCTAAATACGGTCACATTCTCAGGAACTACAAGTGAGGATCTATTGAGAATCCATTTCATAACTTCTGTAGTGCTGAGAAAAAAGTATTAAACTATTTTAACTGCATTTCACTATTTGAATTGTATTAATTATTATACCATAACTTTGGGAATAATTTCATTGCCTTTGCTATATGTGTGGCTGTCTTTCTTAAAGTATTAGCATTTTATATTATCTAGCAATCTCAAAGTAGAAGTGTAAGGAAAGCAAAGAGCGTGAATCTCTACAGACTTGTAATAACTGAATTATTTCTTGAATGAATCTACATTCTTTACCCCCAACCCCAATACGGTGGTTTCCATGTGACTGAAATAGGAAAGTACTACAGGCAAAGAGTGACAGATGAATTTGAGGGAATTGGTAAATGAAAGCAGAAGAATACCCCCTCCCCAAAAGTAAGAAAATTTATATTCTTTATTCATGTGAATCTAATTACTACTTGCCTGTGTTCATCTTTAGTTTAAATTATGGTACATCTTGGGGTCATCCATGAAAACACAATTTTCTCACTACTAGATTCCCTTGCAATGGAGAAGTTAACTTTCATCTCCAGTTTGAGCTAGAATCCTACAGTTCTGTTGGGTTTAAGGTAACTTAATCACATATGTGCATAATTGTTGCTGGTGGCAAGAGCATGCCAGATGCTTCTGTCTAGTTCCTGCTTTGTAAAAGAACATTCAAAAATCATTTCTTGGCCTATGAATCAGAGACCATGAATCCACAGAGGCAGCTGATATCCAAAAGAGATTCCCACACATTTTATTTACATGGTTCTATTCATTATTCAAGTTTGAGACACACTAGTTGATGGTTAAAGATTTTTTCCACATATCAAAACTGTTACTTTGATGTCTTTCTCCAACTTCTTTTTTGCCATAGGGATCATTTTAAAGATCTTATCAATTTGTTTTAGAGAAACTTCACACTCTAGAATGACCCTCCTTTTTAGAATCTTTTCTGATTGAATTTATTTTAACAAATGTTTATTTGTGTATTCATATTTCTATAGTATAAATCTACTAAAAACATTTATGTGACAATTTATTTGTTTTCTGATGTGAAACAAACTGCTATATAAAGTTTAACTGAAAATTCACTAAGCTTCAGTGAATTTATTTTTATTCCAGTCATAAACAGGAAAAAGTTGTAATATACTACTGATTGTGTATTGCTTTATGTGTTTGCTTGTCACCCTCGGCATTGAGTGCTTCAAGGTAGAACTCTGTTGGGTGCTGAGAGGTACACAGATTCAGAAGAATAATAGAACAATGAGATGTGCAAATACATGTATTAGAATGTCTGTAATGTAGTTGCTAATGAAAATAGAACTGATGAGATGTTCGGAACAATAGGATACCATTTTTAAAGTATATACCATAACAAAGTACAATTTTCCAAGAATATTATATCAAAATGTTAGAGTAGTTGGCAATAGAATTAGTGTGAGTTTGAAATTTATTTGTTATTTTCTGAATGTTTGGCAATCAAGTTATAGTCCTTGTAACTTGGTTCACTATGAAAATATGTAGAAGTAGAAAAATAGTAGAATAGTAGAAAATAGTAGAAAATATGACCTTCCTCATAGAGGTAAGAGATCAGTAAGGTGAAAAGGAATGAGACCTGCTGTCCCAAAAGGGACTGGCACCAAGAAAGCATTGTGTTGGGAAAAGTGAAGGAATACTGGATATTTGGGGGAGTGGAGGGTCCAGTCCAGACTTACTGAAATCTGGATAGTAGTAGAAAATTCCTACTGGGATTTTGGTGGAAAGAGGGGAGAATTCTGCTTGTGATCTGGAAGGTAACACTGTAAATTTCTTTGGCAGAGAATACAGTCTAAGCAGTGTTTTAGGAACATTATTCTACTTTTGGTATTTAAGTTGAATTAGTGACAAATGGGAATGAAGAGGCTGGTTAAAGTAATGCTCAGTTCTTTTTTTTTTTTTTTTTAAGATTTTGTTTATTTATTTAACAGAGAGAGATCACAAGTAGGAGAGGGGCAGGCAGAGTGAGAGGGAGAAGCAGGCTCCCTGCCAAGCGGAGAGCCTGATGTGGGGCTCAATCCCCGGACCCTGAGATCATGACCTGAGCTGAAGGCAGAGGCTTAACTCACTGAGCCACCCAGGCGCTCCTGCTCAGTTGTTCTTATAGGAATAAAAAATATTTGATCATGAATGCAAACTAATTTGAGAATTAAGCCAGCTTTACTGAGAAGAAAAGTATACATCGGGTGTACTATAGTCTTCCTGAAGGAAAGCCTACATGTTTCTCTGTATACCCTATAAAAAGCCACTTATTTACAGATGAGTTACTTTCTCTATACTAAGTCTTCCTTAAATAAAGATTTAGTCATATAAACTAGTTTTAAGAACTGGTAAAACTTCCATATTAACTTTTTAATTGACAAAACACTTTTGTGACTGGTACCTTGGCTTATTAGTAATTGGGCAGTTGAAATACAGCTCTTAGTCCAAGAGGAATGCGAGGTGGCTGGAATTCTTTTAGTGGAAATACATTGTGGTCAATTAAAAGAAGTGAGCAAAGCATCAAAGGATTTGGATAAGGCATACAAATAGGAAAACTATTTCCATTTACCTCTTGTCAGCTCATTTTAAACTCAATGAGTATGACCACTCAGTCTTTAAAAGGCCATTGATTTATTAAAGGTCATTATTCTGATTTTTAAATTCACCTACATTTCTAAAAGTTAGAAAATTTCCGAGAATTCTTTAAACTTTAATGGTGGAATAAAATTTTAGAGTCTTCCTCAGTAGTGGATTCCCCAAATCCTTTTAGCTTTCTTTTCTTTCTCCCCCCACCCCCTGACTTGCCAAATTCTCCAATGATATAAACCAGCCCCATGCTTCCAAATTTCTGGAATAGTTGCAGATGAGTTGATTAAAAATGCCAGCTTTCTGGTCTGATCTAGTATAATTATTTTGGTGGTAGTTTTGATACTTGGTGCTTTTGAATCCACTTATGAGAGAAATGCAGCTTTTTTCGCTTTTGCTTTTTGGAGAAAGTACACTGAAGCACGGGAAGCTTTTCTGTTATTTCTTAGTTGTTTTTTTTGTTTTGTTTTGTTTTGTTTTTTGTTTTTTTTTGTATCAGTGGGGGAAGAAAACACAAAAATCCTGGAAACATCTGTTTTCCTTCAAGTCTCTGACTTTCCATGTCCATTCCTCAGTTATTACCAACAACCGATTATAAAGTGGGTGATTTTTTCTAGGATGCTCTGTACAGAAGAACAGGAATTTTAAAAAGCTTGGGGATATGATGTTTCTGAACCCATGAGATAATGCACTTGGGACTAGCAAGCAATTCTCAGCTCTTAACAAACCGAACCATGACCTGGGTTAACTTGCTGTTTGGAGATGGTCTTTGCTCATTTCACTAAGCTGTTCTTCTGCATATGGAGGTAGAAACATTTGGAAGATATGAAGGTAGCATTGTGGTCCATGGCTTAATGTAGGGCTTGGGTCACTTGTTCTGTCTTAGGAGATAGTTATTTTGGAATTTTCCTAATCTTGCTATGAACTTATTTAACAAATCCTGAGGAACTATTTAAATTATTCTCAGATTTCATCTGCAAAATGGGCATATATATACTTCTCTAAATCATTGGAATTTTCTGAACTGTGACAAATACAGGTAGTTGGAACTTTATAACTTAATAGAGAAAGAGATATGATTAATGCTGGCAGATACGTTCCTCAGAAATAGGATTGTTATAAAATTAACAGCACTTTTCCAGAGCTTAATGGCATTACACTTGAAATCAAATGTGCCAGAAGTATATTATTTTTTTCTGGTATGTACCAGATTCTCCTACTAAATATACACTCTCTGGTATAGCCCAACTCCATGAACACTGCTATACTCAGAATTTTCAGTGCTCCTCTGCTGGTGGCTTAGTGCTCTTAGTTTGAGTATTGCAAAAACTTGACCTATATGGATTGTAAAAGGGTACTGAGAACGATGCTGAGCATCTAAGGTGATGGGGTGTGAATAAGTTCTCATAGCACACCTGCAATTTTGTGGAAGAAAGAGTTTGGGGATTTCTTTTCAGTGCCCACTATGCACAAATCATAGAACTAGATTTGTTTTACATTTATTAGCTCATTCAATTCTCACAATCCTAGGGGATGTGTATTGCTTTCTCCTTTTCCTTTCCAAACATAGAACTCGGGGTTCAGTGTGATGAATGGTGAAGTCTGTCGTCACAAAGTCGGTCAGGCGCAGAAGCGGAACTCTAAATTCACTTGTGCCTCTGACATCAGACCACGTTGAAGGCCACAGTTCCTAACAGTTGAAATTAGCCATCTAAATAGGGAGGGATAGGGGATTTCTTATTTTTAGTTGTTTTTGTCGATTTAACAACGCGGTTCCACTGATGTTGGCTAGTCATAAGCTAAGTTCCAAGGTGACCTCAGTGACTTTCTACCACCAGTGTTTCTCCCTTGATTTTGTTACCTTATATGGCAAAATGGATTTTTCAGATGCTAGGATTACTGATCATTTCACCTTAAGATAGGTTAAACCCACTCCGATCATTTTCTGATCGTCTGACACTCATTAAATTTCTTGACAAGGTCAAAGAAGAGTGAGTAAGTGCCAGAGGGATTCTTCGTGAGAAGAGTTCAAGGCTATTAAGAGATGGGGAGTTCCCGAGGCTGGGACCTGCAAGTGGCCTCTATGAGGCACTGAATTGTGCCAGTGAGGTGAAGGAGCTTGGAAGCAGACTCTTCCCAGAATCTTCAGATGGAGTCTGCCCGGCCGACACCACGAGGGCAGCCCCTTAGCTCCTTGCAGAGCAGTCAGCCTTCCGGGCTCATGACCCGTAGGAAGATGAGCTGGTCAGTGGGTGTTTTAAAGCTGCTCAGGTTTTGGTAATCACTTCTGTGGTGAGAGAGAACTAATATGTTGAGTGAATGGTCAACTGTGCCCTTGACACAGTTCCTAATCTTGACCTTGGCTGCCCACTTGGATAACACCATCACTTCCTCATCCATCAGCCTGAGCAGATGCCCTCACCTTGTCTGAGCAGGTTGACTTGTGCCAGCCGGGACAGTGAATCAGTTCGGGCCCTGTTGGTCTTCCTACACATTGTTCAAAGGAGAACAGAGTCTGGTCTAAAACCTGTGCTTTCTTGTACGCACAAATAAGGAGCCCTGTTTTCCCGAAGAGTTGTAAAGTCCTACTGGAAGCCCAGTGCTGCCTGTAAAACATACACGAGCGTCGGTGTTTGTGGAGGAGACAAGTCACTGCAGGAAAAGCATCTTGTGTACTGTTAAGAATCAAAAATGCTTTGAATCCATTGGAAAATCTGGCAACTTTGCTCTAAAGTCTTGTTTTTATTAACATGGTTTGGGCTGGACCTTTCTTTGATAATTTAAAATTCCTTTCCACTCTCCCTCCTCCCTGCCTCCAACCCCCATGCCTAAAACATTATTGGTATTTTGGCAAATCCGGCGGGCTTAGAAACAAACTACTTGCTGACATTTTGTCAAGCATCTGTCTGACCCAAAAATATGTTGACGGGTCTGCTCTCCCCACGCTGCTCTTGGGCACGTACTGGGTTCTGCCTTGCAACCCTGAGCTGCGTGTGGTTGGAGGAGCACTCACCGCTCTCCGGGTGCCTTCGCAGGGGCTGCCTACCCTCACGGAGGCCGACTGCTCCATGCGAACTAAAGCCTCGGCTGTGGTGCCGTCTACAACCTCTGCAACCTTTTGGAGTCCCTCTCCCTTCACTTGAGTTTTTTCGTTACAAGACCATCCGTATTTACTACTGTGAGGCAGCAGTAATCGTGTTACAGTCACTGAGTCTATGGGTCAGGAGTTCAGATGGGGAGTAGCAGGGATGGCCGGTGTCTTGTGTAAGGCCTGGGGCCTCCACAGAGGGAGTTTCAAGTGTCTAAGGCCTGGAATCATCTGGAGGCTCTTTAACTCACATGTCTGGTGTCTGGGTTGGTATGACTCAAAGGCTGGGCTCAGCGAGGACTGGTGACTGGCAGCCACTCATGACCTCCCCATGTGGGTCGTGGTCCACGTGGCGCTGTGGCTGGGTTCTGTGAGAGGCCACAGCAGGAAGGCAGTGCCTGGAGTGAGTGTTGCGAATGACCAGGCCCATAGGGGCAGCACAGTATTTGGCCCAGTCGGAAAGTCCCAGAGCGTCCCTGCACTGTGCTCTCTTGCTTCAAGCCACCAGAAACCCACCTAGGTTTGAGGACAGGGCACGGGGACTAGATTGTGCTTCTTGATGGGAGGGTAGCCAGACACACTTCAGTCAAGCATCTTGAACAGGATCTATTTGGCTGCCCTCTTTAGGAAATAGAGCATGCCCCCGTTCACCCTCGAGGACACAGCCATTCACAGTCCACAACACGCATCATAGTCACGGTCTCTCAAGACCCCAAAACTACCCCTCTTTTTAGTTTCCACCTCAGGCTCGAGGCCCAGCATCTTGTCGTCTAAACGGAGCAGGATGTAGGTAAGACACCAGGAATCCAGTGTCTCAAGTGTGGGGTTTCTCAGTTTGAACTGTGAACAGGAGAGACAGGTTATGTGCCCCCAAAGCTGCAAATACACAGTAGGTAAGCAGATTGGGATAACCGTAGCGGACTCTCCTAGCAGCAGTAGACCCACTGTTCCAGAACAGCTCGGAAATGGCAGGGACCATGATACCAGTCCCTGGTATAAGGATTAGACGTACACCCTGAGACATGTTTCTATGACTTTTGGGTCTGTCCTGGGTTCTTTGTTCAACCCCTGAATCATACTTTCTCATAAACCATAGCTTATGCGCAGCTAAGCGGAGTTTTAGTTACGTTTGGTTTTATCTTCTATCTTGTCTGCAGTTCAAGGATTTAAGTTTTGGGTTTGTTTTTTTGTTTTTGTTTTTTTTTTTTTCTGTTTTGTCTTGCCTGGCCAGTTTAGTCCCAATAAAGACAGTTTCTCTAAGAACTTTGTGGGTTCATTATATGACAGTTTATGAACTTAGCTCTTTAGATGGAATCCATATTCACAAATCTCTTGGAGACAAGCCCATTTCTACTTTGGGTCCCTTGTGTGACTTTTGTGGAATAACATCCTTAAGATTTTTAGAAACCCTGATTTTTTTAAAAAGTTTTTTTTTTTTAAGATTTTATTTATTTATTTGACAGGCAGAGGTACAGCAAGAGAGGGAACACAAGCTGTGCAAGTGAGAGAGGGAGAAGCAGGCTTCCCACTGAGCAGGGAGCCCAATGTGGGGCTCAATCCCAGGATCCTGAGATCATGACGTGAGCTGAAGGCAGATGCTTAGCGACTGAGCCACCCAGGCACTCCCCCCATTTTTTCCTCTTAACAGAGGCACACCCTGGAGGCCATCAGAAGGTTTTGTCTGTGTGAACATGTCTACAGGTCACAGATGTAAATCTTCTGATGTCGTCATGATAGTTTCCATAGTCAACCAAAGGTTTCATCTTTACTCTGAGAATGTTTTTCTGCTAGCACTCTGGTTTTGATATTTGTACCAAAGGTCCTTTTCTTATTTGAGAAGACTTTCTTATTTGAGAAGACTTTTCTGCCTGGAAATGCTGTCCTAAGGCTTCTATAGCTGCTTTGGGAAACTGAATATAGTTTGTTTTTTAGTTAATCTCTCTGCTCTCATATTCTGCCATAAATGGCTAAGAGAAGCCATATATACCTCAGCTCCTGTCCTGAAACCGCCTTCCCCAGCTTACTGAGTTCTTTGCTGTATTTCTTATTTTCCACATGACCATGGGTGACTATCGCCAAGCTCCCTACAGCTCCCTATGAGTTTCCTTTGCTCTGGTGGGTAGTAGCCACCTCCTAAGTCTCCCTCCAACCTTTTCTGACTTTATTTTAGGGACTCTTACTTTCCTGTGACTGCTCTAACTGATGACCACAAACTGGGTGGTTTAAAACAATAGACATTGGGGGTGTGTGGGTGGCTTAGTCGGTGAAGTGTTTGCCTTGAGTTTGGGTCATGACCCCAGGGTCCTGGGATCGAGTCCTGCATCGGGCTCCCTGCCGCATGGAGTGTCTGCTGCTTCATCCCCCTCCCCCACTCCCCCTACTCGTGCTCTCTCACTCTCTCAAATAAATAAATAAAATCTTAAAAACAAAACAAAACAAAACCCAGCAACAGACAGCGATTCTCTCGGTTCGGGAGGACCAGTCTACAGTCAGTGTAACTGGGCAAAATCAAGGCGTGGGCAGGGCCGCATTTCCTCTGAAAGTTCTGGTGGAGAACCAGCTGCTTGCTTCTCCCAGGGGCATGGCGTGTGGCCGTGCTGACCAGGGCCTCCACGTGTGGCTTCTCCATGGCTCAGACTTCTCACAGGCTGGAAGCAGAGCTCCAGAAAGCCCCCTGAGAGAGGGGGTCCCGTCACTGTGCACCCAGACTCAAGGGCCTGGTAGGACAAGTACAAAGCGCAGCTGAGAGTCTGTGACACAAGCAGTGTCACTGAGGCCTTCCTGGGAGAAGGCAGTGTGCCTCAACCCTGCTTCTGTTTCTGGGGAAGTGTTTACAGCATGTGCTGAATTAGGGTTTGGGTTTTTTTTTTTTTTTTTCCTGTCTTTTTGCCTGCTTCTGGGTTCCTATCTAAGGTACACCTGTCTTTAGAATAAAGGGCAGGGGAGCCCAGCAGATCCCGCTTTCGCAGTGAAAGAGAGCCTATGCTCATTTGTAGAGTAAATCTAGGCACCAAAATAATGTGCAGTTAGCTCATGGGAAATGACTTAAATCTACATTAAGGAGTGAAAAAAAATATAGTGTACATGTTTTTCACTCAATAGCTGGGTAGTTAACAATGAACTTGAGAGCCAGGTACCCCAGGTTATATCCTACTGAGATCATGTATTATCTCTGTAGTTTAAGGAAGTTTGTTTAACCATTCTGTGCCTCAGTGTCCTCATTTCTAAAGTGGAGGTAACATTACCTACCTCATTTGATGTTGTGGGGATTAAAGTAGTATCCATATGCAAAGCACACAGAACAATATAAGAAGTAGCAAATAATTGTTTCTACTAAAAATGCAATTTTAAATATTCTTATCACACATTGTTACGAAGAGACATACACAGGTAGCCTTCCCCAACACACGATAAAAGCCTAAAACTTCCATCCAATACTTCCTTGCGAACCAAATAGCTACGGAAAATCTTGGGTGTTATCATGAATATTTGAGGGCTAAGCATTCATAGAAGGATTGCCTGACATAAAATTTGAAAAGTTACTGAGGAAAAATAAATATTTTTAAAAGATATATGTATTTATTTGAGAGAGAGACAGACTGAAGGTCAGTGGGGGAGGGGGCAGAGGAGAGAGAGTCTGAAGTGGAGCCTGATGCAGGGATCGATCTCACAACCTTGAGATCACAACCTGAGCCAAAACCAAGTCAAGTCAGACACTTAACCGATTGCATCACCCAGGCGCCCTGGAAAAAGAAATATTTTTAAAAATACCCAAATCCTATCCTTTTTTTGCCTTAATAATTTTCTACAAGGTGGACTTTTTGGGAGACCTGAATAACTCCCCAAGATGCTTGGAAGCATTTCCCCCCTTCATTTATTCTTTAGAATCTTTTTTTTTTTTTTAAACTAATTAGTGAAATCAGCTTCCTGTTTTCAAACCATGACATGTAAGGAGGTTTGGAATGTTACTATACAGTTATTTCCCAGTTTGCATCTGCAGGAGGTACGTTGAGAGTTTACTGTGGAGAGAAGAGGGAAATAGATGATATATTTACTTGGAATATTGTCCTTCATTGCAACATTGAAGGAATTCTCCCTTTACAGACTCAAATTAGAACCATCTTAAGGAACCATACAGCCTTTTTTGAAAATGAGAAGTGAAAATTATCCTGGAATATCACACGAATGGATTGAAGAAAAAAGTACAGAGTGGAAAGGACCATGGTAAGCCCCAGAATTTCCAAACACAAGGACTGACTCTCTAAGCACTTAGATGAAGCTTTTCCTTTCATAGGAAGTTGGCCTCAGCCTTTTCTGGGTGTATTTTTGGACTGTCAAGACTGGGATGACTAATGAGTGGTTTGTTCATGGCTTTCGACCTATGGCAACACTGGCTGGCTCAGACTCCAGCACCCCCACAGGGACATGTTCATGTCATCCGTGTCCTTTCATGGAGGGATGATTCCCCCCTCTCTCAGTGCCCCTGCCCCTGTCTTCAATATGTGAGCATCCTCCATGTGGAAGTCTTTTGGTTGTCTCACAGGGACCAATTAGTCACCTTGTCACCCTCATAAAGACATGGCTGCCACTCTCATGGTGAAATAGGTACAAAACGATCTGTGACTGGAGGTAGTTTTAAGACTTCCTGGCCTCATCAGTGCTGTCATTTTTGTCCAGTGGAGGATGCCAGGAGTGTTGTGTTTTCAGCTGGGGCTGCTTGCACAGTGCGTCATGCCCAGGCAGTCCCTACCCCCCACGCGTGTTCTTGATTTGTACGATATCTACTGACACATGGGTTACCTTCTCTTGTTGCCATGAGTATCACTATGGCTGTAAACTTGTTGGGTAGTGTGTGACCTTTGAGATGCTCCCTGTGGGCTTGACAGTTAAAACTCTGTGCAGCTGAAAGTGAACATTGTTTTCCCTGGTTTGTAATGGCATGGGAGGAAGACGAGAGCTCTCACATGATTATTCAGGATTTGGCAGATTCTTGAGCTGGATTTTAAATGATTAGGGGAAAAAAGACTTTCTTGAGAAAATACTGCTTCATCATCCCTCGAATGCTCTAGTACTCTGAGCAGCTCTAATATGCATGTGAACGTATCAATGTGGTCAATATTTTTGAGCCGTTAGAAACTCTTATTTCTCTTCAGCTTTGGAAGGAGGGTGTACCAGGGGACATTTGACTTGCTGCCTGGATAGAAACCCCTAACCCTGAAAATGTTCTGTGCACGTCATAGTACTCTCTGTATTACCAAGGGCAGCACTGATCTCCTTGCCTCCGCTTTGAATGTTGCAGCCTTCCTAGAGGGAGCACAGTTGGTTATCTGTATCTAACTGCCGAAAAATCCAAGATGTAGGAGAAATGATGAGTCATTTTGTCTTCAGAATATGTGCTTTTAACCACAAGCTTCTTATTCTCTAAATCTGTAAATTAGAAAAATTGTAACTACAGTATGAGGATTTCTGAAAAAGTTTTTAAAAAATTGTGTAAGGTGCCAAGTGGGAAGCCCTAGATATAGTAGGTATTGCACTTTAAAAGAAAAAAAAAAGAAAGAAGAAAAGAAGGTTGCAAGAACTTGATTGAGATGAAAAGGTGCCTGGATTGAGTAGGTTTCCATATTACCTAAAATGAAAGAATTGATTTGCCCCATACATATTACACTTTGAAAAGCCAACAAAATTCTGGTCCTCTTCTCCTGACTTCAGAGTTACTTGTAGCAGGAATTAGCCTGTTACTCCTTATGTAGTGATTATGTGATGACAGTAGGTCACTGCCTTTTACTGAACATTTTGTGTATATTATGACTGTTTCAAGGACTGAAGTTTCATGAGTCAAATATATTTTTTTCTCTAAAATTTGGCTGTGAAATGATGGTCTAAAATCACTTCTCTTCTGCCCATTTCTACCTCCAACCTTTTTGTTGTTGTTATTTTTGGTTTTTGCCTCTAGTAGGCTAACAGCCATGGTAATCTACATGAAATAGAATGTGGGTCAGGCTTTGGCTCTTCGTGGATTCTGACACAGAGACATGAGGGATCTCTTACTTGTTGGCTACTCAGTGGACTGAACAGTAACATCTTAGTTTGGGGAGAAAGATTAAAAAGCAGAGCATGTTGAAAATGGCCAAGTTTTCTGAGATCTATGGGAAAATCTGTATTAGTCCCATGTTACTGATCTGACTCTCAAAAGCCAAAAATGGAGCTGAATCTTCCTTGTCTTGAGTTTAGGGAAGGTAGATTTCCTCCAGGTGTTTCTGCACAGACAACTCCCTACCTACCAATAGGACTTTTTAAAAAATGTGATTTCTCAATTAAACAACTCAGTAGATAAATTGCAAGAGAGACATAATCACCTTTGAAGCTTAAATTATTTGACTGGAAGATCAAGTGCAAAAATATTTCAAAACCCAGAAAAAAAGTTTGAAAATTGAAAAATTGAAAAAATTTGAAAATCATGATGGAAAAAGGAAACACATCTGAGATGATAGATTTAAGAAACCAAATATATTACTGATAAGAATTGTAAAGGAAATATAAAATGCCAAAGACAAAATAATGTATTAGATGTCCACTGCTGTGTAATTAATTATCTCTAAACTAAGTGGCTTAAAATGATTTTATTATCTCATAGCTTCTGTGCGGGGAGGCCAGGGAGACTTAGAAGGGTAGTATTATGACTCAGTCTGTCAAGAGATTACAGTCAAATCAGGTGTCAAGGCTGCAGTGTCTGAACTTGACTGTTGCCCAAGCATCCACGTTCAAGCAAATTCATGGCCTAGAGAGAATGAAAGAGTGGGCAAGTGCTCCATAGAGGAGCCAAAGTCTTACAACGTTATCTCGGAAATGACATACCATCATTTGCACTGTACACTGTAACAGAGATGTCTTGGCACTGTCTTTGAGGGAACTCCACAGGAGTGAATACCAGGAAGTGGGGACCATTGGGGGCCATCTTCAAGACTGCCTACAATGAAAATTATAGAAGGAAAACCTCTAGAGTTGAAATTTGAATCTAGAATTTCAGAGCTCTCAGTCGATTACAGGCTGGGTAAGAAAGCATGCACATATATTCTGCCGAAACCAAGTAAGTGACAAGGTTAAACTCATTTATTACTACAAAGAGAAAAACATCAAACTGACCAGAGACTGACTTTTGCAAAAATGTAGACTAGAAGACTGGGGTCATATCTACAGATGAGTGAGAAGAAAGGACCACAACTCCAAAGTTGTAGATCACTAAAGTAGCATACACTTAAATAAAATATGAACACGAGTTTAGAATATCTATCACTCATTTATCCCATGAGAGAAAGAATTGAGAAAATACATTAACCAATAACCAGATGAAGTGTTACACACTTCAAGATCTGGGAAGATAAAGAAGAAGATAAAGAAGAAAGGAAACAGAAACATGGTAGCATGCAGGTTCATGAGAATATGTGATACCAGTGGAAAGGAAGGTCTCCTGTAAGGGGAGCATAGAACACTTCCTATTTTGGTAACAGCCTCCAAATTTCTGTGGTTTTCTACAATAAAAACTTAGTCCTCACTTGATTATGCTAATCCTCTTCACCTCGGATGACTCTCCCAGAGAGCTGACCTCTGTCAGGCCTTCTGATTTCACGACACTTAAGTTCTGGGACTCTACCATCTTAAGTGCTTTTCCATGATTTTTCGGGGAGAGGTAGAGAGAGGCTGTAAAAAAGGGCACAAAAGCTTTCTGCTGACTCAGCTTAGAAATGCTCTGCATGACTTCTACTTACATTTCATTGGGTCAAACATGTTCTGTGGCCTCAACGGAGTGCAGGGGAGCTGGGAAGTGAAATCCAGAAGACAAAGGGCAGCTATGTGTTGATGAGCACGAAGCCTAGCCATTGTACCGTTAAGTGATCTTAGCAAACATGGGTGTAAGAAATTGAGGTCAAATGCAGTCATGGGAAAAGGCAAGAAAATGAGTAAGAGGTTAGAAATAAATTATTTTAAAGTTGTCTTCTAATTGATAAGGGCAGGGGAATACTCTGTCTTCATTAAAGAAGGGAGTTTTTATCTTGCCTTCATATAAATGCATCTTCTCTCTATGAGAGCAGAAAAAGCAAAGCCTAGCAATAAGTAGAAGGGACAGTTGAACTGGATTTCGCCTATTGTATGAACAAAAATAACCCAGTAAGTGACTATAAAATTAATAATAGAGCAAGGTAGAAAAATGAAATCAGTTATATAAGACATTAAATTAAATGTGAGAAATCAAAATTCTTACATTAAAAGAAAAAACTTATATGCTATTTTCAAGAAACAAACATAAGTGGATCAAGAAATATTGAAAATAGAGAGGCAGTTATAAACTCCTCAAAGAGTGGAGATGGCAATGTCAGATGATGTAGTTCTTTAAAAAGGCCGAATGGAATAAAGGGGATATTTGTATAAAACATCCCCATTCCAGTTTACTAAAAAACCCTTCCCTATAATGGGCAGAAACGCCTTCTTCATAATTAAACAAGTAGTTGAAATCAGTCATTAACACTGTGCATTGACTGTGTCACAAATTAGTGCCAGATGCTTCCATTCAACTTGTTTTCATCTTGCAAATGTTCTCATCCTAAGCGCTCTGATACCCTGGTGTGATGCTCTTTGACGTGGGAGGTGGCTTGGAGTATGAGATTTCCAACATAGAAATAGATGGCTGTTTAAGACCAATATTTCAATGTACTCAATGCCGTACATGATAAAAAAAAATATACCGACGTTCTTCATTTGCCAAGTGTCTGGCTCTTGAACCGGACTTTAAACTGACACGCCAGTCCAGTGACAAAGGTCGCCAGTCCAGTGACAAAGGCCCTATACATCAGGGCGGAAGACAGCCAAACCTCTCAAATATGAATGGCATCCGTCCTTGTTTCTCCAGTGGTTCAGCTCTCTCGGACTTTCCATGGCTCAAGTAGAAATTCAGTTGTACCAATTTAGTTGCTAATTGAATCAGACTCTGTGTTCCACACAATGGTTCCATGGGGCGAATGCATCGAAAACAGGAAACATTTAAAAGAAACCCATTCCATTAGTCTGCTGCAGCCCAGATCTTTTTTTCTTTTTCTTTTTTTTTTAAGATATTATCTCAGAAGTTCACTTGTTGAGTTTACTTGGCTATGGAAAAAACCATTGCAGAGAATATGAAATTACATGGAAATATCTGGTTTAATATAAATGGAACCGTGTGGTGCAGAAGCTCACAAGGCCATGGGGGACGAAAGCTGTTTTGTTACTGACAGGCAGACGAGGTCCGCAGGCCATGCAAGAAGGAGCCAAGTCCATCAGGCGGGGTGGGGGGGGTGGTCACTGACAGCCGGGCCGGAGCCTTGACTAGGACACAAGACGGGTAAGGTGTTGTCGGTAATACTGAAAAGTACACCTTGCTGGCAAAACTTACAGGCAGAAAATTCATCAGATTCCTTTGGCGATAAAGCAAAAAACGGCAGACTGCATTTAATATTTCCAAGTGGAATAAATTAACCTTTGAATATTTTAGTCTGTCTGAGGGACAAACACACACAAACTGAAATAATGGTTAGAGATGTATTAAAAATGGTATCTCAAAGCAAGCTTCACCCCTTCAGACCACTTGAAGCAGATGGGCGCTCGGAGGGGCGGATGTCTTGGAAGTTTTCTTGGAAGGTTAAAATCCAAAAAGAAGACAACAAGGTAAGAGAGAAAAACAGAATTTGAGATCATTTCTGTTATGGTCCTTCCTTTCAAATAAGACTATTGTTCATAACATCGTGTGAAGAAAAATACGTGGAAGGCTGCCAGGAATAATGTTTTAGATTTGCTCCATTACCCACAACTTCTTTGACTTCTGTTTGGAAACTATAAATGGTATTGTAACCTGAAAGGCCATTTCTGGCTCAGAGAGGCTGGAGGCTGTGTTCTTATTCCTTTATTATTATTTTTTAAATTCCCAATAGCATAAGATTCTACCAGACATCTTTCAGTTTTTAACCAGATGCATTGTTTTGAAGTCTGCCAAGGGTGAGCTTAGAGCTGCCACTTTGGGGTTGAGGTGGGAGGTGTAGGGTCAGGAAAAGAGAAAAAAAGGACTAGAGATTTGTAAACATGTGGTTTGATGTTTTTATTCTTATGTACTTAGGGACAGTCTTCTTGGAAGTGAAAGAGTGACTTTTTAAAAAGTCATAGTCCATAGTTTGAAACGTTTTGAAAACACATGTGTCTATTTTGGTGACCACAAGAATTGCTTTTTTCAAGCTTACGCAATTATTTGATCCAAACTTCCTTATCTCAGCATTGTAAGTTACTAGATGAAATGGATGGATGCATATTTATTCACTGTTTCCTACTGAAAGTAACCATAATATGTGGGAAAATGAATATGAAATATAAGAAAACTGAATGTTTTGAAATGGCTCAGTCTAGGAGAGTTAATTTTAAAAATGTTGTCCAGAGGTGCCTGGGTGACTCGGTTAAGCATCTGCCTTCAGCTCAGGTAATCATCCCATGGTCCTGGCATCGAGATCCTGCTTTGGGCTCCCTGTTCAGTGGGGAGCCTGCTTTCCCCTCTCTCTCTGCCCGCCACGCCCCCTGCTTGCGCTCTCTCTCTGTGTGTCAAATAAATAAAATCTTAAATTTAAGAAGTTGTCCAATTAGGTCTGCATAAGCCAACGATCAATGTTTCAAGCTGCTATGAAGTGTAGCAGAAGAATATTATTTTGGGGGATTGCTTTGCAAGTGACTTTAATTTTTCAATTCCTTTTAATGAAGTAAAAGCTAAAACAAAGCACTGCAGGTAATGTATATGCAGGAAAGCCAATAGTCGACTCCAAAGATAAGATCTTGTTCCTATAAGAAAAGTCTAGTGAATTAGTGTACATGCACATAAAAAATTTATATTTAAAGCATGATTATATTCTTAATAATCTTCACTTTAACTTCTTCAACTAACCAGTAACCCAGTATGATTTCTAGTTATCCGTGGTAGGACTCTTCTGCTCCAGTAGAATTTAATCTTTAGACGCAAATTATACTATAAGCAGAGTTGAAAGACCCTTATTATTTTAATGTCTCTATTTTGGACAATGCAAATGAAAAACCTCATACATTCCATACCTAACGCCAAACTCCATGTCAAGGGACAAGTGTGATTTAACAGAGGACCTCAACTGAGATTTTGTTACCGTTTGCATTCAGAGATGATGTTCCCTGCCCACCCCGCCCCGCACTTAATTCTCCTTCTACCCAAACTGTTTTTGATTTTAACAGAGATTTTGTATTTTTATCTGAAGACCAATAACCCAAAATGCCATCAAAAGGGGAGAAGTTATTCTTATATTTTCCTTCTTAGAAGGCAGGTTCACAAGGACTCTTGAAGGGTTACCTGGTTGGTGACTGACAAGCTGCTGGTCCACGCTGTGACCGTCTCTGAGCGCCTCTCCCACACAGGGAGATGTAGAGCCTTTTCAGATTATAGGATGAGGCTTTTTTGACTGTGTTCCCATGAACATCACAGACTCAAGAGGCAGAGAGACTTGGGGATAAAATGCCACCTGCCTGGTGAGCAGGGTGTCCCTTCCTTCTCTCAACTTTGTAACAAAATTCTAATCAAGACCCTCCTCTTCCCCCCTACAGCCTCCCCCCTCCCAATTGATCCATGATATGTAGAGTCGGGGATGAATTTGTCCACACTAGAGGGTTGAAATAGAGCTTTTAAAAAGCTGATGATGGGCTAATGTTTTGCTTTCTGAAGTAAAGCAGTGAAGAGGACCTCAGTAAAATTGCAAGTCCCAGTGTAATTCTCCCACAGTGTGACAGGTGGCTTGAGAGATCACCAAGGGCTGAGGCAGCTCCCCTCTCCTGCCTTGGTTCCAGGTTTGATGTGGGAACATCATTAGTGGGGCTAATGCTCCCCTCTCCTTCCATCTACATACATCATTTGGAGATTACAACTTCCAGAAAGTGTCAGGAGATTGTGGGGTGATGGTGTCTTCAGAGAGAATCCCCGTGACTCCCAAGAACTAAAAATTGTTCAGAAGAAGAGAAATGAAGGATGCTTGCTGTGCCTACCAAAACTTAAAACTAATGTAGGCTAAAATATCAAAGCACTGATGAAAGAATCAAAAACAGATGGATTAAGAAAGCAGATGGTCTTGGAAGCAATCAACAGTTCATAAGAAAATAAGGCATAATAATGCATACATAGGAAAAGAATGCCACACAAATTCACATGAAGAAATAATTATTTAAAAGTATTGGTAGGGCAGTTGGGTAGATGTTTTGGGTAAAAGTTTAATTAAACCACACCCTATAATTTCTGTTGGTTTAGGAAATTGGATTTTGTAAATGTTATTCAGAAACCATTTAGCTTTATAATGAGATTTTTTAAAAAGGGAATGATTGGTATTTTATTTCCTACATTGTCTAGCAAACTTAGTTGTAAATTTTTTTTTTCTCTGGATAATTTTACTTCCCTATGCTAGATATTCTACTACTCTATAGATTTCATATTTTAGGAATAGAGCATATCCAGTATAATTCTCATTGGTGTTACTGTGTGAAGGAGACACTGAATGTGCCTACCAAGAAATCAAGGTCATTGCTGTGGAAAAGGAAAAGAGGCATGACAGGCTTGCCTGTAGACCTTTTTCCCACATGGAGAAGAGAGACAGGTTCATATCTCAGCTTCAGTCTTATGGTGCCTTGTAGATGTTCCTCTGTGATTAATGACACCATTTTCTCAATAATTGGCATAATTCTGAAATAAAGGGAAGGAGGCTATGCATAAAGGACATGAAAAATAGCAAATAGAAAAAAGGTTTGAGTCTATAAAATTAAAAAAAAACATAAACTATATAAACTATAATAGCAGGCTAAAAACAAAAATATATGAACAAGGAGATAATCAAAATTAAATTAGTATTGCTGTTTAAAAAGCTCATACAATTTGATAAGTTAAGTAACCAAATAATTGACCAAGAATAAGATTGTCTTGGAGAAATAATACACAAAGGTGTATTCTATTTCACTATTGATCAAAAGAATTTCAGATTAAAATAACTTAAGGTATCTTTTCCACCTACAAATTAGCTGAGATTCTTTTAAAGATAACATTTGTTGGGTTGCAAGGAAACTTACAGCTCTCTCAGAATGGGAGCAGGAGAACTAAAGGCCACATCTTTCTAGAGAATGACATTGGAACTATGTATCAAGATCCCTAGAAGATTAACAAATTTGACCCATAGATTTTACAGACAGGAATGAGCTTAACTAGCCTCTCTCTCTCAAAATAGATAAATCTTAAAAAAAATAAAGCAAATAGAGACTAATTCTCAAAGATCTTGTGGAATTAGACTAAGCAAATGAGTCTTTCTACAAAGGAGTAAACAAGTATGGGGAAAAATGAAATAGGTTTTTATTTTATGATATGTTGAATTCTAAAACGGGACACACACACAGTGAGATGTTGAATAAATGAGTGTCCTTTACATGTAAAATCCTTCCTTAGGGACTTTGTATACATTGTAGCATAGAGCAGCACTGACAACCAGGGTTCAGAGCTGAGGTTTAGAGAGGGCATGTGGTCCCACAGCTTTGGAGGAGTGTCAGACTTTGAACTCTTCCTGCTAGCCCTGAGGAAATTCTGTCAGAAGAACTCATTTTGGGCAATCTGTTTTTGCATTTCATGTTGACAAAACGAGATATGTGAAAGTGGGATTTAAATATAGTTTTAAAATACTCCTATTTCCGCTATGTAGATATTTTTCCAAAATAAGATGGCTTATAATTTTGGATAGCTACCCAGCCACCTTAAAACTGTGAAATCTAGCCTGCAAGGGTTTTGATAGTCTAATCAAAATTTGTGTAGATGGAGTGTTTTATTCCAAGGCCAACATGTGGATGGGGAATTATTATAGATGAGTGTTAGGTGATTACAATAAAGTAAAAGTATCACGTGAAAGTTGAATTTTGTTAATGATACTTAGGCTTTCTTGGGATTTGCAATATATGGAGCATGGTTTATATTTTTTATTAACATTATTGAAAGTCCTATTTTACTTTTGCCTATTAGGATTTTTACATTATATGTGCACACCCTTTTTGGTCTGATGATTTTTATAGTTTTATTTTTATTTTATTTTTAAAGATTTTATTTATTTATTTGACAGAGACTCAGCGAGAGAGGGAACACAAGAGTAGAGAGAGAGGGAGAAGCAGGCTTCCACTGAGCAGGGAGCCCGATGCAGGGCTTGATCCCAGGACCCTGAGATCATGCCCTGAGCCGAAGGCAGACGCCTAACGACTGAGCCACCCAGATGCCCCTATAGTTTTATTTTTAAATTACGACCTCCCCCTTTCCCCAGGCTCTCAGAATTTTATACTTTAACCTTTAACCTTTTTCGACAAACTATGCTTTGAACCACACTGACTGAGCCTTCTGTTGTTCATCTTTTATAAAAGGTACTCTGTATTTCAATAGATCTCTATAAATTTATTTTCTTTTGAAGAAGGAAAGAGCAAAAAAAATTAAATTCATATCTTCTAGAGATACATGAGAATTCCCCACACAGCTATTTCTGAGTTATGGTATTTTTTTCCAGCAGCTGTTTAATAGTTATGTCTAATCTTATAAGCAAGTTGTATGTTCAGGACACATTGTGGCCTCCTTTGTTCAGTGTAAAACACAGAAGGATTATGTTTTGCTCAGTGACATTTTCCAGATCCTATTGCTTTTAAAAACTGCAGTAAGAATTCTCTCATAGTTAGTGTTTGAAAAATGCTTATTTAAACTGAATTTCTCAGGTTTATGAGCAAAGCGCAGTTTCTTAACAATGAAGGAAATTCACACCAAAATGATAGGAGAAATTCTTAATCAAGTAGAAATTTGAATAACACATCTGTTTCCAACCTGGTGCCATTAATATTTAGATGCCTTTAAATTATCTCACATTTGTTTCCTCTTTCTGTATTTTTAAATAAATTTTAAAGATTAAGTTAAAACTCCCTTATTCTCAGAATGTTTATCTTGCTCTTTCACAGCCTCTAGACTTTGTGTGCCTCTTTACATATTAAAGGGGAAAAAGTTGGAATTGATGTATTTGAAGTACAAGTTTCATGACCTCATTTGACAAAAAGTATGATTGAATTCCAAAAAGTGTTACGACATTGTTTTATATAATCACAAGTGGTGACGAATTAAGGTTCTAAAATTTGACAGTTGGCTGAGTCCTGACATTTACTCACTTTGCTGTCTTAGAACTTTGTGGCAATTTGTAAATGAGACTGAATTTCTGGGCACTTTAATTCTGATTAAAAAGGATTTGGCATTTGGAACTTCCAGAGCTTGTGGGAATTACTTATTGAGGGCTTATTGTGGATCAAGCACTCTTCTAAACAGGAACATATTTGGCAGTTCTGCAGCCAGCAATCAAGGAATTAAAGAATTTCTCTTGGAAACCAACAACTGTGGCCTTGATTCTTGGTCCCAGTGCTGAATGGGGCCATGAGCTTGCATCTTCTGCTTGGAAAACCAGTTGTAGATCGCCACGGTTACCACTAGAGTTCCTTCTGCCAATTTAATAACCAGGTTAGCAACATATGAAAGCAGCAGGCAGCTCTGTATAAACTCACTACAGTAGGAAGCATCTTGATGTATCAGCTCTCTTGGCAAATAAATTTAAGACCTGTGCTGGGAGCAAAGTATATGCAAGTATTTTACATATTTATACATACAAGTATAAATACAAGCATTTTGTCAGCTTTACTTTCAAGTATTTTGTCAGTTTTACCTACAACTCAGTGGAGCTCTCACTCAAAAACCCTCAGGTGGAAGTTCAAGTATATCTTGGATGTTCTTGAATTCGTTATTCTCCCAGAAGAACTTGTTTGCTCTACTTGCCTACCAACATCCAGTACTATCAGGCACTCTGCCTTGAAATAATTACTTTTTTGGTTTCAAAATGTTTGATTCATATTTGACTCTTTCTTGCCAATTAAAATTTGTGCATAAAGAGGAGTTTCAGGGGAGAGAATTATGTCCCCTCCAAATTTGTATGTTGAGATCCTGACTCCCAATGTTTGAAGATGAAGTATTTAGGGTAAAGACTAAGGGTAAAAGAGGTCATAAGAGTAGAACTCTGGTCTGCTAAGGTGGGGGTCCTCGTGCGAAGAGACACTAGAGATCTTGTTTTCCCCACGTGTACACAGAGGAAAGACCACGTGAGGACAATGAGAAGAGAGAAGGCAGCCGTCTCCAAGCTAGGCAGAGGTTTCACTGGAAACTCCCAGAAACAACATTGGTGGTACCTTGATGGCTCTTCCAGCCTCCAAGAAGCGAGGAGATAAATTGCTGTTGTGTGGCCACCCACACAGTGTTGTGTTACAGCAGCTGAGCTGACGGGGACAGGGCAACGTGTATTTCTAAGGGGATAAGCTCACACTCGGCTCCTGACAGAGAATTCGGTGCGTCTAGATGAGTTTTCTGTCTGCGGATTCCAAGTCTTTGGGAAGGTACTCTTCACAAGGGGAGAGAATCGAGGCATATGAATTGGTCCAAGACTGGCGGCTCATGGCTGGAGGAGACGGGCTGATGATACATCATGATCGCATGGCGCTGTGACTTGGTCTGAGGCTATGAAAGACGTCATTCTTTCTAGTGTTCTTTCTAGCAAGGGACCGTGAGAGTCTCAGGCAGGTTCCACGCCCAGCGCAGAGCCAGTCTGGGGCTCGATCTCTCGACCCTGAGATCCACCCTGAGCCGGAATCAAGAGCCGGACACTTAATTGACTGAGTTCCCCGGGTGCCCCTCAAATAAGTAATTAAAAAAAAAAATCGGAATGAAAATCTTTCCCCTGAATCCCGCTGTGAGCATTGCTTTGGCGGGGACATTTTGCCTGGGGGTCAAGACCTTTCCGCCTGTCCCAATGAGAGAGCGCGGGGACCGCGTGGGTTGCCGAGCGCGCTTGTTTTCGAGCTGCTGGCGCGGCCTCAGCCCTCGCGGCTCCTGTGGGAGACGACGGCGGTGGCAGGGCACGGGAGCGTGTTCAGGTAAGTCCGTGAGGAGGTCGCCACTTTGACTCCCGTTCCGGAAGTACCTCACACGCAGCGGGACTGGCCTGCCCAGGAGACCCTCGCTCCCTCCAGATCTCCTCAGCCCGACGGCGAACGCGCGCTGGCGCCCATCTGTGTGAGACCGTGCATGTGTCCTGGCCGGTGAGTCGTCGCGGGGACACGGAACTTGTCCGTGTCTCACACTCGGGCCGCGTGGTCACAGAACGTGTTACTTAGAAAGAAATCACCGTGAGAGTCTCAGGCGACCTGGAAGTCAGGCAGCAGCATCTGCCGTAAAGCCAGAGAAGAGGAAATTCTCTGTTTTCCCGAGATCTTCTCAAGAGTGTCTCCGCCATTACGCGACTGAGGTGGCCTCAGGGTACCCCGAGCACGAGCCATGACGGACGTTCTCTCTTGCTGGACGTGGTGGTCCCGCGGACTCAGACGGGAAACGTCCAAGTGACCATCGCGGTTGGCGTCCGTCACGCGCACTTGGCAGCTCCGCGCGCGGGTCCAAGAACGCCTCAGCCGATCGCGCGGCTTTGCCTTGGCCATTCCCGGTCACCGACTTCAGGAGCTTCCCCGTGCGTTTCAGGGCCTACCCCGCCCTCCCTGTCACTGCCCCACCGGCCAGGAGACCCTTCCTTCCTTCTCTTTTCCCTACAGTTCTAGTGTGGCTGCTTTTTGTCAGTTCTTGCCCTTTCTGATGGTTTCTCGGTTTTCTTCTGCCTTTTTTGGGGTTATGTTCAGTGAGCCAACATGTTAGTGTTTGATTAGTTTTACAGATATTCGCCAACCTCATTCGTTTCCGATGTAGCGCGCAACAGCCCATCAGTCGTGCATGACACCCAGAGCCCATCCCCACACGTGCCCTCCCTGATGCCCATTCCCCATGTACTCCCCCCCCCCCCCCCCCCCCCCCCCCCCACCCCCGGCCGCCCCTCCAGCTGCCCTCAGTTCGCTTCCTGGAGTCCCGAGCACTCACGGTTGATGTCCTTCTCGGACTTGTCCCATTCATCTTGTCCTTTCTGTTCTCACCTTTCCTTGACTTCCTTCCTCCCTCCTTGGCCTGCCTCCCTTGAGCAGTTCCAGATGCTGGTCTGCGTCTTTCACGTGTTGTGTATCTGCAAGGAGCATTGGCTTCAGAAATAGCTGTTTTAAGACAGTGGCTCTTACTTTTGGAATCTGTCTGTGCAACCCTCGCACTGAATCAGAGGAAGCTGGGGGTGTTCGGTTGGACACGCTCAGCCCCGCGCTTTCCCCTGCCCCGAGTAGCGGCTGCCGGAAACGCATGCCGCGCAGACATCGGGACCGGAATAAGGAAAAGAAGAACAGGACTTCCGGGTCATTGTTTCCGGCACATAGGAGAAAAAGGGAAAAAATAGTGCATTGAGAAAAAAATCTATCCTAGAAAGGAGATAGGAAATACAAAGAATGGGACATATTAGAAGACACGTTTGCCACACACACAGCAGGGTGGACTTTGCAATCTTGATGGCAAGAAATCTTCATATGACACTAATACTGAAGAGAAGTTTTTTTTTTTTAATTTTTTTAAAAGATTTCATTTATTTATTCGACAGACAGAGATCACAAGTCGGAAGAGAGGCAGGCAGAGAGAGAGAAGCAGGCTCCCTGCCGAGCAGAGAGCCTGATGTGGGGCTGGATCCCAGGACCCTGGGATCATGACCTGAGCCAGAGGCAGAGGCTTAACCCACTGAGCCACCCAGGTGCTCTGAGAAGCTTGTTTTTTTAACCTGAACATTGTGACAGTTTTATTTGTGACAAAGTTTTATTTGTGGAGGTGTGATGATAATCTCAAATTTCCACTGAATTTAAATATATACATTTGAACATAAGATTAATTTTTTTTATTAAAGATTTTATTTTGGAGAAAGAAAGCAAAAGCAAAAGCATGGGGGAGGGGCATAGGGAGAGGGAGAAACAAGTTTCCCACTGAGCAGGGAGCCCAGTGTGGGGCTCAATCCCAGGACCCTGGGGTCATGACCTGAGCTGAAGGCAGGTGCTTAGCCAACTGAGCCACCCAGGTGCCCCAGGAAGATTAATTTTTAAAAAGATGTAGAATATGTGTAGCTGCTTTAAAATGAGAAAAAAAATCTGTGACTTCAACAGCACATTACAAATATTATAAAGTCATATAAAGTAGTGTTGAATATGCAAGAAACATTTTTTTCTTTTAAAGGTATAAATCTGGGGTGCATACATGGGTCAGTCACATCTCATCGAGCCCGATGTATACTCAGCCCTGGTGGGAGAGTCCATGAGCAGCATCTGAGAATTCTGAGCTGTGCACTTGTAGATAACGTGGACTCCAGGTCCCGGTGGTGTAGGCCCAATACCTAATCAGATCCTGTGGTTGGAACTGCAGATGGCAATGACACTGAAGCCAATCTCTTTGTCAATGGCTCTGTCTGGGTGAGATAGGGTATTTGTGCATCTGATTGAGGTTCAGGACCAATGCACAGGGAGTCTTAAGTTTTGCTTTCTGGTGGTGAGTTGCTCAGTTTTGTTTTTTCAAGGTAATTACTCCTTCTAGGAGTTGAGACTTTCCAAAGTCTCCATGTGTGACTGCCTTTGAGATGAAGAAATCAGGAAGAATGCTGCTTTGAGCTATCTAAGTTACCCTCGAAATTAAGTAGAATAAGAATTAGAATTATGGCATGAGGGAGACAGGATTTTTCATGTATAATTTCATACATGAAACATTAAAAACATTTCCTCTTAAGGGGAGGGGGTCACTGATTTCAAGAATAGAGCTTTCTAAACATTTAAGAAATATTTTTAAAAACATTTAAAAAAAGTGTTCCTTTTAATTGGGTCACTAATCTCAAGAATGGGGCTTCCCCGAAGTTCTTAGAAATGTTCTATGTGTGTGTTTTGCCCCCTCTGTATGTAGTTCACTATAAACTTTGCAACTTCAGAGGTGGGACTGCGTACACAATTTTAATTCAGGCCCCTCTTTCCATGGGGCAAGAAATTGAGACCCAGAAGGTGTTGGTGATTGGCTTAGGGGCACAGCAGAAAAGGCAAGACTAAAAACTGGCACCTAATTCCTAATCCAGTGCTCCTTCTGTTACAGCATGATTTTTAGGGCAATGAGTTGTGAGCTATGGAACAAAGAGAAAAAAAGAAAGCCGTGAAACTTAGGTTTAATTTTTGTTTTTCAAACCATCACACCCATTTGCCCTTCCACAAGCTACCAGGTAATCATTCCCCACTTATAAAATATCCTTAATATATACTAAAACTTCAAACGTGAACAGAAAATGTCAGAATTACTTTATGAAACACATCACTGACTTCCTTAGATTGTTCTCTGGTTACACGCTCTGCTTTTTAGGGGACACTACTAGATTTATTCAGAACTTTCTAGAATTCGTCCCTATAAAAATGAGACCTGTTCCTGTTCTTTCACTGTAGCAGAGTGAAATGACTTTTTTAAATGTCCTTTTCATTTGCAGTTCAAAAGGTAAAGTCCCTAAAAAAAGCAGCCTTTGAAAAGTCTGCCAGAGAAAGCCCAGATCTGGGGGGAGAGTGCGTTCAGGAAGGTGAAGTGAGGGCGAGAGGTCCTTACTCAGCTCTCTGCCCAGCACCTACTCAGTGAACATGGAAGTCACCGGAGCAAGGAGTTTCCTGGGCTTTGGCAAGGTGCTAAAGAAGGCTGTGCATGAGCTCCCCCTGACCTGCTGTGTCTGCTTTCCCCCCACTGTGAGCGGAACAGGGACCTGGGAAAGGGGTAAGAGGAAGCCTGTGACCCTTTGTCCTTGCCATAGAGAAGTGCCTTCTGGGCAGGCCAGTGAATGCCTCTCAAGGTCACGACTCAGACTTCTGGGATAAGTTGTATGAGGACAAAGGCTATTTTTAGAAAATCTAATAATGGAATCTATTTCACTCTACTGGTTAGCAAATTAAAACCCCCTTCCAAAACAAAACGAAACAAAATCTGGAAGCTAAATGTTACACAATTGCCTTTTTTAAAAAATATTTTTTATTTGTAAGTAATCTCTGTAGCCAATATGGGGGTCATACTTACAACCCCAAGATCAAGAGTCACATGCTCTACTGACTGAACCAGGCAGGCGCCCCTTTCCATTAGTCTTTTAAACTGAATGGACAGTATTTGGTATTCTAGACCTAACATTCTGTGTACAAACTTTTAGGATTTCCATATATGTATTAACTGTCCCTGGAGACATCCTGTGTTTTCTCATCTTTATCCTTGAGATTTGGCTGGGTTGGTATGTCAAGACTAATGGAGAGTTTACATTCTCACAGCATTTTTCTTTCTTTCTTTCTTTTTTTCAGCTTTTTGCTGAATCATGCTTGCTAACATTCTAAATACATATTTAGTCTTATCTCTAGTCTAAACTAGCACCACAGAATCTCAAATATTTTAATTTAGTGAAGTGAGATATTTTTATGGTTCACATAAAATTGTTTACAAGTATGTCTGGCAATGTATTGTTTTTGTTCATGTTACTTTTGATTTTGGCCAAAATTATTGTATCTCCAGGGACAAATTAAGTGCTGTTTTTCTGGCATGCTTTGTGATCTGACTTTTGGTCGAGTGATTTTTTTTTTTTTTTTTTTTTTGGCTTACCCATATATTCTAAGAAACTAATTGTCAACACATACTTTAGATTTTTTTAAAGCTGATAGTAGTCATTGTGCCAGGTTTTATATTTCTTACATGGCCTCAGGGGCCTGATTTGAAACTTAGAATACATTTTTCCCCTAAATTTGATAAAAAAATCAATATATTCCCCAAATACCAAAACTGAAAGTGATTAACCAGATTGCTATAACAGATTATATGATGTTTGTTTGCTTACATTCTTGGCTCATATGTGATGAAAAATGATTGAATTGAATCTCAACTGAATTTCATAGATGGTGACCAGTTTATGCCCTAGGGACTATGCCTCCCCACCAGGTAGAAAGATATTATTTTGATTCTACTTTTCCTTTGGTAATCATCCCTGAGTTAGTTCTTATAGAGACATATTGATAAAGCCATAGCTTTGGTCAAATTTAGTTAACTTTTTTCTTTTGTGTTCTTACTATTATTATTATTATTATTTTCTACTGTGCTTGTGTTTGAAAATGACCTAGACTATGGCTTGAACATAGGATTTACAGTGCATAAATTTTCTGCCTCGAGGCTTCAACCATTCTCACTAAAAAATAGGAAGATGGTCTGTAAATGTTTAATGAGAGAATTTCAGAAGATCATTTCCCCCCCAATATTTGAAAAATCTGACTTCTAAAACTCGATGTTGAAGTTATACAGAGCGTATTACTGGATTTCTCTAAACATTACTTGTAACATTATTTTAAAAGAATTATTAAACTCAATACCCAAAGAACAAATAATCCAATCAAGAAATGGGCAGAGGACTTGAACAGACATTTCTGCAAAGAAGACATCCAAATGGCCAACAGACACATGAAAGTGCTCAACATCACTTGGGATCAGGGAAATACAAATTAAAATCACAGTGAGATACCACCTCACACCAGTCAGAATGGCTAAAATTAACAAGTCAGGAAACGACAGATGCTGGCGAGGATGCAGAGAAAGGGGAACCCTCCTACACTGTTGGTGGGAATGCAAGCTGGTACAGCCACAACAGTATGGAGCGTCCTCAAAAAGTTGAAAATAGAGCTACTCTATGACCCAGCAATTGCACTACTGGGTATTTATCCCAAAGATACAAATGTAGTGATCTGAATGGGGGCACGTGCACCCCAATATTTATAGCAGCAATGCTCACAATAGCCAAACTATGGAAAGAGCCCAGATGTCCATTGACAGATGAATGGATAAAGAAGATGTGGGGTATATATACAATAGAATGTTATGCAGCCATCAAAAGTGGAAATTGTGCCATTTGTGATGACGTGGATGGAACTAGAGGGTATTATGCTTAGTGAAATAAGACAATGAGAGAAAGACAGTTATCATATGATCTTGCTGATATGTGGAATTTGAGAAACAGGGCAGAAGATCATGGGGGAAGAGAGGAAAAATGAAATGGATGAAACCAGAGAGGGAGACAAACTATAAAAGACTCTTAATCTCAGGAAACAAACTGAGGGTTGCTGGAATGGAGGCAGGTAGGAGGGCTGGGGTGACTGGGTGATGGACCCTGGGGAGGTTATGTGCTATGGTGAGTGCTGTGAAATGTGTAAGACTGATGAGTCACAGACCTGTACCCCTGAAACAAATAATAGATTATATGTTAATTTAAAAAAGGAAAAAAATAAATAAGAAATGGGGAAAAAAGAAGAACAACACTTAAAAAGAAAAACATACTGGTGCATGCAACCATAGGAATGAATATCGAAAACACTGAGTCAAAGTGGCTTCTGTGTCAAAGAATACGAGTGCCTGAGAGGACATATATGATTCCATTTCTGTGAGGTTCTCACACTGGCAAAACTAATCTTGAGTGATAGAAATTGAATCAGAGCTTGCCTCAAGGAGTGAGGTACTGACTGCAAAGAAGTACGAGGAAATTTCCTAGGGTGATAACAATGTCTGTACCTTGATTCAGTGGTGGTTATACAGAGGGTATATATCTGTCAAAACTTACCAAACTCTATACACAAAATGTATGCATATTACTCCATGTAAATTATACCTCAATAAAATTGATTATTTATTTACTTAAAGATTTTATTTATTTATTTATTAGATCACAAGTAGGCAGAGAGGCAGGCAGAGGGGGAGAGGGAAGCAGGCTCCCGCTGAGCATAGAACCCAACGCGGGGCTCGATCGATCCCAGGACCCTGAGACCATGACCTGAGCCGAAGGCAGAGGCTTAACTCACTGAGCCACCCAGGCGCCCCTAAAATTTATTTTTTAAAATGTAAAAAAAGAAAGTCAATACTTAAAACACTCAGGGCATATTTAAGCCATCGGTCTTTTAAAATATTTGTAAAGAAAACTATCTTACGGCAAAACATGGATACTAATATTCTGAGTAGTCATCTATATCATGTAAAAATGCTTTTGCTATATTTGCAAGCTTTAAAAAGCTCATCTTTATATAGCTCTCTAGAATTTTCTTCTCCTTTCAGGACTTACTGTGTGTATGTGTTGCTGTAGCTGTGTCTTTGTATGTCTTGCTGGTACTAACGCATTCTTCTTTGCTAGCAGCTGGATCGTACCAGCAAGTAATCCTCTATCAATAAGCAAACCACTCATATGGTTGTATTTTTGCAGGCAAAATATTTGTTCCCAGAGGAAAGTATTTCAGCGTGATGACCTTTTAAACATGAGACAAGCACTTCAATTGAGTTACTGAAATGTTTCCTTTTTAACTTGTAAGAGCAATTAAACATGATTTCCAGTTTATTTTACATGTGCTGGCTAGGAGCTCATGAAAAGTATTCAGCTCACAAGAAGTATTTCAGGTGGCCAGAGGGATTTAAATACTGGGAAGGATTCTTTTTGAGTAAAATACCTTAAACCATCTTAATTTATTATTTTTTATTTATTTTTTTTTAAGATTTATTTATTTATCTATTTGACAGACAGAGATAGCAAGTAGGCAGAGAGGCAGGCAGAGAGAGAGGAGGAAGCAGGCTCCCCGTGGAGCAGAGAGCCCGATACGGGACTCAATCCCAGGACCCCGGGATCATGACCTGAGCTGAAGGCAGAGGCTTTAACCCACCGAGCCACCCAGGCGCCCCAAACCATCTTAATTTATACTGAGAGATTAAATCAAGTGATGAGTCTGAAAGATCCCAGGGCACTGAGTAATTTCCATCACGTGGTCATGCTAAGCAGATGAACTTATAAGCTATGTTCCATATTGACTCCCTTGTTTATAAATTCCAAAGTGTCATGTGCTAAAACATTTATAATCATATTTATTCAGAGATGAATTTCAATGAAATGTAATAGCAACTGTTGTCCCTCTGGAACTTTCTCTCTTAGGATCACACTTTTTCCTAATAGTCAAAATCTGACATCTGGTTGGAGGAAAGGAGGAAGGGCAGGAGGAGATGAATGTTTTCCTATCATCAAGTTTTGCTTATTGTGGAAGATAGTAATGGACTGATCTTACCAGTTTATAATACAATTTTCATTTTATTTTAAACATTTTGCATGATATAAAAATATTGATCACCGTGAGCTTTACCAATTGTTATTGCTATAAAAATGAATGCAGAAACAATATTTTTAGTGGAAATAAATTATATAGTCATTTTTTTTTTTTTTTTTAATCACAAGAGAAAAACCTCAGCTGTCTGGTCTTTGGCAGAAAAACCAGTCATTAAAAGAGGTCTTTTGCAGATGAGCTCCAGTCCGTTTCTGTAAAGTTATCCACACGGGTCAGCAGACGCTGACTTCTGTCTTTGTCTCCATGGCCCCACAAAGGTCTCTCTGTTCACAGACAGTTCTAATGTGGCAACACAGCTTTCCAAGAGAGAAAACTGACAAACTGGGAAATTGTACAGTCTTAATTCATATGTGGTCTTTTCCAGTACGAAGGGACACAGCGACATACTTCTTCACTAAATAGAAGTCCTTGGTCACAATGTTTCGGTCGATTTGCACACGGTCTTCTGTAACAACTAGGAAAACGAGGAACACGTTTTTGTTAAAGGCCAAAGCCATGAGTTCATTATGCTACAAACACAGTTGTTTCCCTAAATTTAAAGCAAGAACAAAGTTACTCATTTTATCATAAAATTATCCTTAGGTTTATGCCTTATTGAAGTTTGTGCTGAGAATTACAACATTTAGGAGGAATGGAAAAGCCTAAAAGCAGTTTTGCTGATAGAACAGACGGGAGACTTGAGATGACGTGAGCTTTAGTTCTTTTGAAGTGCTCTCTGCTTCGAGGATGAAAGGAACATAAAACAGAAACTGTGAAAGTAAGCGTGCAAGGTCTACCGATGTGGTGTGAGCGTAGCAGCATGGCAAAGTCTGCGAGCGTCTGGGACTTGCATGGAGCCCAGATCTGTATGGAAGTCCAGCCATGCTGGCAGGATGTGGTCCTCCGTGGGGGGGCCCGCCCCCACCCCGTCGCTCTGCTGGGCAAGCAGGTGGTTGAGCCAGGGTGGTCCCCTCTTCCTCTCCACCTGGGCTGCAGGTGAGAAGAAGGTGGTCTGGGGGGGGGTGGGAGAGAGAGAGTGCCTTGCTCTGGGCACCCCTCTCTTTGTACCCTAGACTTCCAGCTTCCAGCAGTGGTGAAAGGACATGATCAAACAGCCCCGTGGCTTCCGCAAGCAGGAGCTGTCTTTGAAGAAGCTGTGGGAGTGTGAGCGTGTCCAGTGTGAGAAGGGGCTGGGTGTCCAGGGAGCAATGCAGGATGACCCGGCAGGGAAATCAAAAGTGCACTATAGAGAAACTGCCAATGTGAGTCTGAAGTTTCATTTCTTGTGCTCTAGTAGAAAAGAAGGTGTATCTAGTTAAAATGTTACTTTTTTTTTTTTTTTTTTACTTCTAAGTACAGATGCATTATTAGAAGACTTCTGGTATTCCTTTACTAAAAAGATGCAATTTTTAATCATCAATGAAAATTGCTGATTTAAGGCAGTGGACAAAAAATACATAATCTGCCCCCTCCCCCACTTCTGGAATAAATATTAAGAGAAAATGAGTGTACATATTTTCAAAATATTAAATTACCTTTTTTATTTCAATATATATGTAAACCTGGAAGTATATCCTTAGAAAAATGAACACAGGAAGAGTTTCAGTAAATAGAAAGTCTTCATGAAGCAGTGTATACTATTAGGAGAAATACAAAGATCAAAATCTTTTCTCTTAATATAAGAATTCTGCAGAAAAATATGGCTCGTTAGTCTTATGTAAGCAAAAGATCAGGTATCTCATAGATGACAGCATTTTCTTTCATTATTGCTTCAGAGTACCTTATAGAGATCCTTTTGTTTCCTTTTTAGAATATGAATATATATACATATACATATATATATAAAAGATTTTATTTATTTATTTGACAGAGAAGACACAGTAAAAGGGAACACAAACAGGGGGAGTGGTAGAGGGAGAAGCAGGCTTCCTGCTAAGCAGGGAGCCTGATGCAGGGCTCGATCTCAGGACCCTGGAATCATGACCTGAGCCAAAGGCAGAGGCTTGACCAACTGAGCCACTCAGGTGCCCCTCCTTTTTGGAGTATTTTGAGCAACAACTGTATTCCAATTTTTCTTGCATATCCCTACTCTAACTACCAGAAGGTTATTTCAAAAATGCAGAGTACTTTATAGATACTAATCTTACCAAAGATTATTAAACCAATTTGTATACTGAACCCTTCTGAGTGAACCTAGATTCAGGGAAGTTCCCTTATGCAACGGCTAAAATGTTAGTATGGATGCATCATTAGAGATAGAAATTAAAATAGGAGCACAAAACTCATGAGGATTAAAAAGATGGACATTTTATTTACCGGGGAAAGGTTATGAATATTAATGAAGGTACAAAACTGTAAATAAATGAAATTAAAGTCTCAAGTCCTGTGAGTGGTCCGCCGCTACATGGGCATCACCGCCATCTCTAAAGACTGAGCTTGGAAGAAGAGAGCCCAGTGGAGGTGATGAGGCACAGACCCATCTGAAAACTGGAAGGGCAGCCAGAGAAGGAAAATGTTATGTCCGCCAAAACAAAGAGGGGGGGGGGCTTCAAGAAAAGGAACAGAAAAGACAGGTTACACGAAGACCAAACTTGCCCACTGGATTTGGCTGTGGAGTCTACTAACCCTTGACTAGCACGTTAACCTGGCATTCTAGGGCCTAACCTGGGTCACAGCTGGTTGGATAAATGAGAGAAGAAAGGGGGAGAACGCAAAGGCTGGGTGCCTGGATCCTGGAGCGACTCTGAAGAGGACAAAGCTTCACTGCCAAAGTGTGTTCAGCACCATGGTAAGATGCTAATAAAACAGAAGTTTAGGAACCCTCATAAATTAAGGGGAAAGAGAAGTAGTTAAAGATGTCAAACGTATGGGAGAGACTGTCTGGCGGAGCTGTGCTAAAGGAAATGCCCAAATCACAGAGCCGGCCCAAAGAGCCCACCTCACCGTCCGATTAAAGAGGAAGTCGTTCAGGGAGTAACACTGAAAGTGTTGGACTCCAACAGTCTCATTTTGTTTTTCTTGGTGAAGAAGGGGGCAGAATCGACGTTTCAGGAATGCATCTTGAGTAATCTTTAACAATACAATTTATTTCTCTAATTCCACTAAATACTTAAATATTTTTCTAGATACCATTCTATATTTAGTGGCACTCTCCCATCCTCTGTAAATTTTTCATAAAATTTTCTGCACTTGGAACAGCTGTCTTATATTACGATGGCATCATAAGTTTTGGTGGAGGCAGGGATGCCATGTTTGGATGTTCTGGAAATCCTCCTCAAGCGACTGTCCTGTGCATCTGTCTCCCAGCCCATGTGAGCACCACCGCCTCAAACTCAGCCTCTGGGATGAGCAGTAGGAGTACATTCTGGGCTTGGATCTGGCTTTGGTTCCCAGGGCTCCTTTCAGGAGCAAACACAGTCTCAAGGAAATTTTGGTTAGAAAATAACACAATTCATCTTCCAGAACTGATGGGTCTCATTCTAAAAAGGCTCTGCCATTTTGGTTCAGGAAACTGTCCTCAGTAAGAGAAAGGAATACACTTTACGAAGATTTCTTACCTGCATGTTTGATGTTGAAATTTCTTTCCTTTTAAGAGGCATTTCTGTGAATTTTCTGTACATTCACAGGCACATTTTCCAGGGTTTAGGGGTTGATGTCTTGGGCAGGTTCTTCTGCATACGCACTGGCATGTGGTTTCGTCAAATTCCCTGTTGGCCCCACAGGAGCTGGGTAAAAGTTTGTTTTTACAGACACACTGGCACGAGTTTCTGTCTAGTTCTTTGTGGGGTCCACAGCTGGAAGGCTGGAGCCCCCCTTTGCAGACACACTGACACGTTTCTTCGTCGAGCTCCTTGTTGGGTCCACAGATGTCATGGAATCCATCTGCAGAGTCTAGACAAACACAGTCAGACATCTTCAGTACACCTTACTGGTGTGAAACAATAAAAGCACTGAAAAGGTCTCTATGTTTTTCATTAAAGGGTGTGCACAAACATGGGTCTGTCCCTTTACAAGGAAGTTCAAAACAATACCAATGTCAAGTAGACAGCGTCCTCTCTGGTAGTCTGTTATTCCAGTGATCATCAGAATATGTGGTTTTAATACTAAAATGTTAACCAAACTAGAGGCACTTGGCATTTTGTCTTTAAAGTATCATTCTGCTTAAAATAAATAAATAAAAAAATATGATTCTGCTTACCATCTCCAGAATTTGAGGAAAAAATAAAATCTTGCTGAGCCAGGCATCTGCAGAGGTGATTATTCCAGATGTAGTTTGTGGGGCAAGTCTTGTTTGCAGCTTGGCACCTTGGGGAGAGACAGATGAGTTAGCAGTCTAACCGGTACACGGAAGGCATCCTCTCTTTTCTTCCCTGTGTATTACAAAGCCGGTACATGCCTGTGAAAAAGCTTTAAAGGGATGCGAGGATATCTGAAATAAAATGTCAAAGTTCCCTCTCCGAGTATCTCCCTCCCCCACATATGTGGCCAAGTTCTAATCCCAGAGGTGACCACTTAGTGGTATGGTCTAGATCACTACACGCTTTGATCTTGTTACGGCAGATACATTTATTTGTATAATCACATGGTGGTTTAGTTGGTGCAAAAAAAACGGGATAAGCCTCTTATATTACTCTGAAGTTTCCTTCTTCCACTAAACAATATATTGTGTATATCTTCGTAGTTCTTTGCAGAATGTCCTGCTTGTTAGTGGTACATAGCCCTCCATGAAATGAATGAGTAATAATGTCCTGTTGGTCACTGTTGAAACTGCTTCCAGTCTGTGGCTCTTCTAAACAAGTCTACAGGAAACCTCTTTGTACTTTACCTTTCCTGACTTATTCCTGAACCAGAGATACCTATAACTATGAAGGGTCTACTGTTCCAAAATTTCCACTCGACACTGTACCAGAAGGGCATCAAAGCTCGTGCTTGATGTTACTGCTGCTCTAGTTTTCTCTCCCTTCCTCTCTCCTCTTACATTCTCTTTATCTGTTTTAGTAAAAGTTATGAACATATGGGCTTCCATCCAGTACCCCAAGTGCTCCTCTGCTCCAGCCGTCCGACTGCTGGCGCCTGTATGAAATGAGCCTCGTAGAGGACAGCCTTCTCTGTCCCCTGGGTGAGATGTCGCAAGCTCATCTTGCCCATTGTCTCCTCTACACCTAGAATCAGCCGTTCCTTCAAGAAGCCCTCGTTCTCTGTTGGGAAATGCCACTTGGGATTAGGTTTGCTCAGTGCCAACAGCTTACATGACTACTTAACCTTTTCAGGGCGCAGAGCTACAAAATGCACGTGTATCCCACGGAAGGTCTTCTTCGTTGATGTTTACCCATTAGAATTCTGGGCTCTTAATATCCTTACAGAGTATCTATACACGTCTTACTACCTTATTTTTCAACTGAGGTTGGTGCAGGGGAAGTAATTCTATCTTTCACACTCAGTATCGTGAACAGTATGTGAGGGAAGAGTGCTGAGTTTCATGCCAGGCTGGCGAACAGAACAGTCATGTGCGGACCTCTTAACAGGCGAACCAAGTGTGAACAAACAGGTCATGTGCTTTGGATGTTGCTGAGAAAAGTTCCAGAGTCTTACTATGTGATGACGCAATGACATGCCTTTAGAAGCCTGCCTGATGCCTCGCATAGCACCCCGGGAAGGACTTTTTGAACAGTGTAAGCACATCGACAGTTGGTAACCACTTTTCCCTTGACAACTGCCCCTGAGGATTTATGGACTTTCTCCCACTCAGCAGTCTCTATAGCAGCTCCCAGACCCAGAGAGTCTACTTGTCCCACTCAGTGGGAGAATTTGCCTAAAATGCCCTCCCACACCTCTCCACAGAACCAAGAGTTGCAACGACTGTCTTCCCCTTATCCCTCCTCCCTTGTAACATTCTTCAAGGACCATGTCTTCAGTCTGATGAAGACAATCTATTATGGAAAGTTTTCTTGAATTTATTTTTGATTTTTTAACAAGTTTTTGAATACTGTGTGTTATCTGCTGTCCCCTATCATAAGATGATAATTTCTCACTCAGCATGCAAATGATCCAAGTAATCACACATAAAGTAGCCATGTGTTAACAAGCATAGAAATTGTTGGATGATCAAAGAAACAGTGTTTGAGCTTTTTAGATCCTATCACGGTAGTATGTTACTTTTCTACAGGTATTGTGTTTAAGCTCCTTGTAGGAAATTAGTTATGTTTGGGGTTTAATTCTTCCCATTTAAGACAATACAAATTTGTTTGGAATGTATATTTTTGAAAATAGGCTACTGATCTTAAGTAAGAGATACCTGTACATAGTTTTAAGAGGAAAAAAAAAACAGTGCGATTTCCAAATGTAATTTAACATTACTGGGTTTTAAACTTACTTCTTGACTTCATACTAATAACTTCCATTAAAATTTTTGTTCCTAACAATCTTTATATTTGCTTAAGCATATATTAGGTATGCCTATATATAATAGTAGGATATTTGCCTCCTGCATATATCATATGCTTTTTTCTTTATAATTTTATTTTTTGAAAATTTATGTGATTTCAGCTAAAATTATGAGAAAATATACATTCAGAGTTCATTCTGATCCATGTCCTCAGCAGGCTGATCCTTTTTGCATTTTTTTTGGTTTATGTTTTCAGTGTTTCTTTTTATAATAAAAAAATGTACATATGTATGTATTTTTCCCATTCTGTTATCCCAAAGATAGCCTCCCTTACATGCTCTTCTAAACCTTGTTTTTCCAGGTAGCTTTGTGCCTTGGGGAACGTTATACCTCCCTAATAATTTTATGTATTCCCAAGAGCAAGTCTTTACTTACCACATATTTTGGTCATTACTGTTTTCTTGGTTAATCATTAATGTGCATTGTTCCACAAAAAATTTAAATAGTATTTTTTTTTTTTTTTCATTTACCTCCTATCCAAAGCTTTAGTCCCTTCCATCAAATAAGATGCTGTTAGGGTTAGTTATATATAGTAATGCAGTCGATCCTGGCCGAATGCAACTCAGACCACTCTTCCATAAATGAAGGTAGATCCGTTTGGGCTGTGTTGCAAGGTTGATACACACATGATTTAAGTGACACACTCCCCTGCTGTAATCAGGAGGGCACAGGCCTATGGTGGCTGCAAAAGGGCGAGATCATTTTGCCAATATGTGATTTCTTCTGCCATTACCTCGGCCAGTGTTCTTCCAGTTGTTACTTGTAACCCATCAGTGGATCACGAAATCAACGGTAAGGGTTGGGAAATGCATTTGTAAACTCAAAGAATGACATGTAGTAAAAACTGCTGGAATGCATATGATATGGATCGCTTTCTGCGGTGATACTTCAGTTCTCTTTGTGCATATGTTTTTGTTATACGCACATATAGACAGGCATGTATATGCCCTCACACATATAACCTCCCCGTCCCACATGTGGTGTATGTCTGTGTGTGTGTATGATAGCAATGTCCAGTGTGTCTGCTTCTTAGTTACAGTCGTTGAAGTTGATAAGCATATCTAAGCTACTTATTTTCATGGGAAAAAGTGTCAAGAATGACCTCAATCACTAGCCTAAGTGAGACTGGTCCATCCTGAGGTCTTTAACTGCAGGAGAACATGATAATGTCTCTGTACTGAAGTGAAAGTTGGTCTACAAAATTGTTCAGCCTAAAGGGATAGGAAAATCATGTCCTATTTCTCATGTCGTGAGGGAAAAGAAAGAGTTCTGTAATATCTCACATCCTTAAAAAGATAAATCCAAAAATATGGACTTTGTGTAGAAACAGATGAACGAATGCATTTCTGAAATTGTCCTACAAAACAACAAGGTATCTCTAGTGCCTAGTTTTACAGCATTCAGTAATCCCCTAGGATCTGGCTACACCAGCTCTTTTGGTTTTGCACATGCACACTGAATAAAAATAGGGCCTTCAGAATAACAATTTCAGTTGTTATACCTGAAGTGTTTTTTGTCAACATGAACTTTATATTATGGACTAATTATGCTTTGTTCAAGGTGAACCAAATATTTTAATTTCTAAGATTCTTAAAACATAATTTAAATTTCTAGAAAAAATCACTGTAGAAGCTTTGCCAAAATTAAGAAACAACTACTTGTCAATGTTAACATGTTTTAATGCTGAAATTTGAAGTCTTGCTAGGTACCATTTAATGAAGGATACATATATTTACATAGGATGCATTTTCATAATTACTAAATGAGGTTCCCTACTCTACAAGTGAAAGGCAAGTTCTTAGCATAAATATTCTCATGCAAAAAAAAAAGACATTTCCAAAACAGTATCTTAGAATGAAAGAAAATGTTTTTAATGTGGATAGAAGGTAGCACAATTTACTTATCTCCTACATATCTTCATCTCCAAAGCATTTTTATCCTATTTAAATTTTTCTTCAAGTTCCGAATATTAGTGTGAACATACTAAGACTTTCAAAGAAATTATTTTTGTATACCGTCTTTATAAAATACTGATCCAAAGATGCATTTTGTCTGCAAAGCCAATGACTATGCAATTATTTGTAAAGTAGATCTGTGTTGAGAATCACATGTAAATAAAGTTTCCAGTAGGCAAAGTATTGCCTTTCCCATCCCTCCCCAGCAAACACAACCACAATCCTGTTTATAATACTTACAAAGGAAAAAGATGCTTTTCTAAGAATTATTTCATTACCTCACTCAACTGGTTAGGTAACTGTTGCTAGTTAGAACTAGAGGACAAAAACTTAAGGGCATATGGTTCAAGAATGATGGATTTAATGATTAAAATGATTCTTATCTCACCATTTATCTTTTGAAATTTTGAAAGACTAGTATGTTCCGTGTGATTAAACACTACATATTGGGTAAGAGTTGTTAGCTCCTGTGCTCTGGACACTGTAGCAGGCTGTTTTGTCCATCGTGCTGTTTGGGTTCTTTCATCATCTCTACACTTTGGCACTAGAGTTTCTACATGCTTGGAAATTCTCTGACTCCCCTAATCCATATTTAAGGAACACAGACACACTCCTACATTTTGTTTGGCATTAGTAAGCACTTAGTTGAATGTAATATAGCTTGTAATATATTTCTCAGTGGAAAAAACCCTCTTCATCTGGATTTATTTAACTACTTTTGATCCACTTTACTAAATATCTCTTAAAATATTTCATAGATCATTCAAAATAAATGTCAACATTAATTAATACAAATTCAACTCATAGCACTCAATGGCTTTTTAAAAAAGCAAATTCTGTGGACACGAACTGTGCTATTAATCGAATACTCTCATTGGCATCTCTTTTCATAAGGTGTCTCCACAACCACCAAGCTGATTAAAATTCTGCTGATCATTGGTATCTGTAGTACACAGTCATGTTCCTCAAATAGCTAGCCTGCCTTAAATCTCCCTAAATGTGGAATGTGATCAGTGATACTAGTATGAAAGCAAATACCATGAGCACTCATACATCCCTTCTAAGCATCTTCATATCATTCAATGATCTATTCAGTAAGATGATCTATATTCCATAAAGAAAACCTATACAGGGGCAGGGTGTGGGGGCGGACTCTGACCATGTTAATAATGTCGATAAATATCCGAGTACATTTTTGATTCCCTAAATGCCAACTGTTGATGTCATCTGAACTTTCACCCACTGTGATTGACAGTCACTCAAACCTGTAATTATATTTTGAAAGAATATCCATCCAGACCCTCTGGCCCAAGACAGTTGTCAGAATAGCAGCTGGAAGGGCAATGTTTTCTTTCATTATTAGAGCCACAGAGCCCTAGGCTCTCTTCAACGGTTTTATTCCCAAGGCCTTTGAATTGCTGTGTTCATCTTGAGTTCCCCAAGTATGGCCCTTGAATTCACTTGACTCTCTAAGGCAAGGTGTTAGAGGAATCTAGGGAAGGAGGGTAAGAGGTATATGGGAATTCTTTGTACTTTTTGCTCAATTTTTTCTATAAGCCGAAAACTGCTTTAAAAGGTCTATCAAAAATACTTAGAAAATGACTGACAGATTTGGTCTAACGTAGACATTTCTTAAAAATCATTATCAGTGCATTTTAGTTGAACTTGACATTATGTTGGCAAACTCTTTGATCTAATAGTTCCTGCCTCTGGGTGACAATGCAGTCACAGCCTCAGAGCAGAGGATACACTACTGGAATATTCTCAGCCACAGACCTTTTGCTTAATTTCTACCAGTCAGTCGGCAAGTCACAGGAATGCTACGTTTCCAGCTGTTCTCTCTTAGAAGGCAGAAACTAGAGGGTCCAAGGGAAGGAATACTGGACAGCACAGTTAGTTCCTTTTAGAAAAAAAAAATACTTTCCAGGGTCTAGAGACTCTTATTTGAGCTCCATGGGTGAATTCATATCAATAGGTAGTCATTTGAAGGCATTAGATAATATTTAGATAATAATGAACTTTGTTAAAAAAAAAAAAGGATAGCACTGGGTGTGGTACAAAAACAATGAATACTGTTATGCTGAAAATAAAAAATTTTAAAAAAGGATAAACATATGAAAATAAAAGTTCAAAAATAACTGTATAGTATCACGGGGGTTTTCAACCTAGAAAGGGGGTATTTTCAGGGCAGAATACAGATGCATGTTTTAAAGTACTGGAAAAGTATTTATTTCTGATCAATCAGCACAAGACCATGTCGCGGTTTAATTGGCAGATGTGTTACCTCTGCGATTCTGCTCTGATGCAGTTTATTAAATGTATCACGCTATTCTATCTCTATTTTTGGTGAAGCAACAACATATGATCTTAAAATTAAAAGAAGAACTTTAAAATGAGAAGAAACCCTCATGGATATTCAAGCTTCTAAGCATTCGGACCGAGGATCTGTTACAGATTAACAAAGACTCTGAGCACTCAAGTTCTACTTCAAAGGTTGCCAGGGACATAAATCTACTGTGTTCCTTGGAGAAGAGATGACTTCTCACACAAATGAAATTTTCCTTAATAAGCCCAAATAACTCAAACTTCTTAGAAGCAAATATGTTTTAGTTGGTGTCTTAGTAAGCAATGTTGACATTTTTGTAAAAGAAATGAAAACCAGTAAACAAATAAAAACAAATGAGCCTTCAGGCTAGGTTTTTCCATGTTCTCATCTTTTTTCACCCCTTCTTTTCCTCTCTCACCACACCAGGCCTCTCCCCCAAAGACTGATGTAACCTCTTTATCAGGTTGAAATCACCCATGGTTTCTATTTATTATCATTAAAAAAAATTCAAGGTACCCTGGCTCTGCTGAGCACAGTTTTGTCATTCCTCTACCAAAAAACTCCCCACGCTACGCCAGTCCCTCTACAGAAAAGGTGAAACTCTTCAGGCTGGTGCTTCCTGAGCACAGGCTTAGCGTTGCCTTTTTAATTTAGTCTCCTCTGGCCTTCACCGATTAACACCCAAATAAATTATTCTGGTCTATCCATTGTCCCCAGAATGTGCTATTTCCTTGAGGAACCCTATGGGACATTGTCAGTGAGAACCAACTGACTAATATATTTGGCCGTGGGCAAAACTCACTTCAAGGCACTTGGCTATCAAAGGTGACATCTCTCTTTCTTGATTTTACTCTCTTCCTAATAACTAGCATAGTGCCTCCCCTATAGTAGGTGTCATAGAATAAGCATGAACATTCACTCATTCATTCATTCATACAATGGAATATCATACATATATGTAATGAACAAGCCAGGCCTATAGACCTCAAAATGATGATTACATGTCTAACACATACCATTGAGAGAAAAGAGTAATGTCACCATTTTAACATAAATATTTTAAACAAAGCTGTACTATACATTATTTTTTCCTACATTAATACATCCATATGCCATAAAAATGGAAGAGCATGAATGAGAATACAATTTACAGGCAGTGGTTACCTCTGGGAACAGAGGATGCAGAATGGTGACTGGGGCTTTGGGTTGTATCTTAAGTGAATATGACAAAATATTTGTTGAATTTCAAGTCAACATATGGAAGGATATATCCATATCCAACAATATGGAAGGATATATCATTTTGTGAGTTTTTTTTTTCCTTGTCCTTTAGTATTTATTTGGAGATTTCTTCTGAAATTTAAAAAAGTTAAAAATGCAGTAATGACTGGATTCCCAGAGGAATGGATTGGCTCCAAATTTAGTCTGAATCTCTGGTTTGCTCCTCTCAGTCGGGTGATGGTGGGGAAAATGACTTAATCCCTCTGATTTGGTTTCTCATGTAATAATTGAGAATTTCACCTTCAGAATTCACCCTTGTTTCCTCTGCCTCTTTCTCAAGACTGTTGTGCAACATGGGATATCAATAAATAAACACGTTATCTCTACTTTTTGTCCTTCCGATAATGGAGTCAGTCCTGGTCATTCTTGAATTTGACCTAATTCTTGATCATCCCACCACTTCTTTCTTTGAATTACTGGTTTTTGCAATCTCCTTTGGGTTTCATAATAAACCATTATTTGTCTTAATTTTTCTGGCTGTTCTTAAGTCTCTGGAGCAGAGCACTGTTTCTCCCAGTTTCTTAAGTAGCTATCATCCCCAGAGTGTCCGCTGCTGCTTCTCTTTTTACGGTCTCTATTTTCCTTGTGGGTTCATCTCTTCCAGTGCTCGACCAGCTTCATGCCGGTAGCTACCGAAGAAGCTTGCCCACCTTGGGGCAGCTCCAGATCCCACTGCCTATGGAACATTTCACTTTCTTACAGACACCAATATGTATATTCAAACCAAATTCCCCGTTTCCAGTCCATTCTCCCTGTGAACACGCATTCCGTCCTTGTATCATCCGTGCACTTTCATCCTTAACTTCTGCCTCCGTGTTCTCCCACACACACAGCCCCCAAGTGCTGGGCTTTCTGAAAAATGTCTTTCCACCTCTTTCTTCTCCATCCCCATTTCCACCACTGTGGGTCCCACCCTTATTATTTCTGTATCAAATTATTTCGTGAGCTGCTTCCACTTTTCTATCTCCTGTTTTGCTCCTCCAACCCACCTACTACACAGCTTTCAGGATGTTCTTTCTAGAATATACAATGTAAACATGACAGGTCCAACATGTATCTTCTAATGGTTCTTGAGAGACTTGAAGAAAAAGTCCGTCCTTGGCATGGTGGGTGCAATCTTGTGGACTTCTGTAGACCCAGGCTGGTCCTCTCCATCTCCAGCGTGATGGCAGGCATGCGTCCTGCATACACACTTCCTCTGCCACACTAACTCCAGTCCCTTGTTCACACGTCTGACTCACTTATAGGATTTCTCTAGAGGAGCGATCCTGTCTACTGTTATCTACACCCTGGCATAGTAGCTGTACCACACAGACACACAGTGACTGTTTGATGAATGACTCAATAAAGCACAGCATCGTGTTTTATGTACTTACTATACTAGATGTATTTGTGTTTATACTCTGGCACATAAGCTGTTTTAGTTAAGGAAGTATATTATCCATTTTTTAATATCCCACATCTCTTAGGATGGTGTGGCACACATGTCAGACTCAACATAAATGTCTCATGAATGAATGAATACTACTTTTACCAACTAACAAAATCTAGGGCATCCCTTCTTAATCACAAATGACTCCCTCCATAGAAAGAGACCTTCCATGTAAGGGGTCATGGGACTCCACGGTGTTCAAGCTGATGGAAAATATAAGAGGAAATAATTGGAAGGAAAGAGAATAATCTGTGAGTACATCAATATGAATATTGCTATCTAACCACTTCTCAAGATAATCTCTTCCACCTCTGGAATTTCTGATTATTTTGGCTCTGCTAATATTGAGCCTTGAAAAGTTTTCTTCTTTCTTTCTTTCTCTTTTTTTTTTGTAAATATTAGAAATTCTATAAGATATTGGTGAGAGCATGGGTTTAAGAGCTATAAGTCTTGAATTTTTATTTTTTTCTAGCACTTTTCTTAGCTGTTAGGTTTGTATGTGCTAATTAACATTTCCAGTGCTCAATTTTCTCATTTGTAAAATGTCTGTAAAAATAGCAACCAACATTTACTGAATGCTCACTGTCAGGCATTAGGCCCTGTGCTAACGTTGAGCAGGGATTACTGATTATAAACATCGCTGCATCCCAATGTGTGAGGTGTTGTCCTCATCATTCTCATTATTGCTCTTATTCTATTACATCATCACACAATATCAGATGGGTATGTAATATAGCATAGTGTCATTGGATAGGTTGGTCACGATTAGGTTATGAAGTTTACACTGCATTATTAATAACATTTTGATTTACGTTTTGTAGCTGAGGAAAATGAGTAGCAAAATGTTTATAGAAGTTAGTGAAACCCCAAGCAGAAAATGAATTTCCTAACCAGGAAGCTGTGGGCAGGGTGCACCCTTTGTCCCTGTGCTCTGGGGCGTGAATCACTGGTGTGGCCTCCTTGTGGGGCTTGTATGAATATGATGTGGGCAGATGCTTGTGCAGACTGATGGCTAGTGAGCTACTACTGCTACTACTAATCCAGCTAGAACATGGGTCCTACCTCCTTGACTGTGAGTGCTATGAGGCCAGGAGCAGGCAGGCTCATGCTTGTCTTCTCTCATACTACCTTGCAGCATTCTTGGCCCATTTTAAAGACTCAATTATTTTATGAATCACTCATTTTATGAATGATTCATTTAGTGATTGAATTATATTTCTTCATGAATAATGTAAAACAAAATGGTCCACTACTTATTTAATCCCATAATAATGGGCATATGACGCCGTGAGAAAGGAATGCCTCATTTTCATTGTGGTGGTGGCTCCTGAGAGCATGGGGTTGGGGAATAGCTGTGGCCACAGCTGGGATATTTCAAACTCCATATGAAGGAGGGTGGGGAGGCTCTCTCCGCTAAGGAATCATGAGAATCTTAAGTGGTTTGACTTAATTACCATAAAGATTTTAAGCAAGCTGCCATTTTAAACCTAAATGAATTTCAAATCTATAGTTAGTAAAAGGATCTGTTTCTCTTGCCTTTTCAAAAATCAATTTTTTTTACAAATAATTTGCGTAGGATAAAATGCTCCTATTTTAAATTCACTCCCCCCCCCCAAATTTATGCAACCATGTAACTATTATCACAATCAAAATACAGAACATTTTTTTTTACCGCACATGTTCCCTTGGTCCCTTCCAGTCAATCCCTACCACCTGTATCTTCAGGCAACTACTGAAATGCTTTCTCTCAATCTAGATTATATTTGTCTTTTCTAGAGTTCTTATAAATTGAGTCATATAACATGTATTTTTTAGTTCAGCTTGTGTCACTCAGCTTAATGTTCTGAGATCCGTTCATGTCGTGCAATCAACAGTTCATTCTGTTTATATCACTCAGTAATGCTCCACTGTATGGACACAGTGCAGTTTGCTTACGTGCTCCCCTTTGACGGCCATTTGAGTTGCTGATTTGTTGGCTAACGAAGCTTATGTGAACACTGGTGTGCAAGTTATTGTGTGGAAATATGTTTTTATTTATCTTGGGTAAATACCTAGGAGGCAATTTATGGATTATATTTGTAAGTGTATCTTCAAGTTCATAAGAATCTACCAAGATGTTTTTGCAAAGTGGTTATACCATTTCACATGCCCTTCAGTGATACGTGAGCATCCGACAGCCTCTCCAGCACTTGGTTTTGTCATTTCTTAATTTTGGCCATTGTGGCAGCCATTCCTATTAATTTTTAACAAATGGTTTTATAACATAGCTATATATTCATTTTATATAAATTGCCATTATAGTAGTTTTTAATTAAATTGTGGGTCAAAATTCATAGTGAGTAGAGACCAACATTCAAAGAAAGAGAAATAGAAGAGAAGAGAAATTATCTAAGTGCATCAGAGTAAGGCAGACATTCACAATGGAGGCAATGTCACTGTAAGGGAGTAAAAACTGGGTATTGAGGAGGAGGAATCTTGAATCTGACATTGGTTTTTGGTTCTCCAAAACCCAACAAAAACTTCTGAATCAGTATTTAATTTTTACTGGGTTTTATGGGCTGTCATGTGAGCAGCACTGGCCCTGAAGATATGCAAAGAGTATGCAAGATAAGGGCTTTAAAATTATCCTGAAGGGGCACCTGAGTGGTTCAGTCACTTAAGCTTCTGCCTTCAGCTCAGGTCTGATTCCAGGGTTCTAGGATGGAGCCGTGCATCGGGTTTCCTGCTCAGCGGGGAGTGTTTCTTCCTGGGCCCCGCCCCCTTCTCATTCTCCTTCTCTCTTAAATAAATAAATAAAATCTTCTAAACAAATAAAATTAGAGTGAAGAGAGGGCTGTCACTGAAGGACTTTCTCTGGACCGAGTGCTCAGTATCAAAATCATTGAGTGACACTGTTTCATGTGTCTGTTAGCCATCTGTATGTCTTCTTTGGAGAAGTGTTTGTTTATGTCTTCTGCCCATAATAATAATAATAAAAAAATCACAAAGTTACAGGTGCTTGTGTGTGCCTGGTGGCTGCCTGGCGGCTGCTGCTTACACTCTGTCTCTGATGCTTTGGTAGTGACATGAGCTTTGGAAATTAAGTAGAAAGAATTTACATTTTATTACTTAATTCCACAGAATTTATTCAAGTCATAGTATATCACAGGCTGAGAAGAAAGAAGGGGTGACACTGGATGTCTAGCAGCTACAGAAGTTACAAGTTGTTTTCTCATATGAAGCAAAATTACATTCTCTAAAAAATCTGAAACTATTTAAAAGAAATTATTTAAAAACTTATCTTCCTTTTCTTGGAAAAATAACTGTTATGTTTTCCTTAAAAAATGTTTGTACTATTTGTTATTTATATCAATTGGTACTTTCCCCATGGAATTTCATATATTACTACTAAATAAGTTAGCTTAAATGTTTCTCAGCAGAAATTGTAGTTCTAAAATTATGTTCAATGTTAATAGCTTTTTAATTTCTTTCTTTTTTTTTAAAAGATTTTATTTATTTATTTGAGAGAGAGCACAAGAAGGGGGAGGGTCAGCGGGAGAAGCAGACTCCCAACTGAGCAGGGAGCCTGACATGGGACTAGATACCCGGACTCCAGGATCATGACCTGAGCCGAAGGCAGATGCGTAACAACTGAGCCACCCAGGTGTCCCATAGCTTTTACATTTTCAGTTTAACTTTTAACTATAAAATTTTTTTGTCACTTTTAAGCCTATGTTACATTACCTTTTTTATGTATAAAGCCCAAATATACACATGACACATAAAGAGATATGAATAGGTCTATGGTATTACAATTTTATGAGTGAGGCGATTAGAGAAAAGGTCTATAAAAGAATAGTTTGGAGGTGATAATGAAAAAAGGGTTGGGTAGCACTACAATCAAGGAAAGTGTTTTAAAATGACTTTCTGTTTTACTTTTACAATTCTATATGATTATAACTACATGTAAAGTTACACAGTTATTTCCTTTAAATCTATGCACTATGTACGCTATATGCATATCATATAAACATAGATACTGCATTTCTCATTGTAGATGGCGGTTAAAAAAAAAACACTGAAAAACACAGATGCGTGTATCAGATATGAACCGTAATGGTAATAAAAAATCCGCCCTTCACGCTCTCTCTCAGACTCCAGGCTCTGAGCTACCCACCACATGCACGTGAGGTACTCCATTCATTCCTCTGCACTTCTTTATGCTTTTACGTGCAAGCAAACTGAGGTTCACACACATAAAACCCCCAGCCTTAAAAAGTGCCTTAGTAGCCAACTGGAATTCGGGCTCAGACCCGGCTCACTGGAAGGCACAGGCTCTTTTTGCTCATTTTGTCTGTTCTTGCCATTGACGGTGTAGTAGCTACAGGGATAAGTAAGGATGAAAATCTGGGCAAACACGCAATTGCCACACAACACTGCAGATGACCAGGTCACTTCATGCAGCGAGCGCGGGTGGTCAGCAGAGTTACTGTTTAGCCCCCGGCTCTGAAGCGTGATGACTTGTCAGGTATAAAATAAGGGAATCCTGTGAGCAGCTGCCCAGGGGTCTTGGGGGAGGGTGAGCTGAAACGCTGAAGTTAAGGGCTGAAAGCAGAGAAATGGCTCAGGCACTTCATAGCGTGATTAGCTGTGGTGGTTGTAGCCTGCCTGTACCTCAGGTGCTCGCAGTCCAGGCGCACGTGCCCGTCTACACACCCCCACAAACCCGCGAAAGGAGAAAGCACACACAGGGATTGCTCTTGTGATTCAAGATGTGGAGACGGCAGTGGCATTTGGACACGACAACGCAAGACAGAGACCTTTACCTGAACTCTGAGAGATGGAGGCGGCTTTGGGAAGGCAGATGACAAAGGACACTTATTTTATGCCAGGGCCAGAAGAGAAAGAAGATGCGCTGTGGGAAATGAGCTTGGTGTTCAGGGAATGAGACTTTGTGAACCCAGATTCGGTGAGAAATGAGATGTAAAACAAGAAAGGAAGGCTGGTCACGGGACAAGAAGGTGAGACATTTGTGCTCAATTACTTTGGGTCGCTGAAAGCCACTGGCAGTTTCTGGTCAGATGAATGGCATGGTGGCTTTGAAAGCTCAGGGGTGACATTATGCAGGGGCTGGGGAGAGATCCAACACAAGGGAACCAGTCTGGACACCCCGGCATGAGACCAGGCATACATGCAGAACAGAGCAGACGAGGATGCCAGGGGTAGAAACGAGATACAGGCATAGGCTGGAGCCCATCTCTCTCCGCCTCCACACCACCTCCCAGATCAACAGTGCTGGTGTGTGACATCAGGAAAAAAGCAATTAATGACAACCGCGTGATTTCGAGGTCTCTGAGAATATGAGAGAAAAGTGCTATGAATAATGTTGAAGTAAACAGAATAAAGCTTTGATGTTTGTACCTGTTCTATCCAATATAGTTATAAACACAGCAATATAAGAGATTTCGATGTCATATTTTAAGTCCATCTGAAACCTAACTTTGGGAACAGCATGGGGATAATGGCTGAAGCTCTCAGAAGGGATACATGGCCACGGGAGCTGGGGACACATGTCTGAGCTGAGTGAGTAAACCTGCACACACAACTTTGGGGTACTGTGGGTACTGTGCCCCAAGCAGTGGCCTCAGTTACGCACAGATGCCGGTAAGGCCTCTGTTCCCATGTGAAGGACAGACTTCACTCCAGTTAGGCTAGCCATAGTTTTTTGTGTGTCTCTGGAAAGATGAGGCTCCAATCTGCCACACTAAGTAAAGCAACCCTGGGGAAAACTACTAGCATTATCACATTTATTGTCAGGTCCCCTAAATGCAAGGTTTAAATAGGTTGGTTGGTTTGTTTTGGTAATATATATGTTTGCACACCGATTTATTTAAAATTTTGTTACAAATGTCAAAGTTTGGTAAGTTTTATCCACATGCATTGGACATCCTGAAAACCAAAGAGCTGCAGCTTCATGTTGGGGCAGAAAGCAGAAAGTTCCTAGATTTTTAATGACAATTTATAACGAGTCATTATAAACTCTTCACAGAGTCAACACTCAATGCTCTAGGCAGGTCCTTCTGTGTGACCAAGCACAGCATCTGCTGCCCTTTACCAGGCTAAAAAAATATGCTGAGAAAGGAATTTGAATAGCAAATGTTACTTTGAATATTAATTTGAAGTAATAGTAAGAGAAAATTCTTTCAAGTACTTTAGTGTTTCAGTATTCAATGCTTGCTGAAATAAAAAATATGAATAGAGGAAAAAAACCTCGAGATTGAAGAAAGGCAACTGGATGCTAATAGATGTAAAATAATTTTTAAAAAATATTTTTCGTTTTGGATCAAAAATCTTACAGAGGCTTAAATGGCTTTAGCTTTCACATCAATTGTGAGTTTGCACACTTGGTTGCACGGGTGATGAAGAGTGGAGGAATCTGTGTCATCTCATAGAAATAACTTCTTTTATGTTGTGAATTACTCTATTAAAAAGACTTCCCTGTTTCAGTTTAATTTTACTTTTGTGCTGCAGTACCAAATTCATCTTCTTTTGTATCTGATGCAAACTATATTACAGCAAATTTCACAAGAATTCTTGTAATAAACTGTATTTACTTGAAAATACTTTTAGCAGAGGACGCAGAAAACAAAAGCTTTAATTCATACTCACTGCGATAGTGTTGCTGGCAGGGAACGTCTAATAATGGAATGAACTTGTCTGTAAACATCCAGTTTAGACATGCAGCGGCAGGAAGTATGATTGGCAAAACTGATTGTTACTGGTTTGGGGCCTTGAGAGAGAGGCACTGTGATTTCAAACAACTACAAAGAAGGGACAAAAAGAAGAAAAAATTATATAGATGCTAAAAAAAAATACCTTTATGGTCAATGTTGGAGTCCCCAAAGAGTGAGATTATCTCTTTCTGATAACATAGTGCTCATTCTGCATGCAGGATGCAGAAGGCTTTCATGATCACACTGTAGAAACTGTTTTGCTTCTAATCAGTATCCTTTGTCAGAATAATAAACAGTCCGTTTACTTATCTCATGTCACTATGATAAAGCATATTAGAATTTTGATAACCAGCTAACGACCATGGAGCAGAGATGCGACAGACCACCGTGTTCAGGGAAAAAGACTCTTTCCAGAGTCCCAGATTGCTCCAGGGGTTGTTACAAAGTGGCACAGATATAAATATCTTTGTGATAGAAGAGTACAAAGCTATTGGCCACACAACCTAGAAATGTTTGGTGAAGTCCTGTTCTATGTAAACTGAATACAGAGACACAAAATACAGAGATGTGAAATCAGTTTTCATTCCAAATTAAATTTCTACCTCAAAGTAGTTTTACATTTGTCCAATATATCTTATCCATTCATTATGTTCAAAAGAAAAAGAAACGCATTCATCACTTAAAGGTTTGTTCCTGCTATTTTGGCAAAGGTGTTATGAAAATAATAAGCTTAAAATAAGGTGGGACATGATACACAATTGTGGGCTAGAGTCTCAAAATTTAAAGTCTCATTCTGAATGCTTTGTCTATGGGGAACTCTAATTCTCTTGTTCCCTCTCCAAAATTAATGTTTTAAATGGAATATACAAACGAATTAGTGATTAAGTAAAACTAACTGGATTTAAATTCCCAGGTTTCTTAAAATCTGAATTACTAGTAATGATGGTGAAAGTTAAATCTTGGCCATTACTTGCTTGGTAAGATCAGTCTGTAGTCCTGTAACTGTACCTAAACTGCTTTGGTATTATTTGGTGCCTTTTCAGCAATATGAGCCACGCTAAAAACGGTGACAAATTCCAGAGCTTTGTGATTCGGCCAGTCAATATACTTTCAGGTCAACATTTAAAGATCACTGAAAATCTTTAGGGAATTGTATTAGTTCCCAACTTAGTCCTACAGGGAGATTCATGGAAATGAATTTTGAAGAATGAAACACAGAGATAGCTAAATTATAAACTGCACATTTTCTTCATTTGAAATATATTCATTCTATAGTCACTGAAAAATTCAGCTACTTTCTAAGCACAGGTGCCTTAGGCAGAATGAGCCCAGGGTTATACCCCAATGGGGCATTTTTTAAGAGCAAACCCACTTGTACATTGTGTGAACTTGGAAAAGTCATATAACTTATCTAAGCTGTGTATTTCTTTAAAAATCAGTAAACTGAGGAAACATTTGATCCATTGTTCATGGGACTGTTAGAAAAATTACATAAACTAATGTATATGAACGTGATATGCATCCTGATTGCCATATAGACGTGTAATTATTTGAATACTGTCTCAAGAATCTAGATGTTCTCCAGAATACTGCCCGTGCTACGTAGATAATCCCAGCATATAACCTCAACATATCCCAGTATTATGACACTGACCATTTTCTTCCCTAAAAGGACATATGTTTATGCAGTTTGGGAGAAACCTTTTATTAGATGAGCTGTCACTGGCAGAAGTCCTTTGCACTAGGTAAAACTATTTTAAGAGAGAGAACTGTGCAGAGTCTAAATACACTAAAGTTTATCTACTTCTTAGAACATTTCTGGACCCTATGTTAAGAACCAGTGCAACAGAAGAAATGTAAAGTTATTCCAAAAATAAGCAGTGTTTAATAAATTGCTTATTTAACTTTTATATGTCTAAAGTTTATACATTATTTAAACCCCGTAATAGTAGAAATGGTAGGAAGATGTACAGGTCTGCTCATAAAATCTTAAGAATTTATGTCTAGTAGGCCATTAGATTTGTGTCAAAGCTTAGGAGTGCCATTTAAAAGCCAACAACGTTAAAGTTGTAGTCGAAGTCTTAGACACGGATGAGATTACTTGGTGAGATCATGACTGGAAAGTGGAAATGTCTAATAATAGAAACCTGGGGAACAGGTGCACTTAAAGGATGAAAAAAGGCAAATGAAGTAGTAAATATGTCTGGGAAGAAGGAAGACATGAAGATGGAGAGCCAGGAGGGGGTTGCTGCTAAGCCAAGGGAAGCCGAAGGCAGAGAGGAGAGCTTCACAAAGGTGTCTGTGGTCATGGGTCTGATGTCTCGGAGCAATGGAAGTAAGTGTAGGGATGGAGTGAAAACAAATGGTACCAAAAGCAGCTCTAAGGACTCTGGTGGGCTGGGCTATGGGACAGGAGCAGCGGGCAGGGTGGGGATGGAGAGGAGAGAGCCCTACAGTGACCAGAGGAAACACACTTAGATAGCTCAGGTCAGATAGGGGGAGTTTTGCCTGGAGGATGGGAGGCCAGTTATCACTGCAGGATTTGGCACCTTCTGAAGTGACAGGAGGCAGAAGAGAGCCTGAGTGTGAGGGGTAAGGGGCTTCTGTTGTAGAAGCATGCCTGGTATTCCCCAACCCTGTGCCTCACAGCACCTCCCCTGCACCTTTCCTCCCGGACTGCTGCATCCCAGACTCCATTCTGGCACTTTCTCCTAAGGGCAGAGAGATCACAGCAAGCACGGACAGCCTTCAGCACCCACTGCGGGTGGGGGGGCGCTGGGGGATAATGTCCACAACCAGGACCTGCCTGTGAGTACCAAGTGTAGACTCAGGAACTGGGGCTTCGAAGAATGTTCTAGTGAGATCAGAACACTTAAATGCACATCAGGAAAGCATCTTCCTGAAAATAAGCCTGGTACTAAACATTCAAGGGGCGGAAGAGAGTTGTGGTCCATGAACACACGGACTAAAGGCGTAAAGGCATAAAGGGGCAGGTAAAGAGGTGCTAAAAAAAGACATCACTAGATCAGTCTACACAATCACAATCACAGCCAACTAATTTGATCACATTCATAAGCATTAGAACTACAGTACAGGGGAGTCTGGGTGGCTCAGTGGGTTAATCATCTGCCTTTCACTCAGGTCATGATCCTGGGGTCCCACAACTGGCTCCCTGCTCAGTGGGGAGCCTGCTACTCCCTCCCTCTGTGCCCCTCGCCCTGCTTGTGCTCTCTGTCTCAAAGAAATAAAATCTTAAAAAAATAAACTATAGTACAATATGAGAAAAAAATTTACTTATAGTTAAATAAATAAAAACTCCAAATTTTAACTACTGATGTTTTTTTCTCTGAGTCTAAGTAAACAACTGACCGGTTAAATTCAGTTAATTTCTTCAAAAGGAATAAATATTCTGAATATTTAAAGTAAAAAAATCAATCCAAGACTTTCCTTCTCTTGAAATACTTATCTTCCACCTCCAATTTTTTACCTGAATGTTCTACCTAGTTTCTTTAATTCTCTACTTAACTGTCAGTGTGGACAAAATTCAAGAGTCCGGAGAAAGATGCCTTGACCAATATTAAAAATAGAAAGGTTCTTGATAATTAACATTTCCTCCTCTATGACCTTCAGGACAAGAGCATGCCGTGTGTGTGTGCATTAAGGCACAATTGTACGTATCATGCCTTGTCATATATTGAAGGGGTATCTTTCATTTTCCAATTTCTGTCTGCACTGGTCTTAAGTGTGTATATTGGTGGACTTCTCTCACTTAAAAGGATTATAAGGTTTCTAGTTCCTTTTCAATAAGTATGATAAATTCCGTCTTCTCCCTTACAGATCAGTTTGTGAATTTTGAATAGCAATACTGAATCCCTAAGTTTCTAAAAATGTCCACAGGCCCTTTTCCCTAATCAGATAGTGTATGCTTAGAAAATGTAACTTTTTTGAAAAAATATTAATAATTTGAATCACCATATAAACTCACAAGGTGCCACCTGCAAGTAAATGTACTTTGCAAATATCCAGCGACTTCGCTCCTTTACTAGAGAGAGAGGAGAAACCAAGAGCAGAGTCTGGGCACGTGCGTCTGCACCTGCCCCTTCCAGCTTCTGCGACTGGGAAGAATTCTTTAATTTCCCTTTGCCTCAGTTTTGTTACCTATAAAAGAGGGATAGTAATGGTGTGATTTCATAGTGGTCTTCTTTGGATGATGATTCTCCTTCAAAACTGAGTTGAATCTTTGAGGAATTACAGTGTTTTTGTTTAGAATTTTACCTTCTTTGGTTTTCAGTAACTATTGATTCACTAACTAGCCAAGCGCCCTGCTAGCTTCTCAAGAGCCATCAATGCATAATCCTTGCCACATGCTGCTCTTTCTGTGCCCCCCCTTCTCTCTCATATATATATGCACACACGGATATACTACATATACATATATATCCACATAATATACATATATATATATAAATTTACTAGGTTAGAATTTTGAAATATCAAATAGTTTTATCACAAATGCTATTAGCAAGAACCTGCATTTTAACCCTCATGAAATCCATGCTTGCCATTATAGAAAGATCTAAACCAACACAGTACATAATTTTCTCTCAAAAGAGTCAAGGTCTACCCATGCACACCACTGTTGAAACAATAAATAAATTCTTTAAATTTTTATAAAACAAGAATGCTTACGCTAGGCTATTTTGTGCCTTAATGGGTGCACACTAGTATTTTCTATTTTGGATTTAAGCTCATAGAGTGCAAAGTTTATGTATTATATTCAGCGTGAGCTAATCATTCTTTGTCTATATGTGTACTCAGCCAGCACTAACCGAGGATGATGACATTTATACTTTGATATTTTGAACATGATGATTTTCCTAAGACAGTTTCAGGCTATAAAGTGAACTGTTCTTGAACACTACACGATAATAGCTTGTACCTAATTTAGGATCTAAGTAGTAATAAAATTCATAATGGAGACTGATGGTATATGTTTTGTTTATGCCTGTTAGAGCAGTTGCTGGTTTTGAAGATCAAAAGGTTTATATAAAGATGGCATTTAAATAAGCCTGGAAATTGGGGGGGGGGGAAATCTGTGTATTCTGTAAAACCTCCATAGACAGGAGAAAACACCAAACATTTCCAAATGAGAGGTTCCCAGTTGTTCGTTATCTAGTGGAATTCCTTAATAAGAATATCTGATAGCCGATTCTCACCAACAAAAATGGACTTCAATAAAGCCACGTTTGGAAACAATAGAATTGTTCACGCCAGCATAGCAACAGTCGCAAAGGCAAAGCAACAATCCCTACTTCTACTTATCTTGCAGGCTATTCAAGAGAAAGGTGTAGAACTTCCTTACTGACAAGATCCTGGATTATTCCTTTGGAATGTGTATGTAGGAACAAATACCAAACCAAAAAAGGGAAAACAAAACAAAAAACAACAAAAAACCCCGCCCCCCTTTACATCTTTTTTAATACCCCCAAACATGGCCAGTTTCTCTTTATAGCATATCTCATTGCTATTTTTAATTTAAATATTCCAGCCCTGAGTCCATTAATGAAGTATCAACGTGTAGCTCCTGGAAAGTATGGTAATAACTATAAAATGAGAGAGATAGACTACAAGGCATTTAAAGAAATAATCCCTAAAAATGGGCAAAGGTGAAAACTTAGGGTCCACTGCCAGCTTTTCAAGGGAGCATCCGAACCACACGGCCCACCCTCTAGGACCTACAGAACTGAAAGTGGGTCTGGGAAGAACGTAGGACAGCAAATGCTAACGGATTCATGTTTGTACTGAGTTAATTTTTAAAAACCCCCATTCAGAAGTTTTAGAAATTCTGGATAAAATCTGTACACAGGATCAATACCTTAAGCTGGGAGAAAAGGGTATTTTTAACGGACACATCTTTTTCTCTTAAGGCAAATGTTACTCTTAAACTCCTGATAACTCGTATTGGTATAGAGCTTCTCCCCCACATCTGGATAGAACCTGATTTCCAACAACTGTGCCTGCCAGATATTAATTAGCTAAAGATTCCAAACAAATCACATTCCACTTGTTGAATACATCTGAATGCAATCTTTCAGACTGCTGCTCTGTAAAACAGTATCTCTGGGTTGTGTTCCATAGTTGCACATTTTATTTAGGTTTAAATACGTTTTGGTAAAAAATTTTTTTTTGTGAAGCACTCAGCTCAACTCAGATATAATCTGGGATGTTTTTGCTAATATATATGCTTATATTATTTCTTTATAAAACAATACAAAATAGATTAGCTTGCTGTTTTTTTAGAATGGCAACACAGAATTTTAAATCCTGCTGTGCAGGTCCCTGAGAAGGAACTAGGGGAGAACCAGCTCCCTCACTGCGCTGGCTCCTTCCACGGGCACTCGTGAACCCAGCAAAGAGGCTGAGGTTTCTTTAGCTCCAACTCCAAGATTTCCAAGGAAGCCCCATTGGGTTTGGTAGTTTTTCTTTCTCATTCCTATCTCCCAAAAAACTATGTAAGGTAAATACTAACATTTAAATAACGTTTTAATCCAAATGTTTGGCTCAAAAGCAGATGACTTTCTTCTCCTTCTCTATTTGAGTCATCAAATAATTTAACTTCTGCAAAATTCACTTTCTCCTTTTCTGTTATATCTCTTAAATATACAACTTCTCATAAGAAAATATACTGAAAGCATATGTTTATGAAAGAGGTAAAAAAGACACCCAATGTACTTCTCAGAAGCAGATAGCTGGGGGACTTTGAAGCAGTTGTGACCTACTAGTTCGTTCTGGAATGCTTCATGCATATGGTTTCACTTTTTAACTAATGGCTGGCTTCCTCACACATTCTGCTAACCTGCCCTTCACTGAGCCCCATAAAACAAATTCTAGGAAGTTTTTATAAAAAAACTTGGGTTTTAAAATACTTAAGGTACATTGTCCTTAAACTTTATATGATTCTAGCTGGTGACTTTTTTTGCTAAAGGATATGTCTGGAACTCCTTTAACAAGACAGAAATTATTTTTTTTCCCCTACAGAAAATACAGCAATAAGGAACTTCCCCTTTATGTTTGAAAGAGATCCTCCCATGCTCCCCTTTATAGTATATTGAAAATAAAATAAAAAATATACTTAGGAAAGGTACTACTTAGGTGTAACCTTTTATCAGTTGAAATATAAGCAAAAATGTTAAACACACATGAAAACCTTGCCTTCAGGAGTTTCACGTCTCACTGTCCTTGATGTGCATTTCCATAAAGCGCTGTATTTCTCTTTCACACATTTAGACAACTTTTATTTACTTGACAAATACTGACTGCCTTTCCCGGCTGACCTTCGTGCTGAGTGCAGGATCTATTCGTCATGTTAACCCTTTATATGGCAGAGTACGAACACCACATGGTGGGTGCTTCACCCCACTTGCTTAATTCAATTTAAATTAAAATAATCGCTTTTATCATTAAAAGTGGATTCTTCAGGTAGGAGAAGAGCACGATATTAAGAAATCTAAAGGAGAAATGGATGGGACTCTCAGTGACTGAATGTTGGCTTTCCCTTGGCATTGGCTTTTGCTCTTCTCTCCTGATACGTGAACTCTCTAGGTCGTAACAAGGACGCCAGGGCTTCAAACAGCATTTATCAATGTGCTGCTTCCTCTCACATCTGCAGCTGTGGATCCAATCGCCGTGGCAGAACTCTAGAATCACGTGCCCAATCTTCTTCGGGTATCTCTACCCAAATATCACTCCGATTCTTCAAAACCAACACATTCATGGCTCCACCCGTTGACCCTAAATCTGTTCTCTTTTCTTTATTCGTGGAATTTAGTGCCTAATGCTTACTATGTGCCAGCAACTGTGCTGTGATTGAGGGTAATGATCAGTCTCCACTGTCATGGAGTTTGGAGCTTAGAGACTAAAGCTGTCGGACAGATGAGGTAATGATGCTGACATATGGGCATTAAAGGATGCTGCAGACCACACAGCAGGCTGTCTTAGAGGGTGACCTTCATATCTACGCCTAAAGAGCCGCAGAAATTCTCCATGAGGGGGGTATAGGAAGCTGTGTAAGGAGACAGTTCCAATACAGAGTATTGTAGTGACCCTATGGAAGGAGGTACTGACAACATTTAAGGAGTAGGTGAATTTGGGTCCTTGTGGAAAGTAGTATTTGGGAGAAAGCAGTGGCAACTGGGACTACAGATTTAGACAGCAGCCAGATCATAGCGGGCCTCATAGACCACGTTGAAGGATTGACCCAAAGAAGGCCCCTTAAGGAGAGTGTCATTCCAAATATGTCACAGCTTAGAGTGTTTGCACAGATCAGTCAGAACACATGCTAGCCTGGACAGAGACTGACTTCTCGTTTAGAAGACAAAAACTCACTCCTATCACGTGGCCCCTGACTAGGAGGGAGATAGGGAGATACGGGATGGTCACAAGGCTGGCCCAGGTGACTAATGAATGTGGCCGACGTCAGGTGAGATCAGCAGGATGATGACCCTGGGTAGATTCTAGCCATGTTTGGAAGGGAGATTTAACTCGAATTATTGACTGGGCTTTTAGTGAAACGGAGAATAACTGCGATTAACCAAAAAGATGGTGGTGTCACGTACAAAGAGAATACCGGAAGAGGCAGAGGGTTATTTACTTGCTTGTCCATCTGTGTGGGTGCGGTGGGCCTGGGGGAACGGGTCATAACTTCAGCATGGCGCACATGAACCAGGACCCACCAGAGGGGAAGCCAAGTCCCAGGCTGGAGTATGGGAACCATGAGAGATGACAACACAAACCAACCACGAGAAACCAGACCTCAAAAGTTGTATAGGCAAATTCTTATCCTTCCCATGAGCAGATGACCAGGAGGCAGCAGGCAAAATGAATGATTTCAACATCATAAATCTGCTATAAAAGCCATCCTAAATTCTAGGAAGCTTGGAGGTGAAAGGATGAAATTCAGTGAGAACGGATTCCATATGATCAACATAGACTTAGTTTTCTCTTAGAAAAAATATCCTACTTGGGGATACCAGACCAAATTCTATTTTACCTACACATACCTTAAATTTAGCACTAAAAGCTCTTCTTGGCCTGGAAAGCTTCTACTTTCTGAAGCCTACAGCCTTCTGACACCTCCAGCTTGACAGAAGCTTGTGTGCTGTTGTGGATACACACTTATCCTAGAATAAATGCCTTCACTCTGGCACCCAGTAAGTCCACGTGGGACCTCATCCAGGCACTGGAGGTAATAAATACGCAGTCGTGCCATAGAAACCAGTGGTGAACAGAAGACTACGTTCATTCATTTTGTTTACTAACAATGATTTTTCTGTTTTCTAAGTTTAGACTTTTACCTAAGGCACTCCTGGTGTCATTTGGCACATGTGTAAAGTGTGTATTTACTAAGACAATAGTAAGAGCAATAGAATGGTGACTTCTCATATCAGCTGTGAATAGGAAAAAAAAGAGCAGCATTTTCTCCTCCGTTTGTTCAAAAATAGACATTTAAAAAATACTCTTCTGAAATTTATAGCCCCTACTTTGATTAGGCAATAGGATCAGTTTATTTAAAAATTACACACATGAGTTAACCAATTATATTACTATTGGCCTTTAAGGCAGTAGTTTTAAAATCTGTTTCGACAGATAAGGACACCTCCCTTCCTGGGAACTGTGGGATAAGCACTGCGGATGTGTCCATATCTTCATTTCTTTTTCTCTGGTGAGAGGGTCAGTTTTAATGTGCTTCCAAAAGGGGATGTGTGCCAATTCTGTGCCTGACACTCCCGTAACTGGTGAGCAACACAGATGTGTTCTTGGCTTTATGGAGGAGGTAGACATTCATCAAATAATAATGGCTATATTGTCATAAACTAGGATTATAAGATGAAGGAAGTGCTAGGAGAGAAAAGTATGGGAAACTATCAAGCCTTTAAAAGAAATACATGATACAGTCAAGGAGGTCAGAAGTCTCCCCCAAGGACTTCTTGAGCCACGTGGCAGATCGGAAGGACTGGTACTTCAGCAAGGAGGAGATGAGCAGGTGAGGGAGACTGACAAGTGTGAGCGAGGACGGCGGGCTAGAGGGGACACTGGTTCCCAGGGACTCAAGGAAGCCGACAGCAGTCGGGAGCACCGTAAGTTAAGAACAAGGGGCAGTTATGTCCCATGGTGCTGTGGAGGAAGGCAGGCACTGAAGGCTGTGATAGAGATTTAGGTCTTACTCAACAGCAGCAGGCAATCCCTGAAGGGTCTTTATGCTGGAGACTGACACCACCAGATTTGTGTTTTAAAAATATCACATTTGGGGGTAATTAAGGGAGTGCATGGGGACGAGGAGAAATGGAAGTGGGAATACCGAGGGGCATGGTTTTTCATTAGCTGGAAAGCATGAGAAGCCTGTTGGACTATAGTGATGGTGGTTGACCTGGGGAGTCAAGATACTTACAGGACAAGACGACATCTGATGTGGTGACAGGCTGGATTTGTGACAAGAGAAGGGAGACGGCAGAGAAGACCCCTGTGTTTCTGACTAGTGATGAAGTCACACGTCAGGAGGGGAAACCACAGGGCCAGGGTGTTGTCTGGGCTGAGTGCGGTGCTGGGAACGGGAAGCTCGTCTAAGCAGCTACTGCACAAAACATCTGAGCATCCATATCTAAAGAAGACGCACTTTGAAATATGTAATTCTAGTATTAAAACAAGGAATACACCTTAACGCATGAGATGTTAAGGTTAAAATAAGACGTATTTTTTAAAGAAAATTCATTTTAAAATATTTTTTCTATCAACATGCCATGATAGAAGAATCTGCAGAAGAAATTAGTAATGAACAATAAATAGCTTTACATATTGTCAACTAGCAACTGATTTTCACCAAGCAAATTAACTCCAACAGAACAAAATCCTGCTAAAACACTTATTGCTCAGCTTTATACTTTTGCAATATGAGCATTTTGAAAGTAAAGTTTTATCTAACAATCAAATCCAGTAAGGCGTTTTTGAAATGATAAGTAACGAGCTTTTAGTAGATACACCTTATTTGGTGAAATAATTCTTCAAGATCTGTCTTTTGAGGCTATTCTATGTCATCCCATTTTAATTTTTATTTTGTTAAAGATTTTATTTATTAGAGAGCATGAGAAAGGGGAGGCTTAGAGGGAGAAGCAGACTCCCTGCCGAGCAGGGGGCATGATGTAGAACTCGATCCCAGGACTCCAGGATCATGACCTGAGCCGAAGACAGTCGCTTAACCCACTGAGCCACCCAGGCGCCCCTGTTATCCCATTTTTAAAAGAGATATAGCCTTTCGGTCTTTGGAAAATGTAACTGGTATATCTAGGCCTTTGAACCTTAAATCGGTATCAACCAAATTGATACCGATTTAGGTCAAATCCCGTAATAATGATATAACCTAGGATACATATCATACTGCTTAATCGAAATATTTAAAAACATGCTAGTAAAGACATTCTGAAAATGTAATTTCCTCAAACACTCACTTTTATTTTCTCTAACTTTTAATAAAATGACATTTCAAGAAACTCAGAAGGCCAAAAATCCTTTTATGGAATTTGGCTTAAATATAAAAGCAGCAACATTTTTAATATTAACATCTTTTTAAAAATGAATGTTAGTTTTTTGGAGGCTATCCTACTGGAATAAATATTTATTTTGATTTTTTAAAAAGTATTAAGTTCCAACATTTATTAAAGGATTTTTAAAATCATGTTTTACTTCAGCATTAAGATAAACACATATTATCCAGTAAAACCTGTCAAATTAGTAGTATTTTATTCAGAAGAATGTACACTAAATCTACAGCTTCTTAGCTAACAAATTCCTAATTACTGTTTGATCAAGATGGAGGGGTAAGGGCGGGGTGGGGGGACACAACAAAGGAGTTTCACTCTGCTCAATTTCTACAATTATATGTTATCCTATTAAAATATTAGAATTTTATCAAGCACAGAAATGTTATCCCATGACCCACAAACATATAGTCTACTGATTGTTTCTACATGCACAAATATATTTAGAATTATGCTGCGTCTCTTGCTAATGCTTGTCGGAAGGAATGCTGTGTCATTGTGCTGGCCTGTAGAAGGTAATCAGGACTAAAGAAACTCCTGGCTGTGCTTAACTCTGATGATAACAGCATCACTCCTCAGTTTTGTTTTGTTTTTTTAAATCTTTAAAGTTTAGGTACAGGTAAGTTGAAGAGAAAATTCAGTTTTATAGTTTATTTTTTGTTTCCTCTTGCAAGTCTTAGTATCTGAAATGGCTTATTCCGTCATCAAACATACGTACAATACAAAGAAATACAATATATTTTTCCCAAAAAAGCAGTCTGGATTGTATATTGGGACAGTGTCTCCAAACCCAGAGCCCAAATGATCATCAGAGTAAAAATCTTAGACATTTCTAACCAGATGAGAAAGCACATTTGAAGAAACTCAGGTAATCTTAATTTTCATTTTCACTTAGTTGTATTAAAATAGGAGTAGATTTTATTAAAATTTATCCAAGCTTTCACTCAGCTCAAGTCTCTGTGAGAAGCTTTTATGATACGTATTCCAAGTATAGACATTATTTGACTAAAAATGTTAATTTTTTCTCATTCCACATTGTATCAAGCAACCCTCACCATCACATTTTAAAAATTATTTTTCACTTTGAAGGTCAAAGTGTAGTTTTTTTTTTTAAGATTTTATTTGTTTGACAGAGAGAGATCACAAGTAGGCAGAGAGGCAGGCAGAGAGAGAGAGAGAGGGAAGCAGGCTCCCCGCTGAGCAGAGAGCCCATGCAGGGCTTGGTCCCAGGACCCTGAGATCACGACCCGAGCCGAAGGCAGAGGCTTTAACCCACTGAGCCACCCAGGCGCCCCTCAAAGTGTAGTTCTGAATGAAGCCAGATTACCTGTGTTATTTCAACTCTCAAAAGTGATTGGAAAAGCCTTTCAGGCAAACACAGGTTTGACTTTCGGGAAGTTTGCATGAGCTCAGCCCACAGCTTGGGCTCCTCCAAATATCTCTGTGCAGAGGCCAGTGACACACAGCGCTTTAAGCCACACTTGGTGGTTGTCCTGGTGGTTATCACAGCTCGTCATGTGCCTTCTGATAGCAGCTTCCTTGCCCACCGGGGACCTCAGTGCAGGGTAGCGCGCTGAGCCCAAAATCCCGGACCCAGACCCAACCTCGAGATAAGTTTCTTGATTATTATACTAAAAGCTTCACATCTAATGTGATGGGACTTTACGGGTGAATCAAAATACTTGAGATTCAGTGTCAGAATATTTTCTTGGCTTTCTAAGTGGACATAATGAACACGCCCTGAGGACTGGCTTACTTCAGTACCGTCCCTTGGTTGCACAGAACACAGATGTTTCCTCACACGCTCTGAATTTGTGATTCGTGCCGTAGCTCTAGAATCAGAAGACTTAACTGTTTAAAAGTAATTGATGGCCAAATGGCAACATTTAGATCACACACACACACACACACACACATTCATACGTATGTTGATGATTTGTTTCCCTTGGCTGGGACATCAGAGCTCATAAAGCAAGAGTAACTTTCTCAGCGAGATTAAAGCCTTAACACCACAGAGTACTGAGAAGTCCCCTTCATTCCCCAAAGACAATATAAACCGCTCAGAAGGGCAGGGGGACCCGCGCCACGGTCAGGGACTGAGTGGGCGGCCTGTGGGGCCAGGGCACCTACCGTCTTGCTGAGGTGGCTTGTGCTGGTGTTCATACACTGTAGGCCCTCGCTGTTACAGCAGCCCCCACATCTGTAGACGGACACACATGGAGGTTTAAAGAAGGTGTTTGTGGCAGCTCCAAACTCCTTCCCCACATCTATACACACCTCACGGGGTGCGCACTGAGTTTTTCTCCACTCATTATCAATACCTGTCGGGTCACAGGGAAGGCCGTAAGTTACACAGAAGCCAGCGAGGGGGGCGAGCCCGCAGCGAGTTGGAAGTCACGTTTGATCTCAGATTTTCAGACTGAAGTTTACTACGTGAGGTTAAAAAAAGAAATAGTTGACAGGATTCTAAATTGCCCTGAGGATCAGAATGCAATATAATATTTATTTAATACTGAACAGAGAAGCGAAGGATATTTTCTTAAACGAATTTCTGTAGTCCGGTAACAAGCTAAATTAGGATTATGCTTTCTTAAAACAACACCAATTTTTCTGTAGCACTTATGTTTGGTTTTCTTTGCTTCTGAAAATGAAAATTTAATAATACAGATGTTTGCAGGACCTGCGGAGAGACAGTCACACTCATTTGCTATAGCATGTACTATTTTTGCGGTTTCAAGGCAAAGATATACAACATGATTGAATTTTTCTTTCTAAACTGAGATGTAAATGAGGAAATTGCTCTGGGTTTGTACTGAATTCAAAGATCATTTTCAGGCAGGCTATCTGGCAGCTTTGGGTAACGTCACTTGAAATGCAAGGGTGTTTTCCACCAACTGGGACATGTATCCTGAACTAAGTGTCTTCAGGAAAGTCAGATGCTCGCTCTTGGAATTCTGTTTCCAGTGACCTACAGGCTTAGTTCTAATACTGTGGACTCTTTAAATATTGCATTAGAGATGACGTACTTCTCAACTATTCTGGCTTCTTTTCCCCATCTTCTCCCTCAAGTAAAATTTTTAGAAGAAAGGATATAAACTATGGGCTATTCAACCTTGAAGCCATTTTGTTTGCATGTCTTTTCAAAATAATTTGCAATATACATATACATATACAAAATAATTTGTGATAGCGATGACTCTCTCCCAACTGAAGGAGTTAGTTTTTTTAAAAGTAGCCCACCAATTTATGCTATTGCACTTTTACGCAGCAAAATTTCTTGTGATGCTCCCTGCTAGATCTTTCAGTAGCTTTCCAAAAGTCTAGCTCCCAAGCCAGTTACCTGTGAAACAAGGCAATAAGAAGTCTTGGAAAAGATGATTTGGGGGTGATTTAGAAATTAAGCACTTCTGAATCCGAATCAGAAAATGTATGTGCAATTATTTTGTAAGATACAGAATATTTAAATGGGGGAAACTGACACATTGTGGAAAATACTTCTTCAGGTTTTTAAAATTTTGCAATGGAATATCACCTTAATTAAAAAAAAATGTGTTGGTAGGTGTGTACCTTTCTATTTTTATATTTCGAGATTCCTCTTTACCACTCACAGTGGAATTATAAAATGCTGTATTTTGAAAATCTTCATTCCTATTTTTTTTCCTTTCAGCCCTAAGGCATTTAGTGGTACAAATGCTGAAATTTAAAAACAAAAACAAAACAACAGGCTGGCAGATTTCACTGGGCTGATATATAAAGCTTATCATATATTTTCTTTCCCATACTTACTTTTCAAGATCTCTGCATTATAATGTGCTGCAGCAAATTTTACAGTCTCTTCTGTTCTCGCATTGATGTTGGGCTGTTCTTTGTAACGCTGCCAGTCGCCCTTCCTTAATTGACACTTGTACATTTTCCAATATTCTGGGTAGAGTACGGTCATGAGCTCGTCCACACTAGACACTGACCGCAACTGTTCCTCCAAATCTTTGCCTGCATACGCCTATCAAAGAAACATGCATGATCAGTTATCAGATTAAGAGATCTGAAAACAAATGCACTAAAAAACCCTCTAGGTTTAATGTTATATATGCCAGATCCTTATTAAAAATGTTATTAATTAAAAAAATGTTATTAATTATCTTTGAATTACTTCATTTACTTGGTAAAATTATATTCATATTTTAATTTGAATCAATACCATGATTAAAAATGAAGTTAAGTACGCACAACCAAATTTGTAAAGTATATATTTGGTTTTTAAGATAAGAGTTTTGTGAGACGTAATTTTACTTTTTTCTATTTTTAAAATTATTTTTATTAACATATAATGTATTATTTGTCCCAGGGGTACAGATCTGTGAATCATCAGGTTTACACACTTCACAGCACTCACCATAGCACATACTTTCCCCAATGTCCATCACCCAGCCACCCTCTCCCTATCCCCTTACCCCCGGCAACCCTCAGTTTGTTTTATGAGATTAAGAGTCTCTTATGGTTTTGAGACATAATTTTAAAAATAATTTCCAAAGTAGCTTGTTGGATTTATAGTTCTACATAGCTGGCAAATTTTTAAGTCTGAGAATGTATTCAAGCCTGTATTATCCTCCAATACATATAAACTGAAGTCCACTCTAACGCTTTGCTTCGCTTTTAGTTACCAGCATCAGTAAAATATAATGGAGCAGGATGCTTGACATTAGGAAACTCTATTTTACAGAAGCGGTTTTAGAATGAATAATTCCACGAAGGATGGGATTCCAGCAACAGCATCCCAGGCTTATATTCTGGCAGAACCTCCCAGTGTTTCCAAAAAAACCCTGATTGTCAAGATTAATTTTGCTGTGAAAAAGACATGAAACAGTTTGGAGAACATTAATTCTGCTCATAAATAACTGTCCACATTACTGTGTCCAATTAAGTAGACCATCCCGAGTTATATTCAGGTAGTTACCTTAGATACAAAAAAACCCCTCAGTTTTCTAAGCTATTCTTTGAAATTAAGGGAAAATGGGACATTGTTTAACTTCATCTACAAAGTGAAATACAACATGAAATGTTCATTTTATACTGCGTTGCTTTTCCCAGCTTTTAAGTCTAAATGTGGGAGGAAATGCTTCGGACACTGGTTCTTACGGTTTAGCGTGTGCAGGAATCAGCTAGAGAAGTGACCACCCCCACTGGGGGGTCTTGGATGGAGATCAATAGTCTACATTCTGGGGCATCTGGGTGGCTCAGTGGGTTAAGCTCTGCCTTCAGCTCAGGTCACGATCCCAGGGTCCTGGGATGGAGCCCCGCATCGGGCTCTCTGCTCAGCAGGAAGCCTGCTTCCTCCTCTCTCTCTCTCTCTCTGCCTGCCTCTCTGCCTACTTGTGATCTCTATCAAATAAATTTAAAAAAATAGTCTATATTCTAACAAGTTAGAGTTGGGCAATAAAATTGGATAATACAAGTGTTAATTTTAGGATTTCCTAATTAATTTTAGGATTTCCCCTTCCTTTATTTATTGTGTCAGTGGAGTATATACTTAATCTCTTTAGGTCTGTGTTTTGAAAATAGGGATATTAATCTATTACTTTCTGGAATTCCTGATATGCCATCTGGCTATACAAATATAATTCCCTTGAATAGATGGAGGGTGGGGATGGAGAAATCGCAGTAAATGAAAGTGACAACATTTCACACAATTTAGTTGTTTATGAAATATTTGTCTCAGGAAAATCTCATCTATGATACAACATTCAAGAATCAAAAACGTCTTGGAATCTTAAGAGGATTTCAAGTGGAGAGAAAGGCTGCAAAAGTACATGGGTAAATTTTTGGTCATTGCTACCTAAAACGCAACATCACGGATGGGGTTTCCGTCTGTCTCTGCTAGCTTGAATAGTCCTCGAACAGCAGGAACACCATGGGACTGTGTGACTGGTGGGTCCCTGGGAATCTTTTCCCCATAATTCAGCTGGAATTAAAGTCAAGTCGTGACCTCAGCTGATCACACAAAACTCACAGGAACAGGCATGAGTGTTCGCTCCACCAGGAAGAGCTTCAGGACCACACCCACCAGTGTTACACGACAGAAGGAGAGGAACACGCCAAGCCATACAGCACAAAGAGACAGTGGGGAAGTGGGGCTTTCAGTGAAATATTATTCAAAATTTTAAGACAAACCAAAATTGTGCTTCACATTTTGTACTTCGAAACTTAGAAAGGGAAAGTAACAATAATTGTATCTAGGACAGAAAATGCCATTACTTGTTAGATAAATAGAAAAATATAAGCATACAATTCACAATAGAAAAAACGCAATATAAAAAAGTGAAAAAAAAAAGTGCCAAAGCCAACCTACAACATAGGAATAGAAAATAAGGTTATATTTACATTCTTAGGCTGAAAAAAAGGCTTTTTATGTAAACTATCTATATGGTAGAAAATACTGGAAACCAAACTACAACAAAGTAGGGAAACTATTTGCAATATACATGACAGATGGAAATGGACTAATATTCTTAAAATATCTCATGAACATGATAGTGACAAAAAATAAACAGGTGCTTCAATAGAAAAATGGGCAAAGATCTTAAACTGAAGATTCACTGAGAATAAATATGTTAGTATGTATTTGGTGATGGTAAAAGTGAAGGAAGCCCTAATTTCTTTCAATCCAGGTGGGAATATAAATTTGTAAAGGAATTTAAGGCAAATGTGTTATTTCAAGTTGGAGGGAGTTGAGTTAAAATCAAGCTCTGTTTTAGACAGCAAATTCACTTTGGAATTAAATTTTCCATCCAGGGGGCGCCTGGGTGGCTCAGTGGGTTAAAGCCTCTGCCTTCGGCTAGGGTCGTGATCCCAGTGGGATCGAGCCTCGCACCAGGCATTGGCCTCTCTGCTCAGCGGGGAGCCTGCTTCTTGCTCTCTCTCTGCCTGCCTCTCTGCCTACCTGTGGTCTCTGTCAAATAAATAGATAAAATTAAAAAAAAAAATTCCATCCAACAGAAGTGAGACTATCATTATGCCAGATAGAAGTACAAACTCTTCATGAGGCTGTCTATCATGTGAACTTAAAAACAATCTGTACAGACAATAAAAAAAAACAACTGATTAAATAGTGTAGAGTACAAACATAAATGTAATAATACAATGACTGAGATATGTAAAGAGGTTCATAAGTGCTTTATGAAGAAGTATACAATTTAGACACAGTACACAGATGTTTATATATGTAGTAAATATTTTTATAAAACCAAATTCGCATATAGATTGTATGCATACATTTGCATATATAGACAAGAGTAAAACATATGCAGCTACATATATATATATATATATATATATTCTCCAAATTGCAGAATTAAGGTAATTATTATGTCCTTTATAAATTTTTATTCTTTAAATTTTATTTTTTTAAAGGTTTTATTTATTTGAAAGAGACAGAAGGTATGAGTGGGGGAAGGAACAGAGGGAGAGGGGAAGCAGGCTCCCCGCTGAGCAGGGAGCCCAACTCAGGCTCAATCCCAGGACCCTGAGATCATGACCTAAGCCAAAGGCAGACGCTTAACCCACTGAGCCACCCAGGCACCCCTGTACTTCAAATTTTAAATAATGCATATATATAATTTTGAACAACAGAATGACAATTTGAAAGTAATTGTCTCTAAATGTATTAGCTCTTATTTCAGCCTTCATTTGCTTTTTTCTTCTTATGTTTCTATAGAGCATGCCTTTGACATATTTATAGCAACCACTGGCAAAGCAGAAGCTGTCATAGACAAAATGGTATTAGAATAGCTTGATACTGAGTAATTTATTTATTCCCATTAGACTTTAATTATTATATCTGTGGAAGAAAAAGAAACCTTAATATCAAAAGAGATTTCTACCTTGGCAAAAGACCTTTTTAACTGAGGAAAATTAGATTTCATTTTTTCAAGTCTCCCTCTATAAAATGGAAATCATAGTATCTTTCTCATAGAATTTTTGTGATGATCCAAATAGACGTTTGATACAGAAGTATGTTACACATCTTATAGGTAAGGGTGAATAACTTGTCATTATAACATCTTTAGACGGCAAATGCACAGTACAGATTGTTTTTTAGGTAAACTGAAATTTTTACTCAATTTTGAACTGTAACTCTCAGTATTGTACCAGTTCTGGCATCCTATTTCTTTCAATGTGTCTTCTGCATTTTTGTTCTAAATGAGTAGCAACCTGGGAATTCAGCATCGTCAGCTAAGTGATATGGCCAATGTGTGACTCTGGAGAAGACCCCAATCTTAAAGATAAGATAGTGCAAGTTTACCATGGCACATTCACGTTCAAATTCTACTTTTGAGGAATTAGAAGGGGTCCCAGTAAACCTAGAAGGAGTTCTGAACCAGGAACACCCTCAAATCTTTCAAGTAGAAGTGTATCTGTGTGAAAGGTTCCTTCTCAAAGCTTTCTCTTTTTTCTTAGTGCGATATACTTAACTCCCAATGTTATATTAGTTTTAGGTGTACAACATACTGATTCAAAAACTCCATATGCTTCTCAGCGGTCACCACGGTAAATGTAGTCACCACCTGTCACTGTACAACTTTATTCTAGTATTACTGTCTACATGCCCCATGCTAAGGTTTCTATCTCCATGACTTATTTCAAAACTGGACGTCTGTACCTCTTAATCCCTGTTTCTATTTCAACCATCTGCGTGTGCACCTCATCCCTGGGAACTACCAGCTTGTTCTTGTATTTAAGAGTCTCTGTTTTGTTTTTTTAGATTCCACAGTTCCATGTAAGTGAAACTGTATGGTATTTACCTTTTTCTGACTTACGGTGTTCAGCATAATGCCCTCTAGGTCTATCCACGTTGTTGCAAATGACAAGTTCTCACTCTTTTATGGTTCGGGAATATTTCATTGTGTGTAGTTACATGGATGTGTGTGTGTGTGTGTGTGTGTGCGCGCGCGCGCAACACCTGGGTAACTTCCATATCTTGGCTATTATAAATAATGCTACAATAAACATAGGGGTGCACATATCTTCTCAAGCTAGTGTTTTCATTTTCTTTGGGTAAAATAGTAAAATTACTAGACCATACAGTATTTCCATTTTTAATGATTTGAGGAATCTCCATACTGTTTTCCACAGTGGCTGCACCAGTCTACACTCCCACCAACAGTGCACGAGGGTTCCTTTTCTCCGAACCTCACCAACACTTGCTATTTGTCTTTCTGATACTAGCTGTTCTGACTGGTATGGGGTGGTATCTCACTGTGGTTTTACTTTATATTTGATCATCATTTGATGATTAGTGATGTTGAATATCTTTTCATGTGTCTGATGGCCATGTGTACGTCTTTAGAAAAATGTCTCTTCAGATCCTCTGCCTATTTATTAATTGGATTGTCTGTTCTTTTCTGGTGTTGTAGAAGTTGCTTATATAATTGAATATTAATTCCTTATCAAATATATCATTTGCAAGTATCTTCTCCCACTCAGTAAGTTGCATTTTCATTTTGTTGATGACTTTCTTTGCTATGCCATAGCTTTTTATTTTGTTGTAGTCCCAACAGTTTACTTTTGCTTTTGTTTCTCTTGCTTGAGGAGACATGTCCATAAATATGTTGCTATAGCTGACATCTAAGAGATTACTGCTTATCTTTGCTTTTTGCAGTTTTATGGTTTTACGTTTTACACCTAAGTCTCTAATCCATTTTGAGTCTATATTTGTGTCTGGTGTAAGAAAGTGGTCCAGCTTCATTCTTTGCATGTAGCTGTCCAGTTTTCCCAACACCATTTGTTGAAGAGATTTTTTTCACCATTGTATATTTTTGCCTCTTTTGTAATAGGTTAATTGACCATATAGGTGTGGGTTTATTTCTGGACTCTATTCTGTTCCATTGATCTGTTATCTCCTTTTGTGCCAGCACCGTACTGTTTTTGTCACTACTGCTTTGTAGGACATCTTGAAACCTGGGATTATGGTACCTCCACGTTTGTTCTTGTTTCTCAAGAGCATAAAATAGCTTAAGCTATTTTAGGTCTTTTGTGGTTCCATATAAATTTTAGGATTATTTGTTGTAGTTCTGTGAAAAATGCTATCAGTATTTTGATAGGGATTGAACCGAATCTGTAGAGTGCTAGGTAGTATAGATATTTTAATAATATTAATGCTTCTACCCCATGAGCATGGAGTGTCTATTTGTTTGTGTCATCTTCACTTTCTTTCGTCAGTGTCATAGTATATGGAATACAGGTCTTCCCCTTAGTTAAGTTTATTCCTAGGTATTTTATTTCTTTTTTGGTGTAATTGTAAATGGGATTATTTTCTTAATTTCTCTTTCTGCTATTTTGTTATTCGTGTACAGAAATGCATCAGAGTTCTGTATATTAATTTTATATCCTGTGATTTTACTGAATTTTGTCATCAGCTCTAGTAGTTTTTTTTGTGGAGTCTTTAGAGTTTACTTTGGGGGGGGTTCTATATATAATATGTGATCTGCAAATTGTGATATTTCTTCCCTACCAATTTGGATACCCTTGTTTCTTTCTCTTTTCTGATTGCACTGGCTAGGACTTCCATTACTAAGTAGAATACAAGTGTTGAGAGTGGACATCCTTGTCCTTGATCTTAGAGAAGAGCTCTCAGTTTTCACCACTGAGTATGTTAGCCATAGGTTTTACATATATAGCCTTTGTTATGTTGAGTTATGTTCCCTCTAAACCCATTTTGTTGAGAGTTTCTTTTCTTTCTTTCTTTCTTTCTTTCTTTCTTTCTTTCTTTCTTTCTTTCTTTTTATTTTTTTATCATGAATGGACGTTGTATTATGCCACATGCTTTTCCTGTATCTATTGAGGTGATCATGCAGTTTTAATTCTTCATCTTGTTAATGTGGCATATCACATCAATAGATTTGTGAATACTGAAACAATCTTGAATCCTTGGAATAAATCCTACCTGATTATGGTGAATCATCCTTTTATTGTGTTGTTGACTTTAGTTTGCTAATGTTTTGTTAAGGAATTTTGCATCTGTGCTTGGCATCTGAGTGAGAGATACTGATCTGTCATTTTCTTTTTTTTTTGTAGTATCTCTGTATTCAGGGTGCTACTGACCTTGTAGAACAAATCTGGAAGTTCTCCTTCCTTTTCTATTTTTTTGGAGTAGTTTGAGAATAGGTATTAACTCTTCAAAGTTTTGGTAGAATTTATTTGTGAAGCCATCTGGCCCTGGGCTTTTGTTTGTTGGAGTCTTTTGATTACTAATTTAATTTCATTCTAGTAATCTCTATGTTCAAATTTCCTACTTCTTACTCAATTCTGGAAGATGCATATTTCTAGTAATTTATCGATTTCTTCTGGGTTGTCCAATTTGTTGGCAAATATTTTTTCATAATATCCTCTTATAATTCTTTGTATTTCTCTGATATCAGTTTTTATTTCTCCTTCTTCATTTCTGATTTTATTTCAGTTCTTTCTCTTTTTCTCTTGATGAGTCTGGCCTGTTTTCAATTTTGTTTGTCCTTTCAAGATTCAGCTCTTAGTATCATTAACTGTAGTATTGTTTTCTTTTGTCTTTTTCTTTCATTTGTTTCCATTCTAATATTTAGTGCTTCCTTCCTTTTACTAGCTTTGAGCTTTGTGTGTTCTTTTTCTAGCTCCTTTAGGTGTAAGGTTAGGTTGTTTGAGAAGATTCTTACTTCTTGAGGTAGGATTGCATCGCTATATCTAAATGCTTTCTCGAATCTTCATGTTCATCAATGTTTTCCAGCACGTTGAGATCCTTTGCTTGAATGTTATATATTCTTTTTATTTTTTCCAAAAGAATTTAGTACATCTTACAATAGGAAGGATCTTAAAAATGGATATTCAACTGTAATAAAAACCTTCAAATAATCTAAAAATGAATGTAATTTTATACTCTATCCTTGGAGGGATCAAATACGAGGGCCCAGTGATGACTCTTATGTAATGTTCAGTCTGTATGCATTTGCAAACAACCACCTATGTGACATTCCATGGAGGATTTTGAGTGCTATGGAAGTCAAGCTGAGTGTGCAACATCAAAGACAGGGAGCTACCATCAGGAACAAACCGCTTTCTTGATAATTCATTGTACATGAAATACATTCCCTTTTTACCCTAACAGAAGAATGATGATTCCAGAAGTTACATGATGAGAAAGAGTTTTGGGGATTCACCTTCAATCCGTAATTCCCCTAATTATGAAGAATCATAGCATAAACTGGACACCTGAGGTGGCATTGACTGTGGATCCTAATCACCTTTACATTTTACACACCTAGCCTGCAAAACCCAGGTTTCCTCCTCCTTCTCTTTGTTGACTAGCGGTTGTTCAGACACCTGCTAGGGACAAATCAAAAGTCCACGTAGGTTGTTCTTCCTCCCCCAAACTGTGACCACCCAGAGAGTCAATGATAAGTAGCAAGTAAGTCATTTAGGATTCATGTTAGTAATAGCCAATGAATGGAAAATTGGTTTTTAGAAAACCCTCCAAATCCAATGTCAATAATCTCTTCAATCAACAATCTTAAATTAATTGCTATGTTATATCTAGACTTGACACTCATTTGATAATATTATGAAGTTGAAAATTCATGAGGAAATGCATATACTTTAATTATGGAAAATTTTCTTTCACTTAGAAGCATAAATTGTTACCAGAGAGTAATAATCAGATTTGAAAGATTGGGCAAGAGTCCATCCAAGACAGGTTTGATCACACTACTGGATTTTCATGAAATGGCCAAAAATATCATAGGCAAATCTGTTTGGTTGTCCCATACATCTATATTTTGAAGGAGAGGAGGTACAAAACTTACCGTTCAAACTGGAAAATAAGGGATGTTTGCATTTTTTTCATAAACCGTGTATACGTTGTCTTTAAAAGTCTGGCTCAAATTATACTTTATATTTGAAAAGTGTATATTTTCATGGACAATTTCACAAGATGAAGCAAAAAAATTATTTGGTCAAAGTATCAGTTTAATAAAACAAGAAATTTACTAAAAAGTTGGAAAGAAAATATTTTTCATATTATTCCCATCATATACATCATTCCTTTGTCCTAAGAAACCAAATTATCAGTAGAGACCAATTATAAGGCAATTATCAAGATCAATAACTCTGTATTACCATTGGGTTTTCTTTCTTTCTTCTTTGAAAATAGAGTCAGATCCAATCATTAGAATAAGTAGTTGCTGAAATTATTGTTTCCCTAATACAGCAGAGGAAATGCTTATTCAGTCCTTCTTCCTTAACAGGGGCAGTTGTATGACAGGTGAACTGTGGGGTGTTCTGTTTCCTTCAGACAACTATTCACGCTAGGCAAATTTGTAAATTTTACAGTATATTTTGATTAATGAAAGACACCTTTTAAAAACCAAAATCTGGAAAAGGTGGCAGAATGTAGAGGGCTTTGGATTTGAAAAATCATCCAATACATAGCTGTAAAATTCATTTTAAAAAATCACCTTTTAGTAGAGTCATAAATAAATATGTAAGATGAAACGTTATCCTTCTAAGGAATAGGCACTTGTAAACGTTTTATATAAGCTTAGCAAGTCATTCTACCTAATGTTTCAGGGAGGGTTTCAGAGTCAGGTATTTCCCCCCACAGATTACCCATCACCCATGTCTACACCAACCTGATATGCCACAGATAGGTATACCCTGAAAGCAGACATTTACATTTCAGTTTAACACTGGAAATTTTTTATTAGAAGTTTTAATTTCAATTTTTTTCTTAATCCCCTGAAATATTTTATTGTAAATTTTGAAAATAAGGCCATAATAAAGAATGGAATCTTTTTATGTCTATTATTAATAGCATGGATCGCTCTTTTTTTTTTCCAAAAGAAAAGTCACTTTTTTAGTTTATCACATATAAGAATTAAATTAAAAAATCAAATATTTATCTCATTATCTAAGTAGACTTGTAGAAGATATTTTAAATATTCACTTTCAATTGTTATTGTGGAAACAACTTTCTAATTTAATGCCAAAGTAGACAATCATATTTGCATAATCCACACAATGGACAAGATAGCTCTATATACACTGACTACTTGCACCCAACACTGAAAACCACTCGCTTCTTATTTTTGAACAGAACTGGTCTTCCTTATAGAATGACAAACTGATCTCAGAACTATTAATTCCAACCTTTGTCCATGTACAATGGCAAAAATAGCACCAGACAGATGAAGCTAGAAATCAGGAATGTTTTTACTGACAACAAGGGACCAAGGAACTAAAACCATTCACTCAAAAATGACTGACAAGCAAGGAACTAAAACATATTACTCTAATATTCCAATATTTACATATTGTAGAGCAATGGCTTTAAACCAGGGATGATTGTCCCCTTGGGTCATTTGGCAACATCCACAGACATTTTGACTTTTCAGAACTATGGGGTGATGCTACTGGCCCTAGTTAAGTGAAGGCCAAGAACCCTGGCAACTATTCTAAAATGCATAAGACAGCTTCCTAAAGGAAAAAATAAAAAAATTATCCAGGCCAACACTCACTGATGCTGTTTGTTGGGAAACTGCAGCTGAGTTAGAGTGGGCTTTGCCATATTTTAGCCTCTTAAAAATGTGTCAGAAGGTTAAAATTTGCATGCATTTTACTTTTTAAAACCCCCAGTCAGAATGACTAAATGAATGAATGTATGGTTTTAAAATATCCCCTGCAGGTGGACTTAGTAACATTCTCAGAGATACTTTTTTATCTTCCAGGGTAACATCTTATTTTTCTTTTTACACAGGCTTTCTCAACGCCTTGTTTCCTAAGGAGAAGAGAATGGAGTAGTTTAGACACAGTCTTTCTAGGTAAGTAAATTGAAAACATTTCATAATTATTTTCCTTTGATTGCTTTCATGTTTTCTTTTGAAGATTAATTTCAAAATCAATTTATACATTTTTTTCGATGATGCTCCTTTGGAAGGTTATTTTGAAATTACAGAATGTAATGGGTTATTATAAGATTTCTTTTCAGTAAAAATTTTTCTTTGATATTTTAAAGGTTAATTTATATTACTGCTGCTTAATTCTGGAAGTAATATTAACAATACTTTTAAAAGTCCTTAAAAATATTCACACAAGAAAGTGAATCATAAGACACAGTTTCATAAATTGTACAAATTGAACACACCCCTGTAATTGTACCCAGGTCAATGATACAGAGTATCAACCACATTCCAGAAACCTTTTTTTCTCCTCAGTGATTATTCTCTACCAAATATTGCCACTTTGTTATATTTCTGCATTTCTGTTTTCTGCCAACATAGTTTTTAGTCTTTTTCAAATTTTACATAAATGGTATCCAAGATCATATAGTATTTTCTGTTGGGTCCTTTTCTCACGCTTTTGTTTGTGTCATTCATGTCTGTCATCTGAAGCAGTTGGTTTTCCTGCTGTCTTGCTTCTCATTCTATGAATTGCTGTAATTTATTAATCTAATCTATGCTCAGCATGTCTTCCGATAGACATAATATGAATGCAGGGGTGGTCTCTAACTAGAAATAGGTTTGGTGGTTCATGAGGTATGCATATATAGAGAGCTTATAGATAGGGCCAAACGTTTTCTAAAGTAATTGTGCCAATTTATACTCCTGAGGGCTGTGGACAAGAATCCCTGGCTCCTTATCTTTGCCAACAACTAGCAGTGTTTGGTTTTCCATTTTAGCCATTCCGATGGGGTTGTGAGAACACTCGTGTGGTTTTAATGTGTAGTACGCCTCGATGACCGATGATACTGAGTACTCTCATGTTATTTGGACATTGGGTTATCCTCTTCTAAAAACTGCCAGTTAAAAGCTATTTATTCATCCCTGTTGGCTGTCTTGTCATGGATTGGTAAGAGTTTTTAATGGGCTCCGGAAATAAGTTGTTCATCAAATATGTGGATTGTAAGTATCTTCTTCCGGTATGAAACTCCTATTCTCTCTCAGTGGTGTTTGCTAAGAGAAATGAAAGAAAATCCACATAAATGAAGAGACTTATCATGTTCACAGACTGGAACACTCAGTGTTATTAAGTTACAGTCTTCCACATGTTGACCTATAAATTCAACACAGTTCCAGTAGAATTTCTTATAGAAATTTCAAGCTGATCCTAAAATGTGTGTAAAGAATCTAGAATAACTAATTTTATTTAGAAAAAGAACAACAACCTTGGAGGACTCACATTTTATCAGGTCTCAAACTTTTTGCAGTAATCAAGATAGTCTGATACCGGCTTAAGACTAGACTGATAGATTAGAATACAGAATGCAGAAAGAAATAAATAAAAAACATCTAGACTGATGATCAATAGATTTTTGATAAAGTTGCCAAGGCAAATAAATGCAGAAGGGGTAGTCTATTCAATAGAAGGTGCTGGAACAATCAGTTAGTTAAATGCCAAAACAGAAACAGTAAAAAACAACCAAAAACCCCACAAAAAACCCAAAACCAAAAAACAAAAACCAAACCAGAAAACAAAACAACTTAGACCCTTTCTTCTCACAGACTTATAAATCAATACAAAATAGATCATATACCTTAAGGTAAGCATTAAAACTATAAACATTTTAAGACAAAATGTAGTTTCACCTTTGTGAAGTTGGATTAGGTCACAGTATCTTAGATGTGACATCAAAAACATGATTTATAAAAGAAAAACTGTAGGCTGGACTTCATCAAAATGGAAACTTTTGTTCTTCTAAAGACATTAGTAGAGGCACCAGGGTGGTTCAGGGGGTTAAGCCTCTGCTTTTGGTTCTGGTCATGATCTCAGGGTCCTGGGATCTAGGTTTGCATCAGGCTCTCTGCTCAGCAGGGAGTCTACTTCCCTTCCTCTTTCTCTGTTTGCCTCTCTGCCTACTTGTGATCTCTCTCTGTCATATAAATAAATAAAACCTTTAAAAATTTTTTAAAAAATTACAGACATCAGTAAGAAAATTAAAAGACAAGCCAAACATGGTGGTGAGATGTTTGAACATGATCTTTCTGATAAAGAACTTGTATCCAAAATATACCAAGGTCTTCCAAATAAAAAAAGAAAGACAACCCAAGTTTTAAAAAGGTGGGAGGCAGAAGACTTGAATAGATATTGGTCCAAAAAAGATATTCAGATGGCTGATAGGTACTTGAAAAAATGTTCAACATCACTAGTTATTAAGGTAAATTATGCAAATTAAGCCCCAAGTTATCATTACACACACCCACCAGAATGACTATAATTCAAAAGAATAGCATACCAAGTATTGGTGAGGAGGAGGAAAAACTATAACCCCCCATTTTGTTCACATGAAGGTAAAATATATACTTTGGGAGCTAGTCTGACGGTTTCTTAAATAATTAAACATATATTTATATGGCCCAATAATTCCACTGCTAGTGATATGTCCACGCAAAGATTTGTATGTGAATGTTGACAGTCACATTATTCATAATAGCCCAAAACTGGAAAAGATTTTACAAACCTAGCAACTGGCTAAACATGAGTAAAATGTGTTATATTACATAATGGAACACTACTCAGCAATTAAAAGGAATAAACTACTGATAGATGAATGAACCTCAAAAATAAACATGCTAAGTGAAAAGAGCCAGACACAAAAGACTATGCATGATATAATCCCATTTATAAAGAATTTCTGGAAATTGCAAAACTACAGAAAGGAAATATAGATTGGTGACTGCTTGAGGATGGGAGCAGGGATTGAGCACAAGGATACTTTTTGGGGTAGTAAAGATACTATAAAACTGGACTGTGATAGTTGTTTATCTATAAATCATTATCTATTTACAGTGAGCAAATTTCATGGTATGTGAATTATACTTTAATAAAGCTCTTAAGAATGGAGATTCTTCTCAATAACCCCACTTGTGATGAGCACTGGATGTTATCTGGAAGTGTTTAATCACTACAACTGAAACCAATATCACACTGTGCATTAACTAACTGGAATTTAAAGAACTTTAAAAAATGAGATTCTTCTCCAAAATGAGGGAATAAGCCACAAAAAAGACATACAACCCAGGAAATTAGCATTTTCATCCTGGAAAGACATGAAGAGATGTACATAGGACTTGAAACTTCACTAGTGCCAGAGGCCTCCAGGAGAGAAACAAGAAAAAAAATATGTAATTTCTAAATTAACTGCAATGTTTTGTTACCATTTTTCAGTGGACTCTTTTACTTATTTTAGAAGGCCTGTAGAACATTTGTGGCAGGGCCAAGCAAACAGAAATAAATCATTATTAGTTCTAAAAACCCCTAAAAACTTGTACAAGAAGAAAAGTTACTCAACGATAAATAGTACAGTGCATGATGAAATAAACAAGGTACATCTACCCTCACATTCGGATATACTGTAGCTCCTTTATGAAGATGAGTGGATAAGAAGTGTGTGTATGAGATGCAGAGGATGAGTCGATCAAAGGAGGGATACGGACCAGATCCTTATCTTCTATAATAACAAGACAATAAATAAAATCTAAATGCAAAATATCAAGAGAAAGCACTGAAATATGGAGGAAACTACCAATAACACCATCAAAAGACCTGAAAGAGGTTGTATCTGGAGAACAGGACGTAGGGATATGAAAGGTTGTGGCAGAGGATACTTTTTCATCAGCAGAGCTGTGATACCATTTTACTGTTAACTCTTCCCATGTATCATTTAATAGAAAGTTAAACTTGCCACCATTCAAGAATTTGGTTGAAAGGCACAACCCAATCTCTTAGCATATGAATCCCACAACAATTACGGAGTTTAAAAATCCTCGATCATATCCACCCAACTTCTCACCCAACTTCTACCCCTGATGTTCCCCAACATGAATCTGCACCAAATGGTTCTCCTTGTGCCCGGGTGTAATTGGCTTCATTATGCAGTCGCTCTGTGTCTCCTCAAATTATTTCTTTCCTCTTTTCATCCATGAAAATGATACCTGTAGTTCAAGACCAGGTTTACCTATTAATTTCACCCTGATTTTTTCTTTAGCCGTTTAAACAAACTTCACTTGAACATGTTGGCTCTTGATTATTCACGCTTTCAATGTGCAGCAACTGCAGTCCCCGTACTTGCTGAATTCTCTTTGTGTATGAAAAACTATTCTGTTTGTAGATATGGAGATTGGTAAATAGACTGGAGGGCCGTGGAGTGCTAAAATGTAGAATACTTGGTTTATATTAGCAAAGTGTGAGAGGGGGAAATGTCTGCATGAATACAGAGTTTCTGGCATGAGTGACAAACAGTGAATGCAGAATACTATGGGAGGACCAGAGCTAGCTGCTAAGAAAATACAGAGTGAGCGCACAGCCACGGAGAACTTGGCCTGGGAGCTCCCAGAGCTGACATTGAAATTCCAGAGCATGAACCAGTGAAACAGCAAAAGGACACTTTGGAGGAGCTGGTGTCAGGAAATTTAATTTAAGGTAAGGGAGTGTTTCTGAAAGGAGGGAATGGCTTAAAATGAAAGTTAAATTCTTCTGCATACTTTGTAAGATGACCACCCAAGCCATCAAAAGGCCCAGAGCAAGGGCAGTGATCCCTAGCCAAGTACAGGGCAGAAAACGGGCAGAAAAATAAAAAAGGTGACAATTCACTGATGGATGAATTACCCAAGAGAATGGGAATTCTCCTAACCTGTTCTGACTACTTTGTTAAGAGAATACACTGCAGTTTGGAGGTTTGGGTTGGTTTGAGGAACCCTGACTGGGTTCTTAGGGAAGCCAGAAAATATCACTCACAAAATGTGTGACTCGCCAGTTTTCAAGAATAGATTTCAAAAACCACCTCATGTTTTCATAGAATTTATGAAAGTAGAAGGAAAAGGTATGCACAGATAGCTTCCAAATTGCTCAGATAGCCAGGAAGTGAAGCACGGACAGAATAAACACAAAATATATATATGTATATAAATAAAAGTCTCAGAGACTTAAATGTGTAAACCTCACAAAAATTTCTACAAGAAAATATTTGTGCTCTTGAGGGAAGCAAAGTGTTTTTTAAATTTAATACCAATAACAGGATACCTAAAATAAAGTAAAATAAAATACAAATTGTATATTTGAAGAAAACTGGAATGTATACTTCTGGAAAGACACAGAAGCCACACACTGAGAAAAGATACTACCAAAGCACGAATCTGATAAGCACTTGTTTCCAAAATAGAAAGGAACTCTAAAAACCGAATGATGAAAGATACAAAAATGTGCACAAGATCTATCAGATATTTCACCAAAGAAGAGAAAACAGTTGGCAAATAAGTGCATGAAACAATGTTCAGCATTATTGATTATTAGGGAAATGCTCACTATGGACTTAATGAGATGCTACTTCACATCAGTTAGAATGGATAAAATTCAAAATATAATACTACGTGCTAATAAGGGATAATATTATTATAATAATTATCATATGGGTGCCTGGGTAGCTCAGTGGGTTAAGCATCTGCCTTCAGCTCAGGTCATGATTCCAGGGTCAGGGATCAAGTCCCACATCAGGCTCCCTGCTTAGCGGGGAGTCTGCTTCTCCCTCTCCCTTCCCCTGTGCTTCTGATCTCGTGATTTCAGCCATTCTAACTGGTGTAAGGTGGTATCTCATTGTGGTTTTGATTTGAATTTCCCTGATGATTAGTGATGTTGAGCATCTTTTCATGTGTCTGTTGGCCATTTGTATGTCTTCTTTGGAAAAATACCTATTCAAGTCCTCTGCGCATTTTAAAAATTGGATTATTTATTTCTTTGGCACTGAGTTGCAGAAGTTCTTAATATATTTTGGATATTAACCCTTTAGTAGATATATCATTTGCAAATATCTTCTTCTATACAGTTGGTTACCTTGTTTTTTTACTGATAGTTTCTTTAGCTGTATAAAAGGTTTTTATTTTGGTATAGTCCTAATAATTTAATTTTGCTTTTGTTTCCCTTGCCAGAGAATACATAGCTACAAAAATATTTCTCTGACAATGTCAAAGAAATTACTATCTGTTTCCTTCTGGGCGTTTTTTGATTTCAGGTTTCAAATTCAGGCCTCAAGCCTACTTTAGATTTCTTTTCACGTGTGGTATAAGAAAGAGGCCCAGTTCGTTCTTTTGCATGCAGCTATTTCCCCAAAATCATTTGCTGAAGAGTCTATTTGTTCCCACTGTGTATTATTGTCTCCTTTGTCGTAGACTGAACATGTAGGTGTTGGCTTATATCTGAGCTCTCTATTCTGTTCTACTAATCTATTTTTTGTGCTGGTCCCATACTGTTTTGATTACTTCAGCTGTGTATTGTATCTTGAAATCATTCTTTCTCAAGAGTGCTTTGGCTATTTGGGGTCTTTTGTGGTTCCATACCAATTTTAGGATTATTTGTTCTAGTTCTCTGAAAAAAATGTTGTTTGTATTTTGATAGGGACTGCATTAAATCTGTCCACTGTTTTGGGTAGTATGAACATTTTAACAATATTGATTCTTCTAACCCATGAAGTTAGCATAGAGTATCTTTCCATTTGTTTGTGTCATCTTTAATATTTTTCATTGATGTTTTATAGTTTTCAGAGTGCAGATCTTTTACCTCCTTGGTTAAGTTTATTCCTCGGTATTCTGTTTTTTGGTGCAGTTGGAAATGGAATTGTTTTCTTAATTTCTTTTTCTGCTACTTCATTATTATTGTAAAGACATGTGACATATTTCTGTATGTTTTGTATCTGGTGACTTTACTGAATTCATTTATCAGTTCTAGTAGATTTTTGGTGAAGTCTTTCAGATTTTCTATATATAGTATCATGTCACCCACAAATAATGAGTTTTACTTCTTCCTTGCCAACAGGAATGCCTTTTATTTCTTTTTTGTCTGATTGCACTGGCTAGGACTTCCAGTAATATGCTGAATAAAAGTGGTGAGAGTGGACATCCTTGTCTTATACTGATTTAGAGGAAAAGCTCCCAGGTTTTCACATTTGAGAATGATATTGGCTGTGGGTTTTTCATATATGTGCTTTATTATGTTAAAGTATGTTCTCTCTAAACCTAGTTTGTTAAGAATTTTTAACATGAATGGGTGTTGTACTTTGTCAAATGCTTTTTCTGCATGTATTGAGATGATTGCTTTGTTTTTATCCTTTCCCTTGTTAGTGTGATGCGGCGTGATGACTGATTTGCAGACATTAATACACCCTTGCATCCCTGGAATAAATTCCAATATTTTCCTTTTAATGTAAATGACTAGCAAGGCAACTATTTCTGATTTTGCTAAAGATGTGATCTCCTGCTGTTGAAGGAGTCACTCCCTGGTTGGAAAGAAATTATTCCCAGTGGATTTCTCTGTAATGTAGTTTTGTTTATTCTCAATCTGCTGGCAATCTTTTTTTTTCCTGCAGCATACAGTTCTCTCTTCCCTTGGAGCTCCTTTCTACATGACTTACTGACTGTAAATACATTAAAAAACACCTTTTTAGGGATGTCTATGTAGCTCAGTTGATTAAGTGTCTGCCTTTGGCTCAGGTCATGATCCCAGGGTCCTGGGATTGAGCCCCGTATATCCTTGCTCAGTGGGGAGCCTGCTTCTCCCACTGCCTCTGCCCCTCTCCTGCTTTTGTTGTGTTCTCTCTCTCTCTCTGACAAATAAATACATACAATCTTAAAAAAAAATCTTTTAAATCCTCACATTCTATTAACATTTCCCAAAATAGTCTTTCAGGTACAAATGAAAACTTGTCTCCTTTATCTTCAGGTATTTTTCAAACATTATTCTCTTTTTTCCAGCACTTTTACCTATATTTTTAGGATCAAATACAAGATTGTGAAGTACTTCACCATGGTAAAATTAGTGATTATGTGTGTTTTTATTTTAATAATTTTAAATTTGACAGTATAGAATAACTCATTATTCAGAATAGCATAAATCTGTCCACCTTTTGGATCTAGAAAGACAGAATTCTGACTTATAGGTCTTTGGCCCAGTTCTAATCCTTACATATTATAAAATAGGAGTGAAAAGGGAAAGAAACAAAATATTAGGAGCTATATACCACCACTGCCTTTTCTTTTTTCAGCACTGGATGTTTTGGACAGAGGCTCTTAGAGGACATCTTCCCAGAGATGAAATTCTTATCTTTGCCTATTTGTTTGTGTAGGAAGAGTTCGATGGAGTAAGAGATTGTAAAAAATCATATTCAAGAGCTTGCAAATGCACATTTCTGAATGGTGACACTTTGAATAGAACGATGCAAAATTTAATCTTGGAGGACCTAACATTGACCTTCAAGTGCAAGGAAACACTTGACCAAATAGCATCACAGAGCTTCAGAGTGGTGCCTGCCATTTGGATCATTTCCTTTTCTTTTTTTTAAGGTTTTATTATTTGACAGAGAGAGAGAGAGAGAGCGAGAGAGAGCGAGCACGTGCACAAGTAGGTTGAGCAGCAGGCAGAGGGACAGGGAGAAGCAGATTCCCCACTAGGAGCCTGATGTGGGGCTCGATCCCAGGATCTTAAGTGGGATTCATAAGTGGGATCTAAAAATCAAATTAAGGAACAAATAAAAAGCAGAACTAAACTTACAAATACAGAAACCAAATTGATGCCAGAGGGGAAGGGAGCTACGGAGTCAGGCAAAATGAATGAAGGGGAGAGGGAAAACAGGCTTCCATTCTAAGATGAGTAAGTCATGGGAATTAGAGGCACAGAATAAGGAATATAGTGTATGGTGTTGTAAAAACAATGTATTAGGACAGAAGGTGGTTACACTTGTGGTGAACACAGCATAACGTATAAACTTGTCCGATTAACTATGCCGTACATCTGAAACTAATGTAACATTGTGTTACCCATACTCAAAGAAAAAATAAGAGATGATATGTGTACAGAATTCAGTTTAATTCTTGGTATACATAATGAACACCACATAGTGTGAAACTATTTTCTCTGAGGCTCCAAGAAAGTGTGCATGTTAAAGTTAAATTTAATAATATGTAAGGAATGAAAGACTCCATCTTGGATCTATACATTCATTTCAATGAGAACATCTCTTGTAGTGATTTTTAAAATGTTTCTTCTTTTATGGACTTGTTAAGTATCTCCTAATTGTTTCAGCATTTTTCATATTTCTATACAGGGTGCTATTCACCAAATTAAAAACAATTCTTAGCTAAACACGTATAGGTAGAGGAAACTACAGAGTAAATATTTATCAATGAGCTACACAATGAACATAATTAATTTTATTTTTTCAAAAGATTTTATTTATTTATTTGACAGACAGAGATTACAAGTAGGCAGAGAGGCAGGTAGAGAGAGAGAGGAGGAAGCAGGCTCCCTGCTGAGCAGAGAGAGCCCGATGTGGGGCTTGATCCCAGAACCCTGGGATCATGACCTGAGCCGAAGGCAGAGTCTTTAACCCACTGAGCCACCCAGGCACCCCTAATTTTATTTTTAAGGATGCATTTAAAAATGTGATCTTTCTAATTCAACAAATGATAATTGTTTTTTTAAAAACCATTCTTAAACAAAATATCTAATGTATCAGTGTATAAATTTTAAATGGTCATATAAAACATGCATTATTTGTAAACCGGAGTGGTAATATTAATTAAGAAACCACCCACTTTGTTGTATTAACTAATAAACACCCTAAAATAAAATGTAAACCACACTTAAAAAGAAATGTAAACTACCATAAAAACTCATTAATTAAAGGAGGAAGGAAGGAATTATTATAAGTTTGTTTGAAAATATTCTAAAAAAAGATTAATGCAGAATTTATTCAGTGTTTCTAAAAAAATTTTGTCTTTCAGTATTCATATAGTTCATGTAATGCTCATAGCTAAAAATTATTTGAAAAGGAGAAATACTTCCTTTCACTTTATAAAAAATGCCCCAAATAACAATATAGTGTTCTAAACAGAATAATCATAAAGATAGTCCAGTTATAAAACTTTTATAGCATAAATTTGCTTTTTTTTTCCATTAAACTCTCCTTGGAAAAATTACATCAACTCTTCATAATTTATCATATTTTATTCCTTAGTGGCTACTTAAATACAATCCATGATTCCCATAATTATTTCAGATCTATAAGCTGCAGAGGCAGAAAGTACAAAATGAGCAGAATATGTTTTGGAAATTGTGAGAAATACTTTTCCTCATATTTTCAGTTGATGAATAAAAATGTATTGATTTGGGGGATGATAATAAAGTGAAGAAAAATCTTTCTACTATCAACTTGACAGAATAAGATGCTGGATCTGGGCAAAAGATGGAAAGAAACTGCAGCTGGAAATTCAGAGAGAAAGGGCTTGAAATTTTTTAGGAAATAAGATAAGTCACGGGTTGAAGCTTTTAAATCTAGATGCCAGGCCAAAGTGAGGTTACATTGTGGAATTTCAGTAACTTTGGAAGGACAGGTAACCCAGGGGAGATGGTGCTTGAAGTCTGAGTCTGGGCCAGACTGCCTTAGCGCGCCACTGAAATCAGACTTTAGGAGGTTAACGTCACTTTGTGGATTGCCTTATAAAAACAAATCAGACACGAGACTTTTGGTAAATACCACATTTAAATGACTTGGTGACTTGGTAGTTTCCATACTGATTGTTGGTATTAACCAAATTTTTGCAGTTTGATGATGGTAGTGCTAGCCCTCAAAGAAATCAAGTGCCGGAAAATTTAAGTGAGTCTTCAGCTGGGATCTATGTTTCTCTGCTTGTTAGCTGCTTGGGGGTTTTGCATTCAGAGGCTGTTAAAAAGGGTTAGGAATGTGCCAAAACCATAGGTTTCAAATTTGAAATGGTTTTCAGAACACACACACACACACACACCTCATCTTTTTACAGTTATACAGATACTCTGATCACAACCAGACTTCCCTAACAATTGGAATAATTCACATTATTTATAGAACTTGGCCTCAAACGATTTGGGCTGTTATTATATTGGTAATTATTTAGATTATTTTGAAGGAAAACAAAAAACTACAGAAAATGGAGACACTTTCAAAAGTCAGTATTTCAAAAATGTCTTAAGTAAAGTTCTCCTCTGTCCCAAGTTCAGGTAATTTTTTTTCCATTGCACTTCAAACAGTTCTTTACACAGAGTATGACCTCAGGTAATACTTACTGATTGAAATGGACAGCAAGTACTCAACAAATGTTTGTTGCATAAAGTTGGTAATCCATTAATTAATGAGGCCAATGAGAACTCCCTGAATCTGAGAGATAAAACAACAAAGAAACCCAAGGAATAACTATTTCGTTTTACATTCTTAATTTGCCGGTGTCACTGTCCAGCGTCTGTCAGGGATTGGATCTCTGTGTGTGCGCCACATGGAGCTCAGTTTTAAAGTGAAAGCTCCGTTCTGATGGTTTGTCTTTATGGAAAATCATCATCTTACAGTAAATTGGGAAGTTGAAGAACACAGGAAGTTTTGTGGTTGTTTCACTTACATCCTAACTTTGTAGCATGAAAGCATTCTTAATAGAAGAAACACACAGAAAAGAGAATATGTTCATTCCAGCTGGTTTAATTGTTGGAATAATGATTTGTTTTATGTAAGTCATGTGTGTACTCAGGGCTGTGCCAGCTGGACAATCAACATTGATGGAGATTACACTGGGATGTCCTGCAGGCTCTTTAAAATGTGAGAAATCCAGGCCAGCATCTACTTTGTGGCCTGATTTATCTGGTACGGTTCATTATCTTTAGGATCACAGCAGTTGGGAAACTGCCAGAATGCTACTGAATTATGCTGTATATGTGATGTCTTGGACCTCTAGTTCCTAATTTTAAGCTAAGAGAGTACATAGTGTCCCATACGTCCTAAAACACTCTGCTGTGAATGATAAAAAAAGATTAAGTGTAACCTTCAGTTGAAAAACCATTTAATTAATGGGTATTTTAAAATTGAACTGTTCCATACAGCTGTTATTGATTGTATTGTTCATTAAGAAAAAATATTCTGGATTATACCCAAGATCTACAGTAGGGAAAGGAAAGGGGCATGAGAGTGATTATGCTTTTTCTCTACCACATTTAAAAAGAAAAACCATAAATGATATAGTATTAAATTAATTCTCTTATTTAGTTAAGTGTTGTTCTTCTTCTCTTTCTTCACAGTTCAAGCTCATGGTTTAAGGGAAGATCATGAGTTTGGGACCAGATAGACCTTGGTTCCAATCCTAGTTCTTCTATTAACTTTTTCACTTACCTTCAAATAATTATTTGTAATAATTCTGAGTCTCAATTTTATTACATTTAACTGTATTTCATAATAACTATCTTTTGGTCATCCTGAAGATTAAAATACTCAACGTGTTCATCTTCATGCATTTTTGGGGGGGCACTAATTTTTAAGTTATAAAATTCTGAAAGCAACTCTATTCTTAATGAATTCCGTTCAAATTCTTCTGTGATTGGTGGTTTACTCTTGCCCATTATGATGTGAAAGGTCAGCAATTAAAATTTCCCCCCCCCAAAATATTTACTTGGCAAGAAATGGGCCAGGTGCTAGGATGGCAGGTGGAAAATGTCTCCTAACTTGAGATGGCAGTGATGCTCCTATCAAAGCATCCACAGTCAGCTAACCACACAAGGGAGCCCATTTGGGTGTTGGATTGAGGGAAGAGGAAGAATCAGACACTGAAGGCCAGATATATTCAAGGAAGGGCTAGCAACCCAGGGGAATGAGAAGATTAAGAGGGAACTCAAGAAGGGAGTCAAAAGGTAGACATGGGCCATGGGGCAAACCCCCTTGTTGAGCACTGCCTCCCATTCTGGTCATACAGTCTCTCCCTTCCTGTCCCTGGAAAGGTCCTGTGAACTCCAAGTCCTCTGGACAGAGCAGACAGAGCTTGTTTTCAAAGTATTTATTTTCATTTATCTTATTTTATTATTATTCATTTATTTATTTTCATTTATATTCATATAGAATACAAATGTTGAAAATATTTGGGACAAGAAAATCTAACAAATTTTGTATGTAGCTATTTGATATGCTCTGCTTATTTAAATAAATGAAGTGCAGCCGGGTGGCTCGGTCATTAAGCGTCTGCCTTCAGCTCAGCTCATGATCCCAGGGTCCTGGGATGGAGCCCCACATTGGGCTCTCTGCTTGGCAGGAAGCCTGCTTCTCCCTCTCCCACTACCCCCTGCTTGTGTTCCTTCTTTTGCCATGTCTTTGTCAAATAAATAAATAAAATCTTTAAAAAAAAATAAATAAATGAAAATGATAGCCAATTAAAAAATCATACAACAGAATCATAAAATGAGGGTAAATGATTAAAAGCCTTCTCTGAAAGAGACTAGAAAAGTATGTAGCATGAATAATTATGTAGTCATCACATATGTATAAGTATATAATATATAAGGTAAAACATATTACAATGACATACAAATAATATATAATATAGTTATCATATATATATATATAGTTCTCCAGGGTTGAGGATACTTAGGGTTTTCCTTAGCATTTCCGTAGCAATGGAAATATTTTATATTTCTCTTAAAAAAAAAAAAGATTTTATTTATTTATTTGAGAGAGAGGGAGAGCACAGAGGGAGAAAGAGGCTCCCCACTGAGCAGGGTGCCCAGTGTGGGACTTGATTCCAGGACCCTGGGATCATGACCTGAGCCAAAGGTAGATGCTTAACTCACTAAGCCACCCAGGTGCCCCTTTATTCTCTTTCTACTGTTTTATTCATATGAATGACAAATGCATGTAGGCATTTAATAGTATATATTACTCAGTGAATTTAAAACATTTACTCGGCAAGCTAAGTAATAGCAACTTTCTAAACATAACATAGCAACAGTGTAAGCGTGCAATAAGTACTATTTCTGACCAATGACTCCACATCTCCACCCCGGGCTTCAGGCCACATAAACTTAACTAAATTTTCATTTCCAAAAATGCTGTCACCATCCTAAAAGGAAAAATTTGCCACAGTTTCAAGAAACCTTTGTTCTTCCATTTTAACTTGAGCTATCTTTTCTCAAAGCCATTATGTGACTCAAAACTTTTCCTGCTTACAGCATTAATCAAATTTGAATGTGGTAGGAATCCCCATCCTAAGAAAGAAAAATCACTTTATGTTGAAAATGTTTGTCAGCGATTAATCCTGGATCCTCATTCTTCTGAATTCATGGACTCTGTCTTGCCATCAAGTCGTTGGTTACTATTTCAGTGAGCTAAGGTGTATGATACCAGCCTTTATTTTATAAATACGATTTGTGTGAATGGAATCTGTGATGAGTTAGGTTCTGAACTAGAATAAAGAGAATGCTCAGAACATCTAGAGAATTCAGGGCAGCATACACACAACTGAAGCAGAAAGATACCTTATTTTCTCAGAATGCCAGAAGGGCCATGGCAAACATTTCCTTCTGAATTATCAAGGTCCTTTTCTAAATGAAAAGGTAACTAACTTTCCATTCCCTTCACAGCATAAGGTCCATATGTGACAGGCCCACAGAGACAGAGCTCAGGAAGATGTTACCTCTTTCTTTAGGGCCTTAGGATTAAGTATGATGTTCAGCACGAATGATTTCAGCATGTCTGCCCCAATATTTTGGCAATCCTCATGTAACGATATAGAGGTGTTGATGGGAAGGAGGGTAATCAACTTGTATAAGATTATTATAATAGCAATAATTATCAAAATTCTTATTGTTAATGACTAGAATCTGTGCGAGTTGTTTAAAAGATACATTATTGCTTCTCCTGTAACAGTACTTCTCTACAAGGTAGAGAATATTAACCTTATTTTATAGCTGGGAACTGAAGTTTGGAGAAGTTAAATAACTTGCCCAGGGTATGCAGCCAGCAAGCAGGGAGACAGGATTCAAATCCATATTTCCATGATGTCACAGCCTGTGCTATTTGCACTGTAGTTCAGTATTTCTATGTCATTCCATAAATCTGTACTATAATTTTATACTCCCCAGTAGCAGCGCACATTGGGAACTGGGTGTGTCTTACCCTTTCTGTTTCAGTCCTTCCCCTGACAACCAACTTTTCTCCAGTCCTGCTGGTGAAAGACATAACTGACTTGGTAAGCGTCAGTAACAAGGACCAAGGTTTTAAAGACCGACAGCCTCATGTCGGACACCAGCCACTTCTCCTTGCAGATTTCCGAATGCCACCTTTTCCCTGAGTGCTCTGGGCAGCTTATCGATTCCCCGCAGTCAGCCGGTGGCTTGGGTACCGTAGCTCTAACGCCCACTGCCCACACCCTCAGCCTACCAGTGATTCCAAAGCTTTTGCTAATGAATGTGCAAATCTACAAACATATATATTTCTTTGTGTTAAAAATATAAGTTCCTCGGCCTGTTTCCTATAGATACCGACTGATTTGTTCTTTATCACTGGGCCTCGCTGCGTGTGGGTCGGATCTCTGGCCTACTCTTCCCACAGCCGGCCCTGCAGTGTGGCGAGTCTGATCCAGCAAGGAACCCTGGGGCTGTCTGACTTCTCCACTGCCCACGGAAGCCAGATCTGGTCCCAGGAGCAATGCTGCTAGACCACGTCTCAAATAATACCGCAAACGGCCTGGCCTAACAGCTCATGCGGGAAAGTTCATCCAACACCAGAACTGTGACGTCGCACTCAAGTGGCACAGAAGCCTGCTTGGTCACAGATGGCAGCTGGAGCACTGTTTCCACCTGCGCGCCCCTCGTTCCAAGATGCAGGATGACGATCCAGATGGGGACGGCAGGGACAGTTAGCACTCTGAAAGCTAGGCCAAGGAAGGGACTGTTAGGAGCACTAGAGATGAACGGGGTGAGACAATATAAATTCAAAGGAAAAGAGATCTTTTTCCACAAACTTATTGTGTTCAGATTTGGAAGACATTTTCTTTACCCAGGGAACAGAGCTAGAACCAGTGTGCAAAGGCAAATTTATGGTTCATCTTAAGAAATAATTTTCTAAGATCTAGAGCTTTCCCGTAATGTAAAGTAGTGAGGTCAACACCCAGCAGAAGCAAAGGAACTTGTGAGGGACGGTTCTTGGCCAGAGTGTGCTGGAGAACTTATTGACACCAGAAGGTGAGACTAGAGGGTATTTTCGATTCAGCAGTCACGAGCTTCCCTGCACCCCATACCATTTATATGAACAGACAAGTAGCGTGTCTCTAGCTCACAGAACTAGTGTCCCTCCCCCAACTAAAGTCTGTGCTACTCTTCTGCTCTGTGCCTAGAGAACAGTAACCCGTGCTAGGCCAACAGTGTTCACTCTTCTGTTCCAAAGTCAACAAATACAGAGAGAGATGGCCTTTGGAGCCGGACACGTGAATGTAAATATGTCTGAGAGAAAGGTGTGAGATTTTATTGCTGAGATCCAGGACCGGTCAGGAAACTTCCAGAGTCTTGGCTATGCAGTTTTGGTTCTCTGCACTAAAACTGTATCTTTTTTTTTTTTTTTTTTTTTTAGGAAAAAGAAATCCCTTTTAAATCAGCAGTTGGTAGGAATCAGTGTCTTTTATTTGCTAAAAACCCACTTTTGAACATCTCGCCCTCCCTCATAAAATAGAATTCCTAAATATTATGTTTGTTGTTTTTTTCTCTTGATGCTTGTGTTTTGGAAGGTTCTTCAAGTTAAGGTACAGGGGATAACAGTGAAGGCTACAGAGACATTGGTTGGTCGATCCTGTGATGTCTAGGAAGTGGGAAGCAACCAAGAGGAAGTTGGTTACGATAGGAACATTCACAATAACACACACACAACATTAAGCCACTATTGAAATTCCAAGCGACAGCAAAAATGATCAAAGGTCACCAGGCATCAGTTATTCATAGAAAACCACTAAAGTAAGGCAGCTGCCAGATGCTGATAAACTCTTGTTTGGTTAATTTATTAAGAGATGCAGAAATTTACTTATTGCTCGAGTGCTTGGGAACCACCGAGACATGCACTTTAGGAATATGCAGACAGGGAGACGAAAAGCTTCCTCTGTATAGCGTGGCGTGTGACCGTGCATACTCAATGAGCGGCACCCTTCTGGTCCCATTCTGTAATCCAAAGATTTGATATCACGAAAATATGTCATGGGATTGTATCCTGTGACTTTGCATATAAAACCTAACAGCGCGGTTCTATAAGCTTCGAAAATGGAAGCAAAGGCAAATGAGATGCACTTAAAAACCAATCAAGATGGAAACAAATTGAAGTTACGAACTGATTATGTTCTTCTTTTAGAGCGCTGTATTAAAATACACTGATTTGAATTATGTATATACAAATGATGATGCCAATCTTTTTTCTGAATAGTAAAAATAAAGGCAGAGATAAAGTACATAAAAACAGCTCCACTATTTTTAAAGGAAATATCACAGTCATTATTCATTCAGAACTATAATGAATGTGATTGCAAAGTCTGGGACAGAAGCAGAAATTGGACAAGCACACCATGAAAAGCTTACAATTAAGCTTTATGAAACTGCTTATGATATAGGAAGATGACACGAGGGCCAAGAGGAAGGGAGAAAGTGGCTTAGACCAAGCATTATTTACTTGGCTTTGATCTGCCATGAGTTTAACTTCATTTTTCTAAAAATATTAAAAACAATTCTTTTGGGATTGCCAAAGGCTTTTTAAATATATATTGAGGCATTTAATACATGAACCAAAAATCCTGGAATTTTAGATTATACTAGGAATGCACCAGATTGATTTTGAATTGGATCCCTTTATTTTTTTTTTTTAATATTTATTTATTTGATAGAGATCACAAGTAGGCAGAGAGGCAGGCAGAGTGAGAGGGAGAAGCAAGCTCTCCACTGAGCAGAGAGCCCAATGCGGGGCTCGATCCCAGGACCCTGAGGTCATGACCTGAGCCGAAGGCAGAGGCTTTAACCCACTGAGACACCCAGGTGCCCCTGGATCCCTTTATGATGTGATGGGTTACCTTATGATATGATTCCATAGGTAAAATTCATTTTAAACTAAGAGAAATTTTTTGTGTGTCTTAGTAACAGCTCATAGATAATTGTTGAGGTGATGAATTATTACTTCAGTATAAAAAAACACACAAGGCAAATCAACATAGAAGTTAGAGCATGTTCTGGAACAAACACATATCCGAACCCAAGTCTGAGCTTTATGAGATTAGTGCTATAAAATCTATATTTGGCTGTTACTAACTTCATTAAGTCTCCATTTCTTCAGTTATAAAATAAGAACAGTATTTTCCACATATTTGGTTGTTTTGTGAATTAAATGTAAAAAACAATGAGTACAGTGATTGGACATGTAGGTATGAGATAAGTGGTATGAGTATAGACTGAAAGAAAGAAAGAGCAATTAGATGAATACCTGCACATTTCATGTTAATTCTTTCTGTTTTAGTTTCCTTATCTATAAAATAGACTAACAAGATAAGCCCTATTACCTTCTATAACATTTAATACAAAAATGATTATTAAATATAAAAATGTTATTTTTTGAAAACTTTCATTAAATTGTGTTAAAACATTTGAACTGGATCTTTGCTGTACGTTGCCAGGAAAATACGGGGCACAATTTATATGGAGAAACGAGGCGTGAAGAGTAAGTCCTCTTCTGGTGCTGGTGTGGTTTCTATGTCACTCATACCGGCCCCTGGAATGACCTCCTGACTTTCCATAACCTGAGTGCAAGAGAGGAAATCTTCCGGCTGTGAAGACACTAATGACACCAACCACCACCACCATCACCACCAAAATCACCTTTGCCTTCACTCTGCCACTTTAGGACAGCACAGAGGCATTTAGATACGAAGGGATGAAATGCAAAAAGAATCATTCCTTCTACTCCCTACTAAAATGGAAATTTCATCTCTCGGCAGTTCATTTGTTTCACAGAGACAAGCACATCCTCTCATGAACGTTTTCCAGGTAACCTGTACTGTGCACACACGATGTCACCAGGAATGGTGCTTCTCACACAAAACTCGGAAGCACGACTTTCCCACAGGAGAGCTGGAACGTGGCCAGTAAGAAGCGAGGCCGTGCAGCCAGAGAGCTTGGGCCTCTAAGCCCGTGGGCTGGGCTCCTCACCAGCTAGATGGTGACTTGGCCCTCTCAGCTTCCTCATTTGTAAAGTGAAGACATGAATACCGATGGTCTGATGTGAATTTAAAGACCAGAACGACAGTTGACAGCATATGGCTTATTCAGCAAATGGGGCACATTATGATTTACTCATGGACGGCGGGAACTAAGTGCAAGGAATCAGGTCCAAAAGAAGCTGGTAGGGACAGCAAAGACCTGAAATCCCTAAGAGACACTCCGACATACCCGGGGGCCCCCTGCCGCTCTTCTCCATCTCTGGGCTGATCCTGCTAAAGTACTGACAGGTTGCAGCTGTGACATTCTTAAGGGTTGTTTGATGGCTGTGCCATTTGTAATCAAACGGCAAATTGTTTATTATTGTTTGGCTCTGAGCTTATTTTTGGTAGGGGCACGAAAAGGCAGGGCGTGTCAAAGAATGATGTATGGGCCACAGGATAAAAAATCCGCACACCAGTGCCTCACCTCTAGGGCTTAAGAAGAGAGAAGCCCGTGACCCTGCCTTACGGAATTCATTAGCTGTGTGGGTTCCTCCCCCGCCAGCCCAGGGCAGCCTGGAGTCCTGCTTGGCAGGCGGCTGGTCTGGCTGCAGCGAGGATGACCCTTTCATCAGAGCTGGTTCGTCCTTTTCTGTGCCCCCAAGGAATCTTTGCTAATATTAAGACAGAGGCAAAGGAAGACTCAGAATGCTCTTTTGCCGATGTTTCAGAAAAGCTCGAACAAGAACACAGTTTTATAAGCCATGCTGAAGCAGATGAGGCAGAGTTTAGTACCTAATAGCCCACCTAAATGTTTTATTCCCATGTGAGTGAGCTGTTTAAAAACACTTCTAATTGAGGGACAGAAAAAGGCAACTTAACATGTAGGACAGAAAAGTAACAATGACGTTGTCATTCTCAGTAAACATCCAATCATGTAATACAGACTTAGGACTTGTTGATTGTAAATCTATTACAATATTTCTTCATTTGATTCAGAAACACTAAAGAATCTCTCATTGGACCAGAAATATGTGGCTTAATTTGTATTTTTTGAGTTCTTGATTTCTGAGATTAAGTCTTTTGCACTAGCATTTCCTAACAAAGCCAAGTGAGACTGCCTATACCATCTCGGAGTCTAGAAAGTACTTTTACATGGATTAGCTACACTGAACTTTCAATAAACTCCTGAAAGAAGCAAGAATGTTAATACTGTCCCTACATTCCAGAGGACAAACTTAAAGCTAAGAGAAATGAAATGTTAACTGAAATAGACAATAATGAGGCAGAATTCCAAGCCAGTTCTGTTTTTTCAAATTCCAAATTCTTTCCAGTGTTCAAAGCACAGCATTCTTTTTTTCTTTTTTGCCTTTAATTTTACTCATTCATTTATTTATTTTTTTAAGTAGGCTCCACACCCAACATGGGGCTTGAACTCATAAACCTGAAATCAAGAGTCACATGCTCCACTGACTGAGCCAGCCTTAAGATGCAAAAAGTCACCGTATGAGTCAGGGTCCTGTCATGAAAACAGAATCTATTCTAGATGGTTTCTATGGAAGGGATTAAATCTGTGGTCCTTGATGACAAACTATGGAACAGTCATGAAGACAAACAGGGAATGTTTTAACTCAAGTGTTGGGGAGAGCAGGAAGCCACTCTCACCTCTGCAGCGAGGGGTGAAATGAGTGTGGTATTCTGAATCCTAGAAGCAAGATTTATGCGACGGAAGCTAGAGTTGACAGGAGAGGAGACCCCAAAAGGGGAGACATCCTCACTAAATAAAACACCAACCTACCACCCCAAAGCAATCGCTGATTGAAAAACTTTTTGCTCTTACAGCTGAAAAAAAAGAATAAAATAAAATACTTTTTACTTATTTTTTTAAACTTTTTTTTTAAAGATGTATTTATTTATTTAAGAGAGAGCATGAGCAGGGGGCAGTGGCAGAGGGAGAGGGAGATCACAATTTTAATACAACAGAAAAAAGTTATTAGGTAGATTTTGTACTTTTCATACTTTTACTGAAATATACACTAAAATGTATGGAAGACCCACCTTGCTCCTATTTCAACTAATACCTGATCTTCTTTACCGAAAGCCCAGCATTGTTGATCATATTCATCTATCTACCTGTATGAAAATTGCTATGATTTACAAAACACATTTGGTCAACATTTTTCCTTACTCTAGGTGACCCTACGTTTATGTTTGATTAGGTAGCCTATTAGTTTCTCACAGCTGCTGGAGTAAATCACGTGATACAATGCAACTGCATTATTTTACAGTTTTGGAGATAGGAAGTCCAAAGTGGCTCTCACTGAGCTACAGTCAAGGGCTGTGGTTATTTTTAAGAGTCTCTAAAAGGGAATTCATTGTGTTGCCTTTTCCAGCTTCTAGAAGTTGCCCACGACCCTTGGCTTATGTCCCCATTCCACCTTCAAAGACAGCAGTGGTCAGTAGTGTCTTTCATACCACATCACTCTGAACCTGACTCTCTGCTGCTCCTTTCCCTTACGAGGACTCTTAGGATTACATTACATCGGACCCACTGAGATAACCCAGGGTAATTATCTTCCCATCTCGGGTTCCTTAATTTCACCAAATCTGCAAAGTCCCCTCTGCCATGGAAAGCAAAATTCCAGGGATTAGCATGTGGGCATCTTTGGAAGCCGTTATTCTGCTGGTCACAGGTAGGTCTGAGTCATCAAAAAACTATTTATACCAGTGAGCCTGGGGGTGGATAACTACAGAGAGAAGTACTGACAAGTTTGTTAGGTCACCTGCTGATATCTTATTCTAAAGAAGACTGCTCTATATTATATAAATCTGTAACTTTCTAAAATATACCAACAATTCCTGAAACACAGACTGTTACCTGGTTTGCATCAGCATATTCATTCACAGAGAAACGAGTTTATAAAAGTATTATCTGTATATTCTATCTTTGCAATTATATATGAGTCTCTCCGATATTTTAGTTTTCATTCACTCTTCTTCTGTTGGTCCCAATTCATACCGACACATACACGCACGGATGCACAGAAATCGCCATATGCATACGGGTAGTTCAGAAGACCCTGTTAATACCTTGCCTATAGGTCCATGCCCTCACTATTTCAATAAATCCCTGTCCCACTTCATCTGCATCTGCATTTTACTGCTCGGTGCTTGTTTCTACTGCGAGAACTCATTCTGCCCACGGAGGGCAGTTAGGATATACTGGGAAGTGTGCTCCCTAGAGAAGTCCTCAACCAAAGATTAACAAGAAGTTGTGTGCAAATATAAATACCCCAGTTCCCTTGCTCCTTGGCAGGGCTAACACTGAGGTTCATGTTCCACACTGATTCCCAGAGTGCCACAGTGGAATGAAACTCCAGATGCCCATAGCTGTAGCGTGCTTGAGAAAGTATTATTCACTGGCTCCTCTCCCATCCTGTCTCATCTTATCACTTCCTTGTAAGTGTACCCTGGAATCATCTGATAATTAAACTCCTTGCCTCAAATACCCCATCTCAATGTCTGCTTCCAGGGAAACCCAATTAATGATCTCATTGATACACACATATTCATAGTCCTATAACCGTGAATTCCCAATCCATGAGTTCCTATCTTTATCATGAACATATTACTGCATCATTGTAAGGCGAGTCTGCTATTTTTAGTTTGGTAATTCAAGTAAACAGATAGGTTTACTTGATAGGTATCTAGTTAATTTATGCATGATTTGTTGTATAAGGACTACATCCCTATGCCAAAGATTATTTTGTAGATACATCCTTTGATATTGTAACATAATAAAATAACTTGGCACAAGGGTGTAACATGGCACAGAGATTGAAGAACACAAGTAAAGTTCTAATATCTGACAGAGCCGAGTTCAAATTCTGCCTCTGTCACTGAACCTACTGGATGGTTGGGGGCAAGAGACTTACCTCTTAAATCTTTGTTTTTTTAAAAAACTTAAATGACAGTAATAGCATTAAACTTACAAGGATCTCAGAGTTGTGTGAGATTATATTTTCTTATTTAATAAAATGTACTAAATGCTTATAAACACTTTTTGAATGCCAGACATTATTCTGGGTCCCAGGCATTTGACTGTAAACAAAACACTCCAAAGCCCTTAGAGTTTCCAGTAGGGAGAGAGAATCAATCAAGAAATGAAGCAATAAATACAAAGGAGAGTGAATGGTGATGACAGTAAACTGAGGGTCATGATAAAAACCAGGATGGAAGGCTCCTAAAGAATTGGTATTGAAGCTGAAACCTCAACCACAACAAAAGAGCCAGCCATACTTCTCCAGGGAAGAACATTCCAGGCTCTCTGGAAAGAATGTGTTTACATGGTAGACAAAAAAAAAGGGGGGGGGGGGGATATAGTCTTTTGAAAAGGGATGTAGCAAGGGTGAAGGTGAACGGGTAGTCAGGGGCCAGATCTTACTTACAGTCCAAGGTAGGGAGTTTGGATTTTAGTCTGAATGTGATGGGAAGAAGCCATTGGTGGGTTGAGATTTAGGAGTGATATTATCTCATTTACAATTTTAAAAACTCCCTAGCAGCCATGGGTGGATTCAATTTAAAGAGCGTAAAGAGTGGACACAGGGCAATTGGGTTCTATTACAACCATCTAAGCAAGGGATAATGACGGCATAAGTTGTAGGACGGAGGTTGAAGCAGAGAGCGGTTGATGGACTGGGGATGGACTTTAGAGGAAGAGAAGCCTTGAGCTGCTGCTGGATGGCTGCAGGTTTAGGCGATGAGGTAAAATGAAAAATCCAGGATGTTTCATTCATCAGATTCATTATATATACTATGCATAAAGAGCTTTGATCGATGCCTAGAACATACTGAGCCCTCAGTAAATGGTGGCTACACGATAAGGCTTGATGGATAGACAAGATAATTTAAATGTAGACCAGTAAAATGAGGAATATAAATGGAAAGAATATGTTAACACACAGCAGAAATAAGTATATGTGTAGAACAATTATTCATTAACAATATACATTTTTTTCTGGGCACCACTTATAATCCACACATACATAACTGGATACTGAGTGTTAAGAGTTGTAAAGGGACATGCATATGGTACCAGTCTTGATGTTAATATATATTAAATGCTGAATGAATGGAATAGGCAGTGATGGCCGCAGAGGTGTTCAGAAGAGAGAGGATCTCTGGATCTGTGACATAAATTCAGAATTTCAATAGAGAAATAACATTATCTACTTCTAATCTAAGTCCTTCAATGCCAGGCACAAGAAATTCGACTGTAATTAATGGTCAGCTTGATCTGTTAACAACTTTTTAATTTAAGATCTTTTATTTATTTATTTTAGAGAGAGAGAGAAAGAGACTGTAAGCTGAGGGAGGGGCAGAAGGAGAGAGAGAGAAAACCTCATGCAGGAGCATGGAGCCCAGTGCGGGGCTCGATCCTGGGACCCTAAAATCATGACCTGAGCCAAAATCAAAAGTGAGATGCTTCACTGACCGGGCCACCCAGGCACCCTGTGTTAACAACTACTTTAAATAGACAATAATAGAAAGTAAGACTCACACTGTTCTCTGAATTAAATCACAGATAATTACATTCCTTTTTTATGTGAACATGATTAAATTTTTATTTAATATCACTTTTAATGAATCACAGATAATTAGTCTAATGTAAATTCTAAGGTATGCATTACCAAGACCAAAGGACTTGATGGAATATAAAGCAAACAAAAAATTTCTCATGTACTACTTCATATTTTATGCTCTTTATTAATATTTCTTATGATTAGTCATCACGTGAGTTCAATTTTTAAATTCTTTCTTCTAGTTGAACATACATCCCACCAGCTCTTCGGTATTTTCAGCAGGTATCAATTCTTTTCTCATACATCTTGTTCTTGTATAATTTGTCCTGTGTATAAAGAGCAACAAGCCTCTTTGATTTCTCTGAAAATTAACCTAATTATAGGTTCAGTATCATTTTAGGAAATATTAACTTATTATATTCAATATATTGCCTTTTCCTAGATTTCCATAAAAGTGAAAGCATAATTTCATGGGACATTTTCTGTATTTCATGAAATTATGTGTTCCATGTCTTAGTGCTATCTCTTGTAAGTTTCTTACTCATTTATTCAATAATATACATTTGTTGATCACTCAGTTATGTGCAAAAATTCTTTGTTTTTAAACTCTAGGAGGGAAATAAGTGATTTAGGCATGGTCCTCTTAAGGTGAGAAAAAAAAATTCCCATATAACAGCCATTAGTAGAAGGAAGGAAAGACTGGTTACCAGCAGCAAATAAAACCCATTATATAGCTGAGGTCCCATTTTTAGAGGACAGATAAGTGTAGTTGCTTCCATTTTTCTCACTAAGGTTTATTCCTCAGCATTCTGAGATGCCACACTTTAGTTACCGTGCTTATCCGAAATACTGACGGAGTATCCTGAAGTTAAATCTATTTCCCAGCAGGACTTTCATATTGAGATGGAAAGTATCAAGCATCAGTCACACCAGACACTTTGTAGCGCTAACACATGTACATCTGTTTAATTGCTAGAAAACCTCCTTGCTGACTGAAGTTGAATTACACGCGGACTTGATCCATGTTAGGGAGGATATATGGCACATCAGTAAGTAGCTTCCCAAATGGACACCATTCTGGACTTTCTGCTTTTTTTGTTCTGTGTAACTTGTCCCCAGAAAATGGGCGTCCTCAGACCCTGGTTATCAGTAATACAGTGTATCCAAATTCTCATATCTAAAATCTGAAAGCTTTCAATGACATCTGCCTCATGCCCCATACCGTGCTCAAATACCAGACTTTAGTTATACCCAAGCTGCCAGTCTCTTTTCTCCTTAGATGCTCAGGTTCTAACTCTTCTGCACTTACAGTCTCACATGGCCATTCCTAGAAGAGACCTGTGGTTTCTTCATGTATTTGGTCCTGACTGGCACTTGCTTGGTGCTATCCCAACCCTCCTGAGCTCATGACCCTGCATCCACACCCCGGGAGAGCAGAGCCAGGATCACTGGTCTTCCAGTTCATTGCTCTTGAATTACATTTTAAATGTACTAGACGAGCTTCCTACTGAGAGAACCAGGAGACTTGATAAGAAACTCTCTAGGAGGACAATTTTCACTGTCATGAAAATGAGCTACCTTTCAAAAAGAGAATCAGTAGAATGTCACAAATGAATTGTAAAAATTCATAAATAAACGAGAAGCTAAAATAGCATCTGAAAAATGTAAAAACTCAGTAGCTGTGAAACTAAATCCTGAAATTTAGAATTGGCAGGATAAAATTTTCTTCATTTATATTTAGAAATTGAATCTAATAGGTTTCCCCCTTTGAAAACACATCTTAGATGTGGTATTTCTTGGGGGAAGCCAATTCATTTAGGAGAGTGGGGTGAAAAGGTACCTGTGTATTTGTTTATTTATCACACAGAAAAGTGAAAATAGTTAACAGCAAGGAGGGACCAAAACAAAAAATGATGTAATACAGTCATTAAAATCATATTCTTATGGAATAGCTTCTGATAGGAAAAATAGAGATTATGTTTTAAAATTAAGTTTTGAAATCGTATTTGAAGCATGGTTTTATTTTTTCCAAATACAGCTTGGGAAAATATAAAGCGAAGTATGGTAAGCACTATTACAGATAGTCATTTTAATAGATTTCTGATTTTTAAAAATTACCTACAAAGATCTAATATATATTTATAGAAACAATTCAAAATATAAGGTTATTTTAAATTTAATTTCATGCATACATTTCAAGTAGCTCACTAAGCAATAGTCTTTCCTTTTTTAATGGTTCCCAAGGAATTAAAAACAAAAAATTCTCCAAGCAAAACTATCTTTTAGTGGTTGGTGGGGTTAAGCAGACTCAATTACAACAGGCTAAAATGTCTTCAGATGTTTTTAGGCACTACTCTCTACATACTTGTAATAAATATTTATCAGCCTACTTACTAAAGACTTTCCAGAGCAGCAGGTAAAGAGGAGATGATATAAGCATTCTACTCTGTAACAAGCTTTTACTGTTTCCTTTTCTTAGCCCACACTCCCCCTCAGAAGTCTACTCCAGCACTTTTTCCATACAACCTCAAGTCCTCTGAGAAACAAGGCATGAAAGAATTTCATTTTCTCTGGCCAATTTTCTCTGGCCAATTTTTTTCCCACGCCTAGGGTTTGAAAAATTCCTATTTATTCCCCAGAAATATGCCATTCATTAATGATCTACTGATTTCAAAACAAAGAATTATTTTTTAAAGAATTGAATAAACACCACATTGAGGCAGCTCCAAACGGCATCAATCTCAGTTAGGATGTTGTCTAAGCTTATTACAACTCACAGTACCTGCAATTGTCCTTTCACCGATGGTAAAATCACTCAAAGTCAGCATAAACAAGTCTGGCATGCTGCAGGTCTGGCCCAGTTAGCAAGACTATGGCTTCCAGGAAGTTATCTATTCCCTAAGATGAAAGTCCTGTATTTTCCCACTATTGAACTAACAAAAGCAAGTGACAATTTCTGAAAACAAAAACAAAAACAAAAACAAAAACCCATAAAAAACTAGTGTATACTAACAGATCTTTTATGGAATTGTCCTAAAATTGCTATGAAATTAAATAACACAAATGAGAAGGAAATGTATTTACCTCCTCTTGCTATACATTTTCCCCTCAAATATCCATGAACATTCTAATATAAGTATCTTTAACCTCGTATCAGTGAATGTAAAGACAGCTAATATCATTTGTGGTGCCTATATACACATGTGAGTTTTCTGGGGGAACAAATAGTTTTTATAGGTGATCCTTAGAACATAAACAACTGTGTCACATAGTAAGATTATAAGAATGTAATGTTGAATACTGCATCAGGGACAACAATAGATTAGTGTGTGTGTGTGTGTGTGTGTGTGTGTGTGTGTGTGTGTATGGCCTCTGCCTTTGTCAGACAGCTTACCCATGCACATTATATACATGCCTATGTAACACTAGAGAAAGAACCATATACTTAGCACGTATGTTAACTATATTTAATGGCACACAGAAATGACAGAGAGGAAGTGCATGTGGGCTCATCATATGCAGATGGAAGGATCAAAGGGAAAAATACAGAGTGTGTAAATGGGATGACAGAAAGTATAAGAATGCAGAGCTGGAAGAAATCATCAGCCCAAGAAGAAAATCTGGTCAGAGAGAGAAAGGTAAGAAAATGAGAGAAAGGAAAGTCCAGCTGTCTCTGACCTATGCAATTAGTTTTATTTAGAATAGCAAATTTATTCACTACCTACGTACCTACCTCCACACATATAAAACTGCACATGTGTGTGGACATGTGTGTGTGTGTGTGTGTGTGTGAGCGTCTCCATATAGAGTGATAATCAAGTAAGAAAGTAAAGATTTCTAGGAAGCCAAAAATGAAGTGAAAGAGGGAAATCCACAGACTAAGCAAGCACTCAAGTCATATTTACTTTGGGAACAGGTTTGGCTGATGAACTTGGGCTTTGAAATTGACTGTGTGACAGGAGACAGAGCCCAGAATTCTCCCAGTGTTGGGAATCTAAGAGAAGATCCATATTAAGCTAGAATCCCCAAAGTCTACATTGTCCTTTCAATACAAGGACAAATTGGGAAAAAAGTTTATGTCCACAGAGACAGCAGGAATTGCCACCTCACCATTTGTTCTGCGTGTAAGAGGGGAAGAAGTCTCTTTCTTGTAAGATAGTCATAAAAAAGTCCTCATCCTGGTCTGCATTCAAAAATAATACACCTGTGCAGTTCAAGGAGCTTTTAACCAAAACTCCCTTTGAACGTGGTCTGTATTTATGGTGTCTGGAGGTTCCTAACAAAAATCTGCTCTACAGAAATTCATCCTAAACCCACTTCAATAGGGCTCCAAAAAAAAAAGAAGAAGAAGATAAGAGCCCTAAGTGAAAGATCAGAAAACATATTTCCATTCATGGGGAAATACATATTTGGGGCATATTTTTATAATACAATCTCACTACACTGAAAAATGAGGGGGGATCAAGGAACTACAGGTACACAGGTACAAAATATTAACATGAACTACAGAGACTTGACAGAAAGGGAATAAAAATCTTAAGAAAAAGGTCTGATTTTCTAATTACAGATGATAAAACTGAGCTTTCAACAGAGAAGTGTTTCAAACAGAGTAAGTGGAATTCAAATCACAAGCCTATCCAAAACTTTGTTCCCTTAGTCCCTAAGCCATCCTAACCAGATAATTATTAAGATGGTTTATTTAGTGAATGGCACTTCCAACCATGTTGGAGCAACTGTGACAAAAGAGTGCTTCTGCCCAGACTAAAACACATGAGATAAAACTTAAAACAGCAAACACCTATTTGAATATCTAACTGTAGAGGCAGCCAAGGCTTTGGGTGCCAAGATCTTGGATAGAAAAAACTCTGAGAGGTGGGCTGATGCTACTCTTGGACGTATATACCAGTCCTTGACTGGTGTCCAGGCCAAAAAGAGATTAAAAGCGGAGAGTTCTGGGTCTTTCCGACCTGTTCTGTTGGGTTGGAAAGATGAAACACTGAGGTTTGGCATTGCACGGGAAGTCAGGGTTTGAGGGACCCAGATCCTGAGAGAAGGTAAGATAAGAGAAGTGGTCTGACATTTACAGCTTTCCTCTTGTACTTGCTAAATTTTCAAACTGGTCCAGGGCAAGAAGCAAAGCAACCAAACGAAAAATATGAAAAGAACAGGATGTTTTCAGCAATAGCACAGCACTGAGGAAACCTCAGTTGGAGGTCAGGATCTACCAAGGAGGTAGGATCGCGCTCCAATGACTCTCCTGAATCAACTCCACTGGAACACGGGTGAACCAGAGCAGCCTGGGTCACACCCAGACTGCAGACAAGCCACCTGCCATGCCACACTGTCCCTGCACGGCAGTGACCTGTCCCCATTTTAGCGGACTACCAGAGGACAAAGTAAACCCTCTCTGAAAGAAAGAGCCTGATACAGTTATAATTCCTCATATATCATGTCAAGCACTTCATCAACAATCTTCAACCACACTTACAAATGAAACTAATGAAACAAAAACACAGACAAAGTAGACAACAGAGAAAAACCACAGATAAGCTAGATATTGAAATGGGTATTGTAATGTGCTGCAACTAGTATGTTTAAGAAAACAGAAGACAAGGTGAAGAATGTTATCAGGGAAATGGAATTTATTAAAAGAAAACCACTCAGAAATTGGAGAACTGCAAAACATAGTAACTGAAAATAGAGATCTCAGTAGATTGGATTAATGGTATTAGGACAAAGCGAGGACTGGTACACTGGAAAACAGATCAGTAGACAACATCCATCCAAAGGAAACAAGAAGAAAAGCGTAATAGACACAGACAATACAGAGATGTGATTTGGAAATAGAGGAGACAGTGAGGGGGTCTAACATACATTCAACTGGAGAAGGGAGACTACAGGGCAGAAGGAGTATCTGAAGGGAGAATCTAGAATTTTCTGAAATAATTAAAAAAAAAATCAAGCTATAGATTGAAGAACTGCCATGAACTTCAAGCATATTAAACCCAAAGGAAGCTACCCTAAGAGCACAATAGGACTACTGAAATCCAAAGACAGAAAACCTGAAAAGCCAACAAGGAAAATTATTTCTTATTCTTCTTATTCGAAGGAATAAGATTGCCATTGGAAACAATGAAAATCAGGACAAGATGGGGAAAAAAAAAATCTTTAAAATATGAAAACAAGGGGCACCTGTGTGGCTCAGTGGGTTAAGGCAATGCCTTAGGCTCAGGTCATGATTTCAGGGTCCTGGGATCGAGCCCCGTATCAGGCTCTCTGCTTGGCAGGGAGCCTGCTTCCTCCTCTCTCTGCTTGTTTCTCTGCCTACTTGTGATCTCTTGTCTGTCAAATAAATAAATAAAATCTTTAAAAAATAAAATAAAATAAAATAAAATAAAATATGGAAAGAAAATAAATGCCTGACTAGAGTACTATTCCCAGAAAAAAGATGATGAAATGCTTCGTCTTTTTATCCTTTGCGATGGCGTCAACCATGTCAACTATATGGAATGGCAGATGCCATTCCCAAATATATTTGGGAAAGAAGTCAGTCAGGGCGGACCCACTGGATTTTGACTTGTCCCACTTAAAGCACTTTGTTGCCATTGACTGAGTCTGGGAAAGCTGCCGATAGAGCACTGGGATGGGAGGTGAGGGAGAGCAGAAGTTCAGTCTTGGAATATGTGAAATGTGGAATGTCTCTCACCCATCTGAATGGAAATGTCAGAGAGGGAGTTGAAAAGAGAGTGAGTTATGTTCTGAAGTTCAAAAGAGGGAACTGGACAAAAGACACAAACTGGGGGTATCTGGGACCATGGGACTGGACTGCATCACCAAGAGAGTGAGCAGAGAGCAGAACATGGGGCATGAGGTGGCGCCTTGGGCACTTCAATATAAAAAATTCTGGAAGAAGATGAAAAAAAAATGCAGGAAGAAGAATGGCTAGAAGTTAAGGTTCTCTGCTCTGCACTTGCTCACAGGCTGGTGGGAAGGGAGTGTCCCTCCCCACTGGCCATTTCTTAGAGCTTCAAAGAGCACAGTGAGGAGCACATTTTGATATGCAAACTAACAAGTCCAGACCCAAACCTCCTCTATCTGGCCCTTTCACTCCTTGAAGCACTGCTCCTTTGTCTTAACATCCCAAGGCCAGTTACCAGGCACCAGCCTTCCAGTTTAGACCCCCTGATATTTTTAAGAGCAGCCAAACCCATCCTGTCTCCCCTGCCCTGCCATGGCTTTCCTTTGGAAATTCCAATAAAGGGTCTTAGTCTCTGCTTTCCCCTCACTCCTGCTTCCCGCCTCCTCACCAGGATCTTCCCGTATGGCCAAGCATGGCATTCCATGACCTCTTCCTGTGAGAGTAACAGACTTTGTTTGTTTGTGTTTCCCTTATGACTCCTCTTGTTGCCGTATCTGACTGACTACCACAGAAAGGCACACAGAACAAAAAGTTCTAATAATTGTGCATTGGCTTTAGGAACATGGAGGTCACTGCTACCTTTAAAATAGCAATGAATTATTTATATTTAATTAGTATGTATTTAGCCAGTAGATACTATATCAATAAACAGACTTTTTAAAAAGATTTTATTTATTTATTTGACAGACAGAGATCACAAGTAGGCAGAGAGGCAGACAGAGAAAGAGGAGGAAGCAGGCTCCCTGCTGAGCAGAGAGCATGATGCGGGGCTCGATCCCAGGACCCTGGGATCATGACCTGAGCCAAAGGCAGAGTCTTTAACCCAATGAGCCACCCAGGCGGCCCAATAAACAGATATTTAGATGAACTTTATTCTATTTGTGGGCCTTCAGTGACAAAACCTTAGTTAAGGACCCTGAAGGCAAGAGTGTGAATTACAGTGTTGCAGGTAAAGACTTTCACAGGCCGTGGAGAGGGAACCAGTGTTTGTAGTTAACACGGCACAGTGCTTTAAATGAGCTCCCCTCCAATGAGTAAGGTGCACACCATTTCCCCCAATTTTTAGCGGAGAACCTGACCCAGACATGTTAAGAACCTACAGCTATTAGGGCAGTGCTAAATTCAAATTCAATTCTGATCCCCGAGTCCAAACTGTTATACTACCCTATGCCCTCCAACAAGAAAACAAAATAAAATGATTACAGAAAGCACACTTAAATTATCTGAGAATCAAATCTGGGTCCCTGTACTTCCCCAAAATACTATTTCCTGGCAACCTATGCTTAAAAAAAAAAAAATTCCATAAAACATATTCCTACAAGGCTTGGGAAGAAAATCTACCTAATTAGAAGTTTTCAGGCAACTTTAAAAAATCTGATAATTATACATGATCTTGAAAAGTAATTCTGAAGTACAAAATTCGACTACCTTTAACATGCAAAATTCCAATTACAACTGATTTTATTCCTCTTTTTCCTGTTACATTGAAAATATTTAGAGAAGTTAAACTAACAAAAAACCAGCTACCTAAAGATTTCAATGAGTATTATTGCTTAAAATCAATAGGCTGTTTTTGTTAAACTTTGTTAGTAAAAATCTTTTCTAAACACATTTAGCGAGTATATTCAGCTACTCATAAAGCCTCTTTCCAAACATGACAAGTTATTTCCAATGAAAAAGGGTAAATCCTAATATTACCAACATTATTACTGTGGAAAAGTTTAATATATTAGTCACTAGGATGATTTTCTAAATATATTTAGCAGGTTTGTTTGCCTACATATGACGTCTCTTTTCAAATCTGACTTGTTATTTCCACTGACCTGAATAGGGTATTTCCCTGAGAAAGCAGAATGGCATCAAGTGTCAGTGCAGACTTTCCAAACAGAGAATAAGAATGCATCTAATATGTTGTCAGCTTTGAAATGATCTAATCCTCACGTAGTGTCCCCTGGACCACTGCCCCTGAAAAATCACTGGGCTCCTACTTTAGCAACATTCTTGAGTTCGTTGAGTAGGATACAGAGTTCAACTAAAAGCTGTGGGAATTCCACTGAAGGTGGTGCACATGAAGGCCTGTTATATAATCTTGGGTGGTTTTTTTTTTTTTTTTTTTCCATATGATGAGCACCTTCCCACTGCTCCTCTGCCATCCACAGAGCAGCACTGTAGAACATACGAGAAGATGCTCGTATCTGGTAGCGAGGCTCTGCCCCCTCCATCTGTTCTTCCTCTGTGAGGACCATGCAGCTGGGTCTGTACCACTTGCTTTACCAGTGGCGGGAAGCCATCTGAATCACCCATCTCCATCCTAGGGTTAGTTTTTTATCCTTATCTCGTGGTGTGCTATCTGCAAATCAACACAGTCCAATCGGGATTATGGTATTCTCTCTTATCAGAGCGGCCTGTCATCTGGCAACAGCTGTTCTCCACTCTTCAGACAGATCTCTGTGAGGGAAAGGAAGACTGGAAATCTCCATCAATACCAAACTGCCTCACAAATACAGCTGCATGGAGAGGAAACAAGAGCACAGTAAGTCTATGCATCAAGCAGTGGAGATGAATCCTTATTGTCTTAAGCTGAAATCGACCTTACTTGGGTATCTTTCAAGAACATTAGCTTCTCCAAGTTTTTCCCTTCTCTGCTACTGCACTTAATTTGACCAAATACAATTAGCAAGTTTAAGTACTCATGTTCTATAAATGTTTCCTATAAGCACCATCTCTCCAAACCAGATTTTTAAACCTTTTGAAGAGTCAAAGTTCGTACGTGATACATTCATATTACTTAAAAATCAGTACTTCAAATAACTTTAACCTTCCGGATAAGTATGTAAAGGACACAGCAACACTGAGGGCATGAGGGGAAAAGTGAGAAATTTGCAGGGGGGATCTAAAAATCATATTGACACGGTGTCACAAACACCGCTACTCAAAATCCATACTTTTCTTCCTTCAAGAGTTCTACTGTTGTTTGAAGTCGCATGTGCCTTATTTCTCAGCCTCTCCTGCAGCTGGACATGGCCAAAGGAGTTCTAGTAAGTGTAAGTGCAAATGTACTAGGGATTTCTGAGAAAGCTACTGCTTTTCTGTTAAGGCACCCACTTCCTGTCTCCTTATTCTTCCTTCCTGGACATCAGACAGGGTGCTGGAGAGGAAGCAGCTCGGTTGCATCTATGAGTGGAGAAAAATAGAGGAGTTGGTCACTTTGACAGCATAATGGAGCTCCACGCTGCATAGGTCCTTAACAGCCCATTGGGGAGAAAAATAAACTCTAGTTTGCTTAAGCCACTGCAGCTAGATTTTTGTTACATACAGCCAAATCCTACTTTAACAGATACTCTTAAAGTAGCTGCTGAGATCACCAGAGGCCAAAATAAAATTCTTTTATGGTGTGGCCATAGCAATAAAAAAAATATAGAAACTGAAAAACAAAAAATACCTTCTTAGCATCAAAGAACAAAAGTACAGAAGCATTAGGAGAAGGAAACAAAAGACAAGTATAAAAGCAAATTTTTTAAAAAGTGCAAAGGCCACTGCAAATAGAAGTGGTAAGTAATGGACGAATGGGAAGTAGCCTTAATTCTTATTTTGTAGCCAAATTATTAAAATGAGGTTATGTTTAACCTGCTTTACTCAGCACCATAAAAATATGAGGTATTATACTCAAAAGGACTATTTGCAGGAGTGCAGAAAATTCACTTAAAACAAAGACAACCTCATTTCTTTACAATATTGGATAACTGATAAGTATGTATACTCTGCTTGTGGAATGTACTTGCTCCCAGCACATTGCTAGGAAAAAAGAAAAGAAAAATAAAACCAGTACTGCAAAATATACAGTTGATTTATGACATGCAAATAGTTGTAATTCTTGAATAATTTATGGCATAGGACTACTTAATATATAATCAAATGATGTTTAATAGGAGGAAGTTGAATGTTATATGTGAATTTTGGTTGATATTGTGAATTATTTGAATTCACTAATAATTGTGAAAATTAATTTTGGTAAGTGTTAGGTTTTAAATATGCCAGCAGGTAATATGTAGTTAATAACTTCAGAAACTAAAATTGAAGAATCACTTTTGTTTGAGACTCAGTAACTACATCTAGTTATGCCAGTAGTCTACATATTTGAGGCATGTCAAACTATTCTTCTGGCAAACAATTATCCTGATATAAAATGGCTACACCATGTAAAATGAAAGAATATGAAACTGAAAATTTAAATATCAAAGAAGCAAGAAATGGGAAAATATGACCAGTTCTAGAAATTAAAATAATATCCCAATAGAAGCTTGGTAAGTAAAAATACACTTCATGGTCCGGACGAAGTCTTGAAGGAATACATTAGAACACATACTTTATTTAATGTTGCTTCCTGCAAACGACAGGTCTTGATTCGTAGCCTCTAGACTGTCAGGTAAGAATATCTTAGATATCAGTTGGTTCAGCCTCAGAGTAGAACCACAACTTAATGACCAGATATGGTCAGAGTGCTTGAGCACAGATAGGCAGTCCACTGTATAAATGCGGCTAACTCAATGCCCAGCAAGCCCCCAGATGGCACATAACGTGGCAGAGTGAATTTAAGACATTTACCCACCCTGGCGTGGAGGATAATAAATCCACAGCTTCAAGGGGAAGCAAGTAAGCTTCAGGGAGAAGGCCTGTCCAGTACAAAATCTTTAATCATTTCAGATTACTACAGTTTGGCCTGGGGGCTCCAGCTCCATACTTTTACAGCTAAGGGAAAAAACAAAACAAAACAAAACAACAAAAAAAAACAAAAAAAACCCCACAACTCTAACTGAAAGAGACATATATGGTGTTTATAAATAAACCATTATTAGAAAAAGTAAACTGAGGTTCTACAACTCATATTATTTGATGGTATTCTCCCTCCCAAATGTTAAGCTGAAACTCTTCATCCATCTAGAAGGGACTGTACACATTTAAAATTTGTGTTGGACAGAGCTTTCCTTAAGAATGAGTGCCCTGTGCGCTGACCAATCACATTCTTGGAATCACCTCTAAACATTCCACTGAGTTTTATAATTACGGTTAAAACCGTCCATGTGGCATCTGTAAGCACTTGTTGACAGATGAGAAGATGGGCCTCAATGCCATGTATTATATTTCCAGCTGCTTTAAATTTAAATTAGCATGCTTTCCTAATTTCCCATCTTGATGCAATGATGAAATATTCAGGCTTGTAAAGGCCTGGAATCAAACACAATTTTTGCACAGTCCAGGTATTTAATTATTCATTAATCTGAATGAAGATATGAAAATATTTTCTTGTTTGCACATTTTTTCCCTGTCACTTCTGAGACTTCTCATCCAAAACTAACTCTCTCTCTCTCTCTCTCTCTCTCTCTCTAAATCCCAGGAGAATTTTCTCTCTCTCTTCTCCCTAGCTACCACCTTCCAAACACTTAGAGTTGGTTAGGAGTCACTCCCAAGCTAGTAATACTTCTAACGGTGAGAAGGGACAAGACATACAGACTTTCTCCATAGACAAAATTTTTATTTATTTTCAATGTGGTTTCTTAAAGTAGTATGAACATAAATAACATTTTAAGAGAATCCATCAGCCATGCAAAAAATGTTGGAAATAAAGATACAAATTATTTTAACTCTAGGTGCAACAGATGGAAGACATTGTGCAAATTTAGAGTCACTCCGTGGCCACATGCTTACATTAATAATTATAAAAATTTTAGTCCACAGAAGTCTTAAAGTGTTCTTTTGATAAGCATAAAGTATTTTTTATTATAAGCAATATTTTCATATTCCCAGGGAAGAAAGCAAAACAGGAAGAAAAGCAGCGTCTTATCAGAAAAGTGTCTTATCAGAAAACTTACCCTAAAAGTTTCTCCATAAATCTTTACTAGAGTCTGTCTTATATTTCATTAGCCAGAACTATCCTATGGCAATGCTATCTCCAAAGAAAGCTACGAAGTAAGTTTATAAATCTTAACTGAGTACAAGAAAACTGTCCCATTAAAATAATGAGTCACTATTATATACAACACCTTTGAGCATATAAAAGCTTACATCTTAGAATTTTTTAGCATTGTTTCCCTCAGATATTACTTAATATCTTAAATACTGATGCATGGAAGGTGATAACTACTTGGTGAACCAATTAATCAATTTTATAAAGAGACAGATACAGATCTAACAGTTACTCTCAGTATATGTAAGGTATCCATTTATAGGCAGAATGTGCCTAGACATCTAGTTCTTTGAGTTAACTCTGCTTGAAGCTGTAATTCTAAATAATTCTTCAAATCTAAGAACTTGATGTCTTTTCTGTGTGCAATTCAAAATGACATACATTTTTATTCTGCCCACAATTATAATCACCAAAATATTGAAATTTAACCAGAATAGTACATACATAAGGAAAAAAAAAAGAGTAGGGAGCAGAGGACAGACAGTATGACTTTACATGCTGGTGATTTAGCGGTGGCCGACGCTGTTTTCTCACAGTAGACATATTTGCTGGTGAGTCTGATGACTAAACCATGCTGGGTTACAAAGAATTTCTATTGATATTTGTTTACAATTATAATTGGAAGTGACAAAGAAAATGCCACATACCTACACACACACACAGACAGACACGAAGAGAGCAAGTGAACAGGAACTTCTTCTAGAAAGGAATGCTACCAGAGGGAAAACTATTCCTTAAGATGACCTAAATCAAAGGAAACAAGTATTTTTTCCTCCAACCATCATTAAGCCAGTATTTAGTGCTATGACATCTATTATAATCAGATGTTGGTTCAAGTAAGAACTATCCAATTAAATAATTTTGACTAAAGCACCTGGCCCTAAGAGCAAGTTATTTTGCTGACAACTAAAACATTACAAAGGCTAATGTAAACTACACTCCTCTTTAATTACCAGTCTCATTTAAGTCAACTTTTGATAACTAAACATGACCCAGTTATATTTCAGCTCCAACTCCTGCTGCAAAACATCTGGTCTGATCCAAAACACCCTTGTTCCACATGTGTAGGAACTTACCTTCTCAATTTCCCAAGTGTCTCATTTTCAAATATTCTTGTTGTCGTCATAAATCCTAGATACATCCTCGAAAACTTTCTGATTTCAAATTGCAGCAAGAGCATAAATCGGCTTAACAAAACTATGATAAATTTATACATGTTGCCACCAAAAAAAAAAAAACAAACCACCAAAAGTCTGGAAAAAACTCTGGTTCTTACTCTAAATGCACATACCGCCGACATGCTGTTTATACATGTGTATTTATGGATGCAGTATAGGTACTAAGTTTCCCAAGCCACAGACCAGCTAATGGTACATGAAAATTGAAGCCACTGCAATGTAACAGCATCATTTCTGCATCAGAATAGTGGGAAGATGTACTGAGGGGCAAAGACTGCAGAACCTGGAACCTGGTCTTCCAAAACACTGAAGTACACATTTAAATTTACTCCAAGAAAATCTACCCTCACTAAAAATGTTAACAATCTTCACAGGACGCCATTTATATGCCATTTATATACTGTAGTACGAGGTGATGTAAACAATGAAAAACTCTTGGCAAGTGGCAGATGTAGTTATTTTGTAATGAGCAAAAGTCGTCTAAAGTGTTTAAAAATATTTAACTGCAAAATATTACACTAGAGTAGAAAGATGGACTAAAGGAAAAGATTGCATAATTCATCAGAAAGAGTATGTGTCACGTGTCTGAAATTTGGTTCATAAAAGAATGTTACCGTATCTATCGGCACCCAAGAGCACATTATCAAGTGCGGTAATTTGCACTGGACTGAAATATTAATCCTTAATCGGGAGTTTCGGTAACTTTCAAAGGAGACTATGATCCTGGAATTACTGCACGTAGGACAGACCTACTTATGTCAGGGGGAAAGCAAAGCACCCAGACAGGAAAAAAAAAAAATGCATTTAATTAACTAAAATGGTAAGAGTTTATGCTTAGACTTAGAAAACTAGAAACTATTCTGGAAAAGACTACACATAAGTATGGAAAACAACATTCAGTGTACTGCTCCTGAAATCATGCAACATAAAGAGAGTCAAGTACCCGTCAGTCTAAATGACAACCACAGTAACAGGTATTGAAATCCATGTTTATGATAGGTCGTGACATTTTGTGAAAAATTGAAAGGTTTTAAACATAAATATTTAACTGGAACTCTTAAAGTTCAGATGAATAGCAACTGTTTGGCACTTCACAGACTCATCTGTTAAAACTTATTTATAACCCATCTGCTATTCAAGCATTTATTTTCTTTTTTTAATATTTTATTTATTTATTTGAGAGAGAGAGCACGGGTGCACAAGGTGGGGAGGGTCAGAGGGAGAAGTGGACTCCCTGCTGAACAGGGAGCCTGATGCTGGACTTGATCCCAGGACTCCAGGACCATGACCTGAGTTGAAGGCAGAGGCTTAACCCACTGAGCCACCCAGGCCCCCAAAGCAAGCATTTAATACTTAACGTGCCACACACAGTGCATATGGCATAGCCTACAGTTCGTCTGAGTATCACAGATTTAATCTCATACATAAATATCTTAGAGTTTAAGTTAACCATTTTAATTTTGGGGCAGAAAGTCAAATTTATATTGATCTGCAACAATCCTGGGGGGAGAAAACCCACCATCAGCCCTGAGAGGGGCAGAACTATTAGTGAAGGTAAATCAGGCATGTTTGTTCTCCTTCCTGCCATACTGCAGACACTTTACAGAGGTGTAATAAAGTTAAAATCAAGTTTAAAAAAAAAACCAAAAACTTGGCATATGAAGGCAAAAGTTTAGATATTTTCTGGTAGAGGAAGCTTGAGGCAGTCACACTAACATCACCCCCAGTTTAAGAATGCAGAAGGGCTTGCATGGTCAAATAAGCATGGCAGAGAAAGTTAACACTGATTTTAAGTATTTTCATCTCTCCTTTACTAGGGTAAGTGTCTCCATATGCTACATTACGGTAATATAATTATGTTGTGCTCCTGGGGCCATGACACAAGGGTGCGTTTTTCTAAAGTAAAAGAGAATGGGTCTCCAAAAGAGCACGCTCTGCTGCTATGAATGTCTAGGAGGAAAAAATAATTTGCACAAAACTGTATAACATCATTATTTGCTTAATCTGTGTATCTAAAGCAGCTTCAAATTACCCAATTTTAAGTGTGATGGTCATGACTCATGAGTAATTCTGGCCTTAGTAAAATTCTAATTCAGCATGGATGGCCACCAATTTTTTTTTTAAGCCCTAGGATTCAAAGAGAACAAACAATGATTCACGATCGTCCCCAAATTTAAATTTGGCTCTGAGACAAAAGGATTAGTTTGTTTTTTAGGGAAGTCGTAAGTGTCATGACCCATAAGCAAACATGGATCTAAATAAGTATTCCATTTTTCAAAACATAGACTCAGAAGAGGGCATTAAGATGGGCAAAATAACTAAATACACACAACAGATGCAAACAAAAAGAAAGAATTAAAAATATTCCACGCAGGCAAGGATACTGTAATAAAGTAAACCACGGTGGTCTGGGATGGCCTCACGTCTGGTATTGAAGATTAACCGGCTACTTCTAAGGAATCTAAATGAGAGGAAGTAACAGTCCCCCTTTCCAGATTATAGGAATTCCACCCAAAGATTCATGGCAGCTGTGTGGTCACTTGGGTTAAAGAGAATCGGGGCCATTTTCCTGTTTGTCAAGTTTATCCCCAATTGGTTTTGAGGGGAGGGAAGGGGACATTAGAAGAAAAGACACCGTGCAACAATGTAAAGAGAAGAAAATGCACTATTATCTAGAGGAAAGCTTATAGGGCTCTTACCAACACATCTCTTAGTAAGATAATTATTTGCGCTGTCAGAAAAAAAAGGCATTAAACCTTTGAACACTAGTTGGCTGAGAAAGGGATAAGCAGTCAGCCTCCCCGCTCCAGGCCAGTTCCCAGGAGTGTGGCCCTTCTCCCAGGGGCACCCATTCATATATGTGAGAAGCTTCCAGAACAACCACAATGTCAAATGTGCTCTTTCCTTTTAGAAACTTTTCATCTATTTCAAGTCCTTCACATTGGAAGTCTTAGTAATTTCACGAATGTTTCCTCCACATAGAAAGGAATATTAAATATGTGATGTTATTTTAATCTTGTTTCTGACCAAAAAACATAAGAATGGTACTTTTAACAGAAAAAAAAAAAACAGCATGAGAATAAAAATGACTGTGAAGAAAATTACATTATACTTTAAATTTGAAAATGGAATGGAACTTAAAATATAAAGTGCATTTTACATCACGGCATACAATTCCAGTCCTGAAATAAAGATATGGAAAATCAGTTTAAAACAAGATGACAGCAGTATCTGCAGATAGATTTGTATAGATAATCCACATGGATATGTATGGATTTGAATAGATGATGTATTATCTAATTCTATATTCATTTACAAATAGGCTGAAAATGTAGCGTCTGCCTTATCTTTTGGTTTAGATTGGGTCAGAAATACATTTTCAGTTTAGGAATACGGTTTCTGATCAAAAGTTCCTAAAATACTTCAACTAACATCTGTATTTGAACCTAAGGAAGTAAACTTTCAAGATGTTATTGAAGAAATAACATATTGTTAGCTCTTGAAGAGCCAGAATCTGTCTACACCACTCATTTTGAATTTCCTCTTCCTTGTCTGCTTGCCACCTCCTACACTGCTCACCCCCATCACCATCAAGTTTCTGCACCAAGAAAGTCACAGTGTTTACTGACCGTCTGGCGAACCAGTAAACAGAACCGTCAAACAAAATCAACTCCTATGACAAACGAGGGCACTCAAGTAAATCAGACATGCTCTAGAAGTAAAGTATCTACTCCATGATTCATCTCAATGACGGCACAGACTTTGCTGGTTCCCATTCTGGAAGAATGCCCCAAAGAAGCAGGGCAATTACGTTTTTCTAAACAAATTTACACAAGTCTACCTCTCGTGTTTAACATTCTACCATTATATTTTCTTTATATTTTCTTTGTTGGAATGGTATTTTTAATATTTTAGATCTTCTGGAATGGTTTCCCTGTAAATTTAGAATGTATATTTTTATTTCTCTTAATGCCAATTAATAATATACAGACTTGAGAGGTTTACACACTGAAGTAGCAACATCAGTCTGTTTCTTTAATAGAGATTTAAATTTTAGAGTATTTAAGCTCTGGGGCGCCTGGGTGGCTCAGTCTGTCAAGCGTCTGCCTTCAGCTCAGCTCATGATCCTATGGTCCTGGGATGGAGCCCTGCATCAGGGACACTGGGTCCCCTGCTCGGCGGGGCGTCTCCCTCTCCCTCTCCCCAGGCTCATGCTCGCTCGTGCTCTCTCTCTCATCTTTCTCTCTTAAGTACATAAAGAAAATCTTAAAAAACATAAAGCATTAAAGCTTTGAAGTATTCAGGATGAGGTCATATGAAATTATATGGCATTATAACACTCCTGTGTGGACCAGAATCCTTTTCAGCTATGACTTAAGTGCAGGGCACTTCAGGGGATGACCATCACCACCTGCCAGAGCTATCACACTCAAGGAAAGACACAAACCCACGGAGCACACGGGAGATGTGGAAACACATTCTAAGCCAATCTATAACACGTAGCCTCTGTACACTGAGGGATTTAACACCGTAGATTTTCCCCAACTTTTTCAAAATCGAATATCAATATTACCTCCCCTTTCCATATTTAAGAAGTCAGGAAAATTGTCAGTAAGCTTATAGTACAAATATAATAAATTAGGTGGAAGGTGCTGGAGAATCACTCTGAAGACTATCACAGTTACTTCAAATGTCTAGGACCACAGTAGTTAGGTCTGTGATGTGTTTTTGATGATGAAACCTATCTATTTAACAAAAATTTACAGAATTTGATACCTCATTTCTGCTTCTCCCCTGCCTAGTCTTACTGTTGGTAGGAATATTTGCAAGCAGATTTTAAAAAGAATTGCTGGGGTGCCTGGCTGGCTCAGTTGGTGAAGCATGTGATTCTTGATCTCAGGGTCCTGAGTTCAAGCCCCACACTGGGGATAGAGACCTCTTTAAAAAAAAAAAAAAAAAAAAAGAGGAACTGCTAGACTGCTAGGACATTTCAAGGTTATCAATCTCTCTCTCACCTCACTTTCTAGCTCCTTAATTGCTAGCTGAACTACAAATCAGTGTATAGGCTATAGGGAATATAATATCATATACTCTGATTTTTTTTTTAATTCTCTTTCAGTGGATGTCCAAAAATAATTAGCTAGGTGAGAAAGAATACATAAGCCACGGCTGGCAGTCTGAAGAGTGACTAAGTTTGGGCGGGGAGCGGAGAAAGGGGGGCAGAATGTGTGTGTGTGTGTGTAACTAATCATGACCACTGTTTACACTGCTTGTTCTGTTTGGAATGTGAGCCATAATAGAAAAAATGTCTGTTATTAATATATTTTATAAATGTTTCCAGATAGTGCAGTGATGGGTGCTTACATAAGTCCGCAGTGGTCTTCACTATCCATCAGAAATAATCAGGAGCATATAGTGGAGCTCAGATACCATATATGGGTGGCCCATGGAATGAGAAGAGCTAGGCAGTGACAGACACTTCAAGGAAGGCTGCAGTTGAAAATGGCTCCGGGGAAGCTTGTGGCCAGCTTCTACTTCTCTTTTTTAGACACTTCTGTACAATGATACCCAATTAAGCTCCTTAAGACACCCATTTCAGCCTATCACTCAAGTATCTGCCGTGGTCCTATTGCTTTCAGCCAAGTTCCGAAGTTAGGTCCTGCTCCTTGGTTTCTTACATCTTCTACAAGATTCCCCTCGGTTTCCCTTACAGCTCTGGACACCTCAGCCAAAGCAGTCCACTCCCTGCTCACCTCCCCAAGCCCCTCTTGACTGCACTGGCCTTCCTGCCTCTGTGCTTTGCTCTCAATATCCCAGATGCCCCCCCTCCTTTGTTTCTGTAACCAGCATCCACTTGTTTTCTGCCGCTGACCGAACGCCAGTCCAGCCTTTCCATGCTTGTCCATGCAGCCGCCAGGGGCTTCCCCAACAATTTCTGGTAAATCAGGAGACTTGCTTATAACAGCTCTGACACTATCTGCATTTACGGTGTAGCCCATTTTTGGTATTTTAAGTGAGTAAGCTCATTCCTCACGAAGGATCACATGCTTGTTACAGACAGGAATCACCCCGCACTCTATGCCTCACTCACCGCATTGTCATTTCCTGCTTAGGGTCAAAGCTGCCGTGGGTGAGAATTCATTAAAATGCTCCTGAAGTGAAGTAGATTTGAGTAGGAGAAAGTGGAGTCAGAAATCCATAAATCTCATCCTAACAGGGAAGTGGAGTTAGCACATCACCGTGGCCTCCTTCCTGAGTCCCTCAGTTTCCCCTCCGGGTGGTCACTGAGGTGATCAGGGGACTGGGGGAAGCCTCTGGGAAAGAACTGCTCTCCTATCCAATCCCGTACTCCTGCCCTGGGGGCCGCGCTAACTTCAGATCACAGAATCCTTCAGGAAACCCAGTGCCTGCATATACATTTTATACGTAACCAACATACAACCAACTCCCGGCAAGGCTGATCTCATCAGTAAATACATTACTATGTCTTTAATGAAATTAGAAATATGCAAATTTAGATGATAAATACTATAAAGAACCTCTTGTTAGATCAGATCAGGGTTACAGGACCAAGTAATTTATGAAAATGAGCTTTTGGATTTCAGAACTGCACCAATGCCCCCTCACATCTGAAAGCCACTGGTGCACGATCAGTACCAGGACACAGCAAGAATGTACCAGTGATAGGCATCTCAAGGCATCCGTTTGATTGACTTTATGATGGATGCCCAGTAATAAAGACAATGTCTTCTTTCTCTTACAGTTAAACTACAAACTCTGAAAAAGAGTGAGTCTACTAATGATAGGAAGCAGCTGAATAATTTACATGAGGGAATTTCAGAAGAAACAATTATACGGACAAATTTATAATATTTACTGTAAATTTTTGAATGACGTAAGTTCAATGAACTATCATCATTCAATGAACTATCATGTCTTTTCCTAACATGAAAACTCAATGATACCTTAATTCACAATTTATACAGATCTGAACTCACAAATGTGCTTTCTGCAACAACTGTAGGACTCGGTAGTATTTATAGAATGAACACCGACCAGAAATAATGTAACTGGTACAAGATGCAACAACGCATGCCTGGAAGTCCAACAACCTGAATCTTTCTACAAACCACAGTTCGTTCTTTCCAAATCCAGTTATTCCTGAAAGGCCACTGGGCATAGGTAAAACCATAACCTTTCCACTGAAGTTGCATTAGTGCAACTTAGAAAAACTGTGTGATAGGAATTCTGGTTAGAATTCTTGTTACGCACACATTCTACTATGGATTCAGGTCATGTATGACCACCTTTTCATTGGAGGGGAAACCATATGGTAAGGCTTGGAGGAAAGTTGTCCAATTGTAAGGGAACTGGGACTTAAATAAATGTAACTGGATAGGCAGAGTACCTCTTCTCTCTGCCTTCTTGCCCACAGCTACCACTTGCAGGAAGAAAAGACTATCTATTGTCATGGGCCTTTCACAAATCCAGAAGGCCCAAACCCATGATCACACTTTTCTAAAATAAGTGCTACATAAGCTTTTTTTTAAAAAGAGAAACTAAAGAAAGAAAGCTCTATCCCCGCTCCTGGCTAAGTCATTCGAGTCTTGGGCTTATTATCTTTAATGAAATAAAATAACATCCATCTCAGAAAGACGTAATGAAAAACAAACTGAACTTGAACAGCTCTTGGTACAGTGCAGGGCACACAGAGATGCTGAGGATGTTACAGAGAAGACCTAATGATCATGTGAATGCCTCCTCAACACACAGATGTCTGCACGGTCCCCAGGGAGTGATCTAAACCTGTAAATACCCAGATAGCTGCCCCAAACACCAGTGCCAGGGGCACAGGCAACCTTCTGTGCTCTCCCACCAGCCTCTGAGTCCCAAAACATCCTAGAAAGAGCTGTGAGACAGAACTCCTGGTTGGTCCCATGTTGGTCAGGAGGCCAAGACCTTCACCTCAAGAGCCGCTGAACCGAAAGGGCAGAAAGCAGTCTCCCCAGTCCACCACCCTCCACCGTCTCAGGTCAGCTTGGACAGACAAGAAAAGAGACCCACCAGCCCTAAAGCTGTGCAACTGATACCAAGAAGTGCTTCCTACAAAGCAATCTTGATGATAATCAATTCTTGAACAAATGACTGTTCATCAGGTGTCCTGAATTCAGAAGAACAAATTCAAAGAAGTGAAACCCAAACGAAAGAGGAATTGAGCTCTTTTATGTCCCAAACCATAGAAAACCAGCATCACTCAGAGTTGGGTCAGAAATCTTTTCCAAGAGAGGAGGCTGACAAAACACTTAATCGTACACTCTAAGGCAATTCATAATCATAAAAACTGTAGATGTGACATTAAAGTGTAGATGCTTGGGAAAAGGGGACAAAAACCCAATCCTTCCATTATGTAATCCTTTGCCCTCCTCAGAAAGGGGCTCTTAGGGAGTGAAACTCTGGGCCTCCGACATAAATTGATGTGGAGTGAGGTGAAGACAAGAAAGTTCATAGGTCTCCACTTTCACAGACATTTCATATTTCCCTACTATTGAACCCCTTTCTAAAGACTGCTGCCAGAGAGTAAGGACATTTGCAGAACATCTGAGAAATGTCACGGGTCCTGCGACATGAAGCACAGAGAAGGCTGCAAGTCAATGACTATATATTATAGTTGCGCTTACAGCCTAATTTAGTGGAATAAAATTTACCTCTCCATTTTCAATGCAGAGCGGTAGGATATGCAGACTGTTAATTTTCCTTTCAGGATTGTAATAGTACTTGTCAAATGCTCACATACTTTAAGGATATTCCACAGTTTAAGTCCTTTTGATCCTAGGCAATGATTTTCCTCCAATGGGATGTTAATTTGTAAAGCTTATTTTGCTTCTCCAAAGAGTTTTTAGACTAGTAAAATCTTAAGCGATTTACAGAATCATGCTTCGTCATCCATCATGGATCCCTGGAAACCAGTCTCTGCTCTTCTCCGCAGGGCCCTAAACCTGCAAGGAGGACCCACGCTGCCCTACGATTAAAGTATTGATGCCAAGGTTCGTTTCTTCTACTCCCTCATCTTCTTTGTGAATGAGTCCACAAATCTATGGGTTCTTTCTCTGTGATAGCTTTGACTTCTGCTCCTGCTGCCTCAACTCTGCTCTATACATCACTTCCCTTCTAGAATACTGTTGTTGTTTCTTCACTAGATCATGTCCCCAGCAAGTCTTTATGACTTCTAATCAGTCCCAGAATGATTTCAAAACTTCTCTTATTACCTGTGTCTTTCAGGTGCTCAGAGCATGAATCACCCTCCATAACTCACCTTCAAGTGGCTTGGGTCATACGTGACGCGACCACAACCATTTCTAAAAACTTACTCGTAGTTAAGATTCTTCACTGTTATTCTCTATAACCCCTTGCCTTCTCACCTTCTCACCCCATCCACGACCCAAATGGGATCCCCATGCTTGATATAGTCTAGTCATGTGCCAGAAATTCTCACCCAGGTTACAGCCCAAGTTCTGCCTCTTGTCAAGGCACTCTAGGCCACGTGGAGACTCTCTTGTGCAAACTTCAGGACACAGACGATGCTCTGGGACTATTCCCTCAATACCTCACAGTATTTTTGTGCTTAAGCCTTTATTTTTTCTATCTGAGCTGTATGCTCCTCGAAAAGAGGAAAAATGGCTTACGTCTTTTTAAGATACCCCCTGACTAACAGATTACCCTGCAAACTCAACAGTTACATAATGAAGATGGCAAAATCCATGAAATTAGTCATTGTTACATACCATAGTTCAGTGATTCTAAAACTGTCATTATGCTTGAGAATGACTTAGGATGTTAGTTTAAATGTATATTCCAAGGCCCAAACCTAGAGATTTGGTTGGTCTCAGGTAAGGGGAAAAAATTTAAAGACCTCTAGGGAATTCTAATACAGTTAACCCACACATGTTTTGTTGAAAAACATCGTCACTGATTAATTTGAAACAGTAAACACAAATAAAACAAGAACAAAAGTATGGAGAATTATAAACAGTGGAGAAAGAAAATCTGGCATGTTGCAAACTAGTTACCATTATTAGGAAGTTTTTTGTGATAGTAACCATAAACCATATGTTCTTTTACTATTTTAATTTAAAACAGCTATTCTCATTAAAGCAATTAGTGTTAAGATTAAAATAATCTTTTTTGCATTTAAATTGTAAAGTAGGGTTATTTAAAGTTATTTATGTAAAACAAAACAAGTTATATTTGCTCATTCAATAATACTTGATTTAGATTATTCCCTTAATTGAGACATTATAAACCTTTAAGTCTTCTTTTGTTGATTTTGATCTTTAACACAGGCATGTGCAACATAAGACATGTTCTCCTTGAATTCATTGCTCTAAAATATATGAAGACCTAGGTATTTATACTCCCTGCTAACCCCTTTTTGGAATAAAAGTATACTACTTGTAATTCTCTCTTTTTTCATGATAAGCAACTTTTTTTCTTTTAAAATAAAAACTCCTCAACTCCAACCAATCAGAGTGAATGCTACACAATCTCATGTTGGCAAATCTAGCAATTGTATTTAGCAATCTAGTGCTCTTGCTGGTTCTTGCAGGTTTTTGAGTTAGACGATAATTTTAAATAGTTCCTCTTAATTTTAATTATATAATAATTATATATTATAATTTCATAATACTTTAATTATATAATCTTAATTATATAATAGGCAGTACTTTGCCTGCCATACTTTTCTCATGTTGGCTTGCTTGTACTAAGATCCTTCAGGGAAACATTCTAGGATCTGTTAGTAAGTCACATAACCAGGAAAAGAGGAACCTAATAAATATAAGTCAAGGGACAAGGGAGTCTTGTTCATATGCGCTTAGATGTATATGATATATATGTCTGTATATGCTTGTTCACGTATGCGATTTTACCTCCCGTTTTTTGTATGGCTTTCGGGGGCAGTGTGGTGAAAGACTGGATGGCTAAGCTCGGTTTATAGTTTGTGAGATGTTTTGTATTTTTTTTTAAACGCTATAAAAATACTTCCTAAAAAAAAAATACTTCCTAAGTGTCAATTACCAAAACTGCATTTATCGAAGATTTTGTATATTTAGTGTCACTTATTTACCTTCTGAAATCTCTTCTTGGGGTGGGGTTTCTGTAGTGCACAGGAAGTTAACAATCAGTTCCTCTCCCAGCTTTACCTCCTCATGAGCCACTTGTTTAGGCCACTAGGGAGAGACATGGAGTCTCTGGACCATGTCTCTTGGGAATCTCATGGCAAGGAGCCAGCAACTTCACCAAAGGCATTAATGACGCTTGCCCCGTCAAGCCTCCACTCGACCAATGAGGAACATTTTGGTGCAGAAATAATATACTGTCTTAGGGGCTGCAGAACTCGGAGACTTAAAGTGATGTTTCATCAAGTGGAAGAGAGTCCCGTCACATACAGAATATCAACTCGCATTCACCATACGGGATATAAAAGATGGCTAAATATGAAAAGCAAATAAAAGCACGTGAAGATTTTTACAGCCAAAGAAAGATTTGATTACATCACCGAAGAAGATGATTTTGAAGATGAAAAATAACTTTAACCTCTCCAAACGCACACCCATACAAAACAAACATGCATGTGCACACATGGGCACAGTCATTCAAGGCTGACCCAGCAGTGAGTGACTCCCACACAGGCTTTTGGCTTATCAGGAAAGACTTCTCATTTTACTTCCTTCTTCACACTTTCCTCCTGCAAACTCAAGTAAGTTACCACAGGTAATAACCTGATCTCAAAGAGGTTACTTGATCTCTTCACCAGCCACCTCTCTGGGTGTTGCCTTACTAAGTCATATTTTTAATAATTTGACTTTGCAGAGACAGAAAGTGAACAGATACCACGAAATCCAAGGCATTCAAATTACAGGAAGTGTAAGTGGGTCTAATGTTACATTTTTTTTTGTGGCATTTAAACACAGGGAGACATTCTCATGATAATAGTTCTACCAACATTAAGTATTTGTGTTGAAAATTATTTTACAAATCACATCATACACTCTGTTCTGCAATTTAACATTTTTTTCCTCCCAAGGTTTTCTTTCCCTGGACCCATATATAATTACGAATTCTGTTTTTTTTAAAATAATTTGTCCCCCAAATTTAAAGTTTAAAGGTAGAATGATTTTTTTTAAAATTAGTCTTCTCCATCGTAAAACGTTATTTCAAAATATAACTGTGGAGGCAATTCAATTTCTACACATTCAACATACGTTCATCAAGTCACCTCCCAGCTGACAGTCACACACCACTGGCCAAGGGGTGAAATAAAGCACCGCATTCTGGACCCAGTCAGGGGCTCTGCACGCCTTTGAAAGGAGGCTCCCACAGTATGTGGAATATAAAACTTCTCCGGGAGTTCCCAAACTCTGTTCAGCACACTATCCACCCTTATGTCAGAGCTGCACGTTTTACGTACACATTTTGGAAGAGCAGAAGCAGGCACAAATACAGTCACTCCTGTTTGAAAATCAGAATATCTCAAAGGTACCTTGGCAACATTTTCTGGCAAAGGGTTAAACCCTCTGTTACTTAATAAAACTATCCACCTTACTTTTCAGTACTTTAGCGCACTTCAGAAACGCGGAGTTTATGAAGTCGAAAAGTCATGCCCGATTGTAATCTGCATGCGATCGTGCTTTGCCCAACTCCTCACGTCTTGAGCCCCGAGCCGGTGACTACATTCCTTTTACACTTTCCCTAAAAACGCCCAGTGCTCCGAGTAAGAGTAACGCTCCGGGAGAACAAACCTCGGATGACGGGTCGCCCCAGCCCCCGGAGCTGCGTGGACGCCCACTAATCTGATGGGGGAAGAGAAGAGCCGTCCCGACCGGACGAACCCGGGCTCCCCCGAGCCGCGCGCCCCGCGAGGGCTCAAGCCCGCCGGGTGCACCCGCGGGGACCGCTCCCAGCAGGTTGCGATCTCTAACACCCGCCGCCTCTGCGGCTGCCGCTTTCTCCTTTGCTTCCCGACTGAGCAACAACTCCACTGCAAAAAAACCAGGAGAAGAAAACTTTTCTCCCAGGAAGCGTGCGGGCAGCTCGGTTAACTTTGGATGCAACGCCCCGAAGGTGGAACAGCACCCCACGTTCGGCGCGGCGCCCGGCTCCCCGGGACCCCCAACACCGCAGCGCCCCCGCACTCGCCCCCAGGCCGGCCCCGGCGCGCGCGGCCCCGCACCTACCTGGGCCTCGTCCGCGTCCGGCTCCGCGTCGGAGAAGCCGAGTCCCGATTCGAAGGCGGCGGCGGCGGCGGCGGGCGCGTCGCGCGGACCCGGGAGCAGCGCAGCGGCGAGCAGGAAACACGCCAGAGAGAAGAAGCCCAGCAAGTGCATGGTGGAAGGACCGGGAGCGCGGCGGCCGGGCCGCGGTGGGGGCGGGGTGGGCGCGCGGCGCCCCCGCGACGCTGCGCTCCCTCTGCGCGGAGCCGCCGGCGACCCCCGAGGGCGGCCGGAGGCGGCGGCAGCGGTCCGCGGCTCGGCGCTCCCCACGCGGCGCGGCGCGGTCCTGGCCAGTGCCGGGGAGGGGCGCGGGGTCAGGTAAAAGCCTCACAGGAAACCGGACGTCCGAGCTCCCCGCATTCGGGGCCGGCGAGGTGAGGCGAGGGCGAGGGCGAGGGGGGACGGCTCCTCGGTTCGCCTTTCTGTTTTCGCTTTCTGGCACGAGGGGGGCAAAGCCGACCCCCTTGGCGCTGCTCGGCCCCTCCGACCCCCCCGAGCCCGCGGCCCCCTCCTCCCTCCCCTCCCCTTCCCCGGTGCAGCGAGCGGCGGCCGGGAGGAGGGCGGCGGGGCGCCGCGCGGCCAGGCCGGGGAGCTCGGCGGCGCGGGCGGCTCCGGAGCGCGGGGCGAGCGGCGGCGGCGGCGGGCGCAGGGGCAGGGCATGGCTGACGCGCCCTCTGCCTGCGCTTATGTGAGAGAAAGCGGCCGAGGGAGGGAGCGTGCCGAGCCCGGCCGCCCTCCCCTCTCACTTTCCCTCGGAAGCGCTCCTCGCGCTCCCTGCGGCCCGCGCCTCCGCCCCGGCACCCCGCGTCCCCTCCCCTCTCCCCTCCCCCTCCCGGGAGCGCGGCCCGGGGGGCAAGTTCAGCGGGGGCAGGCGGGCGGCGCGGGGCCGGGCGGAGCGCGCCTGGGTGGGCGTCCCGGGGAAGGCCGGCCGACCCTTTGTCCTCGGCCGCTGCCCGGCTCCTGCCCGGTGCCCGGCGCGCCTCGCCCCCTGCGCCCCCGCTCGAGGTTTGCCAGCCCTCCCGGAGTTTCAGGAGGTCAGAGGGCAAGTCCTCGCAATGGCGGAGACCCCGCCGCGGGCCCCTCTTTCCCTGCCTCTGGGTCGCTTTGTGCGCAGCCGGGCACCCCGGGAGAGCTCAGAGGGCAGGGCGGGCTATCGGGATGAGTGCTGAGGAGCCCCTGGGATCCCAGACTTTTGGCGGGTGGGGAACGTAGAGCCACAGTCTTCAAGGAGAGGAAAGACACACACTGTCAGTTTCTGCAGGGAAGTTGGGTTTCAGGGAGAAAGGGAGTGATCAAGAGACACGTGTGCTGTTCACAGCGTGGAAAGTGACATCTGCAGAAAAGTCACTGCATTTCCCCATTGGAAAGTCACGTTGTGGCGCCGATCGCCTGGGCCGTCTCCCTCTTTGGGGCTGTCTGGACGAGTAGCCGGCGACCCAGATGCTGGGTTTCAGGAGCTACTTTTAAATACACTGATCATAAAGTCTTGGACGGAGAAGAGACTTTGTTACCTGATTGAACTCTCCCAAGTTCTGAACCCCCCCCCCCCATTACATACTAGAAGGCTCAAATATCTTCAGGGACAGGGAGTCCTCTGCCTTTTGAAAATCAACATTGCCAAAAAGCATTTCCTTCCACGTATCCATTGCTTTCGACTTCTGGACTTTAAACAATAAATCTAATCTAACTTCCACATGTGAGTTCTTCGACTATTTTGAAAACATCTGTCATGTTCTCCCTATGCTAGCTTTCCTCCGAGCTAAATATCCTTTTTTAGGAAAACGACAGCTCCACATTCCCTCATCAACCGTGATCTAATTTTCCATGTTCATCGTAAAGGAAACCGCTCAGGACAAGGTTCAGAGCTGAAAGCGCTCTACAAGCGTGTAGAAAGGGTCTTCTCGTCCAGCCATTGCTCATGTGTTGATACAGCCTCAAATAAAGTTTCTTTTCTGGCAGCCAAATGAGTGTTGACTCACGCTTATGCTTAAAATCAACTAAATGCTTCAAGAATTTTTCGTGTGTGTTGCTGCTCAGTCCCATGTACATTGCCCTGCGTTTGTGAAGTTGGCTTGCTGTGCCCAAGATTTGAGCTCTGTAATTTTTTCTTTATTAAGTTCTGTCCACTCAGTGAGTCGGCCCAAGATCACAGCCTACTGAGATGTTTGGGGGGGATGCTAGCCCTCTGGGTCTGTCATGCTTCTTGCTGTCCTTCTACTCGTATTTCATCAGTTTGCCATATTTGTCCTCAGATACCGATAGAGCTGGCAAGGGAAGAGCCGAAGCCAGACTAGTAGGGCCGAAGTCAAAGTCGGAGCTTCTTTTGAACTGTTCCCTATTGTAGCTATTCTCAGCTTTGCACTTAGAATACCGAAGGGAAATTTCAAAAAACACGTGCTCAAGTGCACCATCACAGACTCCTTCAATTGGCCCCACGGTGACATGGGTGCTTTGGACCCCCATAGGCAGCCACACTGGGAATCTCAGGCACTTGCTGCACTCCTAGGGCCTGGCATAGAGTGAAGACAGAATCAAAATGTATCAAAAGGCGTCATGTTAACTGATTTATTTTATTTGAAATACAGCTGTAAGCACATACAGGCTTTTTTTCCTCTCAAAAATGTTATCGTTTTACCACTTATTATTTTAAGTAAAGGAAACGCTGGCAAAAAGTATACTTGAGAGAAAAAAAAAGACGGCGGTCTCAGAAGACCGTCCTGGTTTGTCTGTTGGAGTGCCTTCCCTGTAAAAAGGGCTACTTTCTCTGCTCTACCTTTATCTGCCACTTTTGGCTATTGTGCCTTCTTTGAAGAGCAGTTGTAAATTTATCTTAATTTACTTAGGACTTTTTTTCTTTGAGGCATTCAATTTTCTCTTGTTGCTGTTGGAAAAAGATGTATGATTTTTTCTAATAGTTTTTAATTTTATTGGACTTGGTTGTACTATAGACGATGTTGGGTTTAGAGCTGCGCTGAGACTTTCTTGGTGACTTTGTACACAGTTCATTTTGGAACCACTTCTGTATGTGCTCTTTCTGTTGGATAGTTCCAAGTTTGAGCTTACTGTAATATTTAAGTCTTGAGAGTGAATTTTTAAATTAATGAATGAATTAATTTGATTTTGTTTATTTATTCATGAGAGAAAGAGAGACAGATAGGCAGAGGTAGAGGGAGATGCAGTCTCCCCACAGAGCGGGGAGCCTGATGTGGGACTTGATCCCAGGATCGTGGGATTGTGACCTGAGCCAAAGGCAGATGCTTAACTGGCTGAGCCACCCAGGTGCCCCTTGAGAGTGAATTTTAAAATGAAGTGTTCTTGATCTTTTTAAATATATTTTTACTTTTTTAAAAAGTGTATTTATTTGAGAGCAAAATGAACTAGAGAGAGGAGGAGCAGAGGGAGAGGCAAAGGGAGAGGGAGAAGCAGGCTCCCTGCTAAGCAGGGAGGCTGATGCTGGGCCTGGCTAGATCCCAGGACTCCTGAATCCTGACCTGACCTGAAGGCAGATGCTTAACCTACTGAGCCACCCAGGCAACCCCATCATGTTTTCTTCTTCTTCTTCTTCTTCTTCTTTTTTTTTCTTTTTGTTAATCAAAATTTTCATTTACTGGTGTATACAAATTTTTGTAACATCTGATGTTTTTATTTGAAATCCTGCTTTTATAGGTATTAAAATCAGAGTCTTTGAGAATTGAGACCATCTGTGAACATGACTTGTAAGCAACCATAAACCCACTTATAGCAAAGTGATTTAGTTATTCCTTCTAGGAAACTTTAACCCAGGAACAATGATTGCAAACTAGTAATTACATCCACTGTTTGCTTCCGGAAATGCCCACAAATCAGTAGAGTCAAGACAATAACTGCACACTGGCAAGTAGCCTTCTTATCGTAACGGTTTACTCAGGACCCTCACCTAGATGTGTCAACCAGTCCTAAACTGTGACATCACAGCTTTGTTCAATCCTACTCAACTCTCCACTTTGAAAGACCCCCTTAACCTACTTGAGTCTAGTCCCCAAAGTCCTACAATTAGTCTACTTCTGACTTATCTCTTCTGAGACATTGCTCTGTCCCTTATTGCCGTAAGTTCTACTAAATGTGACTTTTGTTTATTGAAGGGTTATCTGGTGATGTTTTCGGGAGATCAACCACCTGGAAGTCCCACCAAGATCCTACTGAAAACCTCCTTTGTGCCAAAGCCTAGTCCCTCTCAGAAATGGGGGGCCACTGAGGCCACAGTGACGAGATAAGTCTTGCATTAGATCTCAATTCCAGCTTCTCGTCATCAAACTATCAAATGGTAAGTGTATTTTGTCCTGGAAGATTGCCTTTCAGGAATTCTTTGATTATTTGATGAGATTTGTAGACGTATATCCCTGGGAGAAAGCTGCCTCATTACTAGCAATGTTGCTTTTTGTCACTACTCTTTTCATTATTTTCTGTTGTTAATGGTGAGCAGGAAGTTCATGTCCGAACATTATGTCTCCCAAGACCTGTCAGGTTGGCCACTGGAAGCTGCCTACCCATTAGTTTGTGTGCCCAGGACATAAGGTCAACAAACCACTGATTTGACTGACCATTGCCAGACTATCATGTGTTCCTCTCAGCCTAGACGCGAGTGTGTGTCTTCCGAAGGTGTCTTGCATGTATTTACATCGTAACTAATACATGTGAGTTGCTTCCTAAATGGCATAAATTTACCAACAATAGTTTAACTTCGGTAGCCATTTTGGGAAACCTTTCATTGGAACAAAATTACTCATATTTGAGAAGTGGTTTAGAATGGAAAGAGTAAAACTGCAAACGTTCAATGACCTGTATTTTTTTTATTGGTATGCAAAAGCTTGCAAGAGAATTCAGATTCCACTGTTGCCTCTCTAAATATTCTGGTGAAGGAAACCAATGAAAAATGTGAAAGACTATCTCTTTTCTAGATCTGCTCAAACCACAACTTGAACCTAAAAGTTTTGATCATACTCTTCTTCTGTCCTGTGGCCCTCAGTTACCCTCGTCCTCTACCACTCTGACCAGCTCTCCTTTCTGGCCGGCTGGCCAGCCGCTCTGAAAGCTGAATTGTCTCTTAAAGTTAACCAGATCAGAGCAAGCCCCTCATGGTGGAACCTAAGCCCTGATTGTGGTTTGAGCTGAGAGTGATTTTCAAAGGCTTTCCAAAGCCTCTGCAGGACAGGCGGAAATTTACAGAGCAATTTGCAGTGGTTATAAGAACGTTTAATTCAGTGTTCCCAGATCGGTTTCAATTGATTTATATGTTATTAGGAACCTCATATGTGATAAAATTCAATAGAAAAGGTACTGTGAATTTTTTTATTGTGGCTTAAAAGACCTCAAATCCCATAATAAAATCAGAGGAGCTTAGAAAAACTATAAATATTAGACAAACATTTTGGAGACCATGTCCACAAACAGATGAATACACTGGAGACTTTGGGAATAGGCTCTTAAACCCCTTTGGAAAACATTTAGGTGTAGCTCTTGGAGCAGATATGACTACAGCTCTTTCCTCACTGAATGGCCTTAAGTCAGAACTAGGGGCTTTCATATGCAAGCGAAAACTAGAGTGGAAAACGGTCCTTTTGCTCTACCTCTAAACCCTTGCTGAATGAAACCCAAGGGAAAAAAGGAAGTATGAAATCAGTGAGGCTGCCACAAAGGATGGTCACGCACTCAATTTCTCATTTTCCCTTAAACTCCCAAAGACTTTTACTGAGGAATATTTTTTGTGACATAATACCTGTTTTAGAGTATGAAGATATTTTTGTGGCGGGAAACAAACACATGGGGATAATCTCTGTCACTTTGGCTGCTTGACATCTTCAGAAACCTTCCACTGGAAACTTACAAACATTTAAAAGAAATTGCCCACTCCAAGGCAGACAAATTGATCACTGACTTTTATCAGCAGTGGTGAGAAAATTTTATTAAGGTTGTTGAGGCTGTCTCTGGTTTCATGTCTCATCTGCATCACATTAATCTTGGTAAAACTATAAAGATGGAATGTGGAAGAACTCAAATTTTAGGGCACCCTTGAATACTCACAAATGAGTTCATACAATTGCAGCTTGTGTTGGAGTTTGAATACCCTAGTTAATATTTGCTGATTTTCAAGGGGGAACGAAACTTTTGTTTGGTGGAAAGGTTCTTATAGTAGCAAAAAAATTACTTGACCTCGTGTTTTCAATCTGAGGAATTCCAACTTATTTTTCCAGTAACTGAGGCACTCCATGTACTGGGATAGTTACTAGAGAACTTTTCAAAGCCTAATGTTCCCTCAGAAATTTTATTTTTCATATTATTCTCAGTCCTCACAAAAAACAGAGAAGGTAAGTGGTATTTTTAAACTCAGATGAGCACTCACTAACTCTTACCATAAGAACACATCACAAGTGCCCTTTCAAGGTTCACATTTCTACCCCGATTCTGGTTCCACTTTGCTTTGGGCAGATGTGGCAAAACACTTTAATAAGAGACTCGGCAATCTAATCAGTCTTAGTACTAACAGGGATGAGTTACATTTCCTTCATCTTCTCTCAAGTGGCCTCTACATGACCTAAAAAACACAAACTTTGTCAGCTGGAAGACACCGTAAAAAGTGCAGAGGATCCACAATGGGTGGGAACTCTTCAGTAACTCTTGATCACTAGACAGCAGTTAAACTTGAAAAAGTAAATACTTTCTCAAGTAAAAAAAAAGATTTAACCCACTGACAACAGGATTGATTTTCCTTTAGAAAACTTAAAATTAGGAATTCTTAAGAATTCCTTAGAAGCATTTGGTCTTTGAGTGGAGAGAACTTACACAACAGAACTTTGTGCCAACACGGCAAGATGGCAACCGGAGGACATGGCCAGTTTCCAGCAGAGACCTACAGAACTAGATTTAGATGACTGGGACCATGCTTGAATCTGAATTTTTTTTTTTTTTTCTTTTCCCTCTTAGCAATTTTCTGTCATGATTGTAGGCTTAAGGTGCTGGGTAGGTAACCAACAATTGTTATTTCTTAACCATAGAAAAGTCAAGGTCTCTAACTTTAATATTGCTTTCTCTGTCCTTAGTCATTCCTTGCTGTGACTCAAAAACTGGGAGAAATGTGTGCATGATTTGTCCAAAAAAAACAATGGAGCTCCATGTTTGGTACACATTTGCATATGAGCGCCAACTGGCTAGTGCCAGTCCTTTGTTCTGAAATATTTGGTTTCATCCACAATTGGACTCAACCACATATTGGCCTTTTATGTGGAAGAGAACACAACAGGACAGGTAACCAAAATCCAAACTCCTTCAAAAGAGAGGTTTCTGCCTCCACAGAAACCACACTCAAGGACCATTTCTGAGAGATAACGTCTGTAAACAAGCTTTCATGGAGGAAAGACTCAGAAAGGGAACAAAGAACAGATGGTTTGTATTTAAGATCTGTCTCACAATTACAGACCTTACAAAGAAGGCTTAGTATGGAGATACTCTTGATTGCCTATCAGTCCTACCCCGACTGACCTTTGGTGAACCTCTCTTCACCTCATGGGGTTTATGTTTCTTTTTTTTAAACTTTTATTTTTTTTTAAAGATTTTATTTATTTATTTGACAGAGAGAAACAGATTACAAGGAGGCAGAGAGGCAGGCAGAGAGAGCGGGGCGGGGCTGTGGGGGGCAGAAGCAGGCTCCCCGCTGAGCAGAGAGCCTGATGCAGGGCTTCATCCCAGGACCCTGAGATCATGACCTGGGCTGAAGGCAGAGACTTAACCCACTGAGCCACCCAGGTGCCCCGTCATGAGGTTTATGTGAATATTACATTAGTTAATATATGTAAAAACTGAAAATAATACTTGACATTTAACACTCAATAAATTTTGGATAAAGAATGACTAATAATTATGAATTAATTTTTAATTATATGCTGTTAATAAGTCAATATATTAATTTTTATTCCTTATATTTATTATAATTTTTCTGTTATTCACCCTTATAATTAAATATTTGTTCAAGCGGATATAAAATTCTCACACTGTCTTTTCTTAAGCATTTTGAAAATGTTATTTCCTTGAATTCCTCCATCAAATACTGCTACCGAGAAATCTGAAAACAATAAGTTTATAGCCGTATAATGTCTATTATGTATTTGGCTATATTTTTATGGGTTTTATATATTGTAATGTGTTTAGAACCCCCAACAATGTTATGACATGGAAATTATTATGATCTGTATTGTATAAATGAGAAAACTGAGCTACAGAGAAGTTAAGTATCCTGTTTAATGTTAGAGCTAGTGCTCGTGTTTGACAGACCCTGGATTCAAAGCCAGTGGGCTCCAGACCAGGAGTGTGGGCGTTGTCCCTCTTTACTGCCTCATTTCAAATATCGCTGTAATGCTTTCCCTCGTTAGATGATCTGCCAATTCTTTTTTTTTTTCTGTAAATTTTTTTTATTATGTTCAGTTATCCACTCTATAGTACATAATTAGTCATTGATGCCGTGTTCAGTGATTTGTTGGTTAAGTATAACACCCAGGGCTCATCAGAGCATGTGCCCTCCTCAATACCCATCACCCTGCTACTCCCTCCTCCAAACCTCTTCCTCTCTGAAACTCCCAGATTGTTTCTCGGAGGCTGTAGTCTCTCGTGGTTCATCTCCCTCTCTGATTTCTCCCCCTTTTGGCTTTCCTGCCCTTCCCCTGTGGTCCTCCATGCTGCTGCTTATGTTCCGAGCAGCCGTGTCCACATTAGCCAAACTGTAGAAGGAGCTGAGAAGCCCTTCAACAGTTGAATGGATAAAGAAGATGTGGTCCATATACACAAAGGAATATTACACAGCCATCAGAAAGGATGAATACGTACCACTTACATCCACATGGATGGAACTGGAGGGGATTATGTTAAGCGAAGTAAGTCAAACAGAGAAAGACAATTATCATATAGTTTCACTCATATACGATCTGCCAATTCTTGCTAGAAAATTTTAGAATGTTCCCTTTGTCTTTGCTGTTACTGAATTTTCCTGTAAATATCCATAGTGGTTTATTTGTAACTTCTTTGGCATGCTTTGTTTTTTTTCTATCTGAGTTCATGTTTGTGTGTATGTGTGTGTTTGTGTGTATGTGTGTGTTTGTGTGTGTAATTTCTGCAAAATAATGGGTCCTATTTTATAAAAGCTGTTTTCCCTTTATATTTTTCTAGCATGTCTTATATACAGATGTTGACATTTAACCTTTATTTTCGTGTGTTAACTTTTATTGTTTTCCATTCCATCTGCTTATCCTTTTTTAATGGATCCTAAAATTTTTTCCCTGATTTTGATCTTATCCCCCTTGTTGATATCGATGATTCTTCTTTCTCCCTATGTATGTATACATATGTAACTTTTCTGCCAAAATGTACATGTTCATATAATTCACTATTTTGACACTTTCCTGTGATTATTACAAGGATTACTGAAGTTCTACTGCTCACCAATTTTGATTGCACATCCAGCCCTCAAGCTTAAGAAAGAATGTCAGAGGGGAACCTGACTGGCTCAGTCTGTAGAGAATGCAACTCTTGATCTCAGGGTTTTGAGTTTGAGCCCCATGTTGGATATAGAGATTACTTAAAAATAAAATCTTAAAAAAAAAAAAAGAATATTGGAAAGCCAGTTACTAAGTATGATGTATTAGAAGGAAAAATCTTGATCAAGTTTTTAAACTGCATGATTTACAAACATGAGTGGTATAATCATTATAATTAACATCATTTGTGAGCCATCTCAACTGATCACACAATTGGTAGTCATACTGTTGTTTTAAAAAATCCAGGTGCTGGGACACCTGGGTGGCTCAGTCGGTTAAGCGTCTACCCTGGGCTCAGGTCATGGTCCCGGGGCCCTGGGATCAAGTCCTGCATCTGGCTCCCTCCTCAGTGGGGAATTTGCTTCTCCCTCTCCCTCTGCCTGCTCCTCCCTCTCCTTGTACTTTCTTTCTGTCTCTCTGTCAAATAAATAAATAAATCTTAAAAAAATTTAAAACATCCATGTGCTTACAGAATTGATTCCACACTGCTTACTGTGGGGTGTGGTTTCTTTCACAATATTATGACAGACCCACCTTTCTAGCTTAATTCCCCATTACTTTTCCATTACATGTCCTATTTGCTGACCTTAATAGAGGAATTTTTGTTCCTCAGTCACACCAGATAAACTGTCTTACTGAGGCACATTTTTCATACCATCCCTTAGGAGGAGCAATTCTTTCCAGTCTTGATGTTCATTGAAATATTTTTATTTTTATTTATTTCCTTACTGTCATGGTCATGGTCAAACATTCCTTTTTAATCCATCAGAATGAATTCTTTCTTCCCTCATGCTTTATTATTTTTGTGTATTTCATGATCTAAATGTATGTTTTATCTCATCATATACTTACTTACTAAAAGTATTTTCTCAGTGATGATCATGGTGCCTGGAATCTTATAAATACCTAGTTTATGCTTGAACAGTGAGGGAATGTCTTGTTTCTTGGGTTGACCAAAGCACAGATCTTTCTTCTTCTCCTGCTCATTCTTCTTTCCTCTTCTCTTCCTCCTTCCCATTCTTCCTTTCCAACCTTCTCCAAATCACAATCCATAAAAATCATATTTGCCACTGTATTAGCTCCCATGTTTAATGCTAACCAGCTTCTTTGTAGGGACTGGATCTCACTCATCAGTGTCTATTGTGGCATCTAGTACAAGAGTTTGTTGAATGTAATTAAAAGTGAGCAAGGAATTTGAGACAAAAACTTACTCATTTTTTACTATAACTGCTTTTAAAAGATGTAACTGACGTACAGTAAACTGCACATACCTAAAATATGGAATTTGATGAATTTTGACATAAGTACACATCCATAAAATAATCACCATGATCAAGATTGTGACTGTATCTATCACTCTCAAAGGTTTTCTCAAGCCACCAACTTCTGCTTCCCCATGTCCAGGCAACCAATGAACTGTTTCCTGTCATAGAGATTAAGTTTACATTTTCTATTATTTTGTAAAACTGAAACCATATGATATGTACTTTTCTGAGTCTGATCTCTATTATCCAGTATCATTATTTTTTTAAATTCACCCATGTTGTCAACTACAGGACAGGTTCATTCCTTTTTGTTGCTGATTAGTATCCCATTGTATAGATGATATACCATAATTTGTTTATCCATTCATCTCTTGATGAGCATTTACATTGTTCCAGGTTTTGGCTATTATGAACAAAGTTTGTATGCATATTCTTACAACGAACTTTATGTGACAAAAGGATAAAAGCTTTCATGAGGTGATCATAATGTTTTATCATTTTTAGCTGCTTAATATGGTGAATTACACTGATTGCTTTTCAAGTATATAAACCAACTTTTTTTTTTTTTTGCTGGAATAATTCCAAGAGTTTGTATAGAGTTGGTATTTTTTCTTATTTATTTATTTATTATTACTTTTAAAATTTTAATGCCAGTATAGTTAACATAGAATATTATATTAGTTTCAGGTGTACAATATATATGTGGAATTTAAGAAATAAAACAAATGAGAAAAGATATTATTTATTTTTTAAATGTTTGGTAGAATTCATAGTTGAAGCCATCTGGACCTTGAGTATTCTTTGTGGTAGATTTTTAACTGTGAATTCAGTTTCTTCAATAGATATACATCTATTTAGATTATTGACTTATTCTTGGAAGAGCTTTGGTAGTTTTACCTTTCAAGGATTTCTTTCATTTTACTTAAGTTGTATAAAATTTTTCACATTTCCATTTTCCTTTGAGTATGTATAGTATCTGTCATGAAGTTACTTCTCTTGTTCCTGATATTAGTGGTTTATATCCTCCTTCTCTCTCTGTCTCCCTCTCTTTCCTGATCAGTCTGGATAAAGGCTAATCAATTTCACTGATTTCCTCAAATAACCAACTTTTTATTGCATTGATCTCTCTCAATTTTTGTTTTCTATTTCATTCATTCTACTCTTTATTATTTTCTTATGCTTAAATTGAGATTAATGTATTTTTTCAAAGTTTCTGAGCTAAAAGACATTTTGTCTTTTATGATTAGCTTTAGTGTTACAAATTTCTAAGTACTTTTTCAACAGTATGCCATAAATTTTGATACATGTACTTTTATTTTCATTCATGGAAAAGTATTTTCTAATTTGCCTTTCGATTTTGTTCTTTGACTTATAGGTTATTTATAATTGTGTCATGTAAGTTCTAACTACTTTCAGGTTTCTCAGAGATTTTTCTGTTCTCTCTCATTTTATTGTGATCAGAGAATGTAGTTTATATGGCTTGAATCTTTTAAAATTTATTAAGTCTTTTTTCCTTGGAATATGATCTGACTTGCTAAATATTCAATGTGCACTTGAAAAGAATGGATATTCTTGTGTTTGTTAGCTATTTGTATGTATTCTTTGGAGAAGTGTCTGTTCAATCTTCTGCCCATTTTTTGACATGATTATCTGATTTTTGGATGTTGAGTTTAAGGAGTTTTTTATAGATCTTGGATATCAGCCCTTTGTCTGAACTGTCTGTCACTTGCGAATATCTTCTCCCATTCCGTGGGTTGCCTCTTTGTTTTGTTGACTGTTTCCTTTGCTGTGCAGAAGCTTTTTGTCTTCATGAAGTCCCAAAAGTTCATTTTCGCTTTTGTTTCCTTTGCCTTTGGAGACATGTCTTGAAAGAAGTTGCTGTGGCTGATGTCAAAGAGGTTACTGCTTATGTTCTCCTCTAGAATTTTAATAGATTCCTGCCTCATGTTGAGGTCTTTCATCCATTTTGAGTTTATATTTGTGTATGCTGTGAGAGAATGGTTGAGTTTTGTTCTTCTATATGTTCATCATCATTAGCCATCAGGAAATTCAAATCAAAACCACATTGAGATATCACCTTACACTAGTTAGAATGGCCAAAATCAACAAGAGAGTCAAGTGTTGGAGAGGATGTGGAAAAAGGGGAACCCCCCTTACACTGTTGGTGGGAATGCAAGTTGTGCAGCCACTTTGGAAAACAGTGT